>NC_044038.1:211845564-212445564 GCF_901765095.1 Microcaecilia unicolor
TGGGGGGGCATTGCCCCCCCTCGCCCCCCCCAGTCTACGCCTATGCAAACCGCCCAGCTCAAATCCACACAAATCCGATGCGTTTGCCCAGCACAAACTGTATTATCGAAAAAAAAAGATGGGCACACATTTTTTTTGAAAATACGGTCTGTCCCACCCCTTCACGTACTCCTTCTCGGACATAGACGCCCATGAAGATGGGCGTTCGTGTGCGACTATGCCCTCCATATGTAACTGTTTACCACAGGATTACCGCATAAGCCCTTACCACCTACAAAATAGGTGTTGGTAAGTGCTAACGTGAAAATTGTTTTTAGTGGATGCATGCTTATGGCAACATAAGCGCATGGCCATTAATTCCCTCTCCCCAAAAAGAGGAAAAATGGCCATTTTACTACTGTAGAAAAATAGCCTTAATGGGGAGGAAAAACCCACGTAAGTCCCCTTTATATTTCAGCATAGTAAAACGACCTCTTATCTATATAAATAAAATCCCCCTCAGACATTCTGAATCCCCCTCAGAAGTTCTGAAGCTCACCTCTCTCCAACTGTGGCTCCTGACCTAGGCTATTCGGACTCCCGCACTCAGCCACGCCCATCTGCGCCCTAGGCCACGCCCCATCTGGACATAAAAAGCACTCTCAACGTTCCATTGACCACTGACGTCAATGAAGCCAGTTCGTTTGTTCGAAGCTCTGTAGCAGCAGATGTGGGCCCCGCCCTCGCGTCAAACGTAATGACGTTGAGGGCGGAGCACATTCAAGGAGCCAATCAGTAGCCGAAAGCAGGAGAGAGGCCAGTTTCACACTCTCGCACAAGACGAAGAGGGAGGGCGGCAACACGGCGAGCAGATGGCTGCAGCGAGTGTCCAATGTGGAGGAGGCGGGTGAGGGCTCGGGGTCGAGGACCACTGGCGACTCGGAAGCGGGCGGGGGGGGGGGGGGGGGGAGGAGGAAACACCACTGGCTACGACTCCAGCACAGCCGTCATCCCATTCACTGAAAACAAAAGAAGCAAACCTATGACATGCTTCAGGACGTTTAATACACAGGAGTGCAGGGCCGTGCCTAGGGTCTCTGGCGCCCCCCTGCAGACTATCAGTTGGCGCCCCCCCCCCCCCCCCCCCCCCCCCCACCCCCCCCCCCCCCCCCCCCCCCCCCCCCCCCCCCCCCCCCCCGGTGAAATGATCGCTCACCACTTGCTACACTGACAGGAATTGTCAGCAATATTCTTAGAAACAAATTGCTATACATTGCAAAATAAGATAGCAGATGTAAATTCTCAAAGTAGACATATTCCAAACGCTAAAATGAAAATAAAATGATTTTTTTCTACCTTTGTTGTCTGGTGACTTTCTTTTTCCGATCATGCTGGCCCAGTATCTGAGTCTGCTGCTATCTGTCCTCTTAACTCCATTTCCAGGGCTTCCTTTCCATTTATTTCTTTACTTTCCTCCTTTCTTCTTCATTTCTTGCTCTAGATCCATTTCCAGCAATTTCTTCTCTCTCCCTGGGTCCTGTCCTCCCATCCATGTCCATCCTTGTCCCTCTCTGCCCTTCCCTCCTCCATCCATAGCCAGCAATCCTCCTCTCTCCTCTCCCCTCCATTTCCAGCAAATTGTCCTCTCCCTGGGCCCCCATGTCCATCCTTGTCCCCCTCTGCCCTTCCCTCCTCCATCCATAGCCAGCAATCCTCCTCTCTCCCCTCCCCTCCATTTCCAGCAAATTGTCCTCTCCCTGGGCCCCCATGTCCATCCTTGTCCCTCTCTGCCCTTCCCTCCTCCATCCATAGCCAGCAATCCTCCTCCCCTCCCCTCCATTTCCAGCAATTTGTCCTCTCCTTGGGCCCCCATGTCCATCCTTGTCCCTCTCTGCCCTTCCCTCCTCCATCCATAGCCAGCAATCCTCCTCCCCCTCCCCTCCATTTCCAGCAATTTGTCCTCTCCTTGGGCCCCCATGTCCATCCTTGTCCCTCTCTGCCCTTCCCTCCTCCATCCATAGCCAGCAATCCTCCTCTCTCCCCTCCCCTCCATTTCCAGCAAATTGTCCTCTCCCTGGGCCCCCATGTCCATCCTTGTCCCTCTCTGCCCTTCCCTCCTCCATCCATAGCCAGCAATCCTCCTCCCCTCCCCTCCATTTTCAGCAATTTGTCCTCTCCTTGGGCCCCCATGTCCATCCTTGTCCCTCTCTGCCCTTCCCTCCTCCATCCATAGCCAGCAATCCTCCTCTCTCCCCTCCCCTCCATTTCCAGCAAATTGTCCTCTCCCTGGGCCCCCATGTCCATCCTTGTCCCCCTCTGCCCTTCCCTCCTCCATCCATAGCCAGCAATCCTCCTCTCTCCCCTCCCCTCCATTTCCAGCAAATTGTCCTCTCCCTGGGCCCCCATGTCCATCCTTGTCCCCCTCTGCCCTTCCCTCCTCCATCCATAGCCAGCAATCCTCCTCTCTCCCCTCCCCTCCATTTCCAGCAAATTGTCCTCTCCGTGGGCCCCCATGTCCATCCTTGTCCCTCTCTGCCCTTCCCTCCTCCATCCATAACCAGCAATCCTCCTCTCTCTCCCTTCCCCTCCATTTCCAGCAAATTGTCCTCTCCCTTCACGCGATTCGCGAACCGCTTAGCACTGCTTAAAAAAAAATTACACATCAGCAGGAACAGGCTGCTTCAGCCAATCCCAGGGGCCTTCCTTCAGCGTGTTCCGCCCAAGGGCTGAAGGAAGGCTCCTGGGATTGGCTGAAGCAGCCTGTTCCTGCTGACGTGTAAATTTTTTTTTTAAGCAGTGCTAAGCGGCAGCGCGGTTCGCAAATCGCGTGAAGGGGGGGTGGGGGGGTGGGACGACGCGACGGCAACGAAGAGGAGAAACAAGAGAAGTGCTGCGTGTGCCGGTAAGCTGCTCAAAGGCACAGGGGACGCCGTCAACACTGCCAGGTGGGGACCGGAGCCGGTTTTAAAGGTCATGGTTGGGCTGGGGAGGCTTAGCCTCCCCAAGCCTCTTATACGGGGCGCCTATGCCTCTGCTCTTTCCTCCGCACCCTGGGGCCTTTAAATCTTTTACTTCCGGTCGCAGCAGCGTCAGTGAAAGCGGAGCGCTGCCGACATCTCCCTTCGCGCTCTTGGTTCCCTCAGTGTCCGCCTTCTTGTAGAAGGCGGGACACTGAGGGAACCAATGAGTGCAAGGGAAGGGAGACGTCGGCAGCGCTTTCACTGACGCTGCTGCGACCAGGTAAAAGATTTAAAGGCCTCGGCGGCGCGGGGCGAGAGTAAGCACCGCGGCGGCGCCCTCCAGAGGTGGGCGCCCCCCTGCGGCGCTTACCCCGCTTACCGCATCGGCACGGCCCTGCAGGAGTGGAAGTGACCCAAGCAAGTGTACGGTAAGCAAGGAAGCCCATTGGTTAATCTCTGTTTCAACTCCCCCACGCAGCCGTCATTGCTATACACTCACAAACAAGCAAACCTAGGAGCTGCTGCTTCACATTGTCGTTTTTAAATTGAGGACAAAAGGAGAGGGGACACAGACAGACCCTGCAACTGGGAGGGGGGACCCTGCAACTGGGAGAAAGGGACGGGGGGAACCCCCCTGGAACTGGGAGGGAGGGGGGAATCCCCCCTGCAACTGCAACTGGGAGACAGACCGGGGGGGGGGGGGACCCTGGCACATACTCTCATTCTCACACACACACTCGCACCCAGTCTCACTCTCCCTCTGTCACACACACACACACGCGCGCGCACATTCACTCTCTCTCACACACTCACTCTCTCAAACATACACACTCCGAGGAAAACTTTGCTAGCGCCCGTTTTATTTCTGTACGAAACGGGCCTTTTTTACTAGTATATAATAAATTGTAATTCTTGTTTCTTTCCCACCATTTAATACCCAAGGGTACTGCATAGTTATTTTGCTTCCTTGAACATTTTGCTGCCCTATAAAGTCACCTAAGTTGCCCTGGCTTTGCTGATCACAAAACGTACAGAGATAAATCTAAATTTGGTCTGTTCCTGACACCTTTGTTCCCAGTTTTATTTTGTGGAATGTTTCAGTAGAACATAACACATCATTCAAAGGTGCCAGTATCTTTAAATTATCTATTTGCATAAGAGGCCTATTACACTACAATAGTAATAGCATGAACATTTTTCAACTTTTGCTTGAGAGATGACCATTTTATCTGGACGCTGATATTACAGTGTCTGAAACCACATAAGGGGACCCTTTTACTAAGCTGCGATAACTTTACACTTATAGTTTATTCAAAACTAGTAAAAAAAAAGGCCCATTTCTGACACAAATGAAACGGGCGCTAGCAAGGTTTTCCTCGGAGTGTGTATGTTTGAGAGAGAGAGTGTGTGTGAGAGATGGAGTGTGTGTGTCATAGAGAGAATGAGAGAGAGACAGAGACAGCATGTGTGTGTGTTTGTGTGAGAGAGAGTATGTGAGAGACAGAGTGTCTGTGTGTGTGAGACTGTGTGTGTGTGACAGAGAATCTGTGATAGACAGGGAGTGTGTCAGAGAGAGTGTATGTGAGAGACAGTGAGTGAGTGTGAGCCCCCAACCCCCCTCTCGCAGGGCCCCCTCCCCACCCCCACCTCTCTGGTCTCAGGACCCCCCTCCCCACCTCCCTCTCCCCCTGCCCCCCTGCAGCTACCCATGTCCAGCGACCCTCCCCTCCCCCCGGCACATCACCCAATCCCCCCCGGCACATCAAGCACCTCCCTCCCCCCACCCGAAGCACATCAGCACACAGCCCCCGGCGCATCAAACCCCATCGCCAACCGCAGATGCCAGTAGTAACGCTGTCTGGCCGCTGCTGCTTCTCCTTTTGAGCAGCAGCGGCCACTACAAAAAGAAAAGAAGCAAAAAATGTTTTTAAACCCAGCCCAAATCATTCGCAAATGCCCGAGTCTTACAACGCAGGAGGAGCGCTGTGATGTGACAGGCGAGAGGAGGAGCAGCTGCAGAGACTACGTTGTAAGACTTGGGCATTTGCGAATGATTTGTGCTGGGTTTAAAAACATTTATCACTTCTTTTCTTTTTGTTGCGGCCGCTGCTGCTCAACAGGAGAAGCAGCAGCGGCCGGACAGCGTTACTACTGGCATCTGCGGCTGGCGATGGGGTTTGATGCGCAGGGGGGGGGGGGATGTTGATGTGCTTCAGGTGGGGGGAGGGGGTGTTTGATGTGCCGGGGGGGGGATTGGGTGATGCGCCGCTCCCTGCCACTTGCTCCAAAGTGGCAGGGAGCGGCGCACTGACAGCTGATTCCCAGGCAGGGGGAGGAGTAGGGAAACACACGTGTTTCCCTACTCCTCCCCCTGCCTGGGAATCAGCTGTTAGTGACGTCATCCTGGCTACGGAGCCTAGCTCAGCAACTCCAGGAGCCATGGACAAAGGCAGTCCCACATTAGAACGTTGGTGGTGAGAATTATTATATAGGATGTTCTATACCACATAGACTGACTAGCAGTGGCATACTGAGGGCGGGGCGATGGGGGTGGTCCGCCCCGGGTGAACACCGTTGGAGGGGTGCAGAGAGCAGCCACACGGCTGTCAGCTCCGCTGGTTCCCTGCTCCCTCTGCCCCAGAACAGGTTACTTCCTGTTCCGGGGCAGAGGGAGCAGGGAACCAGCGGAACCGACAGCCGCATGGCTGCTCCCAGCAGGTAAGAATACAACCGGGGGGGGGGGGGGGGGGGGGCTTGGTTGATATGCCGGGAGGGGGGTTGATGCGCCGGAGGGGGGGTTGTGCTGCCACCGGGGGGACGGGGGGACGCCACTGCACCCGGGTGGCAGCCGACCAAGGATCGCCACTGCTGACTAGCATAGCTCGGTGGTTTACAGACTAAACAAAGATGGAAAGGAACTAACACGTGCTTATTGCAGGGAAAAAAGCCCTACTGTGGGGTGCACTCATAGATTACCTAGGGGTCCTTTTACTAAGCTGCAGTTAAAAGTGGCCTATGGTAATGTGAGCGCATCTTTTGAGTGTGCACTGCAGGGGCGTAGCCACGGGCGGGCCTGGACGGGCCCAGGCCCAGACACTTTCCCTCCAGGCCCGCCCACCCAACACGCCAGCTCCCAATTCCGGCCAGTGCTGCTTCTCCTGTTGAGCAGCAGCGGCCGCTACAAAAACAAAAAGTGCTACCAAAAATGTTTTTAGAAAGCAAGCGCAGCACCGCAGGCAGCCATCAGGCATTGGCTGTCGGCTCTGCAGCTGCTCCTCTCGCCTCTCACGGCACTGCCCCTGGAGGATGACCCCGGAGGTGTGAACAAAATCCAAATAAATAAATAAATAAAATAAGTGACCTGTCCAAGATCAAAGGAACTGGAGTGGGATATGAAACCTGACTCTCCTGATTCTGAGCCTGCTGTTCTATCCCTAAGATAACAGAGGGTGAGGTTAGTGCATGAAAGAAAGATTAGGTAACTGTTGAGCTCCATATCATATACGACCAATTATAAAAGGATCAGGAGAAACCTGAGATGAGAAATGACAAAATGATCGATAAACTAAAAATATTAACATTCCTTAATGTTTTCTAATGCACATATTAGACACATGGAGGTTTATTGGGTAACAGGGCGCCTGGCAGGGAAGGCACATAGGCATATAGGGTTAGAGTCACTGAAAAAATATATGGACACTGAAAAAAATTCTCACCTAGTGCTATTCTATAAGGGGCGTGCCGGGATAAGCGTTTCTAGAGAACAGCATTGGTCGCCAAATGCTGTGCCCAACTTTAGGCATGAGGACTTATACCAACTGAAACCAGGTGTAAATCCTGGTGTGCAAGTTGGGCGTGCATCTGCTGTATTCTACAATACTGTGCAAATTTTCCGGAAAGCCTCGATCTGCCTATGCCCCTCCCATGGATATGAAGGAGTGGAACGCCGGTACTACCTGAATACTACTGAGCAACAGGACAACCTCATGTTTTGTGCCTACTGATGGACTTTTACTTATGCACTCTACCTCTGCTTTTGGCTGTTTGGCCACACCTTATTACTGCACTGGACATTTGTGCCTTATCCAGTTTTACTGTTTACTAACAAAAGAAGGTTGCTGTTTACTAATGTACAGACAGAATGCAGGGCTATTAGACATATAGCTTGTAACAGTAGTTTGCAAGGCCTATACAAGACCAGCTTGCACGTAGCAACGCCATCTGAATAGGCGACCTTGGAGGGTGCTGACACCCCCCTGCATTCCTGAGCCGCACCTTATCTCCTGTGCTAGAAAGGAGCATTGTGTGTGTGTACAGAATAAGCTGCTAAGTTTCGTTTTTCTTGCCAGTATCATTTCAGTGTTATGACGTGTGTACGTACTGGGACTACAATTTTGTACTGTAAGAACTACAAATGTTTACTGCGCATGACAGTTGTGACGTGTAAGGGGCCAAATGCGCAGGCCCAGTAGGGAAGTATAAATGTAAGCGTCAGATGATTTATGACACACAGTGTCCCGAGGCTACTCGGTGCTGTTCACTTGCTAGCAATAAAGTTACCTTGTTTGGAACCAAAATTTGCCTTTCGTCTCCTGATTTCCCACCTGTTTCATTGGCGACCCAGATGGGACAGAAGTAGAAAGGGGAATCGGATTATATTCTTCCCCTCCCCCACTGCGGTCGGATCGGGTCATCGACCCCCACCTGAGAAGGTGGTGAGTGGCCACCGCTGATTTCAGCGTCCATCTCCCGGAGGAGGGCCGATCCACTCCGCCTGACTGTGGAGGGGGCTGTGTGGTTCCGACAAGGCACCTTTTTCCATTTCAGAGAGAAGCGTACGACGGCGCAGCCTGCGACCCCGGCGGACAGGCGAGTATACTCTACGTAGTGACCGGCCCAGTAAGGACCGAAGAAGAGGCGTGATCACCCTCTTTTAGCCAGTGACTAATACGGACTATTGGTATCCGACTAGGTCCCGAAACTCACTAGGCTCCGACGACGAAACCGAGCGGCGAACGGGAGGGTTTCTTGTGGCGTATGAAAGTGTGTGAATGGGCTTGCAGTTCCAGGCCGGGCGACCGCGTCCTGGTCAGGCCGAGTGTTGACCCTTCTGTGTCTGGTGGAACGAGACCCCTTACTCCTCCACCTCCCCTTTCCCCCTTTGTCCGTCACCTGTCCTTTGGCACTCAGGTTAGGATGGGCGGGGGTGGGTCCTCACCGTTAGATTTAATGACGGAACACTTTAGCGAAGTGTTCGACCTAGATAAATGTAGCAGGGCCGGGATGATACAGAGATGTCAATTTATGTGGCCAGGGCTAGGAATTGCTGGATGGCCCCCGGAAGGGTCATTCGAGTATGAAAAAGTGGCGGCGGTCATGAATATTGTTATAATTGAGGGAAACCCAGGCTGTCCCGAGGACATTCCATACATAGAAGCGTGGTTGGATGTAGTCCGGGATCCGCCGGCTTGGGCCCAACGGAAGGTAGAAAAGGCCGCCCTTATGTTGGTAAAGCAGAGAAAAGGCCGGAAAACCAAACTTAGAACCCTGCCGACCCATGCCTTCGCTCTCCAAAGCTCGGCAACCGCTGCCGTCCCGAAGGCCGCAGGGACCGCCCCCATATGGCCTACCGCCCCTAGCACTGAAGCCACTGAGACCACGCCCCCTGCTACCAGAGTCAAGGCAGGAACTACGCCCAGTACTACCAACACACCTTCTAGGAAAAAACCCCCAAAGAAAACCGTAGGGAAAGTTCAGGGTTCGGCCGAGAAGAAGCCTCCAAAAGCCCCGATACTTGCTACGGCGGAAGCATACGAAGACGACATTGCGCCGCCGCCCTATGCTCCTATGTACCCTGACCTTACGGGCCTAGCAGAAGGCCCCGCTGACGCCGAGACTTCCGGGTCAGAGTCGGATGCCGGGGGGACGTCCCGCCCAGCCTCACCTGAGTCACCTGGCCTCGCAACCACACGGAAGAGTAAACGGGTTGTGAAGAACATTACTCGGTTCCCCCAATCGAGTCCGCAACAGGCCCTTCCGTCCAGCCGAAAAGGGGGAACCTCCCACTTATTCCCAGTTCGACAGTCCACCACCTATACCCCTAACCCGGCGGAAGGGGGGGGCCAGCCCATCGAATCAACAGTTTATAGCCACGTTCCCTTCTCAAGTGCCGATTTGTATAACTGGAAATTCCATGGGCCGTCCTACGACCAGAAACCCGAGCAGCTGATAGAGCTGGTGGAAGGCATTATATACAGCTATAATCCAACTTGGGCAGACCTTAGGCAGTTGAGCGCCCACATCCTGACCTCTGAAGAACGCCGCCTTTTACAACAAAATATGGAGCAAGCCATCCGGGATGCGAATCCGGCCCATGCCAATTTACAGAACCTAATAGAAACGGAGGCGCCCATCGCTGCTCCCACGTGGGACTACCGAACCGCCGAAGGCCAAACCTTTATCCGCCGATACCAGCAGGCGTACCTGGCCGCCTTAAAGAAGGGGAAGCAGAAGGTTACCAACATGGGAAAAATCCACAGTGTAGTCCAACAAAAGGACGAGAGCCCAGGGGACTTCCTTGAACGACTTATGGAAGCATTCAGAAGGCACAGCCCGATAAATCCCGAAGACCCTAAGAACCTCCCAACCGTGGTTATGAGTTTTGTTAGCCAGTCAGCACCGGATATACGAAGAAAGCTACAGAGAACGGAGGGGTTCGAAGGGATGAGCCTAAGCCAACTGAAAGCTATAGCTGATCGCGTATTCGGATATCGCGACCAGGAGGAGAAGGTGGAGGCCCGGAAGGAATCGACCAGACGGATGCGGGAGAAGGCAGATGTGTTGGCCACGGTGCTGGAAGAACGAATGAGGTCTAGACCAAAGGGGAGGGGCAGGAGAACAAGAGGAACGCGGTCCCCCATAGGGCGTAACCAGTGTGCAAATTGCCGACAAGAAGGACACTGGTGGGCTGATTGTCCAGAGGAGATACGGGACAACCCGAGAGAAGAGGAATCATGGGACCGGCAGAGAGAGGAGGAGACCGGCGACCGCACGGGGGCCCCTAGGCGAGGCCGTGGAAGGGGCCGAAGAGAGAGAGGACGGGATGACCGGAGGGAATGGCAGATGGCTGTGGACGCTACCCGAGACAGCACAGCATGAAGAAACCGGGAGGGCAGAGTCCCCACTGACCCTCTGGTGGAAATTCGGGTGGGGACAGAATCTATGAAGGCCTTACTAGACACGGGGGCCCAGCGATCTGTTATCACCACTGCCATAGCCCCAGCCACGAAAGAAACTATACCAATTGTGGGAGCCTCCGGGAAATCCCTTGCGGCCCCCCTCCTCAAAGAGCGCCAAGTCCAGATCGGAGGGACGATGGTGTCCCATCAGTTCATACACATCCCTGGATGCCCGGTCCCCTTGATTGGTCGAGACCTACTCTGTAAGCTCCAGGCCACCTTGAAGTTCAAGACTACGGGTGAAGTGGAAGCTCGCTTTGAAGATCGGCCAGTGACACTTATCTGTCCAGTAAGAGAAGAATGGAGACTACACGTTCCCCCAACTGTAGGACCCGGCGACTGCCGTTACGACCAGAACACCCCTTTCGCCCAGCAGAGGCGAGCCATAATGGATGAAGTGCCTGAAGTATGGGCAGAATTGAACCCCGGCGGACTGGCCGTTAACGCTATCCCCATCTGGATTGAGCTCAAACCAAATGCTCAAGTTGTCAACCAAGGACAATACCACATCCCCTATGCAGCCCGGCATAGTATGCACACACATTTACAGAAACTCCTTCAACAGGGAGTCCTTAAACCAATCAGATCCGCATGGAACACCCCATTGTTGCCCGTTAAGAAGCCAGGAACATCCGAGTACAGACCCGTCCAGGACCTGAGGAAAGTCAACAACCAGGTAGCCGACATAGTTGCCCTCGTACCAAATCCATACTCCATCCTAGCCCAAGTGCCATCTCAGACCAAGTGGTACAGTGTCATTGATTTGAAGGACGCCTTCTTTTCCATCCCTCTTGCTGTCGACAGCCAAAAGTTGTTTGCCTTCACGTGGGAAGACTTGCAGACGGGAACCAAGCAGCAATATACATGGACCCGTCTTCCCCAGGGGTTCAAGAACTCGCCTACCCTCTTCGGCGACCAACTCGCCCAGGACCTGAAGACGTATCAGGACGAGTATGGGCCGGTCGTCCAATACGTGGATGACCTGTTGGTGGCCCGTGAAACGTACACGGACTGTGCAGAAGCTACCCTTTACCTCTTGAAGACCCTGGAAGCCCAGGGGTACCGGGCCAGTCGCAAGAAGGCACAGATATGCGAGATCGAAGTCGAGTATCTGGGGTTTCGCCTCCGAGAAGGAACCCGAAGGCTCGGTATCCCCCGAACCCAAGCTATCCGCAACCAACCCACTCCTGCAAACAAGAAGGAATTACGGGCACTCCTCGGAGCCGCTGGATATTGCCGCATTTGGATCATCAATTTTGCTGTCCTGACCCAAGACTTGTACGCCAAACTGAAAGGACCTGAACTCGAGGGCCAAGATCTCCGGTGGGAGAAAAGCGAACTGAAAGCCCTTCAGGACCTTAAGGATGCCCTTGCGGCCCCACCAGCGCTCGGACTGCCAGACGTGACTAAGCCGTTCCACTTGTTCATCGACGAGAAGAAGGGATTGGCACTTGGAGTCCTTACCCAACTGGTCGGTACCTGGCAACGCCCTGTAGCATACCTCTCCAAGAGCATGGACAACGTGGCACGAGGATGGCCGGGCTGCCTACGAAGCATTGCGGCTGCTTGTCTCCTGATACACGAGGCCAATAAACTCACGTTCGGCCAAACACTTTTTGTGACCACACCCCACACCATCCGCGGCCTACTCGAGAGCCACGGACCCAGATGGATGACCAACTCCCGATTGGTCAAATACCAAGCCCTCCTGTGCGAAAATCCGGAGGTGCGGATCCTGGACACGACCAACCTCAATCCTGCCACCCTCCTTCCGGCCCCTGAACCACCACTCCACGACTGTGAAGAGGTAATGGCCACTGTGCACTCGAGCAGACCTGACCTGAAGGATCAACCCTGGCAAGGGGGCATCACCCTTTTTACCGATGGAAGCAGCCAGGTGATAGAGGGAATTCGAAGAGCTGGCTATGCGGTGGTGTCTGAGGACCATGTGATCGAGGCTATGGCTCTGACACCCGGAACTTCAGCCCAGAAAGCGGAGCTGATCGCCCTCACCAGAGCCCTCCTGTGGGCTGAAGGAAAAGTTGTCAACATTTACACCGACTCCAAATACGCTTTCCTCACCCTCCAGGTGCACGGAGCCTTGTACAAGGAGAGGGGATTTCTGACAGCTGAAGGGAAAGGACTTGCAAATGCCGCTGAGATCTGCCAATTACTCGAGTCGGTATGGAAGCCGAAGAAGGTGGCTGTGATGCACTGCAGGGCCCACACTGGAAGAACGGACCCTATCGCCCGGGAAATCAGCGGGCAGACGACGCTGCAAAAAGGGCAAGTCAGCTCCCCTACTCCTCTCACCCTCCTGACCCCGTACTCGTCGTCCAGCTCCCTACGGAGACCCCTATCTACACCCCCCAAGAAACGGAATGGGCCCAACAAGAGGGTCTACAGTCACGCAATGGCTGGTGGATACTACAGGATGGGCGCATATGGATACCCGAAGCCTTGGCCTGGACGGTGGCCAAGGAGGCTCACGACCGCACCCACCTGGGAAGGGACGCCCTGGGGCGCTTACTTGAGAAGACCTACTACATCAACAAACTATCCCTGTGGACCAAAAACGCTTCCAGCCGATGCGCGACTTGTGCCCGGAACAACCCTCGAACGGGGCCCGGCCCTATGCCAGGACATGTTCTCCGAGGCACCAGCCCTTTCCACGTGTGCCAGATTGACTTCACACACATGCCCCCGGCGCGCGGCTACAAAGCTATCCTCGTCGCCGTGTGTACCTACACCGGATGGATTGAAGCCCAGCCCACTAGAACGGAAATGGCTAAAGAAGTTACCTCCCTACTGCTTCATCAAATCCTACCCAGATACGGCCTCCCCAAGCAAATAAACTCTGACAACGGCCCCGCCTTCGCTAGTGAAGTAACACAACAGCTCAGTACCAGACTGGGCCTCGATTGGAAGTTGCATTGTGCCTGGAGACCCCAAAGCAGTGGAGTAGTGGAGAGGGCTAACCGATCCCTGAAGAACCAGCTTGCCAAGCTATGCCAAGAAGCAAAAGCCAAGTGGCCCGACCTGCTTCCACTGGCCTTGCTGCATCTTAGGTGTACCCCCAAGGCTACCGGCCTTACTCCCTACGAGATGATGTATGCTAGGCCACCACCACTACCCTCCTTTCCCGACTCCTTGCAGATACAGGGTGAGAGTTCCTTAGTGAAACAGATGAGAGCCTTACACCAGGTAGTGCAAGACATCCAGCAGTACACTGAAAGAGTAGCTCCCTTGGTCCTCACCAATCCTACGCACAGGTTCAGGGTGGGAGACGAGGTCTGGGTAAAAGAGTGGGATGAATCTGATTGCCTAAAGCCCAAATGGAAGGGGCCCTCCCTTGTTCTCCTAACGACCTCAACCGCTGTTAAAATTGCAGGAAGCCCAGTGTGGATACATTGGACCCGACTGAAGCCTGCTGCTCCCACTAGCAGCACCCTGAAGCGTTGGACTGCGCACCAACATCCTGACGCTCCATTACGGCTGACTCTAAGAAAGACGTGAACCACCAGATTCATGCCTGCCCAGCAACAGGAACTCAGTTTCTGGACCCACTGCGTTTTTGGCTCTCTCTTTATCGCAGCCTTCATCGTGGGCCTCATTATCTTCTTGCTGCAAAAGCTCGGATACCTCCCACCACATATATAATGCTGACCATCTTCCTTCTCCTGTGTGCAGTTCCGAGCTATCATCCTGCCACCCTGAGCCTGAATTGCACTGAATGTTTGCGCCTCGTGCGCCACCGTATAGAGGGAGGATATCACCTAGTCACTACCCTCATTCACCAGACGCAGCCCCCGGAAGGCGATTGCCAGCTTCTCCCGACTTGTGCCCTCATCACTCCGAATGGCCTCCAACAGTTCCACAGATGCCTCCAAGGAAATCTCACTATCTGCCACAGCCCTACCAAACCAAGATACTACAATGTCACCCTCAGCGTAGGACTCCCTGCGTATGTGGCCGGACCTCCGGGAGTCGAGGGAGATGGCATTCTGTATTACATTAATTCTACTCGTATCCTTGTCGGTGGTATCCAAACTGTAGCAACCCTCACCTTCGACGTCTGTGCCGCCATGGACAAGCACCCTTGGTCTCGCAAGTGTGGTAGCCAGAGTTGGCGAGAGGCATACGTTAAGGACCACAAGTATGTCTGCCCCTTCAGTCCAGACATGAGATGCTGCTCCCCGTGGGTGTGGCTCCCATGCGCCGGCGACACTCGAGCCTCGGGCTGGGACCGAGTATGTGCTTATACGGGAGGAGGATATGCCGGATGCGCCGGCCTGGGCGAATTTCGTCGAGGTTCTGGTAACTATGTGTCCCTAGACTGGCCCATCCGAGGACACGACATGCCCTGGAGAGGAACGTGGGGCCTCGGCATTGATGGCGGAGGAATGGATCCGTTGACCTATATTACCATATATCAGAGTCTCGAAACGAAGCCTCCTACGCACTACCAGACTACTGTTGTCGGCTACCAAGACGTATTTGATGAAATTGCTCGTGCTGAGCAGACCGAGACTAAATTCCCCATTTCCCCAGAAGCCCGAAATATGTTCCTCAATTTGGCTGAAAACATCGCCCTCTCCCTCGGAATTGCCAACTGTTTCGTCTGTGGAGGCACCGACATGGGTGAACAATGGCCCTGGGAAGCGAGAGAGATCCGACAACACACATGGGATGCACTCAACACCACTAACATTACCTTTCCCCAACGGCCGAAGCCGTACGAATGGGCCCTGAGAACAAATATCATAGGTACCCTCTGCGCTAGTCGAGCGCCATCGAAGCGTTACTCTGTCCCAGTGGGAGACTCTGCTTGTACGGGGGTTCTTCAGTATAATGGCAGCCGGACGACCTGGTGGCAAACGGACAACCTGCCCGCCCCGGAGCCTATCTGGACAGAACCCACCTTGAACACGACATGGACGTACGGAGGTAATGCCTCCCTCAAGTGGGTAGCCCCGGAGGGCTACTACTATATCTGCGGGCGCAGGGCTTACGAACAGCTCCCGGCCCGCTGGTACGGTACCTGTCTCTTGGGCACTGTCCGCCCTAGTTTTTTCCTTCTGCCCCTGCGAGTCGGCGAAACCCTGGGTATCCCCCTATACGTGGAAAAGGGGCCTGATAACCCGGCCAGACGCAAACGGTCTTTCCCACCCGTCAAGCCCAAAGTCCAAATTGGAGACTGGAAAGACAACGAGTGGCCGCCTGAACGCATCATTCACTACTATGGACCGGCCACGTGGGCTGAAGATGGTACATACGGGTACCGTACCCCTATCTATATGCTGAATCGCATTATTCGCCTACAGGCCGTACTCGAAATCCTTACTAACGATTCGGCCCTGGCCCTCAATATCCTAGCTCGACAGAACACTAAGCTCATTACCGCCGTCTACCAAAATCGCTTGGCTCTTGACTACCTCTTAGCCCAGGAGGGCGGGGTGTGTGGCAAGTTTAACCTCAGTAATTGCTGCTTACAGATTGATGACCAGAGCCATGTCATCAGGGAGATAACTGACCGGATGGTCAAACTAGCCCACGTCCCCGTCCAGACCTGGAACAGTGCGTGGGATTGGACTTCCTCCCTCACCAGCTGGCTCCCAACCTCCGGGAGCCTGCAAGGCCTCCTCGTCATGGGTGGCCTGTTCTTGCTGTCTTGCCTATTAATACCTTTGTCTCTCCCCTTAGTTTTCAGGTGTCTCCGCTCCACCATGGAAAGCATCGCTGATCGCCGTGCTGCTGCCCAGCTTATGGCTCTCCAGATGTACTCCCCCATTCCCCAGTCTGATGAAGCTGACGATGACGCACCTTGTGGCTGATGTGCACTTCACCTTGTGGCTGATGTGCACTTCGAACCCCCTGAGTCACTCAATGGGCCATCACCCTTGTGCCAGCAAAAGACCGGCTACAAAGGGGGGGGGATTCCACTAGGGGCCCTCCGTCTCAACCCCGGCGAAGCAACCAACGGCTGTGCAAGGGCTTAGGGCTCGCTTGTTGCCTCCCTCGCTAACTATCCTTGTCCTTTCTTTCCTTTTCAGGGTTCATGGAGGTGATACTCTCCACCAGAATGGATGTTCAAGTATCAAAAGGGGGGAATGAAGGAGTGGAACGCCGGTACTACCTGAATACTACTGAGCAACAGGACAACCTCATGTTTTGTGCCTACTGATGGACTTTTACTTATGCACTCTACCTCTGCTTTTGGCTGTTTGGCCACACCTTATTACTGCACTGGACATTTGTGCCTTATCCAGTTTTACTGTTTACTAACAAAAGAAGGTTGCTGTTTACTAATGTACAGACAGAATGCAGGGCTATTAGACATATAGCTTGTAACAGTAGTTTGCAAGGCCTATACAAGACCAGCTTGCACGTAGCAACGCCATCTGAATAGGCGACCTTGGAGGGTGCTGACACCCCCCTGCATTCCTGAGCCGCACCTTATCTCCTGTGCTAGAAAGGAGCATTGTGTGTGTGTACAGAATAAGCTGCTAAGTTTCGTTTTTCTTGCCAGTATCATTTCAGTGTTATGACGTGTGTACGTACTGGGACTACAATTTTGTACTGTAAGAACTACAAATGTTTACTGCGCATGACAGTTGTGACGTGTAAGGGGCCAAATGCGCAGGCCCAGTAGGGAAGTATAAATGTAAGCGTCAGATGATTTATGACACACAGTGTCCCGAGGCTACTCGGTGCTGTTCACTTGCTAGCAATAAAGTTACCTTGTTTGGAACCAAAATTTGCCTTTCGTCTCCTGATTTCCCACCTGTTTCAGATACACACCCCCTTTTCAGCTATGCACCTTAGAATTATGCACATCACTTTACAGAATATGCATAGACAGTTGTGCACGTAAATTCTAATTAATGCCCATTAGTGTCAATGTGTTTGTTAATTGGCAATTACTGGCACTGATTGCCTAGTTAACTAATTAAGTTGCACGTGCAAATCCAGAATACAACTGGATGTGCACACGCAACTTAAGTCGCACTATATGGAATCCAGGGGTTTTTGCCTATTTTAGAACATTTGCGTAATGGAGTTATGTGCTTTTATTGAAAATGAAAAGCGAAAGCTCTCAAACAGTTTTACCTGCCCCAACACTATACCATCAATACCCCCAGTAAATGCAAGGGGGATTGGCTGTCTCTTTGGTGGGGGGAGGTGGTGATGATGACATTTAAGTGGTGAGGATAAGGGATGTTATTGCTAATGCTGGTGCTGGGGGATTGGAGGGGGTCATGGCATGGATTGGGTAATGCACTCAAGGAAGGTGCAAATTGTAGTTACGGGTTTAGATGCGATTGGGGGGTTGGAGTGGCTTGGTTGGTTTGGACCTCAGTTTCAACTCATTTTTAATTAACAAAATTGCCCTGAAACAAACAGTTATAAAAATAAAACTAAACAAATAAAAATAACTCTTGCAAGCAGCACAGGAAACTTAACAAAAAAAAAAGATATATATATATTTTTTTGCATGAATGGTTAAGGAGCAGTGACCTGAAATCTAAGGATGGGTGATTGATGGTTCCAGCCCAGGACAGTGGATTACAAATGAAATGGTTCACAGCAAGCATTGAAAAAAAAAAAAAAACTGGTACGACTGACATCTGTAGATTCTGTAAGAAATTGCTGTTACATTCTGATGACAGAAATTTTCTATACGGAAAGGCACAATAAGATGGCGCTTCTCATTCACTCTAAACTTGCTGTACTGGAAAAGCACTGTGATCGTGACCTGAATAGAATTATGGAGAATGAAGTTATGATCGCTTGGGATATCCCCATTCAAACGGAGAAAAAGCTGGATACCGCCACCCTCCCCTATTGGGTCTGGAGCAGTTTACATCCTCTAGATACATATTAAAACAAACTTACATAGTTGTGAAACACATCATTCAGATATTAACACACTAACAAGAATTAACAGAATGAATAAGTCTTAATCATCTTACGGAAAGAAAGATAGATGCAAGAAAACAGAACTATTTCCTGTTGTTTTGTGTGCCACAGGCTTGATTAAAAGGAATTCTCAAGCGTTTCTTGATAAGTTGTCTATAGATGTTACAAATTTCAGAGGGAAGCTATCTTTGGCATGATGCAAATATTATAGTAGCGTTAGCAGTGAATTTGAGAGACTGGCACCATGTTCCACATACCTTGGCTTAGAAGCAGGGGCGTAGCTATGGGGGGCCATGGGGGCCTGGGCCCCCACAAATTTCATCAGGGCCCCTGGTTTGGCTGGCGGGGATCCCCAACCACTGCCAGCCGAAGCTTTCTTCAACACGGTCTCCGGCGCAGCCACGTTCACTGCCTGCCCCCTGCTGTTCTTTTTGAGTGTCAGCGTGCACAGGAGAAGCAAGAAGAAAGAAGAGCAGGGGGCAGGCAGTGAACGCGGCTGCGCTGGAGACCGTGCTGAAGAAGGCTTCGGCTGGTGGGGATTGGGGACCCCAACCAGCAAAGGTATTTGTTTGTGAGGGGCGAGGCGGTGGAGGGGGGGCGAGGCGAGGTGAAGCGGTGGGGGGGGGGGCGAGGAGGCGAGGTGTGGCGGTGGAGGGGGCGGCACTCAAAATGTGTCCTCAACCTCGGGCTCTGGCCCCCTCCCACCTTCAGGTCTGGCTAAGCCCCTGCTTAGAAGTGAAAATTTATTACCAAGCACGTTGGAAGACTATAACAGTGGGATCTACTATACATTGCTTCTTGTCTTTTTTCATTTTAAGCTGTGATTGAATCCATCTAAATCTGTGGTGTCATTCACCAAGAACGAATCCTCTCCATCTTTTTACCTTACCATTGCCGGATGTGAAGTCCCAATTAAGCCCGCAATTAAGTGGCAGGGCACGTGGGTGGACTCCAACTTCTCCTTTGCTCACCGCATCTCACATTTGACTGGAACATCATTCTTCTTTCTTAGGAAGCTTCAGCCTTTACTTTTTTATTTTAGCACAATCGTTCTTTACCTAGGGCCCCTTTTACTAAGATGCGGGAAAAAGGGACGTGTTTTACATGCGTGCTGAGGCCCCCTTTTAACGTAGCTGGTAAAAGGGAAGTCTTGCCTTCCTGCAGGGTATTTGAAGAGAAGATTTCTTATGACTCTTTCTTTAAATTCTGCCGGTTTTTCCTAGTTTGGACGCAGAAGGAAGCCCGTGCAAGCCCATAAGCACTGACAGTGAGAAAAGAATGTGTGTGAGTCGGAGCAAACCCAAAAGTGAAAGTACACATTGATGCCTGTTTCCTCCATTTAAATATAAGAGTTCATAAGTACATGAGTATTGCCATACTGGGAAAGACCAAAGGTCCATCAAGCCCAGCATCCTGTTTCCAACAGTGGCCAATCCAGGTCACAAATACCTGGCAAGATCCCAAAAAAGTACAAAAAATTTTATTCTGCTTATCCCAGAAATAGTGGATTTTCCCCAAGTCCATTTAATAATAGTCTATAGACTTTTCCTTTAGGAATCCGTCCAAACCTTTTTAAAGCTCTGCTAAGCTAACCGCCTTTACCACATTCTCTGACAATGAATTCCAGAGTTTAATTACACGTTGAGTGAAGAAAACTTTTCTCCGATTCGTTTTAAATTTACTACATTGTAGCTTCATTGCATACCCGCTATTCCTAGTATTTTTGGAAAGCATAAGCAGATGCTTCACATCTACCTGATCAACTCCATTCATTATTTTATAGACCTCTATCATATCTCCCCTCAGCCACATTTTCTCCAAGCTGAAGAGCCCTAGCCACTTTAGACTTTTCTCATAGGGAAGTTGTCCCATTCCCTTTATCATTTTTGTCGCCCTTCTCTGCACCTTTTCCACATCTTTTTTGAGATGCGGCGACCAGAATTGAACACAATATTCAAGGTGCGGTCGCATCATGGAACTATACAAAGGCATTATAACATCCTCATTTTTGCTTTCCATTTCTTTCCTAATAATACCTAACATTCTATTTGCTTTCTTAGCCACAGCAGCACACTGAGCAGAAGGTTTCAACGTATCATCAACTATGACGCCTAGATCCCTTTCTTGGTCCGTGATTCCTAACGTGGAACCTTGCATGACGTAGCTATAATTCGGGTTCCTCTTTCCCACATGCATCACTTTGCACTAGCTCACATTAAACTTCATCTGCCATTTAGACGCCCAGTCTCCCAGTCTCATAAAGTCCACTTGTAATTTTTCAAATCCTCCCGCGATTTAACGACTTTGAATCAGCAAATTTAATTACCTCACTAGTTACTCCCATCTCTAGGTCATTTATAAATATGTTAAAAAGCAGCAGTCCCAGCTTAGACCCCTGGGGAACCCCACTAACTACCCTTCTCCATTGAGAATACTGTCCATTTAACCCTACTCTCTGTTTTCTATCTTTTAACCAGTTTTTAATCCACAATAGAACACTACCTCCTATCCCATGACTCTCCAATTACCTCTGGAGTCTTTTATGAGGTACTTTGTCAAACGCCTTCTGAAAATCCAAATACACAATATCAACTGACTCACCTTTAGCCACATGTTTGTTCACCCCTTCAAAGAAATTTAGTAGATTGGTGAAGCAAGATTTCCCTTCACTAAATCCATGTTGACTTTGTCTCATTAATCCATGCCTTTGAATATGCTCTGTAATTTTGTTCTTAATAATAGTCTCTACCATTTTGCCCGGCACCGACGTCAGACTCACCGGTCTATAATTTCCCGGATCTCCTCTGGAACCTTTTTTAAAAATCGGCGTTATATTGGCCACCCTCCAATCTTCCGGTACCACTCTCGATTTTAAGGATACATTTCTGGGATGAATACCATCTGGTCCAGGAGATTTGCTACTCTTCAGTTTGTAGAACTGCCCCATTACATCCTCCAAGTTTACAGAGAATTCATTAATTTTCTCCAACTCGGCAGCTTCGAATACCATTTCTGGCACCGGTATCCCACCCAAATCTTCCTCGGTGAAGACCGAAGCAAAGAATTCATTTATTCTCTCCGCTACGGCTTTGTTTTCCCTGATCACCCCTTTTACTCCTCGGTCATCTAGCGGCCCAACCGATTCTTTCGCCGGCTTCCTGCTTTTAATATACCTAAAAAAAATTTTACTATGTGTTTTTGCTTCCAACGCAATCTTTCTTTTCCTCTTAGCCTTCCTTATCAGCGCTTTGCATTTGACTTGGCATTCCTTATGCTGTTTCTTATTATTTTCAGTCAGTTCCTTCTTCCATTTTCTGAAGGATTTTCTTTTAGCTCTAATAGCTTCCTTCACCTGTGCCCCCCCCCCCCCCCCGTAGCTACGCCCCTGATGCACACAGGAGTTGAGCTTACCGCAAAACTCTGTGCGTGCTCCATGCACATTCCCCCCTTGCTTTTTATTTTACAGCACACATATAATTTGAATATCATCTTACATAAGTAATGCCATACTGAGAAAAGACCAAGGGTCCATCGAGCCCAGCATCTTGTCTACGACAGCGGCCAATCCAGGCCAAGGGCACCTGGCAAGCTTCCCAAACGTACAAACATTCTATACATGTTATTCCTGGGATTTTGGATTTTTCCAAGTCCGTTTAGTAGCGGTTTATGGACTTGTCCTTTAGGAAACCGTCCAACCCCTTTTTAAACTCTGCTAAGCTAACCGCCTTCACCACATTTTCCGGCAATGAATTCCAGAGTTTAATTACACGTTGGGTGAAGAAAACTTTTCTCCGATTTGTTTTAAATTTACTACACTGTAGTTTAATCGCATGCCCCCTAGTCCTAGTATTTTTGGAAAGCGTGAACAGACGCTTCACATCCACCTGTTCCACTCCACTTATTATTTTATATACCTCTATCATGTCTCCCCTCAGCCGTCTCTTCTCCAAGCTGAATAGTCCTAGCCTCCTTAGTCTTTCTTCATAGGGAAGTCGTCCCATCCCCGCTATCATTTTAGTTGCCCTTCGCTGCACCTTTTCCAATTCTACTATATCTTTCTTGAGATGCGGCGACCAGAATTGAACACAATACTCAAGGTGCGGTCGCACCATGGAGTGATACAATGGCATTATAACATCCTCACACCTGTTTTCCATACCTTTCCTAATAATACCCAACATTCTATTCGCTTTCTTAGCCGCAGCAGCACACTGAGCAGAAGGTTTCAGTGTGTTATCGACGACGACAACCAGATCCCTTTCTTGGTCCATAACTCCTAACGTGGAACCTTGCATGACGTAGCTATAATTCGGGTTCTTTTTTCCCACATGCATCACCTTGCACTTGCTCACATTAAACATCATCTGCCATTTAGCCGCCCAGTCTCCCAGTCTCGTAAGGTCCTCTTGTAATTTTTCACAATCCTGTCGCGAGTTAACGACTTTAAATAACTTTGTGTCATCAGCAAATTTAATTACCTCGTTAGTTACTCCCATCTCTAAATCATTTATAAATATATTAAAAAGCAGCGGTCCTAGCACAGACCCCTGAGGAACCCCACTAACTACCCTTCTTTTAGCATTGGTGAGCTAGGTTTCTGCACTGTTGGCTTACTGCAAGAGTTCTGAGCATCAACCTGTCACTGACTTAAGGAAACGTGGGACTGGCAGGGTTAAGTCTTTCAGCCCCAGTTGAAATTTATATAGCTTGCAGTTCAAAAGTCCCCTAACATCTCCTGTAAGTGGAAATCTTTAATCTCATGATTAAAGCAAAAAGGGGGCTGGAAACCCTAATTGATCAAAATCCCATATAAGTCAAAATGTAGCTGAAGGGGAAACATAGCTCTACTTTGTATCCTGCAGTCAGTGGCGGCTCTACCATTAGACCATTTGAGGCGGGGGCCTCAGGCAGCACTCTTTATGGAGCAGCTTCTTTCCCTCATCCCTCCTTAACTCCTCTCCTCAGCCTACCTTCTCTTTTGGTTGTTCAAAAGTCGGCAGCAGCAGTGATCCCCATACGCTGACCTGCTGCTGGCACCGGTGTCTCCTCTGTACTGTGGGCCACCTCTCTGATGCAACTTCCTGTTTCCTCGAAGGTGGGCTGCAGTTCAGAGGAGATGTTGGTGCTGATGGCAGACAGGATATGGGGATCACTTCCGCTGCTGCCTTGTAAAAACAACAAAAAAGAAGGTAGGTGCGGGAGGGGGTTAAGGAAGGAAGGGGGGAAGATGCCAGACTGTGGCCAGGAGGAAGGGAGTTGGCAGAGAGAGTGTGGATAGATGTTGGACTCAGGGGTGGGAGGGCCAGGGCGCCATCTCATCCCTGCCTCATGCAGCAGATTGTCTTGGGCCGCTCCTGCTTGCAGTGTCCTGAGAATCAGAGTACAGCAGTGAGAGAGTATTCAAAACTGTGAGCAGTTTCAAATAAAGCAGCATTATTTCCACTACTAAAAAAAGAAAGTAGTTTTTTTTCGCTGTTTAATTACTATAGAAACCCTACCTGTATAGAATTTAAAATGAGAGCCATGAAGTGAATATCAGATCCTTGGCTTTGTATTTTGTTAGAAGCAGTGGCGTACCAAGGGGGGGGGGGGGGGGCGGTAACCTGTTCCAGGGCAGACTCAGAGGGAGCAGTGAACACATGCGAATTGCGAACTCGGAGACAGGGCAACAGGCGTGCGCCGCGGCACCCCCCCCCAGCGGCGTGCACCCGGGGGGGGGGGAGAGGTGTCATTTCATCGGTGGGGGGGGTCGCGCTGCACCCGGGGGGGGGGGCGCATCGGCGATCTGCCCCGGATGTCAGCCAGCGTCGGAACGCCACTGGTTAGAAGTGTCTAGGGTGGCAGAAATTTTGTGAGCTGTTGTTTTATTTCCTTTTTTTTTTCCTTTCATGACTTTCATTTTAGAGCACACACTTTTGTTTTAAAACATGCTAAAATGAAATAATGTATGTTAACATGAAACCATGCATGTTATCTCTTTCTTTAGCAAACATGATTTAATTTTGGTGGTGTTATTCAGTAGACATGAAACAAAATGGTAAGGATATGGAGGGCAAAATTTTTCATTTTGTTTAATTTTCTGCATCATTTAAAAGATTTTTCATTTAAAAAAAAAATTTAATTTCAGTTCAAAGTCATTAACAGTGTAGATTGCAAACAGTGCATACTTGAAAAATGGTGCTCATTATTAACAACATATGAAAAGTGATGAAATTTCAGGTTTGTTTGTTTTTTGCTGTCATTTCCATTAGATAATGACATGAAACAACCTAGGAACTATGAACTACCCAGTCAATATTCAGTTGGTGGCAGTTGACATGTTTTTAAAACACTGACTGTCGCTAGCTCAGTTAGACCTGAATATAACATGTCCAGGACCTGTCATTGAATATCTGGATCTGACCAGACTGCTGCTGACCACTTACACATACGTGGGTCTCATCTGATATTCAACCTGGACCCGCATAAGATACTTGTGTGGGTCCTGGTGAATACCAGCTGGGACCTGCATAACTGTCTCAGTCAGTTTCTGTCCACTACCCAACCGATTCTGACTCCCCTCCAGAACCCTCTTCCCCAAGATCAGCCCCCCTACCTGAGACCAGCCTCCCTTTAGGACCTACCTACACCCCTGGTGATCCAGTGTGGGTATCCTGGGCAGGAGCGATCCTCACTTGCTCTAGCCCCTGGGGCTTCATGTGTTAAAATGGCTGCCGTGAGCTCTAACGGTAGTCTTACAGTACTATCACTAGAGGTCAGCCTTCCATATATGACTCGTAACCAAATGTAACCACTCGCCTCCACCTACCCTCCTCTCTTCCTTCCCGTTCACATTAATTGATTTGATTTGCTTACTTTATTTATTTTTTGTCTATTAGATTGTAAGCTCTTTGAGCAGGGACTGTCTTTCTTCTATGTTTGTGCAGCGCTATGTATGCCTTGTAGCGCTATAGAAATGCTAAATAGTAGTAGTAGTAGTAGGGGGGTTCTGATCTCAAGGGGAAGGGTTAGGAGGGTCATAATCGGCAGGAGGTTTGAGAAGGAAGTCAGAATCAGAGGGGGGAGGGAGAACAATTCTATAAAAAAGCATCTACGGTACATTTAGGCACCAAGAAAGGACCTACCTGGAGACTATTCTTTAAGGTAGGTGCCTAGCTCATTACAACCCCAGACAGACATGTAGTGAAATCAAATCTTGAACAACTACAGAATGGATTCATAGAAAGAAAGGGAATAACAGAAGAAAATATATGTAGACCCCCCCCCCCCCCCACCTTGATATGAACTGGGTCACCAACTTCCAGAAATGTTGGACCAACTAACTGAGACTTACTGCTAGAGCTTGCAGCAGCCATTTTAACACATGGAGCCACTAAAGGGCAGGAGCGAGTGGGGATCACACCTGCCCAGGATAACCCCACTGGACTACCAGGCAGGTAGATAGGCCCTGAAGAGGGGAGGTTGATCTCAGCAGGAGGGGTTGGGGAGGTCAGAAACAGTGGGAGACAATTCAATAAGGAGGCTGCGTACAACTGGTAGCACTTTAGAAATGATTTATAGTAGTAGTAGTAAGGAGGCACTTACAGTACATTTGGCCCATGAAGGCACCAAGCTGGAGACTATTCTATAAAGGACAGTAGGAGCCTAGCTTAACAAGTCAAATGCATGTATATAGTTTAGGATCAACCAGGTACACCAGCTACAGAGCTGGTGTCAGGGGCATAGCCACGGGCGGGCCCGGGTGGGCCACCCAATTTCGGGTCAGGCCCGCCCAGCAGCAAAGTTCCTGACGGCGATTCCAGTCACAGCGATTCCCACACGCTGCCTGCCAGTGCTGGCTGCCGCTCAATCTCCTTGCGCTACTAAGCGCTAACCCGGAAGTCTCTCCTCTGCAGGAGAGACTTCCGGGTTAGCGCTTAGTAGCGCGAGGAGATTGTTGAGCGGCAGCCGGCAGGCAGCGTGTGGGAATCGCTGCGACTGGAACCACCGTCAGGAACTTTGCTGCTGGGCGGGCCTGCAAGGAGGGTGAGATGCTGCAGCTGCACGGTGGGGGGGGGGGGGGAAGATGTCGCATGGGGGAGGGAAGACGGGGGGACCCAGCAGCTGCACAGGAGGAAGGGAAGATGGAAAGAAAGATGCTGCACAGGGGGGAGGGAAGATGGAAAGATGAGGCTTGGTTGGTGGGTGAGGGAGATGCAGCAAAGGGGTGGAGGGGTGAGGAAGGGAGAAGTCTTGGCTGTGTATGAGGTGGAGGGGAGGGACACATGCTGCATACAGAGGGGATAGGTGGGGAGGGGGAGAAATGGTAGGCATAGGGGTGGAGAGGAGGGAGAAATGGTGGGTATAGTGGTGGAGGGAGGGCGGAGCAGAGAAAATTTTGTGCCCACCCACTTCGGGCTCAGGCCCACCCAAAACTGGCTGTCTGGCTACGCTACTGGTGTAAATGTTAGCACCTAGATTTCTGAAAAACAAATGTGAAATTTATAGTATTCTACAATTTTCAAACATAACTGTGGGGTCCTTTTACTAAGGTGCACTGAAAAAATGGCCTGCGGTATTGTAGACGTGTGTTTTGGGCGCGCAAATAATTAGTTTTCAGTGCACCTACAAAAAAATGTTTGGGGTTTTTTTTTTTTGCTGAAAATGGACGTGCGGCAAAATCAAAATGGCTGCACGTCCATTTTGGGTCTGAGACCTTACCGCCAGCCATAGCTATAGCGGTAAAGAATTTGGGTGGTAATGACCTACGCAAGTATCGGACCCGTGCCAAAAATGAAATTGCCGCAAGAGCCACGCGGTAGTCGGGCGGTAACTCCAATTTGGCGTGTGTTGGGTGAACGTAGGCGTCTACGTGGCTTAGTAAAAGGGGCCCTGTGTGTCCGTCAACACTCTGCCATGTGTACGCCCTCTTTCAAACTATGCTTCATCCCTTAAATGCAAGGCAGCTGCTGCGAGGCATAACATGAGGATGAAAAATCCAAAGGAAAACAGGAATGTAACCTCTACCAGAGTCTAGAGAAACCAGAGGAATAGAGGATAACACTGACTTCCACAGGGGGAGTATGGACAAGACTGTTCTTTATTAAGGCACCAGAAAAGAGCGGACATGGGGCCGTTTTTCGGCGGGAACGCCCACCTGCCTCAGAGGTCAAATACAATAGTATTTGAAGCCAGAAGATGCTTCAAAAGGAGCCTTGATAAAATTGCTCTAAGTATGAGCAGAGTTAAGGATAAGCAAACCTCAGCTATGTTCAAACAAAACGCTATGGTGCCAAACTCGTCACTGGAACAGTATGGAAGAAAATATGAGGACGACCTTCTCTTTCAAATTTGCATTTGAAAGGAAACACTGTCTTCCATTTGCATGTTATTGATCTTTGTACTCTCCAGTCAGTGGTATAAGTTCCAATTGAGGGTCCCCAAGCAGAAATAACAGAAAGGGTCACCAGAACAGAATGCAAGATCCACCTCAAAAAGTACGTGAATGGTCACAAATAGACATTCTTTGCTCTCCCCCCCCCCCCCCCCCCCCCCTCACCACAGGGGCTGTTTAGACTGAATTTATGCCATCACCTGACACAACTTCTAAACTTGTATCTTTGTTTTAAAATATATTCAGCCATTCTGCAGAGTGACAGCAATTCTTTTACTAACACGTTGCACAAACCAGGCATTCTGCAAGGACCTTTCTTTCTCTTCTGTGTTTGCTATGCATGGGAAACATTTCCTGAAATACTTCTGACTAAGTAAGCCCTTTGTAAACAAAAGTTCCAACACTGCTGCTTGCCTTAATGCTAAGTCTCTAGGTCCCACTTTTCCCATCACAGCAGAAGATAAAAACATTCTTTTCTCTGTGAAATTCTCCTTGCTGAAGAATCCATTAAAGTTCAAGTCTGCTTTGCATCCAGCAAGTTCTGTGCTCATTTCCCTGGAGTACATCACAGAGTATGTATGTGTATCTGTGAGTGCCGCATTGACACTTTTCTAGTTTGTAAAAATGTTTGCAGAGAGAAATCTTGTCAAGATTCTTCACAGCAGTGCCGGCCCAAGGGTATCTGACATCCTAAGTGATTCTTAAGCCATGCACCACCCACGTGGTCCCTACCTCCCATTATCCAGCATATCACCTTACCTTTCTTCTTTCCCCCTCCTCCCATGCCCAGCATCCCCTGTGCTCTAATGCCCAAGTATCTATCATCTCCTGTTCCTTTCTCTATTCCCTAGGGATGGGTGGCATTAACAATGACAGAGGAAATTTCAATGACACTTCCTATGTTGTTTCCTGTCACTGGCAAACAAAAATGGGCAGGGGACACTCAATGACATTGCAAGGGAATACATTTAAAACAAATAGGGGGAAATATTTTTTCACTCAAAGAATAGTTAAGCTCTGGAACTCATTGCTGGAGGATGTGGTAATGGTGGTTAGTGTATCTGGGTTTAAAAAAGGTTTGGACAAGTTCCTGGAAGAAAAGTCCATAATCCGTTATTGAGATGGACATGGATTTTTGACTGTCCTAAGTAATCCAGATAATAATTATCAGATGGTGGTACTGAATCCAGATAAATTGTCTCTGTCCTGGTTTTCTACCAGCCCCCCTCCCTCCAGCATTATCCAGATGGTGCCAAGGCAGTCTCTAAAGATATTCAATGACACTATTCAGATAATGCACCTGAATATCTGTCTCAGTGCCATTTATCCAGGCAACAGGTGTTGCTATCCAAATAAGTGCTTTATATCGGTCCCATTATTGCCAGCACCAGGAGAACGTGGCACAATCTCTGCCTTGTCTTTCTTATGCACTGTAGCCATTATCATTAGGTAACTGTTGAAGTAATTACAGGCTGTAAGTCATTACCTAGAGAGCAGAATCTCCATCAGGGGACATTTTTTAGGAACAAGATAGAAAAACAATTGTCTGGGATGGTTTAGGAAGAGTGAATTCCTTCTGGAGGCAAAAGGACATAGTTTCTGAGGTTCCTTCCACTCTCCTTAATGAGAAAAGCCCTATAGACTACTATGGAGCGTTAACAGCATTGTGACACAGGCAATGATCATGTAACCTGAAATAAAATGTCTTCTACTGCTAGGGATGTGCATTCATTTGAAACGGCCACAGCAAAAAGCTTCAGAGAATTTTGTGTAATATTAAAAGTATGCACTCTTTCATAAGAACATAAGAATAGCCATACTGGGTCAGACCAATGGTCCATCTAGCCCAGTATCCAGCTTCCATCAGTGGCCAATCCAGGTCACAAGTATCTGGCAGAAACCCAATTAGTAGCAACATTCCATGCTACCCATCCCAGGACAAGCAGTGGCTTCCCCATGTCTGCGTCAGTAGCAGACTGTGGACTTTTCCTCCAGGAACTTGTCCAAGCCTTTTTTAAACCTAGATACACTAACCGCAGTCACCACTATTCTTTGAGTGAAAAAATATTTCCTCCTATGTGTTTTAAAAGTATTTCCGTGTAGCTTAATTGAGCGTCACCTAGTCTATTTACATTTTGAAAGCATAAAAATCAATTCACTTCTACTCGTTCTACACCACTCAGGATTTTGTAGACCTCAATCATATCTTCCCTCAGCTTTCTTTTTTCCAAGCTGACGAGCCCTAACCTCTTTAGCCTTTCCTCATAGAAGAGGAGTTCCATCCCCTTTATCATTTTGGTCGCTCTGCTTTGAACATTTTCTAATTTCACTATATCTTTTTTGAGAAACGGTGACCAGAACTGAACACAATACTACACAATGGAGCCATACAGTGGCATTATAGTATTTTTGGTCTTATTTACCATCCCTTTCCTAATAATTCTTAGCATCCTGTTTGTTTTTTTGGCCACCGCCGCACACCTGGCAGTGTATTATCTACAATGACACCTAGATCTTTTTCTTGGGTGTTGACCCCTAAGGTGAACCCTAACATCAGGAACTATGATTCAGATTATTCTTCCCAATGTGGATCACTTTGCATTTGTCCACATTAAATTTCATGTGTCATTTGGATACCCAGTCTTGCAATTTTTCACAGTTTGCATGTGTTTTAACAACCTGAATAGTTTTGTGTCATCTGCAAATTTAATCATTTCACTCGTCTTTCTGATTTCTAGATCATTTATAAATCTGTTAAATAGCAGTGGTCTCAGTACAGATCTCTGTGGCCATAGGAGCCAGTTTTTTGGGTGCTGTGGGTGCTTGAGCACCCCCAATATTGAGAAAATTCCATTGTACGTGTCTTGGGCTTAGCATCACCAATAATTTTGAAAAGTTGGCTCCCCTGCCTGTGCCACTTCACTATTCACCCTCCTCCATTAAGAGAAATGGCCATTTAACCCCACCCTCTGTTTTCTGTGCAATAACCAAATCCTAATCCACAACAGAACATTGCCTCCTATCCCACGACTCTTTGATTTTCTCAGGAGTCTCTTAAGAGGAACTTAAGTGGTAAATGCATGTGTTAACTGCAGTGCGCAGTCCATACCCATAATTCACCCAGTTCCCGCCCCCTAACACAGCATGTGGTTAATCTGATTTAGAACATGATAACTATCATTCCATCACAATAACAGTTATTATTGCACTCATGTAGTAATAGCATACGCTAATTCATTCATTAACTGCTTAGCACACTTCAGTAAAAGGGCACCTATGCACATTTTCTGACTGCCTAGGATTAACTGGTAAAGTCCAAACTATTCTTTGAACATAGCTTGATTTTGCTTGTACTTATGTTTGACATCGGTTTGCAATATTTGATGTTTGTTCATATTTATGTTTTGCAACTGACTCCTATTTTCAGGTGACCATCTTTCCTGATGTAGGAACAATGAAACATGAGTCATGTTGGCAGCTGGTCTCCTGGAACATTTTAAAGATAAGTTTTATGATTGAAAAATTATTATTCAAGAGTTGTGACAAAACATTATTATTTGATAAACTTGTTTAGGATAAAATGGACTGATGATGATATTGAAAGTTTCTTGTACACCATCTATAAGACCAAAAGTTTTCAAAGTGGTTTACATTAGACATTTAGAGTAGAGGAGTAGCCTAGTGGTTAGTGCAGTGGGCTTTGATCCTGGGGAACTGGGTTTGATTCCCACTGCAGCTCCTTGTGACTCTGGGCAAGTCACTTAACCCTCCATTGCCCCAGGTACAAAATAAGTACCTGAATATATGTAAACCCCTTTGAATGTAGTTGCAAAAACCTCAGAAAGGCGGTATATCAAGTCCCATTTCCCTTACATTAGATACAGTAGGTACAGATAGTTATTCAGGTTCTGATACTTACAATATTGGATTATTGTAATGCAGTCTTTTAGGGGTATTCCTAAAAAAAAAACAGTTGAAGAAATTGTAGGCTCTACAGAAAGGATTACATTATTATTTATCCATCTAAAAGATATCTTCGATCTGCACAAGAATTAAGATTAGTTAGAACTACTCAACACATCTGTCATTTGAAGTCCATGGAACAGTGAATATAACTAGGCTAAGGGACTTGGCAATTCCCTGCCTAGGGGCTTTAGTGAAGTAACCGATTATGAAACATTTTGATATCATTATAAAATGTGGTTGTTTAAAAGACATTTTATGGGGGGTAATTGATTGCCCTACAGGAGTGAAAGGGATTTGTTAAATGATGTATTAATTGGCTTTGTTTACTTTTAATGCCGTACAGTAAAATGTGATGTATTAATGAGAGTGTTTTGTAATTTTAACTTGTAATCCACTTAGAACTAATGGTTTGGTGAAATATAAATGTTTAAATGAAATGTTTCTGTCCCTGTACCTGAGTTATAAATCCTAGTATGAGAATAATTGGATTGTTTTCATTGAATGCAATCGCGTATAGTGCTGGGAAATTATGTCTGACTGTTTTAAGTAACACATTTTAATGATTACATATCACCTGCTGTAAAACCACTACATAGGCAATTTATTAATTGCAATGAATAAATATTAGCAGATTGTGAATTCTTTTAATAGATAATTTTAGTGCTTGGTTAGTACCAGGTGGCATTTGAAGGAGGAGCCTCCGTGGTCCCAAACGTTTATGCACTGACTAGATGATAAAGGATGAGATTTAGGATGGCATGAAAGACCTTTTTCTTTACTCATGAATTGGGGGTCCTTTTAGTAAAGGATTGTTGTGTGGCAACCCAGAAGTGCCTGTAAATATATAGGGTTCTCAATACTTGTAGCAAATACACTCGTTAGTTTTACAGAGAAACCCCTTGACACATAGAACAGTCAATGTGGGGTTGGACTTCCTCATCATCGGCCAAAAAAACCTCTGTATAAGGTACAACTCTTCTATAGTTTTCAATCTCAAATTTATAAGATCAGCCAATCAAAGATTACATCAACTTAGCTTAATTTGATCTCTGTGTTTTCTTCTTAAAGGTTAAAAGCAACAAGAAACACAGAGATCAAATTAAGCTAAGCTGATTTAATCTTTGATTGGCTGAGTTTATAAGTTTGAGATTGAAAACTATAGAAGAGTTGTACCTTATACGGAGGTTTTTCTGGCCGATGATGAGGAAGTCCAACCCCACATTGACCTGTTCTATGTGTCAAGGGGTTTCTCGAGGCCTTGTCCTCTGTAAAACTAACAAGTGTATTTGCTACAAGTATTGAGAACCCTATATATTTACATGGATTTGACCAGTTGAGGTATCTCATCCCCGTATCTATTGCTGAGCGTAACCCAGAAGTGCGGCCAGCCCAACGCGGGTGCCGTTGGTAGTTCCACCCCCAGCATGTGCCATTTCTGGTGCTAGTGGAAATATTGAAAAAATATTTCTGCAGGGGTTTCTTGGCAGTATTCGGGGCAGTGTCACGTGCTGCCCGGTTACTGCTGAGTTAGCGCCGGGTCCCTTACCGCCACCTCAGTGAGTGGTGGTAAGTGCTGCCTTCGAAATGGCTACACGGCAAGTGCAAACATGGCCATTTCATTTTTTGATATTTTCACCTGCTGCGGGTAAAGAGGCTCTGGCCTGCGACAAAAATGCCAAATTGCATAAAGAACATAGGCATAAGAGATCATCATAACAAGAGGTGAGGTCTCCGGATGAAGCCATAGCGAAACGGGTCCCAGTAGGGTCCTCTACTCGGGAGTTCACAGCGTTTATATATAAAAAAGCAGCTGATGATCATTTCAAGCCGTTTAGAAGCTAAATCATTGCTCAAAGCCCACCTCTTCAATGTCGCTTTCGGCACCTAACCACTACACCTCTAATCAGGAAATCTAGACTGCCGCAACTTGACATTTCGTCCTTTTGATTGTAAGCTCCTTTGAGCAGGGACCGTCCTTCTTTGTTAATTTGTACAATGCTGCGTAACACTAGTAGCGCTCTAGAAATGTTAAGTAGTAGTAGTAAGTAACATTTTACTATATACAGTTGTTGAATGAAAGTTATTGTCAATTAAAAACGTACATTTTTGGTTTATTCAACAAAGGTGGAAAGGAGGTTTTTAGACCAATGATGACTTGTTTGGCCAATCACATATACAGGAAATAATTAATTCCAGAAATGTGGTTTAAGGTCTAAATGAGGTCTTTTCCTCCTAATTTTTAATTTTTACATTTAGATTAATTAAATATTGAGAAGAGTAAAAGGTTTGTAACCAAGATATCATATAAGATTTATAGAGGTATTCTACTGCTTGTACGTATGGTAACAAGATCCATAGAAGATTTGGTTGTGTGACAAAAATGGCCACTGCTCCTAGTGCAGGGCCCCTTTCACCACAGCTTAGTAAAAGGGACCCTTGGTGATCAGCTGGTATGTACCTAACCCATCTGACCATTGACCCTCTGCATCTGCTAGATAACCTTTTCCCTGATCCACTCTATATCACCTTTATGATCTGCCTACTGTATTCTTCCCACGCCTTTCTCATTGCTTCTCTATCCTGTTTGATAATTTGGCATTCGTTTCATTTTCCTAATTTGTTTGTAGACTGCTTTGCATAGCCACAAAGGGTGGTTTATCAAGTCCAATAAACATAAGCATACATATGAACATAAACATTCTCATTACTGGTCCAATAACAGTTATCACAACTTTCTCTAAGACCTCTGCTTCTACAAGAAATACATTCATACTTCACACAGGTAATATATAGAACTAGAACAGAATATAAACAAGAAAATAAGATGATACCTCTTTTTTATTAGGCTAACTTAATACATTTTTTGATTGACTTTCGAAGGTAACCCTTCTTCAGATTTACCTTCTTCAGGTTACCTCCGAAAGATAATCAAAAAATGTATTAAGTTAGTCCAATAAAAAAAGGTATCAGCTTATTTTCTTTTTTATGTTTGTTTTATTTCTATTTATTACCTTTAAAACTGGACTAACATGGTTACCATACCTCTATACTTCACATAGGAAGAGGGAATTTTAAAGAAAGTCAGTGCTGAAGATACAAGTGAAATCTACCCTCAGGAATTCTATTTGTCTTAATCTTTGTGTCCTCTGCTGGTGACATAACTTTTGTCCTTTACTATCTGCAATTTGAAAGCCTGCTTCTTTGCACTGAAGCACCAAAATCTTTATTTTTTTTCCATTTGCTTCAAAATATTACACTATGGTTATTTGTAAATGTGACATTTCTAGTACCGGTCTTTAAACTGCTTTAAATTGTACACAATTATGCAAAATAAGAACAAAATGACCTGGGATTATATTTATAGGAAAGTTCAAAAATGTGTATTCTTCTGTTTCCTCTGTCTTTGAATTCAAAGATGCAACATCAAAAAGGCTGACGTAAATCCCTTCAGATGCTGTGCTCATTTGCTGTAGGTAGACCTAACTTACCTGGTTTTCAGGATTTTCACAATGAATAAAGTATGAGATAGATTAGCCCATACAGGAAAAAAAAAGGATGCATTTGCTACAGGACCAACAAGGGGCACAGAAAAATAGAACCAGACAACAGAATCCTAAATAGAGAGGTAAAATTTATTACCATGAGACCACCCTTAACACAGGAAGAGCCTGACATGGTCATGTTTCGCCAGAGCAGGTTGTATCAAAGGTCACAATCTATTGGAAATTGTCTCAAGGTGCTTCAAAAAGCTGATGCATCAAACAGTCACACAATCAAAATTGCTGTCACTGAGTACAATTTTGATTGTGTGACTGTTTTATGCTTTAGCTTTTACATAGAAACATAGAAAAATGTTGGCAGACCATATGGCTTATCTAGTCTGCCCATCCATGCTATCTACCTGCTTATTCCAGGTTCTCTTGAATTTAGATATGTATGATCAATGGTCTTTGTCAGAAAGTGTGTGGGGACAGACTTAAAGATCTCAATATGTATACTTTGGAAGAAAGGCAGGAGAGAGGAGATATGATAGAGACATTTTAAATACCCACACGGCATAAATGCACAGGAGGAGAGATTGAAAGAAAGCACTGGAATGAGGAAGGTGAAAGGGGACAGACTTAGAAGTAACCTGAGGAAATATTTCTTCACAGAAAGGGTGGTGAATTTGTGGAATGGTCTCCTGGTAGAAGTGGTGGAGACGAGATCAGTATCTGAATTCAAGAGAGCTTGGGACAAATATATAGGATCTTTAAGGGAGTGATAGGGAAAGCAGAAGTGTCAAGAGACAATTTCCAACAGATTGTGACCCCTGATGCAACCTGCTCTATAAAATGTGGCCATGTGGGGAAAGATTCCTGTTGTCATCAAGTACAATTTTGATTATGTGACTGTTTGATGCATCAGCTTTTAGAAGCACCGTGAGTTTTTATTTGAGACAACTTCAAACAGATTGTGATCCCCTCCCCACCAGCCAAGGGTTAACAGGCCGATGATCAGAAGCAAACGCAGGCGCTAGAGGCTGTTAGCGGCATATTAGCACCTGCATTTCCTACTGCCCCATGATGAGAACCCCGAGCGCGTGAAACAATGCGCTTGTGGGCTTTTAACACAACTAGCATGCAAATGCATGCAAAACAGGGATCAGCGCAAATAGCATGCAAATGCATGCTAAACCTATTCATCCCCAATGATCAGTGACCAGCGTCAAAGATTGGCTCGCTGGCTGCGGCAAACCCTACGCCAGCCTGCAGCTGGCATTAGGGTTTGCAGACCATTGAGGAGGAATGGTGAACCCTGTCCAGCATGCATTTGCATGCTAGCAGGCCCCCATTCCCCCCAATGAAGCAACCCCCCCAGGAATTGACGATCCCCCCCAGCGACAGGGAGCTGGAGGTACGGCGGACCTCCAGCCCCCTGTCACTGGGGGGGTGGGGTTGTTAGTCACTCACTGGGCCACCAGGGACATCATATAATGCTGGTGGTGGGGGGGGGTTAGGGGTCTGGAGACCCACTGGATCTCCAGCCCTCCCTGAACCTGTGTCGGGGGGATTGGAGATCCGCCGGACATCCAGCCCCCATTTTGCCTTGCTCGTGGAAGGGGTAGTTGGGGGTCTGGTGGTCCCATGGACCTCCAGCCCCTGTGTTTGACAGGTCTGGGCTTTTGACAGCCCAGACCTGTCAAACAAGTGTGGGAGGATTGCGCTCAGGCACAATCCTCCTGCACTTCCATCCCATGATCAGAGAGAATTGGGTGCTTAAATTTGCATGCAATTATCTCTGATCATAGGTTCAATAACATCCCGCGCTGTTCTAACGCTATTTTTAGAGCGCTGTTTGGAACAGTGTGGGGCTTTTGATCATCTGCCCTTAAGTGCAGTACTGTAAAGTTAATCTTGCTACAGATAGGATGCCAGTGTTGCTCATAGAGGAGGGAAGAGACATGACCAGTTCTCCTTGCACTGAAAAGTAACTTTACCACAACATTTTGGATCAATTGTATGCAAACTCCTCCTGTATATCCAATAAGAGCAACCAGAATATTAGGCTTGCTTTCTGAGCCTGAGAACCACTGGCTTAATAACAAATTATAACAGCAAGAAACACTGGGATCAATGTTCAATGGTCCGACGATCACATACAATTATAGTACAGTCTCGATTATCTGATGTACATGGGCTGAGTCATTATTGGATAAGTGAAAAGATGGATAATATGGAAAACAATGGTAACCCCTTAAAAATGCACAGAAAACATACTTTATGTATAAAGAACAGGAATAGGGTATCTATTTAAAATACAGTATTGTTTATTAATACTAATCAGTGATTTAAAAAAGGGAAAAATGTATAGGGCATGATTATAGTTCTACAGCAGGTAAATTAAGCACAAATACAGAGCCATATATTTCACAATACAGTACAGTACAAAACAGCAATTGTACAGAGGCAGTGTGAACAAAAATACAGAACCGAGCAAGGGGACCATACAGTATTTATCTATTGCATGTTCAGCCTCACTTGAATCGTCTTCTACAGCAGGCAGTGTGGACAGAAATACAGATCTGAGCAGAATAGGATTGCAGCCCCATTTCTCAAGCTCACTGCTTTGTCTTCTCCGGGCAATATGAAGCAGACATCAAGACAGAAGAACTGAAACTGGAAACTCTCCATACTCCACGTTCACAGGCAAAACAGATCTAAGAATGAAAGTATGAAAAAAGAATGTGCTATAAATGTAAATGAACAAACAGGAATAGGTGTATATAGAGAACTGCATAAAACTCGTTGCACACGAGAACCTTGCCATGGTTCCCTTGCTGCAAAAGCATGGTCTCAGGTCAAAAATGGTTTCCTGGTAGAAAAAGAAGGCTCTCAGGTCAAATTGTGCTGCCTTTGCAGAGCAGCAGCATGTCAGGTTCAAAAATTGCAGGCATGCTATAAAAGCAGTGGTGTACCAAGGGGGGGGGGGGGGGGGGGCGGTCCGCCCCGGGTGCACGCCGCTGGGGGAGGTGCCGCGCGCCTGTTGGCTCTTCGTTTTCATGCTCCCTTTGCCCAGGAACAGGTTACTTCCTGTTCCGGGGCAGAGGGAGCATGAAAATGAAGAGCTGGCAGGCGCGCGGCACCCCCCCCCCCAGCGGCGTGCACCCGGGGGGGGTTCTTTCGCCAGGGGATCAGGGGTTCTTTCGCCGGGGGGGGGCGTCGCGCTGTTCCGGGGGGGCGCTGCACCCGGGGGGTGGGGCGCATCGGCGATCCGCCCTGGGTGTCAGCCCCCCTAGGAACGCCACTGTGTAAAAGTAAGGCCTTAGCTCAAAACATTTTAATGTTCACTTTCTTTAGCACTTCCTTTACCATCATCCAATGCTCAAACAGAGAAGCATGTCTCAAATCAAAAATGGTTCCCTTGTTAAAAAAAAAAAAAAAAAAAAAAAAAGCGGGGTCCCAGGTCCAACAATTATGGATCCCTTGCAGAGAAGCATGGTTTCAGATCAAAAGTGGTTCGAGCAGGGTCCCAGGTCCAAAAATTACAGCATTTACAGTAACTGGAAAACTGGAAGAGAGGCCGCATGCTTCTTAATGGCGATGAGGGATGCAAGAAGGAGCATCTGCAAAGCACGGTTCCCTTGCAGAGAGGCACAGTCTCAGATCACACATGGCTTCCTTGCAGCACTTGAAGTTGGAAAGCAGGAAAAGAACCTGTGCACTTCTTAATGGCAACATGATGACATCACCAGGGGGTCTGGGGGATATGCTGGATGGACAAATTAGATTGGATAATTGAGACTGTACTGCATATGAAAAATTTATTTTATTTATTCATCTCCCCTTATGTCCCCACCTGTAACCTCCGCTCTCTAGACAAATCCCTCCTTTCAGTACCCTTCTCCACCACCGCCAACTCTAGGCTTTGCCCTTTCTGCCTCGCTTCACCCCATGCTTGGAACAAACTCCCTGAGCCCATACGCCGGGCCCCCTCCCTACCCATCTTCAAATCATTGCTCAAAGCCCACCTCTTCAATGTCGCCTTCGGCACCTAATCACTACACCTCTTCTCAGGAAATCTTAACTACCCCAACTTGACATTTCGTCCTTTAGATTGCAAGCTCTTCTGAGCAGGGACTGTCCTTATTTGTTAATTTGTACAGCGCTGCATAACCCTAGTAGCGCTCTAGAAATGTTAAGTAGTAGTAGTAGTAGTAGTAGTTATTTATGGCATTTATATCCCACAATATTCCCACTCAGAGGCAGGCTCAATGTGGCGTACAGTGGTCTATTAAGCAAACACTAATTCAAAATACAGTATTCAGAGTCGTGAAAGGGAAAGAAAGATAACAGAATAGGGAAAGGGAGGGAGGAGAAGGTGACAGTTCGTCACTAGGATAGCCGTGGTTCAGAAGGACGTGGCGCCAGGTGTATGCTCTACTGAAAAGGAAGGTCTTGAGTCGCTTCTTGAAGGTTGGGTGATCAGGAGTGAATTTGACCACCTGAAGCAGCCCAAGTATTTTCATGCAAAGTTTCAGTAGACGGAGTGGAGTAGCCTAGTGGTTAGTGCAGTGGACTTTGATCCTGGGGAACTGAGTTCAATTCTCACTGCAGTTCCTTGTGACTCTGGGCAAGTCACTTAACCCTCCATTGCTCCTGGTACAAAATAAGTACCTGAATATATGTAAACCACCTTGAATGTAGTTGCAAAAACCTCAGAAAGGTGGTATATCAGGTCCTATTTCCCTTTCCCTTACATATTCAAGCCACAGTTCCCTTAATTCTATAAACTTGTGTACACAGTTATACATTAGGTTTAGATTCTATAAATGACATCGATTAAATTAGCATGGAAAAAAACACACAGCATTATTCTATAATCCACACCTAATGTTAGGCATGGTTTATAGAATATGTGTAGCGCCTGGATCCAAGATTACATTTAAGCGTGACCATTTGTGCCAACTAAAACCCGGTAAATGCCCACGCCTAACTTAGGTGCAGATTGGGTATATTCTATAACAGTGTGCATAGTTTCTAGGAACACCTATGACCTGTCCACGTCCCTCCCATGGCTATGCCCCCTTTTGGGATCAGTGCATTAGAATTTACATGTCAACTTTACAGAATATGCTTAGAAACTTATGCACATAAATTCTAATTAGTGCCAATAATTGTTCATTATTAGTCAATTATTAGCGCCAATTGGCTTGTTAAACAATTAAGTTGTGCACATGACTTTGGTCACTAGCATATATGTTCTGGGGGGCTTAGTGCACAATGCTGCACATACAGGTTATAGAATAGTATCAGTTATGCATGTAACTATTCAATAATTAGATGATAATCTTTGTTATCACTATTGGCTATACTTGCTGATAATAGCATGTAACAATTCAATACTTAGCTGATAATTGGTATTATTAACTAATTATTAGCTGTAATCAGTGTTAATTGGTGATAATTGCATGTAAAAGTTCAATAATTAGCTGCTAATTGACATTATCAACTAATTAGTACCTACTAGTAAAAAAAGCCCGTTTCTCATTAAAAAGAAACGGGCGCTAGCAAGGTAATCACCTTCTGCCATTAATGTTTTTAAGGGAAGATCAAGCGTCCTCCCTCCCAATTCCAGGGTCCCCTCTCTCTCCCAGTTCCAGGGTCCCCCCTCCCTCCCAGTTCCAGGGTCCTCCCTCCCTCCTTCCCTCCCTCCCTCCCTCCTCCCTCCCAGTCCCCCCTCCCTTCTTCCCAGTTCCAGGGTCGTCGTCCCTCCCTCCAAGTTCCAGGGTCACCGTCCCTCCCTTCCTCCCTTCCAGTTCCAGGCCCCCTGCCTCCGAATTTTAAAAGTCATCCTGACTTACCTTGTCGGGGTTACGGCGGCCGGCAGCAGCAGTGGTAAAAAGCGTGGAGGCTCAGCACTTGCTTCAGTTTTCCCTTCTCTGTCTCTCAGCTCTGGTCCCACCCTCATTTCTTGTTTCTGCAAGGGCAGGACCAGAGCTGAGAGACAGAGAAGGGAAAACTGAAGTAAGTACCGAGCCTGCACGCTTTTTACCATGCGAGGTAAGTCAGGATGATTTTTAAAATTTGGAGGGAGGGGGCCTGGAACTGGAAAGAAGGGAGGGAGGGAGGGACAATGACCCTGGAACTGGGAGGGAGGGGGACGCTGGAACTGGGAGGGAGGGGGGAGACAGAGTTCCCTCGAGGGCGTGGCAGTGATCGGGAACCCTACGAACACTACACGGCTTCCCTGCCATGCTGCAACAGAGTCAGCTTCAGAACATTGGAGGTGCAATTTATTATATTAGATAATCAGTGTTAATTGGTGATAATTGCATGTAAAAATTCAATAATTAGCTGCTAATTTGCATTATCGATCAATTATTACCTATAGTTAATGCAACGGCATTATAACATCCTCACACCTGTTTTCCATGCCTTTCCTAGTGGTGCCCGGCGTTCTGTTCGCTTTCTTGGCCGCGGCAGCGCACTGGGCGGGGGGTTTGTGTGTTATCGACGACGACACCCGGATCCCTTTCTTGGTCCGTGGCTCCTGGCGTGGAACCTTGCATGACGTGGCTGTGGTTCGGGTTCTTTTTTTCCCACTTAGTCACCTCTCCACTCTCCAATCGGTTCAAAACTCTGCTGCCCGTCTCGTCTTCCACCAGGGTCGCTTTACTCATACTACCCCTCTCCTCAAGTCGCTTCACTGGCTACCTATCCGTTTTCGCATCCTGTTCAAACTTCTTCTACTAACCTATAAATGTACTCACTCTGCTGCTCCCCAGTATCTCTCCACACTCGTCCTTCCCTACACCCCTTCCTGTGCACTCTGCTCCAAGGATAAATCCTTCTTATCTGTTCCCTTCTCCACTACTGCCAACTCCAGACTTCGCGCCTTCTGTCTCGCTGCACCCTACGCCTGGAATAAACTTCCTGAGCCCCTACATCTTGCCCCATCCTTGGCCACCTTTAAATCTAGACTGAAAGCCCACCTCTTTAACATTGCTTTTGACTCGTAACCACTTGTAACCACTCGCCTCCACCTACCCTCCTCTCTTCCTTCCTGTACACATTAATTGATTTGATTTGCTTACTTTATTTTTTGTCTATTAGATTGTAAGCTCTTTGAGCAGGGACTGTCTTTCTTCTATGTTTGTGCAGCGCTGCGTACGCCTTGTAGCGCTATAGAAATGCTAAATAGTAGTAGTAGTAATTGGTGATAATTAGCACTACTTAGCAGTTATGCACATAACTGCCCTTTGTCAGGATTCTATAAATTGCAAATGCAAAATCCATAGTGCAGCTGCAAAGGAAGCATGGACCTGGAAGGGTCAGGGATGTGTCTAGCACTTATGCAAATGCTAGCATTTACATGCCTGATTACCTACTGTTAGGCGTGAGTATTTACCCCAGCCTTGAGCTAGTATAAATGCTCACACCTAAAATTAGGTGCTTAAACACAGGCTTACGCTAGTATTCTATAACAGCAACTGCACACCCAATGACCGATATTGAATTTGCACTTAGTATGCATCATCCTGGCACCTAACTTTAAGTGATCTATAGAGAATTACCCCACCTGTATAACTTCTGCCCCACCTTGTATGGATGCATTTTGGACTTTTGTAGGATAACTTTAGAAAAGACTTTTATATGCAAGACACCCATAAATGGGTTTCAGTATTGCCCCCTGCTGTTTTGTTTATTACCGGAGCATGCAAAAATCCTATTGACTAGTTCTCTATAGAATTTCCTTTAAGAGGAGTGGCCTAGTGGTTAGAGTGGTGGATTTTGGTCTTGGGGAACTGAGTTCAATTCCCACTGCAAGCACAGGCAGCTCCCTGTGACCCTGGGCAAGTCACTTAAACCTCCATTGCCCCAGGTACAAATAAGTACCTAAGCCACATTGAGCCTGCCATGAGTGGGAAAGTACAGGGTACAAATTAAAAAAATATATTGAAGGGTAAAGTTTTGTCACATTTTCTCTGTTGTATTATGGATGAGACATAACTTTAGAAAATTTTTTTAACTTGCCCTAGGGGCATCTCTGGGGGGCTGACACATTGATCCCATGACCTCCATACTAACCATGCTTAATCCAGGCATCTGCAACCTTCTGCCTTGAGTGCAGCAGGGTCAGAAATGCTTCTTCCCCTCCCCGTGATCCCCAGTACAGCTTGGCAGCCTCCCAATTCTCATTACAGCAGTAATGTTATAAAGCTTTTCTGTTGATAAAATAACATTTAATCCTAGGAAACAGCCCCTTCTAAATTTACTCAGGGAATAGATGTGCAAAACTGCATGTGTCCTTGTGGAAAGAGCATAGATCTTTCCAGGGATGGAGATTGGTTGGAGTCAGCGCTTTACCAAGGGCTTCATGAGCGGTGCAACTGCACATGGCACAAATATTGCTCCCAGCCCACCATCTCCTCTCACTGGCAGTGGTGAAGCGCCCATTACTCTGAGTAAAATTTAGGCGTAACCATTTACACCAACTAAAACCTGGTGTAAATGTCCATGCCTAACCAAGGCACAAATCGGGCATATTCTATAACAGTGCATGGAGGGGCCGCCAAATAAGCGTCTATGTGCGCCCAACGTGTGCCAAAATGGAGTTACTGCATGGCTACCACGTGGCCCTTGCGGTAATTTCATTGTTGGTGTGCGTCTGCTATGCGCAACCGAAAAATATTTTTTCTTTTCTGGTACATGTCAGCCGCAGACGCCAAGTGGCATTTGGCTCGTGTAGATCATTACCACCCAGTTACCACGTGAGACTTTACCGCTAGGTCAATGGCCTAAATGGACACAAGGCAATTTTGATGTTCTCCGAGGACAAGCAGGCTGCTTGTTCTCACTGATGGGTGATGTCCTCGGCAGCCCCTCCAATCGGAATCTTCCTAGCAAAGTCCTTTGCTAGCTCTCGCGCGCCCACGCGCACCGCGCATGCGCGGCCGTCTTCCCGCCCGAAACCGGCTCGAGCCGGCCAGTCTTCTTTCGTACGCACTCGGTACGGCTGTGTTTTTTGCCGTGTTGAGCCCCGGAGAGTCGACCTCGCGCGTCCGGTGTTTTATCGACGTGTTTTTGCTTAGGAAAAGTTTCTTTTCATTCGGAAAGTGCTCCGGAAACCCCCCTGGGTTTCGTTTGCCCCTTCCCGTATCTCCAGTTTTTGCCCCGGTAAGTTTTCTTTCGTTGTCGGGGTAGGCCTCTTTTCGGCCTCGGTCGAGATTTTTCTCCCTTAAAGTTTTGGTGCTCCGAATTCGTCATTTCGGATTTTGACTTCGCCGGCGTGATTTTTACGCCCATGACATCGAAGCCTTCCAGCGGCTTCAAGAAGTGCACCCAGTGCGCCCGGGTAATCTCGCTCACTGATAGGCACTCTTCGTGTCTTCAGTGTCTGGGGGCCGAGCACCGTCCCCAGAACTGTAGTCTGTGTTTCCTTTTACAAAGGCGGACTCAAGTAGCGAGATTGGCCCAGTGGAACGTTTTGTTCTCGGGCTCTTCGTCGGCATCGGCACCGGGGTCATCGTGTGCATCGACGTCATCAGCGTCCAGACCTTCTTCCTTGGCTGCCAGTGCATCGAGTGCATCGAGGCATCGGCCCTCTGCATCGGCGCCGGGACATCGGATAGCTGCATCGACGTCGGTGGTACCGGGACCTCGTCTCCTGATGTCGTCAGATGGTGGTGCATCGAGTGGAGTGCAGGTGAGGGCTGTCCATTCCCCTGCTGGTGGCGGTGAGCCCTCGGGTGGGTCTCCTCCTACCCTGAGGGCTCCTGCGGTACAGCCCCCCCGAGACCGACCTCCTTCGGCCTCGGCCCCGAGGAAGCGACGGCTGGATTCTACGTCCTCCTCGTCGGTGCCGGGGAGCTCCGGTGACATGCTTCGGAAGAAGTCGAAGAAGCATCGACACCGGTCCCCTCCCCGCATCGGCACCGAGAGCTCTGGGTCACCGAGGGAGTCGGCACCCAGCAGGCATCGGCACCGAGAGGACCGCTCACCCTCTGTTCAGGAGGTGTCGATGCGCTCCACTCTGGACAGCCCGGAACAGCCTCCACGCCCGGAACAGGTTCTGACGTCGACGCCTGCATCGACCTCCATGCCTTTCTCTGCAGCCGCTCTGAACGAGAGCCTCCGGGCCGTTCTCCCAGAGATTCTGGGAGAGCTGTTGCGCCCTACCCCTCCGGTACCGGCGGTGCTTGCGCCTCCGGTACCGTCGAGCGTGGCGCCGGCTGGCCCGTCGCCCGGGGTGAGGTCCCCGACGTCGGTACCGCGTGCGGTGCCGACTGCGGCCACCTCCCAGGAAGGCTCCCAGACTACGTCGGCGGAGGGAGCTTCGCCGATGCGGGCGAGGGAGTCTACCTCTCGACGCCCTCATCGTGGACGTGGCTCCGCGGAGTCGAGCCGGGCACGGTTGCAGACGCAGGTCCGTGAACTTGTGTCTGACACCGAGGGTGAGGCCTCGTGGGAGGAAGAGGAAGACCCCAGATATTTCTCTGACGAGGAGTCTGAGGGTCTACCTTCTGATCCCACTCCCTCTCCTGAAAGACAGCTTTCTCCTCCCGAGAGTCTGTCTTTTGCTTCCTTTGTCCGGGAGATGTCTACGGCCATCCCCTTCCCGGTGGTTGTGGAGGACGAGCCCAGGGCTGAAATGTTTGAGCTCCTGGACTATCCTTCTCCACCTAAGGAAGCGTCCACTGTTCCCCTGCACCATGTCCTCAAAAAGACATTGCTGGCGAACTGGACCAAGCCTTTAACTAATCCCCACATCCCCAAGAAGATCGAGTCCCAGTACCGGATCCATGGGGACCCAGAGCTGATGCGCACTCAGTTGCCTCACGACTCTGGAGTTGTGGATCTGGCCCTAAAGAAGGCTAAGAGTTCTAGGGAGCATGCTTCGGCGCCCCCGGGCAAAGACTCTAGAACCTTAGACTCCTTTGGGAGGAAGGCCTACCATTCCTCTATGCTCGTGGCCAAAATTCAGTCTTACCAGCTCTACACGAGCATACACATGCGGAATAATGTGCGACAGTTGGCGGGCTTGGTTGATGCTCTTCCCCCTGAGCAAGCCAAGCCTTTTCAGGAGGTGGTCAGGCAGCTGAAGGCGTGCAGAAAATTCCTGGCCAGAGGAGTTTATGACACTTTTGATGTTGCGTCCAGGGCCGCTGCTCAAGGTGTGGTGATGCGCAGGCTCTCATGGCTACGTGCCGCCGACCTGGAGAATAGAATCCAGCAGCGGATTGCGGACTCGCCTTGCCGTGCGGACAACATTTTTGGAGAAAAAGTCGAGCAGGTGGTAGAGTCTCTCCACCAGCGGGACACCGCATTCGACAAGTTCTTCCGCCGGCAGCCTTCAGCTTCTACCTCTACAGGTAGACGTTTTTTCGGGGGAAGGAAGACTGTTCCCTATACTTCTGGTAAGCGTAGGTACAATCCTCCTTCCCGACAGCCTGCGGCCCAGGCTAAGCCCCAGCGCGCTCGCTCTCGTCAGCAGCGTGCGCCTCAGCAAGGCCCCGCGGCTCCCCAGCAAAAGCAAGGGGCGAGCTTTTGACTGGCTCCAGCAGAGCATAGCCGACATCCAAGTGTCAGTGTCGGGCGACCTGCCAGTCGGAGGGAGGTTGAAAGCTTTTCACCAAAGGTGGCCTCTCATAACCTCCGATCAATGGGTTCTGCAAATAGTCCGGCAAGGATACACCCTCAATTTGGCCTCCAAACCTCCAAATTGTCCACCGGGAGCTCAGTCTTACAGCTTCCAGCACAAGCAGGTACTTGCAGAGGAACTCTCCGCCCTTCTCAGCGCCAATGCGGTCGAGCCCGTGCCATCCGGGCAAGAAGGGCTGGGATTCTATTCCAGGTACTTCCTTGTGGAAAAGAAAACAGGGGGGATGCGTCCCATCCTAGACCTAAGGGCCCTGAACAAATATCTCGTAAAAGAAAAGTTCAGGATGCTTTCCCTGGGCACCCTTCTCCCCATGATTCAGCAAAACGATTGGCTATGCTCTCTGGACTTGAAGGATGCCTACACACACATCCCGATACTGCCAGCTCACAGACAGTATCTGTGATTTCAGTTGGGCACACGCCACTTCCAGTACTGTGTGCTACCCTTTGGGCTCGCCTCTGAGCCCAGGGTGTTCACAAAGTGCCTAGCTGTAGTAGCAGCGGCACTTCGCAGGCTGGGGGTGCATGTGTTCCCATATCTCGACGATTGGCTGGTGAAGAACACATCCGAGGCAGGAGCCCTGCAGTCCATGCAGATGACTATTCGCCTCCTGGAGCTACTGGGGTTTGTGATAAATTATCCAAAGTCCCATCTTCTCCCAGTGCAGAAACTCGAATTCATAGGAGCTCTGCTGGATTCTCGGACGGCTCGCGCCTATCTCCCAGAGGCGAGGGCCAACAACTTGTTGTCCCTCGTCTCGCGGGTACGAGCGTCCCAGCAGATCACAGCTCGGCAGATGTTGAGATTGCTGGGCCACATGGCCTCCACAGTTCATGTGACTCCCATGGCCCGTCTTCACATGAGATCTGCTCAATGGACCCTAGCCTCCCAGTGGTATCAGGCTGCTGGGGGCCTAGAAGACGTGATCCACCTGTCCACGAGTTTTCTCGAATCCCTCTATTGGTGGACAATCTGGTCCAATTTGACTCTGGGACGTCCTTTCCAAATTCCTCAGCCACAAAAAGTGCTGACAACGGATGCGTCTCTCCTGGGATGGGGAGCTCATGTCGATGGGCTTCACACCCAAGGAAGCTGGTCCCTCCAGGAACGCGGTCTACAGATCAATCTCCTGGAGTTGCGAGCGATCTGGAACGCTCTGAAGGCTTTCAGAGATCGGCTTTCCCACCAAATTATCCAAATTCAGACAGACAACCAGGTTGCCATGTACTATGTCAACAAGCAGGGGGGCACCGGATCTCGCCCCCTGTGTCAGGAAGCCGTCAGCATGTGGCTCTGGGCTCGCCGTCAAGGCATGGTGCTCCAAGCCACATATCTGGCAGGCGTAAACAACAGTCTGGCCGACAGGTTGAGCAGGATTATGCAACCTCACGAGTGGTCGCTCAACTCCCGAGTGGTGCGCCAGATCTTCCAAGCGTGGGGCACCCCCTTGGTGGATCTCTTCGCATCTCGAGTGAACCACAAGGTCCCTCAGTTCTGTTCCAGGCTTCAGGCCAACGGCAGACTGGCATCGGATGCCTTCCTCCTGGATTGGGGGGAAGGCCTGCTGTATGCTTATCCTCCCATTCCTCTGGTGGGGAAGACTTTGTTGAAACTCAAACAAGACCGAGGCACCATGATTCTGATTGCTCCTTTTTGGCCGCGTCAGATCTGGTTCCCTCTTCTTCTGGAGTTATCCTCCGAAGAACCGTGGAGATTGGAGTGTTTTCCGACCCTCATCACGCAGAACGAAGGGGCTCTTCTGCATCCCAGCCTCCGGTCCCTGGCTCTCACGGCCTGGATGTTGAGAGCGTAGACTTTGCCTCTTTGGGTCTGTCAGAGGGTGTCTCCCGCGTCTTGCTTGCTTCCAGGAAAGATTCCACTAAGAGGAGTTACTTCTTTCTGTGGAGGAGGTTTGCCGTCTGGTGTGACAGCAAGGCTAGGCTCCTCGCTCTTGTCCTACACAGACCCTGCTTGAATACCTTCTGCACTTGTCTGAGTCTGGTCTCAAGACCAACTCTGTAAGGGTTCACCTTAGTGCAATCAGTGCTTACCATTACCATGTGGAAGGTAAGCCGATCTCAGGACAGCCTTTAGTTGTTCGCTTCATGAGAGGTTTGCTTTTGTCAAAGCCCCCTGTCAAGCCTCCTACAGTGTCATGGGATCTCAATGTCGTCCTCACCCAGCTGATGAAACCTCCTTTTGAGCCACTGAACTCCTGCCATCTGAAGTACTTGACCTGGAAGGTCATTTTCTTGGTGGCAGTTACTTCAGCTCGTAGAGTCAGTGAGCTTCAGGCCCTGGTAGCCCAGGCCCCTTACACCAAATTTCATCACAACAGAGTAGTCCTCCGCACTCACCCTAAGTTCTTGCCAAAGGTTGTGTCGGAGTTCCATCTGAACCAGTCAATTGTCTTGCCAACATTCTTTCCCCGTCCTCATTCCTGCCCTGCTGAACGTCAGCTGCACACATTGGACTGCAAGAGAGCATTGGCCTTCTACCTGGAGCGGACACAGCCCCACAGACAGTCCGCCCAATTGTTTGTTTCTTTTGATCCCAATAGGAGGGGAGTGGCTGTAGGGAAACGCAACATATCCAATTGGCTAGCAGATTGCATTTCCTTCACTTACGCCCAGGCGGGGCTGGCTCTTGAGGGTCATGTCACGGCTCATAATGTTAGAGCCATGGCTGCGTCGGTAGCCCACTTGAAGTCAGCCTCCATTGAAGAAATTTGCAAAGCTGCGACGTGGTCATCTGTCCACACATTCGCATCTCATTACTGCCTGCAGCAGGACACCCGACGCGACATTCGGTTCGGGCAGTCAGTTCTTCAGAACCTGTTTGGGCTTTAGGATCCAACTCCACCCCCCGAGGGCCCTGTTTGTTCTGTTCCAGGCTGCACTCTCAGTTAGTTGGTAAATTTTTTAGGTCAATCTCAGTTATGTCCTCGCCGTTGCGAGGCCCAATTGACCATGGTTGTTGTTTTGAGTGAGCCTGGGGGCTAGGGATACCCCATCAGTGAGAACAAGCAGCCTGCTTGTCCTCGGAGAAAGCGAATGCTACATACCTGTAGAAGGTATTCTCCGAGGACAGCAGGCTGATTGTTCTCACAAACCCGCCCGCCTCCCCTTTGGAGTTGTGTCTTCCCTTGAAGTGTATTGTCTTGCTACATACTGGACTGGCCGGCTCGAGCCGGTTTCGGGCGGGAAGACGGCCGCGCATGCGCGGTGCGCGTGGGCGCGCGAGAGCTAGCAAAGGACTTTGCTAGGAAGATTCCGATTGGAGGGGCTGCCGAGGACGTCACCCATCAGTGAGAACAATCAGCCTGCTGTCCTCGGAGAATACCTTCTACAGGTATGTAGCATTCGCTTTGCTGCATGTCCATTTTTGACAAAAAGGGCTTTTTTTTACAGGCGGGCTGAAAAATGGATTGGCGCACACCCAAGACCCACGCCTACACTACTGCAAGCCATTTTTCAACGTACCTTAGTAAACGGACCCTGTAATTTTTAGGAATGCCCACGGCCCACCCATGCCCCTCCTATGGTCACACCCCTTTTCGAGAACCGCATGTTAGAATTTATGTGCACTTTACAGAATACACTTAGAAAGTTGCATGTGTAAATTCTAATTAGTGCCAATTATTGCCAATAATTGCTTGTTAGTGGCCAATTATCAGAGCCATTTGGCTTGTTAACCAATTAAGTTGAGTGACAAATTTGCGCATGCACCTTTAGGTGCTATATATGGAATCTGGGGGATTTTGTCTTTATACAAGAGGTGGAACATATGTTCCAGAAGCCTTTGTTTTAGAAGCAGCCCTATGTGTAAATAGCAGCTATTACACACATATAGATGGGCAGATGAGATATGGAAAGCTGCCATTAACATGTGGGGATCCACATCGTGTCCAAATGGTAAAAGGGCATGAAAAGGGACTGATGAGAGCCTGGCATGCAACCCCAGTTTTACAAGGAGAACTCACATCGCTGAGAAAAAATCTAGATGTTGGCATTTATACCTGCCCCAAGGTACGCATAAAGGCTTGCTGGAAGGGCAAGTGTAATTGCCAAGGCCAGAAACAACTACCACCCCCTCCACCAGCAAAACTGATATCCCTTAACGTTCATTCCCCCTGGCATCAAGCACCCCCTCAGGCTTCCTCCACCCCCCCCCCCCCCCCCCATTGCATTAACATTCCTCCCTAGGGGGTCCTTTTACTAAGGAGCGCTGAAAAATGGGCTGTGGTAGCGTAGGCGCATGTTATGGACGCACGCAGATCCATTTTTTAGCGCACCTGTAAAAAAGGTGTTTTAAAAATTTTTTGATGAAAATGGACGTGCGGCAAAATAAAAATTGGCGGGTTTCCATTTTGGGTCTGAGACCTTACCGCCAGCCATTGACTTAGCGGTAAGGTCTCTCAGGTTAACCATGTGGTAATCACTTATGTGTGTCAAGTCGGAGTTACTGCCCGATTTTCGCCGTGCGCCAAAAATGTAAACATATTTTCTGGCACGCATAGCAGACGTGCATCAAAAATTTAATTACCACATGGCCCACGTGGTAGCCAGGCGGAAACTCCAAATTGACGCACTTTGTGTGCGCGTAGGCTCCTATGCAACTTAGTAAAAGGGCCCCTATGTCCCTTGCAGGCTATTCCACTTTTACCCCCAATCCCTTCTTCAGCCTTATTGTGGGTCTCTGGTGCCGAGTGGGAGCAAGTGGGATGTCCATTTAATCCTACTTTGAAGACTCTGGGTTCAAAAATGGCTGCTGTGACCCTCATCAGTAGTCTCACAGCATTATCACTGGGGATCAGACCACCAAATAAGAACCTTCAGATCAGGAGTAAGTGGACATCATTCCTGCTCGTGCTAAACACTAGTAAGGCCTGGGAAAGGACCAAGGATGGAGGATCTGTTGGGGAGAAAGTGCAAATATTAGTGCCACAGAGGACTTCAGGGGAGAATTTGCAATCAGGGTGATAGGATGTTGGGGAGAAGTTCAGTGTTGCCAGGGGGGAGGAAGATCTTGATGCTTTGGAATTCTGATTTTCGGGTGGGGTGGGAGGGGGGAGAGAATCAGATGTCAGGGAATAGTCTTGATGCCAGAAGAGCTAACTGGTGGGGGGGGGGGGGGGCAGCGATTTCAAAAGGCTGCTCCCTCGTGCACATGGGGGAACTGCTGCATACGTGTTTTCCCTATATACAGCCTTTTGAAATTGCTGCTCCTGTGGATGTGGAGAGACACACCTACATCTCATTGCAGGTATTTTAAAGGAGGCTCTATGTTAGCACAGTGTCTTGTAAAATACTATGGAACTTTTCCATGTCCCAACCTGGATGCTTGGAGTCCCCTCTCCACTTCTTTCTAATACAGGGCTTTTTGCATGTTTAGGACTTAAGTGTCCTGTTATAAAACCATCTTTCCTATCCTTTCCTCCCATCCTGATATTCGCTTTATTCTAGGAATCCATTACTACAGTTCAATAGCATAGCTAGAATATTTCTGGGAAGGCCATAGGTGGCAATAGGCACCCCACTTCTCTGCTACCCCTTTCCTCTTCCTTCTCACACCCCTCCCTCCACAAATTAAAATGACCTTAACTGGTGGGGCTCCCCAAGCTCTACCAGCTGTAGAAATCCGGAGCCCACCCGGAACACCTAAAGTGTGGCTGTCAGTGGCTCAAGTGGAGGAGTAGCCTAGTGGTTAGTGCAGTGGACTTTGATCCTGGGGAACTGAGTTCCGATTCCCACTGCAGCTCCTTGTGACTCTGGACAAGTCACGTAACCCTCCATTGCCCCTGGTACAAAATAAGTACCTGAATATATGTAAACCGCATTGAATGTAGTTGCAAAAACCTCAGAAAGGCAGTATATCAAGTCCCATTTCCCTTTCCCTATTTGAGATTCTACATGGAATGTTGCTACTATTGGAGATTCTAGATGGAATGTTGTTACTATTGAGATTCTGTTGCTACTATTTGAGATTCTACATGGAATGTTGCTATTCCACTAGCAACATTCCATGTAGAAGCCTGCCCTTGCAGATCAGCAATGCGGCCGCGCAGGCTTCTGTTTTTGTGAGTCTGACGTCCTGCACATATGTGCAGGACGTCAGACTCACAGAAACAGAAGCCTGCGCGGCCGCATTGCTGATCTGCAAGGGCAGGCTCCTACATGGATTGTTGCTAGTGGAGGAGTAGCCTAGTGGTTAGTGCAGTGGACCTTGATCCTGGGGAACTGAGTTCAATTCCCACTGCAGCTCCTTGTGACTCTGGGCAAGTCACTTAACCCTCCGTTGCCTCTTGTACAAAATAAGTACCTGAATATATGTAAACCACTTTGAATGTAGTTGCAAAAATCTCAGAAAGGCGGTATATCAAGTCCCATTTCCCTTTCCCCTCTGATACCAGCACTGCAAGCATGCTTAGTTTATGAGCAAGACCTGGGTATGCTCAAGGCGCTGGCTTAAGGCACTGCACTTTAGGTGATCCACACGGACTCTGGATTTGTACAGCTGACGGGGCTTGGGGGATCTCTGCCAGCTATAGAAAGGTGTATCCAGATGCTAAGTAGGCCTGAGGCGAAAGCAAAGGGTCCCAAGTCAGCTCGTGCCTACCCTTGGCCACACACCTGCTACAGCTTTTATTTAAAACAATAAACTAGAAGCAGAATGACTTTATGAACCTCTAAAAGATCAGATATAAAATCTACCCACTTGTTTTTATCCCTAGATCATTCATATACTGCAAATGGGTTTTTTTTTCCCTGCTCTGCCCTCCTCCGTATTCCTTCTCTACAACCACCCCAAAATAATCGGTGATTCCATATAAGATTACTTTATAGATTGTCTTCCCAAGAAAGCAGGAAGGATTGCTTTTCGAAGCTAACATGAAGAAACCTTTGTGCATTAATAGTGGCATAAAAAATCAGCTGAAGCTTCACTGTTTGGTGGAGAACAGAAAAGCCTCGTGAGGCTACTGCGCTTGATCAATGTCAGGGGCGCTGGCAGGAGATGGTCATTACTAGTGTTGCAGATTTATTGCTCAGGTCAAAGCAAATTACTTCCTTTCTGTTTCAAGCCCTGACTGCCTATGATTTCAATCTTTCCTTCTTTTGGTTTTATACCTCCGATGCCTAGTCAGAGACATCTTTGCTTTTTCAGTAAGGCCTGCATGAAGGTTGGCATAAAAGAGACACATAAATCAAATGGATTAATGCCGACATCCTTGGCCTTAAGGGGAGTTTTAAAGCTACTTGAACTCTTACCAAATAATAGCAGTTTGAAGCCATTTATTTCAATGTTCTGGTAAAATGCAGTGCAGGGGATGCCACACACCTGACCATCTTTAAAGGAAGCAATTCATGTCAAAGAGAGGATCATTATGAATTGCAGAACAGAAAAAAAAAAAAAAATTATATATCCTGATTATCTATCATGCATATGCATGTGAAGCCAGTGGCCTAACTCCCTATTGCTTTGTCCAAATATATTATTGCAAGAGATGGTGATATTCTCTCTTTTTCTGTGAAAATATTCAGGATTTTTAATTGGTCCATAGATCTGCTACCAAGCCTAAAAGGAAGCTCTAAGTGCACTCACAGTATAAGGGCTTTATTTCTAAGTCATTTCTATCATGTCTAGAAGGAAGCAACTGGGTGGTAGGGTTGCGCACTCTGGGCTAGATTCTGTAAAAAAAAGTACATAAGTGTTGCCATACTGGGACAGACCGAAGATCCATCAAGCTCGGCATCCTGTTTCCAACAGTGGCCAATCCAGGTTACCAGTACCTGGCAAGATCCCAAAACAGTACAATACATTTTATATTGCTTATCCTAAAAATAAGCAGTGGATTTCCCCAAGTCCAAAGTAATAATGGCTTAGGGACTTTACTTTTATGATGCTATCCAAACTGTTTTTAAACCCCGCTAAACTAACTGCTTTTAACACATTCTCTGGCAAAACGTTCCAGAGTTTAATTACACATTGAGTAAAGAAATATTTTCTCTGGTTTGTTTTAAATTTACTACTTTGTAGCTTCATTTCATGCCCCCTAGTCCTAGTATTTTTGGAAAGAGTAAACTAGCGATTCACGTCTACCTATTCCACTCCACTTTTTATTTTATAGACCTCTTTCATATTTCCACTCAGCCGTCTTTTCTCTAAGATGAAGAGCCCTAGCTGCTTTAGCCTTTCCTCATAGGGAAGTCATCCCATCCCCTTTATCATTTTTGTTGCCCTTCTCTGGATATTGCACCAAAAAATTGGCAATTATGCATTTTCATTCACCAAATCCTGTTTGGTCAAGCCCCATCGTATATGAACAATCTTATTGAATTACCCCCTCGTAATGCTGTTTCTTCATCTAGAGAATATCTTGTCTTGTATTTCCCTATCGGTAAGAACAATTCACTCTGCTAATTTCTCCTTTGAAGGCACCAAAATGTGGAATTCTCTTCCTAAATCAAGTTTACAGATGATTACCTAACTTTTAGAAGTCTTTTGAAAACACATTTCTTCAGTCTGGCCTTTCTGAATACAAAGAACTCTATTTTAATTTTACCCACACCCTTTTCTTAATCTCATTTCCCATCTAGTCCTGCCTAATTATGCTCTCACCTATCCACTCTTAATTATTTGTTTGTCCTTGAGATAGTCTAAATCCCTGGTTTCTTACTGCACATGTATTAATTTGCTACTTAAAGTTATTGTAATTTGTGTTATATTCTGTACATTATTATGTTTTATTCACTTTATTGTTTGTTTATAAGCCACATTAAACTTGAGTCTATTGCAGGCTAATGTGGGGTATAAATGCCATGAATAAATAAATACATAAATAAATAAATATTCTATAAAGGGCACTCCAAGTTGGATGCCATTTATAGAGTAGCGTTTTTCACTGGGATCTGCACTAAAGTTTAGGCACAAGGGTTTCCACAGGAACGCCGCCGCCACCACCATGAACTTGGAAAAAGTGCGTGGGGCAGTGGCCATTCCGAAAGAAAGGGCCCGAAACTGGAAGTGCTGACCCAGCACCGCTGCCTAAATTAGGTGTGGATCAGCCTTGCTCTGTAACACTGCGTGCGAATTCCAGGAACTCCTCTGTTCCGCCCATGTCTTTCCCATGGCCACGCCCTCTTTACCGACACTGCATGCAAATTCCAGGAACTCCTCTGATCCGCCCATGCCTTTCCCATGGCCACACCCTCTTTACCAATCTGTGCAGAAAAATGTATGCACGTAGCTTTATAGAATAGCAGCACTTTTTCTAAGGTCATGGTGGTGGTGGCGGCGTTCCTGCGGAAACCCTTGTGCCTAAAATTCAGCGCAGATCCCAGTGACAAACGCTACTCTATAAATGGCATCCAACTTGGAGTGCCCTTTATAGAATATTTATTTATTTATGTATTTATGTATTCATGTGCATATAAATTTCAATTATTGCAAATTAACACCAATAATTGATTAGTGCCCAGTTGTCGGCACTAATTTGCTTGTTAAGGAGGAGATTCTATATACTGCGCCTAAAAAATTGGCACTTAAATCAGTGCTGACTAAGCATATTCTATAATTGGCACCTAGATTTAGGCAGCAATTATAGAATACGCTTAGTTGATATTTCAGCGCTAATATCTGTGCTCTTCCATTTAATCCAACAAAAACCTGGTGTAAATCTTAGCACGTAGATTTAGGCACACTGGCACATATTCTATAGCTAGGCACATCAATTTTAGAATGCCCATTGAAATGCCCATTTCCCCACCCATATCCATGCCCCCTTTTTGCCTCTGCGCGTTAGACGTTTGGCGTACATCATTACAGGATATGCTTCTAATCAATGCCAATTAGGTCTCATTATTGTTTGTTTAGTGCTGTTATCGGCGCTCATTAGCTTGTTAAGCCAATTAAATCACACGTGGTGTTATAGAACCCACGCCGATTTCGGTGCCTAAATCTAAGTGCATTATATAGAATCCGGGGGTAAGCGATTCCCTAACGTGGCTGTGCCACGCGTACTTTATCTTACCACTAAATACCAACTATTAGGGTGTGGAAAGAATCACTTAAATAATACCACTATACTACCTCTTCCACTGAATGATTTTGAAAATGGTACGAATAATTATCAGTGTTTCTAATTTATTATATTGTATTATATTGTGAAGGCTTTATATAGACCAAGAATTTGGCAAAATAAGGAGCCATTAGAAAATATTGTTACTACGGTTATTTTCGCAAATTGTTGTTCAGAATGTATTAGAGAGCAACATGACATTCTGGAGGGTTTTTTTGAGCCAATGATGAACAGAGGATAAGATATGTATCCGTTTTAGCTCCAATAGACGGTTATATAGTCTAGGAGCTCTGTGAGACTCTTTTTTCCTCCTTAATAAATGTAAAATTAAAAAAAAAAAATTTTTCAATATAATAAATTAGAAACACTAATTATTTGTACCTTTATCTTACCACAACATCACTTTGTATTTGTTTACACCGGAGGCTGCAAACGCCTCTCCGGTACTATGTAAGCCACATTGAGCCTACAAATAGTACTACTACTACTACTATTTAGCATTTCTATAGCGCTACAAGGCGTACGCAGCGCTGCACAAACATAGAAGAAAGACAGTCCCTGCTCAAAGAGCTTACAATCTAGTAGACAAAAAATAAATAAAGTAAGCAAATCAAATCAATTAATGTGAACGGGAAGGAAGAGAGGAGGGTATGTGGAGGCGAGTGGTTACAAGTGGTTACGAGTCACTTTGTATTTGTTTACACCGGAGTCTGCAAACGCCTCTCCGGTACTATGTATGCCACATTAAGCCTACAAATAGTACTACTACTACTATTTAGCATTTCTATAGCGCTACAAGGCGTACGCAGCGCTGCACAAACATAGAAGAAAGACAGTCCCTACTCAAAGAGCTTACAATCTAATATGTAACAAATAAAAATAAATAAAAATAAAAAATTGCACATGCAAATTGGATGCATGCCCAAATGAGTGGGTCTATTCACAAACTAATAAAGCGATCGCAAAAAGAGGTGCATTTTGTTTACATTTCTCAGGTATTAGTCTACTATTAATCGGCATTAATTAGAGAATGAAGAATTACTTGCAGAGCACTGGAGTTGGTTCAGTGTAGAAGAACAGTATTTTCTAAGGTCACAGGAGTCTGCAGACAAATTATACTTTTGCTTCTATAAAACAGTCTTCCTGCAGAGTTTGTCTTTTGTTAGTGCTTCCTCTCCATTACAGGTTGGCTGTTGGTAATTCTCTTAGAAGGCAGTCTGTAATGTTATTCTGAATTAGTTTTAATGTATGTGCATTGAAAAACTCAGCAGAGCATTTAATCCACTCCCCGCCGTCTAATGTGTTGCATTAACTGCTACTCCTAGAGATGAAAGACATCAAAACAAGAAGCACTTTAAAACTCCTACTCTAAAGGGGTCTAGCAGGCCCATAATTTAAAGGGTCACTGTTCGGGTTGGTTAAAATGCAGAGGGTAATTCTTTTAAAGCCATTTTCACATGTATACAGTAGCACCAAATATGTGTAAAATGCCTCCTTCAAAATTATTCCATGGGGATAATTCTATACAGATTGCCTAAAGTTTGGTGCTTGGGATGGTGCCTGCTATGAATTTATTTATTTATTTATTTGTAACATTTGTATCCCACATTTTCCCACCCATTAGCAGGCTCAATGTGGCTTACATAATACCGTCAAGGCGATTGCCAAATCCTGTAGATATTAAACAAATACAGTTTAAAATAAGGGTCAGCTCCCCTCAGAAGGGACACCACCTTGTAGTGGTGGAGGGGCTTCTGTGTTTCAATGACTCAGAGGGCTATGCTGAAGGGTTACCCATATCAGACAGGCCTCTGAGGAGAAACCAGACAAAGAGTGTCCCAAACTGGGAGAGTGGTAAGATGGCAACCTGAAGTTCGTATGCCCAACGGCCCAGCTGCCCTCTGAAGTTTCGTCGTCGTTACGTAAATTCTATAAAAGTTGGCAAAAATTGTGCATGCAAATTTGGGCATGCGCCCAATTTGTGCGCACAATTTAATTGAATAACGAGCTAATTAGTGCCAGTAATTGGCTTTTTGACAAGCAATTATTGGCGCTAATTAGACTTAATTGGCATTTATTTACAATCTGCAAAAGGGGGAGCGGAAATGGGAAGGTCATTGGCACAATGTGGGTTTTCTTAAAATTAGCATGTGCTGTTATACAATAACAGGAATACGCGTCTAATGTAGTGTGTACATTTGCAGCATGCTTCAGTTGGTGTAAATGGCTGTGCCTAAAGTTAGATGCGATTCCCGGGCTTAAACGCTATTCTATAAACTGTGTCTAAATTTAAGCATGGCTTATAGATAGTGCTTTCTTCTGCTCCGATTTTTCCTGCACCATATATAGAATCTAGCCCATAATGGCAAAACTTACATGTACGCAACTTTCATATAGTTGTGTTCTGGGGCAATTATGGAGCACGGTTTATGCATGCGCTTTCTAATATGCACACATCTGCGTGTACTTAGATGCAAACATTTGCACATATTTCTGAGCAGGCATAAAGGTCCATGGTTTCATGGCTCAGTACTTGCAGGGTCTGTGGTGCTGGTGTTTTATAAAGACACACTGGGTCACTTCTTGCCCTCTCCGTCTAGGTGACCAGTTATAAATCAATCATCAGAGTGGCTTAGATTCATTTACAATGTGATGAAGTAACAACGCTATGCAAAGTGAATCAGATGCATTTCTGCACATGAGAATAGACCAGTCTTGATGTTTCTTCATTTCTGCTGAGGAACATGAACGGTTAAAAAAAAAAAAAAAAAGATTAAAGCAGAGACAAATAAGTTACCATAGTAGAACATGTAGAGAAATGTATTTATTTTGAATGGAATTTGGATTAACCTTAATTTGAAATCTGGCACAACTTTTATAAGTTTGTTCTTTTTACTTTTTAGATTCTGTTGTGGATCAACATCTGAAAATTGAAGCAACAGGGTTGATCATCCTAATTTATCACATTGAAAAAAAAAAGAGAAAGCTGTAAGGTATCAGAAAAACACCGTCCAGAAAGCATTTGCAATAGATTGGGTAAAAGTGGTTATAAAAATGGTCTCTGTAAAAGGTTGCAAGTTGATATGTCCATTTTTAACCCCCCCCCCCCCCCCCCCCAGTAAATCCTAGGCATAAATAGCAATCCTAACTGGCCAGTTAGCTGTGCAGGTGCCGGCATGGAATAACTTCCGTGTACCAGCCTGTAGCAGTCCAAGTTCTCCCCTCCCTCCTGGACCCCCCACCACAACAATAGAAGCCCCAACTCCAACGTCCTAGCCCCCACCACCATAACTGACCCACCTCCCAGCCCCACCTCGCAACAATAGTAGCTGCATCCTCTAATCTTGATCTATCCTGCAGGACACCCCCCACCAACAATAGTTGGCCTCCATACCATGACCGACTGCTTCCAACAACCCCCCCCCCCAAACAATAGTAGGCCCAGTCCCTTCATTGCCGTAGGCACTCCTGGACCTACCTTAACTTTATTGGTGGTCCAGTGAGCTAAACTAGGCAGGAGCAAAGCCCATTCACTCCTGCTCCTAGTAGCTGTAGCTTAAAATGGCAGCTATGACCTCTGGTGGTACTACCACTCGGGGCTGAGCTTAGCAGTAGTACTGTGAGACTACCACTAGAAATCATGACTTGACATTTTCAGGGGAGTGGGAACATGACCCCTAGTGGTATTACTGTGTGACTGCTGTCAGAAGGTGCTGACGAGGGCAGGAGTGACTTGGGGTCACTCCTTCCGGGGACCTATTATACCACCATAGATTAGTAAAGGGAGCCCACAAGGTTTGTGTGTGTGTGGGGGGGGGGCCATTTGGTGGGTGGGTCTTTTGAGAAGGGAGTGAGGCTTCAGAGAAGTGGGATGAGTTCTTGTACAGGGATTTGGGTGTCATCAGGGCTTGGGATCTTGTATGGGGGGGGGGTCAGATGTCATCCAAGGGGTTGGGGTCTTGTGTAAGGGGAGTTCATGTGCCATTTGGGGGGAACTGGGATGATGATGGTAGGGCTGGGGATTTGGATCAGGGGTTGGAGTGATAATAGGAGAGTGGGAGGGACAGCACAGCGGCCCCTTTATGATGCTGCCTGAGACCATCAGGTCACAGCTTGGAGGCTTGATGCTCCTGGCTGTTGGAATAACACTGTTTGCGAAGTAGCTCACAAGCAAAGCTATTCATTTACCATGGTAGTCAACAGTCTGCAGTACCCCGGGTTGGTGACTCCCATGGTAAATCAAGGTGTTGTAAAAATTCACCTGTCGCTGCACCTTGATAACTCATACCCCCCCCCCCCCTCCATGACATACTGCATCATCTTTAAAAAATTAATTGTGAAGCCCTGTATTTCAATTAATTTGAAAAAGCTCAACAATTATAAGAACGTCCACTCCATGTGTTTTAAACCATTAACTGTGCAGTAGTTCAAACAATCAACGAAAACTGTTATCTTAAAGTTTTGCAAAGCTATAAAAGTTTCCTTTTCAAATGTATAGCTGCCCCTCTAGCAATACTGCAGAGTATTTGGAAACCATTTCTAAGCTGGGCACCAGGGCAATGCATCTTACTATTAAACATGAAGCATGGGCATTCCACTGCCAAATAAATCTTTCACAGAACAAAATCCTACTGGAGCATTATTTGTTCGCTGCAGCTTTTCCCATTCAGTCCGCCGCAGGCTCTGGCTCCTTCAGTAACTCTGTCTATCTCTGGAGCTTCTCGATTCTTTACTTTTCTTAGATCGTTTCTGTCAAGATAATTGGAAATCCTGAAGTCCTGGTGCCCAGACTGAGGGCTAAGGGGGATTTATTTCCCTATATAAAATGGAGACTTGATTTCCCCAAGCAAACGCCCACTGAGAAAACACTTTCACTTTTTTGCTATTAACTGCACATAAATTCTTCAGCACCAGTCAGACGTTTAAACTGTCTTCAGAGGAGCAAAACAAACGCAGCCAGTGTATTTTTCAGAAGTGTTCTCCAATTATTAATGTTATTAAACAATGTTCACCATTGTTTGCTTTATACACAGATGTGATCATAGCTAATGAACAGTAATAAACAAAAAGATTTCTTATTGTGGATCCGATTCCCAAATGTTTATTGGTGCATTTAGTATTTTGAAGAAATGAAGATAACTGCAGGAAGACTGAATGCCATTTTATACTTGAAAAAAAAATGACATGACAAAGGTTTGCTGCTGTATATTCTGATGGATTATTTCAGAATCTACTGGTGCTGTTAACAGCAGTTCAAGAGAGGAGCAATTTTAAAAGCTATTTCTGTTGCTATAAGTCCATTACCCACCATAGTGGGCTTTTATTTTATTTTAAATTGTCTACCCTCTTTGCGGGTTGCAATCGGCACATGGAGGGTAATGGCCTGAGAAATCAGAGGAACCAGGTTCAAGTCCCACTGCAGCTCCTTGTGACTCTGGGAACATGACTTAATTTATTTTTATTTTATTTGTAGCATTTGTATCCCACATTTTCCCACCAATTTGCAGGCTCAATGTGGCTTACATTTGCCGTAATGGCGGATGCCATTTCGGGTAGTAGAATTGCAAAGGTTATTGCATATGGTGCAAACATACATGATAACATACATGGAACATTACATATATGGAATAGATCGTTGCATATATATATATATATATATATATATATATATATATATATATATATATATATATATATACCATGTGCGTACATACATAGTAGAGAAGAATGATTATGGTATTGCCTGAAGGTTTCAGAGTGATAAATTGCATTATAATCTACATTAGGTCATCGACTGTAGAGAGATCTTGTTTTACATAAGGTTTGGGGTGGTGGTGTCTGTCATGTGATAACTACTACTACTACTTAACATTTCTAGAGCGCTACTAGGGTTACGCAGCGCTGTACAGTTTAACAAAGAAGGACAGTCCCTGCTCAAAGGAGCTTACAATCTAAAGGACGAAATGTCAAGTTGGGGCAGTCTAGATTTCCTGAATAGAGGTATAGTGGTTAGGTGCTGAAGGCGACATTGAAGAGGTGGGCTTTGAGCAAGGATTTGAAGATGGGCAAGGAGGGGGCCTGGTGAATGGACTCAGGGAGTTTATTCCAAGCATGGGGTGAGGCGAGGCAGAAAGGGCGGAGCCTGGAGTTGGCGGTGGTGGAGAAAGGTACTGAAAGGAGGGATAAGAGTTTGGTTTTGTATAACTCATGTGTAGTGTTATTAATTAGTATTTAAGATGGATGTTTATGGTATGCCTTCTTGAAGAGATCTGTTTTCATTAGCCTTCGGAAGATGGTTAGGTCTTGCGTTGTTTTTAACCCTCTATTGCCCCAGATACTAAATAAGAACCCTGTGTATAATAAGTAAACCACTTTGATTGTAAGCACAGAAAGGCGATATATCAAATCCCATCCTCTTTTCCATCCCCTAATTCTATAACAGGACACCTAGGAGAAGGTGAGCAGGTGCCTATTTCAAACCGAATAGTGCAAGTAACAGAAAACACACTTACATTTAGGGGTCTTTTTCCTAAAGTCCACTACGATCTGGACTTAAAGCGCTGTAATGCAGGCTTTTACTGCACGCCAAGTCCAGATCTCACGTGGCACCTAGAAGAGATGTTCTCTTCAATTTCTTATTCAGGCCACATCTTTATCATGCTGTTAATGTGCGGGACCAATGCAGTATTAATACAGATGCACTTCGGGCTAGATTCTATATATGGCACCTAAAAAGAATCAGCACCAAAACAAAGCATTATTCTATAAACCGCGCTTAAAGTTAGGCGCGGTTTATAGAATAACACTTATGCCTGGAACTCGCACCTAACTTTAGTTAGGCTCATATTCTCGTTATTCTATAACAACGTGTATAAGCTAGGATCACCCCGTTCCACCCATAACCTTCCCATTTCCACACCCTTTTTTTTTACTCATGCATAAAATTTAGGCGCAGATCCTGTGCCTAAATTTACAAGTGTAAGTTCCAAATTAATTAGTGCCAATATTAGATTGTTAAAAAGCCAATTACTGGCATTAATTGGCTCATTAATCAACTACATTGCACGGGGCATGCCCCCAAATTTGTGTGCGCAGTTTTTGGTGACTTTTATAGAATTAGGTGGTCTGTGCCTCTGCATTAACACTATGTTAATTCGTTAGCGCGAAGTCTAGTGCATTAACTACAGGGAGAAGTCCATCCCTATTCTCAGGCCATGCTCCACTTGGTAATGCCTGTGAACAAAATACTCTATTAACACATGACTTACCATTGCTAATCAATCTACACCTCTTCCCTGGGCTCCCTGATCTTATCTCATGGTTTCCAGTATCATCTCTATGCTGATGACACCCAACTGTATCTCTCCACACCAGACATCACCGCGGAGACCCATGCAAAGGTATCGGCCTGCTTATCCGACATTGCTGCCTGGATGTCCAACCGCCACCTGAAACTGAACATGTCCAAGACTGAGCTCATCGTCTTTCCACCTAAACCCGCTTCTCCTCTTCCTCCACTTTCTATCTCAGTTGATAACACCCTCATCCTTCCCGTCTCATCTGCCCGCAACCTCGGAGTCATCTTTGACTCCTCTCTCTCCTTCTCTGCGCATATCCAGCAGATAGCCAAGACTTGTCGCTTCTTCCTCTTTAACATCAGCAAAATTCGCCCTTTCCTCTCTGAACACACCACCCGAACTCTCGTTCACGCTCTCATTACCTCTCGCCTGGACTACTGGAACTTACTCCTCATCGGCCTCCCACTTAGCCATCTATCCCCCCTTCAATCTGTTCAGAACTCTGCTGCACGTCTCATATTCCGCCAGAACCGATATACTCATATCACCCCTCTCCTCAGGTCACTTCACTGGCTTCCGATCAGATACCGCATTCAATTCAAGCTTCTCCTTACCTACAAATGCACTCAGTCTGCTGCCCCTCACTATCTTTCTACCCTCATCTCCCCTTACGTTCCCGCTCGTAACCTCCGTTCACAGGATAAATCCCTCCTCTCAGTACCCTTCTCCACCACCGCCAACTCCAGGCTCCGCTCATTCTGCCTCGCCTCACCCTATGCTTGGAAAAACCTTCCTGAGCCCTTATGCCAAGCCCCCTCCCTGCCCGTCTTCAAGTCTTTGCTTAAAGCCCACCTCTTCAATGCTGCGTTCGGCACCTAACCCTTACTGTTCAGTGAATCCAGACTGCCCCAATTTGACTGCCCCTATCGGACCGACCGTTCACTTGTCTATTAGATTGTAAGCTCTTTGAGCAGGGACTGTCTCTCTTTGTTAAATTGTACAGCGCTGCGTAACCCTAGTAGCGCTCTAGAAATGTTAAGTAGTAGTAGTAGTAGTAGTAATGTAAATTGTACCACAAAGGCAGGCCAAAGTGTTGTTCCTTTAGCTTTTATAGCATGCTAAATCACATGTTAACACCTAACATAAGAACATAAGCGCTCCATAATGGGACAGACCGAAAGTCTATCAAGCCCAGCATCTTGTTTCCAATAGTAGCCAATCCAGGTTACAAATACCTGACAAGATCCCAAAACAATACAACACATTTTATGCTGCTTATTCTAGAAATAAACAGCGGATTTTCCCCCAAGTCCATCTTATTAAGTACTTATGGACTTTTCTTTCAGGAAGTTATCCAAATGTTTTTTAAACCCTGCTAAGCTAACTGCTTTTACCACATTCTCTGGCAATGAATTCCAGAGTAAAAGAGCCCATTAAAGTGCAATCACTTACAACAGCCTTATAGCTGGTATAAATGCCTACACTTAAATGTTATAAATGAGCTATTAAAACTTTCCTTTTTAGACAATAGGTTGTCAGGACTTGTGGACTTATCATCAGTACAGTCTGTATAGTGTCTTCACCTATATGTCAGATAAGGCAGGTTATAAAGTTTTAAATAAATGATAAATAATAAATGATACGACCACTTAAAATGTTTAATATTTGTTGTAAGGTGTTTTTGATGTATATATTTTTAATTGTGGTAAGTTGTATTTTTTTTAGAAGATGTGTCTCTCTGTCTTATGTGCCAACTTGCCAAGAAAACTTAATAATAATAATCATAATAATAATGTTTCTTAGTGTTGGCAAGACCCAGAGCTTCCAGCAGAGAACGCCTTCAGCTGGTAGGGGCTTGAAGATCCCCACCAGATACATCGAGGTTATGCACCACAGCTGGGTGGGCCTGAACCCAAAATGGATGGGCCTCTGTCCATGCAAGCCCACGTGTGGCTATGCCACTTCAACATAGAATATAGAACTCTCTCAGGGCAGCGGCTCTGGTGACACTGGGCTCAGGGGTGCTTCTGGGAATACAGGGCTGCTCTCTGAACCCTCCTGATTGTAATTCAAGCACCTCCTCTTTCCTGTGGGTTAACTCAAAGTGGTGTATCTGACCCAAAACTGGAGCAGATACTCTGACATCTGGATAGGTCTTGACTTGTCCCTTACTGAAATGATGAACAGGACCAGTAGGCTTCAGGCTGTTTAGAGGTGCTGCCCATAAAATGCCACCTTAGTGTCACCTCCAGCTTAGATTTAACGTACCCCATGTTATCTGACTTTTATTATGTTTATTGGTTCAATGCACATTATAGGGCATTTAACCTTATATTTAAATTACGCTTATTCAAGTCCAGCAATCAAAAAGTTAACCAAGAAAAGCATTTTAATGGAAAGAAGCAGTCATTCACATGTATTTTATCAGAAAAAATATAACAGAGAAAGAAAACCTGATGTAGAATTGTAATGACTTTAGGTTATGGTTGCCTGAGTCTGGAGTATAAGGGAAGGCAAATTGCCCATTGCTAAGTTAATGTAAAATTTTGATGAATAGCAACGTGTCAGAAATATTCAGGCAATTTAGAGTATCAGTTTTTCAAAATAAATAACTTGATTCTTTCCCCACATTCTAATGTGTCTTTGTTACTTGAGAAATGGCAGGGTGGACTGCTCAGGCCAAAGTGAATTATTTTGAGTTTCTTCTCCATGTTAGAGTCTACCATCAAGAAAAGCGATCAGTTCTTGGTTCTATAAGTAAATAAGTTTTGAAGGTTATATAACCCTTCATTGGTGTATAAGCTCTAAACCCTTTCTAGGTTACAGGGTAGTCAAATGGTCAAGATATTTTCAACACTGGTCAGAGCTGACTATCTTTTTATGGATGACTGCCATCTCGTTATTCCTTAACGATGCTGAAAACTGATACAATATATGCAGACCACCCCAGATAGTATGATTCCAACAAAGTCTCTTAATATATGGGACAAAATTAGCTTTACATTCCAGAAGCATCACAATGTAAATTTATTTATATTTATTTATTGCATTTGTATCCCACATTTTCCCACTTTTTGCAGGCTCAATGTGACTTACAGTATGCCGTAGTGGCGATCACTATTTCCGGTACATATCTGACAACTCCCCCTTCATCATCACACTATAAGACCTATTCACAAGAAATCCCCTCAGCCATGCAAACACATTTCCCCCAATAACAAAAAATCTCAATATATTCAGTAAGACAGGATGATCCACAATGTCAAATGTGCTTGATAGGTCAAACTGTAATATAAATTCTGTTGGCCAATAATCATATATTACCTTATCCCGCTGGGTTCCTATTAAAGTTTCTGTATTATACTCATATTACATAAATTCTTTCCCTTAAATATCTCAGAACTCCATCAAACAAAATCCTGAATCTAGTCGCACAGTCAGAACTAGGATCTGTCAGTCAACTGGGCTATAGTCCCTTCTCCCTTTAGCTTAGTCCAGTCCTATACTGTAATTTAAATTTTGGATATGTATGTGTTAATTGTGACCCACCTAAGAATAGGTAGGCTATAACTAGATAAACCGCAGCCATACTTCTGGAATCCCCTAGAAATTAATTTCAAGTATCTATTTACTTGGATTTAGCTCACACCTTTTCAGTAGTAGCTCAAATTGAGTTACATTCAGCTACAGTAGATATTTCTTCATCCCCAGAGGGCTTAAAATCTAATAGGGGGCAATTCTATATCTTGGTTTCAAGATGTAGGCTCCATAATGGGGCATGCTTAGTGCCAACTCTGTAATGACATTTAGGTGTGTCAACTTATGACAGCTCAATGACTGGTGTAAATTGGTTTGCATAAGTGCACCATGCAATAAATTGCACATGCCACTTGATGACATGCCCATGGCCCACCCACATGTACTCTGTCCTCATAGTTAGGTGGCTAACAGGCTCATTTTCGAAAGAGAAGGACACCCATCTTTCGATTCATATCGGAAGATGGGGGTCCTTCTCACAGGGTCACCCAAATCGGTATAATTGAAAGCCGATTTTGGGCGTCCCCAACTGCTTTCCGTCGCAGGGATGACCAAAGTTCACGGGGGCATGTCGGAGGCTTAACATAAGGACGTCTTCAACCCATAATGGAAAAAAAAGGGCGTCCCTGACGAGCACTTGGACGACTTTACCTGGTCCTGTTTTTCTTACGACCAAAGCACAAAAAGGTGCCCAAACTGACCAGATGACCACCGGAGAGAATCGGGGATGACCTCCCCTTACTCCCCCAGTGGTCACTAACCCCCTCCCACCCTCAAAAATATCTTTCAAAATATTTTGTGCCAGCCTCAAATGTCATACTCAGGTCTATCACAGCAGTTTGCAGGTCCCTGGAGCAGTTTTAGTGGGTAAAGTACACTTCAGGCTGGCGGACCCAGGCCCATTCCTCCTACCTGTTACACTTGTAGTGGTAAATGTGAGCCCTCCAAAACCCACCAGAAACCCACTGTACCCACATCTAGGTGCCCCCTTCAACCGTAAGGGCTATGGTAGTGGTGTACAGTTGTGGGTATTGGGTTTTGGAGGGGATTTGGGGGGGCTCAGCACACAAGGAAAGGGAGCTATGTACCTAGGAGTAATTTATGAAGTCCACTGCAGTGCCCCCTAGGGTGCCCAGTTGGTGTCCTGGCATGTCAGGGGGACCAGTGCACTACGAATGCTGGCTCCTCCCATGACCAAAGGGCTTTCATTTGGTCATTTCTGAGATGGGCGTCCTCGGTTTCCATTATTGCCGAAAATCAGAAACAACCAAGTCTAGGGATGACCATCTCTAAGTACGACCTAAATTTCAGGATTTGGGCGTCCCTGACCGTATTATCGAAACAAAAGATGGACATCCATCTTGTTTCGATAATATGGGTTTCCCCACCCCTCCATCGGGACGTTTTGCGAGGACGTCCTCAGCAAAACTTGGGCGTCCCTTTCGAGTATGCCCCTCTAAGTGGCTTTGGAGCACACTTTATAGAATAGTACCTAGAACTTATGCATGAATAAATAAATATAGATGCCCGTTATTGGCATCTCTGACACATGTAAGTGATACTATTCCATAAACCACGTGTACCTAATAGTAGACGTCAAATTATAATGAAGGGGTAAGATTGTATCTGAGGCAATGGAAGGTTAAGTGACTTGTCCAAAACCACAAGGAACAGCAGCAGGATTTGAATTGGTCTTCCCTCATGATCAGCCCAGTGCTCTAGCCATTAGGCTATTCCTCCACTCCATATACAGTTTTCTTTTTCTATACAAAGTTAAAGACATATTTATTACCTAGGTTGAAGTCTGCTGATGAGACTCTCACAAGAGCATTGCTAAGTTTTACAAAGCCCAGCCTTTTACCCACTGCGGTAAAAAGGGGGCCTTTACACATGTCAAAAACATGTACCAATGCTACCGCAGGCTCCCTTTTACCACAGCTCAGTAAAAGGGACCCTAAATTTGCAGATGACACAAAACTTTTCAAAGTTGTCAGAACACATGTGGATTGTGAAAAATTGCCGGAAGACCTTAGGAAGCTGGAAAACTGGGCATCCAAATGGCAGATGAAATTTAATGTAGTCAAATGCAAAGTGATGCACATTGGGAAGAATAATCCAAATCAAAGTTACTTGATGCTGGGTCCACCTTAGGAGTCAGAACTCAAGAAAAAGATCTAGGAATCATTATAGACAATATACCGAAATGTGCCCTGTGTGTGGCAGCGGCCAGAAAAGTAAACAAGATGCTAGGAATTATTGGGAAAGGGATGCAAAATAAGGCCAAAAATATTATAATGTCTCTGTATAGCTCCATGGTGTAACCTCACCTTGAGTATTGCATTCAATTCTGGTCACCATATCTCAAAAAAGTAATAGTGGAATTAGAAAAGCTTCAAAGAAGAGTGACCAAATGATAATGGGGATGGAACTCCCCCCTCCCCCCATTTGAGGAAAGGCTAAAGAAGTTAGGGCTCTTCAGCTTGGAAAAGAGATAGCTGAGGGAGGATACGATTGAGGTCTACAAAATCCTGCTTGGAGTAGAATGGGTAAAAGTGAATTAAGTTTTCACTCTCTCAAAAAGTACAAAGACCAGGAGACACTCAATGAAGTTATTTGGAAACAGTTTTAAAACAAATAGGAGGAAATATTTTTTCACACACACCCGCCATTCTAGAATTCATGCTTAGAGCACATCGTCACAGTGCCTAACTTTAAGTAATCTATAGAGAATTACCTCCTAAATATTTCTCATCTTGCAATTATGCCTAAAATTATATGGCAATTACTTTCCTTAGATATATTAAGTTGGGCAACCTGTTATAAACTTACCCTCTCAGTCACTTGTCTCTTGGTCTGTTACTAGGTTTATTTTGAAGAAAGTAAACACAAGAAAACTATATGCGGGATGTAAAGAACAACTCGCAAAAAAACTCCAGACCACCCAAAACACAGCTGCCAGGCTGATATTTGGTAAATCACGCTTCGAAAGTGCTAAACCCCTCCAAGAAAAGCAGCACTGGCTCCCAATCAAAGAATGTATCATCTTCAAAATCTGCACCTTTGTCCACAAAATTATCTACGGCGTAGTCCCAGGATACATGATAGCCCTCATAGATCTACCAACCAGAAATAGAAGCAGATCATCACGTTCATACCTAAACTTACATTACCCGAATTGTAAAGGACTTAAATACAAAACAACTCACGCATCCAGCTTCTCCTACGTAAGTGCGCAATTATGGAATGGACTCCCAAAAGCTGTAAAAACAATCCACGGCCATCTAAACTTCAGAAAATCACTGAAAACCAATCTCTTCAAAAAGGCTTACCCCACCGATCCAACTTAACTCCCAACACCCAGCAACACAGCACAACCAATGATCGTAATAGACAATATACAATCTTCATCCCCTTTCGACCTTCAAGGTGTCTGACACACACCTACCTCATTTGACCACTATACAACCTATATTTGTAATCTACCGACTGGTGAACGCCTTTACAGTATTATGTGAGCCACATTGAGTCTGCAAATAGGTGGGAAAATGTGGGGTACAAATGTAACAAATAAATAAATATTCAAAATGAACAGGGTAGAACAGCATACAAAGAAAATAAGTAGGACCGTATTTTGGAGCACCATACAATCACAATACGTTGTTCCAAACGTAACAATGCCTATGCAATATGTTTGCAGAATAATGTATTCATGCTAGAAGCAAACTTCTTTTCCATTATCCCTGGAGTCCTAGACAATCCCTTCTAGACTACTAGGTCAAGCATGGCAAGTCTCACAATGCTGTCTCAAAGAGAATATAGATTAGAAAACTGTTGAAACCTAGTCCCATGAACCTATCAGGGTTATGGTGTTCCAATAGTAAATTAACATTGAAATTCACATAGAAAGCTATAGAAAACAGATTGCGTTAGGAAATCAAGACCAAGCAGATGAATAAACAGCGAAGAGAAGTGACACAGAAGAAAGTGTAATATTGGCAATAAATAATGGAGTGGCTGATCCAGTACATACTATTTTTCTAGTGTTTGATAGGTTGCCTCTGCAATTATAAAATGTGGATTCCTGTCATTCATATGCTGAATCACTGCAAAGTCTGAAACAAATAGCCGAAAGGGGTGAGTAATATTCCAAAGCACATCAATGTAGAAAACAGTGCTTTGTATGCAGAAACAAACTTTTAGAAAATTGCTCACCCGATTCTGGTTAGGTATATACTAGGATCAAAGCTATATGTGGGATATAAATGTTCACAATAAATAAATAAATATGTGAGTATAAATTAAGCCAGAACATTGGATATGCTGAGTGACAGGTGTGAACAAAGGAGCATAAGGATAATTTTCAATACTGAATTGTAGGCAACTTTTTTAAAATTCATTAAAGTATGCAGAGGGAAAGTATGTGGTTAAGGTTTATCTTTATGGTTTATTCAAACTTTCTAGACCACTCAAGCTGCTTTTGGCAGAGCAAAGTGGTGTACTAGTTAATAAAATAGAAAACAGGAAGAGCACGCCATTAATGATAGGAAAGTTAAACAGTCACACTAAAGAAAAAAAGAGAAAAAATACAGAAAAGGAAGCCAAGGAGAGACAAATAGGGTAAAGGAAAAGTAAAGGACCTCCAGTTGGTGAACTCTACTTAATCGGTTACTTCAAATACCTGCCTAAACAGCCAAGCCTTCAGAAGAGCTCTGAAAATCTTGTGGGTGTCTTGTACAAAGTGTCGGTAAGCCCAACGCGGGCTTACTGAACGCTAAATCGGGACTACCGCTGGCCCAACATGGCCACAGGTGGAAGTTCCGCCTCGAGCGTGTGCCATTTCCGGGGGAAATGAAAACCCCTGGAAATGGCTTACACAGCGGTAACCCTGCAGTAATCGGGCATCTCTGCACGCTGCCCAGTTATTGCCAGGTTACCATGGGAGTCCTGCCGCATGACCACATGCTAAGAGTTTTCTTACCGCTTGGCCATGTTTGTCTGGGGGCTTTTTACCCCCTGCGGTAAAAAGGGCCCTGGCGCTAGGGAAAAATGTCCCCCGCTGCTAGAGCAGGGCCCTTTTCCCACAGCTTGGTACCCCTGAGGGAGGATTCTGTGTGGAAGGGGTGGGGAAGACTGTTCCAAGTGTAGTGAGATAGAAAGAAGGAGGCACAAAGCTTAGTTGATTCATAATGGGTGAGTTTAGGGCCAGGGAGAACAAGCCAATGACAATTGAGAGAGTGGAGCACCCATGCAGGGAAATAGGCAGGCACAAAGATATAAAACTGCCATCAGGCAGGGTAATTTTATAACTACACTGGGAAGGTACATGGGACCATATAGAGGGGCATAATCGAACAGAAACGCCTATCTCCATGGGCGTTTATCTCCGAGAACGGGTCCGTGAAGGGGCGGAGTGAACCGTATGTTCCAAAACAAATAGACGCCCATGTTTTATTCGCCAAGGTGTGAGCTGGGCGTTTTTGCTTTTCACCGATAATGGAAAATGAAATCGCCCAGCTCAAAAACGAATAACTCCAAGGCATTTGTTCGTGGGAGGGGCCAGGATTCATAGTGCACTGGTCCCCCTCACATGCCAGGACACCAACCGGGCACCCTAGGGGGCACTTTTACAAAAACAAAAAAAAAGGTCAAAGAGCTCCCAGGTGCATAGCACCCTTCCCTTGGGTGTTGAGCCCCCCAAATCCCCCTCAAAACCCACTGCCCACAAGTCTACACCATTACTATAGCCCTAAGAGGTGAAGGGGGGCACCTACATGTGGGTACAGTGGGTTTGGGGGGGTTGGACGACTAAGCATTAAGCAGCACAATTGTAACAGGTAGGGGGGGGATGGGCCTGGGTCCACCTGCCTGACGTCCACTGCACCCCCTAACAACTGCTCCAGGTACCTGCATACTGCTGCTTGGGAGGAGGGTATGACATTTGAGGGTGAAAGTAAAAAGTTGTGAAACATCATTTTTTTTGTGGTGGGAGGGGGTTAGTGACCACTGGGGGAGTCAGGGGAGGTCATCCCCGACTCCCTCTGGGGGTCATCTGGTCATTTAGGGCACTTTTGGGGGCCTTATTCGTGAAAAAACAGGGTCCAGGAAAAGTGCCCTAAATTCTAGCTACAAACGCATCCATTATCGGCGAAAGGCGCCCATCTCTGTTCGGGTGATAACCACGCCCCAGTTCCGCCTTCACCACGCCTCCGACACTCCCCCGTCAACTTTGTCCGCATCCGCGACGGAGTGCAGTTGAAAGCGTCCAAAATTCGGCTTTCGATTATGCCGCTTTATTTGTTTTTGTGAGAAAAACGCCCATCTCCCGATTTAGGTCGGAACTTGGGCGTTTTTCTCGTTCGATTATAAGCAGGCTAATGTATCTATTTTATAAGGACTGCATATTTGCTTTTGTGTCTCCTAAACTCTGCTGCAGAAAGTAATCCCTGCTCTAAGGCAGGGGTTCCAAATTTCCTGTAAAAACGAATATAAAAATTCTTGCTATGACATTAGACTTTCATCTGTCATTTGAGAAACAGCTTACCTTATTGACAAGGTTATCAATAGAAATCAAACAAAATAAAACATGGAAAAGAAAATAAGATGAGACCTTTTTTATTGGACATAACTTAATACATTTCTTGATTAGCTTTCGAAGGTTGCCCTTCTTCGTCAGATCAGAAATAAGCAAATGTGCTAGCTGACAGTGTATATAAGTGAAAACATTCAAGCATTACTATGACAGTAAAATAGATACCATTGGAGATTCTACATGGAATGTTGCTACTATTGGAGATTCTACATGGAATGTTGTTATTCCACTAGCAACATTCCATGTAGAAGGCTGCGCAGGCTTCTGTTTCTGTGAGTCTGACGTCCTGCACGTACGTGCAGGACGTCAGACTCACAGAAGCAGAAGCCTGCGCGGCCACATTGGTGATCTACAAGGGCCGACTTCTACATGGAATGTTGCTAGTGGAATAGCAACATTCCATGTAGAATCTATACAAATCAAACAAAATAAAACATGGAAAAGAAAATAAGATGATACCTTTTTTATTGGACATAACTTAATACATTTCTTGATTAGCTTTCGAAGGTTGCCCTTCTTCCTCAGATGTTTCACTTATATACACTGTCAGCTAGCACATTTGCTTATTTCCGATATGAGGAAGAAGGGCAACCTTCGAAAGCTAATCAAGAAATGTATTAAGTTATGTCCAATAAAAAAGGTATCATCTTATTTTCTTTTCCATGTTTTATTTTGTTTGATTTCTATAGATTCTACATGGAATGTTGCTATTCCACTAGCAACATTCCATGTAGAAGTCGGCCCTTTTAGATCACCAACGTGGCCGCGCAGGCTTCTGCTTCTGTGAGTCTGACGTCCTGCACGTACGTGCAGGACGTCAGACTCACAGAAACAGAAGCCTGCGCAGCCTTCTACATGGAATGTTGCTAGTGGAATAGCAACATTCCATGTAGAATCTCCAATAGTAGCAACATTCCATGTAGAATCTCCAATGGTATCTATTTTACTGTCATAGTAATGCTTGAATGTTTTCACTTATATACACTGTCAGCTAGCACATTTGCTTATTTCCGATCTGAGGAAGAAGGGCGACCTTCGAAAGCTAATCAAGAAATGTATTAAGTTATGTCCAATAAAAAAGGTATCATCTTATTTTCTTTTCCATGTTTTATTTTGTTTGATTTCTATTGATAACCTTAAGAGTGGACTAACACGGCTACCACACACCTCTACTTATTGACAAGAAAAGTCTTCTCCTCATTAAGAAAACTACTGAGAACTAAGCATTGTTTTGAGGGTCCACAATTTAAATTGGGGGGGGGGGGGAGGGAGCAGATGTTGATCTTGAGTCAATTGGACTATTGTAACATGCTATATATAGGATACCATCGTACACTCATGAAAAGATTGCAGACTTTGCAGAATGTGGCAGTTAGATTGATATATGCTGCAGGAAGATTTGGTAGAGTAACACCTTTATTAACTAGAGCCCATTGGTTGCCTATTCAGGCTCGAATAGACTTTAAGGCTTGCGTCATGGTCTTTAAAATATTACATGGCATGGTGCCTCAGTACATGCTTCTTCTTGTCAATTTTACAATTTATCATGCTATTAAGAACGTACTAGATTTTTTGGGTACTGTTCTTACCTTCTGTCAAAAGAATTCGATGTATAAAATCGTTTCAATTGGCTTTCTCCTTTGTGGGAGTTACAGTATGGAACTCATTGCCTTATTTGTTTGGCAATACCTGGGTTTTTTTAAAGAAATATTTGTCTTATGCTCTGGGTACAGATATTGATAGATGTTGTAGTGTAGGAGAAATGTTATGTATATTCCCCAGTTATGTCTATTAATCCGCAAACGAACCTTTTCCGGAGATGGGAAGGTGGTAGAACGAGAGGACATGAAATGAGATTGAAGGGGGGCAGACTCAAGAAAAATGTCAGGAAGTATTTTTTCACGGAGAGAGTAGTGGATGCTTGGAATGCCCTCCCGCGGGAGGTGGTTGAAATGAAAACGGTAACGGAATTCAAACATGCGTGGGATAAGCATAAAGGAATCCTGTGCCGAAGGAATGGATCCTCAGGAGCTTAGTCAAGATCGGGAGGCGGGGCTGGTGGTTGGGAGGCGGGGATAGGGCTGGGCAGACTTATACGGTCTGTGCCAGAGCCGGTGGTGGGAAGCGGGACTGGTGGTTGGGAGGCGGGGATAGTGCTGGACAGACTTGTACGGTCTGTGCCAGAGCCGGTGGTTGGGAGGCAGGGCTGGTGGTGGAGAGGTGAGGATAGTGCTGGACAGACTTATACGGTCTGTGCCTGTGCCAGAGCCGGTGGTTGGGAGGCAGGGCTGGTGGTGGGGAGGTGAGGATAGTGCGGGGCAGACTTATACGGTCTGTGCCCTGAAGAGCACAGGTACAAATCAAAGTAGGGTATACACAAAAAGCAGCAAATATGAGTTATCTTGTTGGGCAGACTGGATGGACCGTGCAGGTTGTTTTCTGCCGTCATCTACTATGTTACTATGTCTGGTTCTCTTTGTGTGATCTGAACAGAACTCATGAGGCTTGTTGTGGAATATAAGAATAGAATAGAATTGTGCATGTATGTAGCATTTAGAATCAACATCTATGCATTTACATTATAAGATATGCACCTAAGTTCTGATCCCATGCCCTCTCTACCCATCCTGCACCAGGGCAGGATTAATCATTTGGTGGACCCTAGGAAACAAGTGTGTTGGAGATCCCCACCCCGTTGTAAAAGAAATGCATTTTAAAACTACCACAATTGAGGTCTTCCATGGTCAGGGTTGGCCCAAGAGTATCTGACACTGTAGGCTAACCTTTAGAAGTGTGTCCCCCTCTCGCCCCCCCCCCCCCCCACCACCAAAAGATGGCTTGTGGTTCAAGGGCTTCCCTCCCCCCAAGGTGTGTAGCTTCTCTTTCCTTCCTTACCCTCCCTCTTCTGAGGTGTCCAACCTCTCTTTCCTTCCCCACCCTCCCCCTGTGAAGTGTCCAACTTCTCTTTCCTTCCCTCCCCCCTCCCCCCGTGAGGTGTCCAGCATCTCCTTTCATCCCTCCCCCTCCCCCAAGATGTCCAGCATCTCCAGTGCGTTTTTTCTAGCAAAAAAGGTGCCGGTACTCAAATGTTAGGCCGTCTTTTAGGGATGTGGTGATTACTGAAGGACCCACCCCACAATAGCCAAGCCCCCTTCAACCACTCACAGAATCTATGACAAGGCAGAATTGGTGTGTAGAGCCTTTCATTAAAACTTGGAGAGCATGGGTCAATTTTAGCAGACAGTAGAAAAGGTACAGGTACTCAGTACCCCCCAAGTACCCCCTCAAAAAAATCCTTAAGCATCTCTCTCCTTCTCTACCCCACCTAATGCATTCAACATCTCTCTCCTTCCTTCCCTATCCCTGTGCGCTAACAATGTACTTGATTATATACATATTAATTTGTAAGAGTACATGTGTACAGATGAGTTTGCATTCGCTAACATTTTCAAATCACTCAGACGTACTGAATATATGTTCCCAAATGCACATCTCTATCATCCAGTAAGGAAGAAATGTTTTTAGATCTCTCTCACTGCAGACTTTCATCTTCATTTCACTTGGTTGCTCATCCAAGTTTATTTTCAGCAGGCTACTGGTTACACAAAAAGTGATATATCCTAGAAATTCTTTTTGACAATTACTTTAACTTTCTGATACACAATTTGGGAAGTTAAGAAAATGAATCAATTCCACACTATTAGTGCATGTCCTTCCAAGATATATCTCTGAGACATAGAGGGTAATAACCAAAGCCATTTCCGTGGGTAAGACAGCATCTTATCTATGAAAATGGAATTTTTGAAAATTGTCCACTCTTTTTACAGGTCAGAGTTTGCACATGGTTCCACAATGTACATGCTTTTACCTGCCTGTGGTGGAGATGTCGTGGGAAGGGGATTTGGTCAGGGAAACCATCTCTGGGGTTACTCTTGAATTTTTAAAACTATGCACACAGTTTCGCCTGAAAAAAAAAAATCTTGTAGAGAAAGAACATGCAAATCTTTGAGGGTCCTAAATCTTGTAGTACTAAGTAAAGTAAAAGTGTACATTTCCTACTGCGTTGATTTTTGCTGGACCTCTCGTGACTTGCATTAATGCAGACCATTTAATTTTTGGCCCCACAAAGGACTAATAGAGACACATGTTTGATTTGTAGCAGTTTAATAATTTACTGCGTCAGGGACAAGCTAATGAAAATACACTGATGCAATAATTAAGTGCATAGAGGTTTGGAGTCTAGCCAAATGGAACAAACCTGAGGTCCCAGCAGTCTAGATAATTATCTCTGGTATAAGACAATGAACATGGAAAAAGAACTGGTTCAAAAGGAATGTATGCTGTAGAAATTTTAATATCTGAGTAATTTCTGTTGGAGAACAATAGAAATCAAACAAAATAAAACATGGAAAAGAAAATAAGATGATACTTTTTTATTGGACATAACTTAATACATTTCTTGATTAGCTTTCGAAGGTTGCCCTTCTTCGTCAGATCGGAAATAAGCAAATGTGGTAGCAAATAGTATATATAAGAGAAACATCAAAGCATTACTTTGACAGTCTGACAGAGTGGGAGGGTGGGGGTATGCATGGGGACATCAAAGCATTTCATTGATATTCTAACAGGATGGGTGTTGGTAGGTGAGATGAGGGTAATAAGCAAAGAAATAAACAGAGAAATACAGCTTTATGGCTTATAATGGGTTAGAAAACCCAGATCCTTATTAAGTCCTGTTTGTTGGGTGTCAAAATATTCAATCATTCTTATTTCAAAGGTCTTACGTTCCTGTATTGTTTTAAAATTACCTTTCAGTATTCTTACTATGAAATCACTGGTGCAGTGTTCTGGTCTTGTAAAGTGTTGGCCCACAGGGGTGGGGGCTTGACTGGCACCGGCTATTTTCATGTGATGTCTGTGCAGATTGAATCTTGTCTTAAGCATCTGGCCTGTTTCTCCAATATAGCATCCTTCGTTACATTTTTTACACTGAATGATATATACCACATTGGAAGATAAGCATGTAAAATAGTCCTTTATGTTGAATATTTTTCCCTTGTGAATGACTGTGGGGTCTTGTGAAATGTTTTGGCATAGTTCGCAGCTGGATGTGTTACAGGGAGAACAGAAATATCCTCCACACTCTTGAAAATGTAGCCCCCCTTCAACCTCACTTGCCTTTTAAGTCTTCCCAATTACCGGCGTCGTCATCCAATCTCCGCTAAGATTCCGTGGATCCATTCCTTCTAAACAGGATTCCTTTGTGTTTATCACACGGATGTTTGAATTCCATTACTGTTTTCATCTCCACCACCTCCCACGGGAGGGCATTCCATGTATCCGGCACCCTTTCTGTGTAAAAATACTTCCTAACATTACTCCTGATTCTGCCCCCCTTCAACCTCACTTGCCTTTTAAGTCTTTTTCAGCATAGCAGTGTGCTAGGGAATGGTGAAGCATTTCCGGCATGCTTCAAGGGAGGTTAGTGACTTTCTGTTTTTTTTTCTTCCAGCTATTTAATAACAAAATATTTATGGAATAAGGTGATTAGGAAACTTTAGAGTTCAGTCCCTTTTTTCAATACTTCCAGCTGAGAAGCTCTGCTATGCACCCGGAGCGGCTTCTTTGTTTACCAGGATGTCAGAGTCAATTAAGAAAGTTATTTTTTAAAAGGATAAACTCAAAGGCTACCTTGCCCAACTATATCAGGCAATTTTTATGATTTTAAAGCCTCTTATCTTTGACTATTGCGAGCGATAGGGGGCAGTAGCGAAGCTCCCCATAGGCTTCCCAATCTTCACATGCAAAAAACTACCTACTGAGGTATGCCACTATACATATAGATTTCTTACTAATTCTTATATCAGAACATACTTATTACCTATGACGTAAAAACTAATAAAACAAGCGACACTGCTAGGAAAAAGAAATATTTCTGCTTTAATAGGGTAGATACTAATACAGAGACGAACGAAGCAGAGCAAAGCAAACAGGTTAGAAGGCTTGGTGGGGTAGCCTGCTGCTAACCAACTCCTTGGCTAGAGAAGAAGCTACCTACCCGTTCTTACTTTTCAGTTGTATTTATATGTCATATAAATGTTACAAAAACATGTGTACATGACTTCTGTTGTACTGTTGACCTCTAGACTTTCCCTCACATCATGCCACCTGCATACCAAATATGATCTGTACTTTTGTTCCATGGCTGCAAAATCTTACCACATCTGCTCTGTTCAATTGTCATTCTGTAATTCCTCTGACTGGGGTAACTGCAGCTTCCAACTATCTTTTCCTTCAGACCACAACATCTTCACATTTTCCACCGGATGCTGTCTCCTACTATACACTTGTACCCTTTGCACTGTTCCATTAACTGTCAAATGTCATAAGAACATAAGTGTTGCCTTACTAGGACTGACCAAAAGTCCATCAAGCCCAGCATCCTGTTTCCAACAGTGGCCAATCCAGGTTACAAGTACCTAACAAGAACCCAAAACAGTACAATACATTTTATGCTACTTATCCTAGAAATAACAAAAAATATACACAGAGTGTATGAATGCAAATATAATAACCCTAAGGGCTATTTAACTAAGGTGAGGAAGAGTCTCATATGTAATACACGATAGTATTTCTTTCACTCAACAGGTGAATCGCTTATTCGTGTTCATATCTTAATCATTGACTCAACCTCCACCATCCTAAATCTACTAACAAAAAAGTGACTTGTACAAAATTCTCAATACGCTAATGCACACTGCACTTATCTTAGGCAGGTTGGTGCGCTCTTAAGCCCTGACAGGTCCCCGTTTCGTGTTCACTTTGTCAAGGGGGAGTGCCACCAATTCCGATTACTGCCCCAGGCATCTATGTGTGCTGGCTTATCCTAGAAATAAGCAGTGGATTTTCTCCAAGTTCATCTTAATAATGGCTTATGAACTTTTCTTTTTTTTATACCCCGCTAAGCTAACTGCTTTTACTACATTCTCTGGCAAAGAATTCCAGAGTTTCATCACATGTTGTCTCCTATTTCAGAAAAACAGGTCAACTGTCACCAGGTGCAAGGTGCAAAAGTCCCTTTTTTGTTCTGACCTCTTTGTCAGTGAGCTGGGTTTTTCCAGCAAGTTCACCCTTGTGTAGCTTACTACCCCAAATCTTGTTTTTTTTTTGTCCAGTGTTACAATGGTCACTCCACACACTACGTTATAAAGTGAGTGAGTGAAGGATAAGGCCATCAAGAATGGGAATCCTTTTGGGCTCCTGTGTGAATACAAACATTTGCCTGTTCAATCTCAGTGGCCTTAGTTTGCACCTAGATATGCATCCTTGAAAAAGCGTACATCTCGCCTCATTAGCATACTTTATAGGGCCCAGGGACTTCTCCCCTTTGTGAGCATTTGTGTGAGCAAATAGGCTCATTTCTTTATATGCGGTGGGACTGTGTCTGTGTCCGGGAAAACTGGGTCAGGAGAGCTTGTTTTTTGTGGCAGGGATTTTGCTTGGGAGTGGTCTAGAGTTGTGAAATTGGCCTGTACAGCAAAGGGAATGATGTTTGCATTCAGGAATGGGGTAACTAGATATCAGAACAGTCCAACCCTCCCAATGGCTTAAAAGGATATGGGAAATTGTTAATATGGAAGAGAATCCCCCAGTTATATGAACAACCTGATTGACTTCCCAATTAGAAATAGAACAATGTCATCGCGAACATACCTCAATCTACACCTCCCAAACTGCAAAGGTGTCAAGTACAAAACATACTATGCATCCAGTTTCTCCTTTCTGAGTAGTCAGCTTTGGAATGCTCTCCCAAGACCCATCAGGAAAATGTTAAAGTCCCATTTTTTCAAGCAAGTTTACCCTAATGGACCAGCTTAATTCCACCAGATCACCTACGATACTCCTGCTAAGACGTCGACGCTTACTCTGACCCCAATGTTATACTCAATCCCTCATCTTCTTCCCTCCATCCTTTACCATTTCCCTCCCATTCTCCTTCCCCTTCAGCTATCATGTCCTTGTCTACCTTCCCTATTCTAGTTCATTACGTTCTTTTCACATGTCCTTTGTAATGCCTTTCATAATGTAAGTAGTTATGATCATCACAATTTATAATACTGTTCCTACATTTCCTTGTTTTTACTGTATCATTTACCATGTAAGATGCTTTCTTTTACTATGTAAGCCGCGCTGGACCTGCTGTGTGTGGGAAAGAGCGGGGTACAAATGTAATAAATAAATAAATGACAAACTGCAAGACCAGTAAGGTAAGTTTGATATGGTGTGTGGCCCACTCATAGCGTATCTACAGGAGACTTAACACCCCATGATTTAATATACCCTCTGTATCAGGGGCGTAGCCAGCCTTCCGTGGGGGAGGGGTCCAGAGCCCGGGGGAGGGGACACATTTTAGCCCTCCCCCCGGCGCCGCCCCCCCCACCGCCAACATTGCCGCCCCCCCCCCTCCCGCCGCCGCTGCAGCCTACCTTTACTTTTGCTGGCAGGGGATCCCACTCCCCGCCAGCTGACGTCTTCTTCTCAGTCGCTTCCTGCTCTGAGAACTGTTCTCTGAGTCTGACGTCCTGCACGTACAATTACGTGCAGGACGTCAGCAAACAAATTGAAGAGCAGGAAGGACTGAGAAGACGTCGACTGGCGGGGAGTGGGATCCCCCGCCAGCAAAAGTAAAGGTAGGCGGCAGCAGGGGGGGGCGGGTTCGCCGGGAGGGGGGTCCTGGGGTGAATCTGCGGGGGCCCCGGCCCCCTCAGGCCCCACGTAGCTACGCCACTGCTCTGTATGATACGCCCGTCCATGAATCTGATTCTAAACTACTGAAAATAATTTTTATATCGTGACTTAGAGAGAAACCGGTTTGCGGTGAGAACTGTGTATTAAGTATATTGCAACATCCAAAGAACACCAGTGTAGCTTATAGAAAAGCTATACCGTTAGCCTGCTGATTCACTGAATATTGCTGCAAGAATTCAGCAAGATATAACAAATCTGACAGCAAATCAGAAGGTCTTTGAATGGAGGAAGAGGAAAATTATATGTTCTAAGCAAAAAAAAAAAAAAAAAGGATGTGTACAAGTCCTGGGTCAAATGACAAATGCTAGACTCATTTGAAGAAATGCCACTGGTTTCAAAACACAGAAACTGTTTGGCATGCACTCGCTTGTTTACATGAGAATTTGTCAATGTAAAAAGGCAGAACACTATTTTCAAGGACAGAAGTTCACCTAAAAGGAAGTTTTGGATGAAGGTTTATTTTCTTTTATTATGGGAAGAGTATCATAAAAACCTTTTGCTCGTAAAAGTCAGACTGGTATCATGGCTGTTGTAACATTAACGCGTGTTGCAAGTGCTGAGCAGACAGTGAGTCACAAAGATGGAGCTCCTAAGATAAGTAGATAATTAAGTTCCATGAAGTAGCTTTTGGGAATTTGGAATCTAATGGGTAAAAGCTTAATTAATGATCTAAAAAGGTAAACAATGGAATTCTAACATCAATGGCTTATAACACATGAAGGTGATAATAGAATGCATTTGTGAACACATAATATAAAGAAGAAAGGGAAAGAAAAGTGAAGCAGAGATGTTTTTATGTATAACAAAATTAGTTAATTTGAATATTTTAGCTGTGATCACGCTGTATGCTAAATTATTGTTCTGGTATAAGTTGAAGGCATGCCACATTTCCATTCTATCTTATGTATATCAGGCTCCAGGATCACCATCAAATACCCTATAGTTGCATATCCTCTCTAACATTATTTGTCATTTCATCTGTTCTTTCATGGAATAAATAAATAAAGGGCTCATTATTCAATTTATTTAACCAGGAAAGAGAGGCTCCTACCAGGTTAAGAAGCGCTGACCGGGTCATACTCAGATTTGCATTGTCACATAAACAGAGTGTGATGCTGAAAATCCAGAGAGACCCCCTCAGAATTATGTGATTAGTGAAAAGGTGGTCTGGAGCGGAGTGTGCGTGGAGCTGGGAGTTACCCAAGCCCCACTGATATTCAGTGGCAGTGCTCAGATACCAATCCAGCTAGTACATAAGTATTGCTATACTGGGACAGACCAAAGGTCCATCAAGCCCAGCATTCTGTTTCCAACAGTGGCTAATCCAGGTCACAAGTACCTGGCAAGGTCCCAAAAAAGTACAATACATTTTATGCTGTTTATCCTAGAAAAAAAGCAGTGGATTTTCCCCATGTCCATTTTAATAATGGTCTGTGGAAGGCAGCCAAATCTTTTTTTAAACCCTGCTAAGCTAACTGCTTTTACTATTTTTCTGGCAGCGAATTCCAGAGCTTAATTACATGTTGCGAGAAGAAACATTTTCTCCGATTCATTTTAAATTACTACTTTGTAGCTTCATTTCGTTAATTTAGGATAGCAAAGAGGGCAGTTGTTGTGGCCAGTGTTTTACAGGCTGGCCATTGCTGGCTAAATATTATCTGCCATTTTTTTTGTTTGCTTTAAAGCAGGCTATTGGGGGCCACATTTTATATTCTATAACATTTGGAGAGCCAAAGCATGCACTTTTGTATTTTGCCGCATGTTTCATCAAATAGTGGCAAAATATGATGGTGCATTGTCTCCTCCCCAGCCTTCAGCCAGTCTCTTTCATGTACAGCCCACCCAGTCTATAACCAGTCTCTCTCTCTCTCATATACCACCCCCCACCACCACTACCACCATCTTCACCCAGTCTCTTTCCCCTCAGCTGTCTTCAACTACAGAAGAAACAGCAGGATTCCTGCTTCCCCGCCGTGACATGGCTCTCTTCAAACTTGAGCCATGTCATACCAGAAGGTCGGATTTGTCTTGCGGTTTCTAGTCTCGCAAGACTCGAAACCTCAAGGCCAAACCCAAATGTTTGGCACCACTTGGCTCAAGCTTACAGAAAGCTGAGTTGGAGTGGGGAAGCAGGAATCCCATTGTAATTAGCACATGAATTGCCAAGATTCAGTGGGTCAGAAAAAAGCTCTTGTTGGGCTGGATTCTGGCCCGCGGGCCGTAGGTTGGACAAGCCTGTTTTAAATTAAAGATGAGACTTCTAGGATGCAAAGGAGAGAGGAGGAAATAGCGCAACTGTACTGTACTGTGCCATTTGAATGAATTTCCCTTTGCAGGCTAAGACAAAATAAAGAAATAATATCTTAGTAATGCAAGGTCTGCTGAAGTCTGAGGACTGCAGAATTCTTATCCTGCCATCCGGACATGAGTCCAAGAGAGAAAAATCCATGACAAGATGGATACAGAATAACCATTGAAATTATATTTTTTAAAAATTCCTGCTTTCTTATGTATGACTAGTAAGAAATACCCGTTTCGGAAAAAAAATGAAACGGGCGCTAGCGAGGTAATTTCCCGCCCACCATCCTCCCTCCCTCCCTTCCAGACCCCCCCTCCGTCCCTCCCTTCCGAGTTCCACACCCCCCTCTCCCTCCGTCCCTCCCTCCCTCAGTCACTTGGTTGTGAGCTTGTGATTAAAGTTCACAGCGCCGTTCCCGCTGCTGTCACTGAATGTGTGGGACTCCCCGCTGCTGTCACTGAATCTCTGGAACTCGTGCATTGTGCGTTCCCCACCCCACCCTCTACGTCATTGCGTTTTGACGTGAGGGCGGAGGTACACTGACTGCAGGCCTGTCCCGCCCTCTGCGTCATCGCGTTTTGACGCGAGGGCGGAGTTACACTGACTGCAGGCCAAACCAGATATCTCGGGCGCCTCAAGTTTCCGGCTTGAGGCTACATTGGAACGTTGGAGGTGCCTTTTATATATATAGACTAGTAAAAAAGACCCGTTTCTGACACAAATGAAACGGGCGCTAGCAAGGTTTTCCTCTGAGTGTGTATGTTTGGGAGAGTGTATGTGAGAGTGAATGTTTGAGAGTCAGAGTGAAAGTGTGAGTCCAATCCATGCTCCTCTGTCACCTGGCCCCTCCATTCATCCCTATCCAGCAATTCCGCTGTCTCCCTGAGGCCTGCCCTGCAATCCATATGCATCCATGGCCATCTGTCCCCTCCATTCATCCCTATCCAGCAATTCCCCTCTCCCTGAGTCCTGCCCTTCCAATCCATGCCCATCCATGCTCCTTTGTCACCTGGCCCCTCCATTTTTCCCTATCCAGCATTTCCCCTCTTTGCCTGAGGCCTGGCCTGCAATCCATATCCATCCATGGCCATCTGTCCCCTCCATTCATCCCTATCCAGCAATTCCCCTCTCCCTGAGTCCTGCCCTTCCAATCCATGCACCTCTGTCACCTGGCTCCTCCATTCATCCCTATCCACAATTCCCCTGTCTGCCTGAGGCCTGCCCTGCAATCCATATGCATCCATGCCCATCTGTGCCCTCCATTCATCCCTATCCAGCAATTCCCCTCTCCCTGAGTCCTGCCCTTCCAATCCATGCCCATCCATGCTCATCTGTCACCTGGCCCCTCCATTTTTTCCTATCCAGCATTTTCCCTCTCTGCCTAAGGCCTGTCCTGCAATCCATATCCATCCATGCCCATCTGTCCCCTCCATTCATCCCTATCCAGCAATTCCCCTCTCCCTGAGTCCTGCCCTTCCAATCCATGCCCATCCATGCTCATCTGTCACCTGGCCCCTCCATTTTTCCCTATCCAGCAATTGCCCTCTCTCCCTGAGGCCTGCCCTGCAATCCATATCCATCCATGCCCATCTGTCCCCTCTATTCATCCCTATCCAGCAATTTCCCTCTCTCTCTGAGTCCTGCCCTCCCAATCCATGCCCATCCATGCTCCTCTGTCCCCTGCCCCCTCCATTTTTCCCTTTCCAGCAATTGCCGTCTCTCCCTGAGCCCTGCCCTCCCAATCCATGCCCATCCATGCTCCTCTGTCCCCTACCGCCTCCATTCATCCTTTTCCAGCAAGTCCCCTGTCTCCCTTCCATGACCCCCCCTCGCATCCATGCTCCTCTCTCTCCCATGTCCCAGCCTGGGCCGCCCTCTTCTCCCCCCCCCCCTTCGCATCCATGCTGTCGTTCCTCCCTTGCCCTCCCGCTCCCATTGTTGTACTTTAGTGGCCACCCTCTTCTCTCCCCCCAACATGGTTTTTTTTTTTTTTTTCTTGTTTTTAAATTTACCTCCGTGGCGGTTCCGGCAGCGAAGCGTCAGGGAAGGAGGCGGTGCTCCCGACGTCTAGGTTTCCCTTTGCTGTGTTCCGCCTTCTTTTGACGTCATCCTTGACGTCAGAAGAAGGCGGAACACAGCGAAGGGAAGGCTAGACGTCGAGAGCGCCGCCTCCTTCCCTGACGCTTCGCTGCCGAGCGTTGCGATTGGTTGAGTGTCATTGCTCCGCCCTCGACGTCATCACGTTTGACGCGTGGGCGGGGCAGACACAATGCGATCTCACCCCCTTCACTTAGAATGTTGGCTAACAGAGGCTTCAGAACGTTGGAGGTGCATTTTATATAGAGAGATAGGAAAAGTTCTCTCGGAGATCTATTAACTACATTGTATTTACAATTGATAATACTTTTTGTTGACCTTCAAAATGCCCCATCCAGTCTTGAAATCTAGGTTGGAAGGCTCTGATAGTGTCTTATGTTTCCCTAAAGAACATTTCAAGAATTCAAAATGCTAAGAACTCAAGGGAGATCAAAAGCAAGTAAGACTGGCTTTTAAAGGAAAGAAGAATGAATACATTTATTCTCTCATATCTATTTGTTAAATATTCTGCATTAAATTCACATTTAGCCTCTTATTCTTCAGTCAAAGCATTTCCGAAAGTAGCAATGGCAATTTTAAGGGACCCTTTAAATAAACTGTGGTCAAATTTGCTGTTACCATGGCTTAATGCAGGACTTTTCCACATGATAGCTGTAAATTCTGGCACATATTGGAGTGATCACAATATTTTCTATTGCAGATCATGCATTTACATTCCCGGTTAATGTAGAGTCACTTACCACCCTCTTATTTAGGAGGTGGTAAGTGGTCCCTCATTAACTCTGCATTTAGTCAGTTAGGGCCAGATTCTATATATGGCAGGGGCGTATCTGCGTGGGGCCTCAGGGGCCTGGGCCCCCGCAGATTTCGCCCTGGACCCCCCTACCGCTGCCAACCCTCCCCCTCCGTTGCTCGCCTACCTTCGCTGGCGGGGGACCCCAACCCCCGCCAGCCGAGGTCCGCGTCCTCCTGCCGCTGCCGGCTGCCTTTGGTCCTTTAATTCTTCCATTGAAGCTGGCGCCGACGAAAGTTTCTTTTGAGTCTGACGTCGCTGCACGTTGTACGTGCAGGACGTCAGACTCAGAAATTGTTTCTGAGTCTGACGTCCTGCACGTACAACGTGCAACGTGCAGCGACGTCAGATTCAAAAGAAACTTTTTCGTCGGCGCCAGCTTCAATGGAAGAATGAAAGGACCAAAGGCAGCCGGCAGCGGCAGGAGGACGCGGACCTCGGCTGGCGGGGGTTGGGGTCCCCCGCCAGCGAAGGTAGGCGAGCAACGGAGGGGGAGGGTTAGCAATGGCAGCGGCTGGGGGGAGGGGGATCGGCAATGGCGGCGGCGGCGGCGGCGGCGGCGGGGGGGGGGGCTATAATGTGCCCCCCCTCTCTGGCCCTGGCCCCCCCTACCGCCGCAGTTCAGATACGCCCCTGATATATGGCACCTAAAAAATCCACACGGTAAACATTTCCACCTAAACGTATTCTATAAGCAGAGCCTAGATTTACACGCGGTATATAGAATACGCTTAGTTGATAGCCCAGTGCTTAAAACTACATGTGTCCATTTACACTAATGAAAACATGGCATAAATCCTTGCGCATAGATCTACATGCATTGGGCCATATTCTATAACCACATGCGTAAATTTTGGAATGCCCATTTCCTCGCTCACAGCCATGCCCCTTTTGAACTGCGTCACTTAATTGGGTAATTGACTTCTAACAACCAATTATTGATTTTAATTGGCAATAAATAGCATTTGCATACCCATCTGGCTGTGCGCTATTCTATAATGCTTGGCACCCAAATCCCAGAGCAGACAACTCAGAAGTGGGCATGGCCTTCGGAAGGGCATGGGTGTTCTGAAAAGCTAAGTATTGATTAGAAAATTATAACTTTGTATTGTGATTTTGAATCCAATGTATTGTAAGGGTTCGTGTTATTATTTTGACCAAAAATTGTCATTAAATATTACAGTTCAAAAAGAATTCGGCCTTGGCCTGCTGTAATACCCTTCCCAAAAATAAAACATCCCTTTTAAGCTATCTCCCTCTTCCCTTAAGCTAGCGGAACCCCCTCCTTTAAAATCTTTTATCCCATCTGTCATTCAATATGGGGTAAGAACAATCCCCAGTCATTTTTGACCTGCATATTTAGTAATGCATAATGGTGTGAGATATTTCTGATTGTGTCATAGAAATCAAAAATAGAGTTTACCTGATAGCTCATCCAATGCTCTTTTCATTCAACGCCAACCCCACTATATATCATTGAACTTGTAGGGTAGAAGTGTCCCCTGAAGAAGGGCAAATGGGCTAAGGAGAGAGAAAACAGATGGCATTAGAGATTTTTGCTTGGGGAGGGGGAGCTCATGGAAGGACAGGAGGAAGAGGCTCACACTTGTCCTTTTGTTTTTCTTTTCTCTTAAAAAAAAACAAATTGATTTTTTTTTTTGATAAATGAAATGAGAAAAATAACAAGTATTAAATAAAAAATAAAACAAAATGAAACAAGGGCATAAGGAAATTCTTGCAAAAAGGATTATTCAAAATAGTTGGCATTGGGAGGGTAAACAAACTCATTTAATGAAATTTTGACGTGCTGTTTAACACCAGAGAGGGATGCACAGTAGTCCACACAATCACTTGTACGAACCCCAAATGCACATGAGCTGTCTTGAAGCAGACATATATGTTGAAGTCCATGTTTTGTTTTAAAGTATGAATATTTTGCCACTGTAAAATCAGAAATACACACATACATTGCTGACTCACCCAAACTTCCACCACAACCCCCTCCCTTCTAATTCATGCATGTTGCAGATCTAAACTTGTAAACAGTGGGCTTGACATTCAGCCGGCCGTGATCAGCTTTTGATAACTGTCACCGGCATTATGCCTGGAAATTCAATACCAGACCATGTTCAGGCTCAGGCATTGAATTTCTGGGTATATGGAGCTGGCAAAAACATAGCCGGTTAGGTGCAATATTCAGTACTTAAATGGCTATGAAGAACTGTATAATGATAGGACTGCTTTTTGTGCAGTTATCTTAGCCGGTTACGTGATGAATATCAGCACATAACTGGCTAATTGCCGACTGCCCCTTGGAACGCCCCCAAAATAGCTGGTTGCAGCTTGGGGCTAACTGGCCAGAAGGATGCTAGGCTGCATAGAGAGCGGTACAACCAGCAGAAGAAAGGAGGTGTTGGTGCCCTTCTACGAGTCGTTGGTGAGGCCCCACTTGGAGTATTGTGTTCACTTTTGGAGGCCGTATCTTGCTAAAGATGTAAAAAGACTGGAAGTGGTTCAAAGAAAAGCTACAAAAATGGTATGCGATTTGCATTGCAAACCGTACTAGGAGAGACTTGCCGACCTGAACATGTATACCTTGGAGGAAAGGAGAAAAAGGGGTGACATGATACAGACGTTCAAATATTTGAAAGGTATTAATCCGCAAACGAACCTTTTCTGGAGATGGAAAGGCAGTAAACTAGAGGACATGAATTGAGGTTCAAGGGAGGAAGACTCAGGAGTAATGTCAGGAAGTATTTTTTCACAGAAAAGATGGTAGATATGTGGAATGGCCTCCCACGGGAGGTGGTGGAGATGAAAACGGTAATGAAATTCAAACATGCATGGGATAAACACAAAGGAATCCTGTTTAGAAGGAATGGATCCACGGAATCTTAGCAGAGATTGGGTGGCAACTCCAGTAATTTATTTATTTGTTACATTTATATCCCACATTTTCCCACCTATTTGTAGGCTCAATGTGGCTTACATAGTACCGGAGAGGCGTTACAGACTCCGGTGTAAACAAATACAAAGTGATGTTGTGGTAAGATAAAGTTCATGTGGCACAGCCATACTAGGGAATCGTACAACGGAAGAGTTGTGTTATGTCCATTACGTTCTTTAGTTTTGTTGTGTTGCAGAGATCAGGCATTTATGTTGGATCAGTAAGCTATACCTTTTTAAACAGGTTAGTTTTTAGTTTTTTTCCGGAAGTTTAGGTGGTCGTTCGTAGTTTCCAAGGCTTTTGGTAATGCGTTCCACAGTTGTGTGCTTTGTAGGAAAAACTGGACGCGTAAGTTGATTTGTATTTGAGTCCTTTGCAGCTTGGGTAGTGCACATTTAGGTACGTTCGTGTTGATTCGGATGTGTTTCTAGTTGGTAGGTCAACCAAGTCTGTCATGTATCCCGGAGCTTCACCGTAGATAATTTTGTGAACCAGAGTGCAGTAATTGGGAAGTAAAACCAGTGCTGGGCAGACTTCTATGGTCTATGCCCTGATTGTGACTGAATAGATAGGGATGGGCTAGAGAGTAAATTTTAAGGGGCTTCGATGTTAGCTTCAGAACATTTAGTACAAGAACAGTGCTCGGCAGATTTCTACGGTCTGTGCATTGAAAATGGGAAGGAAAAATCAAACTCGGGTATACAAATAAAGTATCACATACCATGTAAAATGAGTTTATCTTGTTGGGCAGATTGGATAGACCATACAGCTCTTTATCTGCCATCATTTACTATGTTACTATATGTTATTGGGCATTTCCAGCAGCACTAGCCAGTAAAGTGCCACTGAAAATGCCCCGTTAGCTCCGGACAGGCGATTTAAACAGCTGGCTAACCTTTCTCTTATTAGATCATATATGATAGCAGCATTCCAAATGGTTTAGCTGATGAGCTAGAGTGGTATAATTTGGAAAACAGCAATAAAAACACAATAAAATAACTCAACAAATCCATTTCCCCCCATGGCTAGTCATCAGACAGTAACATCTAATCTATTATAATAAAGGGCAAACTGTTATGAACAGGATGAAGAATGGGAAATACGATAGTAATTTATTTTCTGTTGTTCGAGAGCACGGTCCACTTGTTCACGGGTAGTCACATGTGTTCCTCATCTTTTTTCCCAGGACAAAATACAACCTCCAGTAAAACCAAACCTTGGGAAACAAGAGAGAGCCTTATGCATGTACGAAATCTGCACATTTTAGTCTAGAAGGTGCAGGTCATCGGAAAATTATAACACTGTAAACAGAGACGTAGTCAACTTACCACTGAGTAGATTTTTCAACCACTTTCCAACAGATTCTACATACGTCGCCTAGATTTGAGCACGCAAATGTGGATGCGGATTCCAGATTCATATGTAAACTAATTAGATAATTAGGTGATAATCAATTATTGGAACTAATTGGCAGTAATTAGGTGTTACACGTGGATCTGCCCTGTGCCGTATTCTATAACATGCGTGCCTAATTATTTATTGCGAGTAACTCCAATGGAGGTGTGGCCATGGGCGGGGCATGAGCAGGTCAGGGGCATTCCCGGAATTTAACCAAAATGATATAGAATACTGTCATTTGTACAACTAACTGCAGTAGTTAGATATCAACCAAAAATAAACCCAAACTCTCTGGTATTCAAATCCATGAGCATGAACATAACCAGGAGAGCACACCAACAATTAAAGGAGTAATGTCCTCAGACATATAACACACCCATTTGGCAGTCAACACAAGCAACCGCTAAAAGGCTGAAATTTGCACTTTTCATTGGGCAACCTACTCCACGTGAAAAGTGCAATCATGTGCTACAAACTAAAACGTGCTCCCACTTATTTGAAATCAGTATTTTGAAATTTATTTTATTTATTTTGGTTCACTTGTATCCCACATTTTCCCAGCTTATGCGGGCTCAATGTGGCTAAGTTACTAGAAAATTACATGAGCTCATGTTTGTTATTTTGAAATAAACTCATGTTTGTTTTAAAATAAAACTCTCGAGCATCATAGATAGTGTAAGCCAATATTCAAATATAAGCTTTCTTCGTTCTTTTAAATACTTAAATGTAATGAAAAAGTACTTATCTTCAGCTGTCCAGCATCCACAAGCATTGAAAGATGCCCTAGGCTCAGTGGACGCTATAAGGCACAAGAACCTATGCAAACATGATGACGACTATGCCAAGCTCCCCTGTTCTATAAGTGCCCTTCCCTCCAGCCCCCCTTCTCTTCCTCCCACGTCTAGCTGCTCTCTCCTTTCAAACCATCCCATTCCTTCTCTTCCTCCCAGAAGTCCAGCAGCAATCTCCCTTCCCTCCAGCCCCCTCCTCCTCTTCTTCCTCCCACTCTCTCCTTTTCCTCCAACCTCTTGTTGCCTTTCCTCCCACAGGTCCAGCTGTCTGGGATCATTGCCTCTTCCTGCCTGCCCTGCCACTGCCGTGGTACCTGCTTCAGCTTTTATTTTCATCTGTTACTAGCAGCGATTCACTCAGGCACTTTATGGCAGCCTTCCCTCTGCCATGTCCAGCCTTCTCTGATGCAACTTCCTGTTTATGCAAGCACCGGACAAGGCAGAGGGAAGGCCCTGGAGTGCCTGTGTGAATCGCTGACAGCAACAGTCTGAAAATGAAAACTGCAGGCACTGCAGCAGCAGTGGGGTAGGGGGGAGCAGGAAAAGGCAAAATTTCCAGACTGCCAGATCTGTGGAAGGGAAGGCAGCAAGGGATGTTAGATTACGGGTTGTTAGGATGGGCCTCAGGTAAACGTGGAGGGGGCCAGGCCTATCCGTGGCTATGTCCCTATCCCAGGGGAGGTGACCAGGTACTTGTTTCCAGGGAAGCCAGGAGCAGGGCATGTCCCTTCCAATTACTGGCCTCCATATCTGCCTGCAGCACATCTCCATATCTTCCTGCCTGTGATAAGGAGACCTTCAAGAAGTACTTGACGGTTCTCTGTGTATACATTGGCTATCGGTGAGGTCCATGAACTGTATCCTAGACCTATATATCTGCTGTACCAACCTCTCCCTCTCCTCTTCATGTCTGCCTCTTCAATTGTGAAGTTCAGCAGCAATGATATAGGCAGCACTCCTGTCTTCTCCAGCAGCCACACGGCGTAGACAGTAACTGCATGCAGAGACAGCCCGACAACCAAAAACACACCTACACAAAGAGATAAACACATACTTTTACACAGAAGGGTCAAGAAGGGGAGTAGTGGGTGGAGGTAAAGGACAGGAGGGGATTGGGAACAGAGAAATTGACACAGGTAGGGCAGGGAGAGACCAGAAAAGTGTATGGAAGAGTAGCAAGGACAGAGTGCAAGTGAATAGGCTGTACAGTGCATTAAAGGCATACATCGGTCAGAATTACATCTACAACATGGAAACACAGTGTCTGAATGCCAAAAGAAACAAACACCATTCAACTTTGCTACCATCAATTGAAAGTGCAAATTTCAATGCAAAAGTCAGACGTCATCAGATTGCATGGTACTTGCCATTTATGTGCAGGAAAAAAAAAGTTGTTTCTGAGTGCATGTTCCACATGGTTAACACACTTAGGGCCCCGTTTACCGAGCTGCGGCAAAAGGGGGCTGGCACTGGCATCGACGTGTTTTACACGCGCGCTGAGGCCCCCTTTTACCGCAGCTGGTAAAATGAAAGGTCTCGCTTTCCTGGCAGGAAATGGCCAGGTGGCAAGTAAAGTACTTGCCTCATGGCCATTTCGAGGGGGAGCCCTTACTGCCACCCATTGAGGTGGCAGTAAGGGCTCCTGCGCCAACCCAGCTGTAACTGGGCAGTGCATGGCACTGCCCGATTACCACCGGGTACAGTCAGAAATGATGGTGAGGTAGGGGTGGGAAGTACTGCTGGGCTGCTGCAATAACCTGGCGGTACTTCTGTTATAGCAAGTAGTAAGCCCGCGTTGTGGTTACTGCCGCTTAGTAAAAGGAGCTCCTGGTTTCTTTGGGATTTGAATTCACTGCTCATGAACAACAAGTCAACTGCTTTCACCACTAGGCCACCTCAGTTGCGCTGAAGCTGTAGCCCATGGGCATCTATACTCATGTCTTAGGATGAGAACTTATACATCTCTGAGTGAAGAAGTGAATACATCTCTGGGGGACTCAAACAATTCACTGGCGTACTGAGGGTGGGGCGGTGGGGGCGGCCCGCCCCGTGTGCACGCTGCAGGAAGGGTGCAGGGAGCAGCCGGGTGGTTGTCGACTCTGCAGGTTCTCTGCTCCCTTTGCTGTTAATTCCTGTTCCGGGGCAGAGTGAGAAGGGAACCGGCAGAGTCAACAGCCGAGCGGCTGCTCCAAGCACCCCAGCAGGTAAGAAAAATGCACCCGGGAGGGGCTTGGAGATGATGCACCGGGGGGGGGGGGGGGGATGGTGATGTGCCGGGGGGGATGACGACACTGCACCCTGGGGGGTGTCATTCTGCACCCGGGGGGGGGGGGGGAGACGATGCTACACCCAGGGGAGGGGGTTGCGCAGCGGCAAACTGCCCCGGATGGCAGCCGACCAAGGAATGCCACTGAAACAATAAGGTTTCCAGGAAATCTGAGAGGGCAACCAAACAACCTGTTCTACAACAGTCTATAAGACATCCTTCTATGTATCAAACGAGAGTTTCAATGATGTCACTTTAGCAAAGAACCTAAGGCACCCTACAGAAGACAAAGCAGCCATAAAGTCTATTTATTTATTTATTTATTTATTTATTTACTAATTTCTATTCCATCTACAACTAAGCAGTGGAGTACATAATAAATATAACAGACAACCAGAACTTTGCTCATACTTAGTCCAGTGCAGGCTTGTCAACCCTATGCCTTAACAAACAAGTGTGCTTCCAGGCCTTTTCCAAACTGGTCCATGTTCCAGCATAGCCTCAAATGTCCAGGCAGTCAATTCCATATCTGTGGTCCAGCAATCAAAAATGCTGCAGCCCATGTTACAGCATAATTCACGATATTAATTTTATCATTTGACACCAACACAGAAGAATTAGAGCATAAGGCCCTCAGCGGACCATACACAGAAATTACCTGTTTAAAATGCCACAGGATTAATGATGAATAAAGCACGTGATGGATTAACCATGCAATCTTACATTGCACATGAGATGCAATTGGTAACCATGCTAAGATTTAAGTACTGGTGACACACGCTCAAAATCGTGGGGTTTCAGCCAGTAACCCAGCTGCTGCATTCTGGATAGTTGCATCTCTGAGTTAGTGACTGCCAGGTAAAGTGCATTGCAAAAATCTATCCCAGACAGCATCAGACTCTGGACCACTGACCTAAAATCACACCCTGATAACATAGGTTTCAACCTTGTCAACAAATGAAGCTGAAGAAATGAAGATTTCACAACATTCAAAATTCTATCCTGCATAGACATCTGAATATCTAAAATCACACCCAACACACGCATTTTATCCCTCAGACATAATTCGATCTCACCCACCTTCACAGTTTGACACTGAAACAAATCCTTATCCTTTTTATAAAACATCAATTCAGATTTTCCTAAATTCAAGGCTAATGCTGATAATTGCTTGTTTGTAGTGAATTCACTGAGCCAATTGGCTCGTTAACTAATTAACTTATGCGCACCAAGCGGCAGTTCGAACAGATTTCTGCATGCATATTTGGATGCCATTTAGAGAATTTGGGGGTATGCAAAAATGCATTTTTTAAAAAATAATATGCATTCTTTGCAAATAGTACACCCTCTTTTTAATTATCATGCACTCTGCAAACAGCGTTTCCTTTTTTAAAATAGCATACATGCTTTGCAAACAGTGTTTCCTTTTTCTAAATAGCATACACTGTTTGTAATAGTGCACCCTCTTTTCAAATAGTGTGCATTCTTTGCAAATAGTGCACCCTCTTTTCAAATAGCGTGCACTCTTTGCAAATAGTGCTGTAACCTCTTTTCAAATAGCATGCATTCTTTGCATTATAATGCACACTCTTTTTAAATAGAGTGCACTCTGCAAATAGTGCATCCTCTTTTTAAATGACATGCACTCTTTGCAAATAGTGCACCCTCTTTTTAAATAGCATACACTTCTTACAAATAGTGCACCCTCTTTTCAAATAGCATGCATTCTTTGCAAATAGTGCACCCTCTTTTTAAATAATGTGCACTCTTTGCAAATAGTGCAACTTCTTTTTAAATAGCGTGCATTCTTTGCAAATAGTGCACCATTAGCATGCATTCTTTGCAAATAGTGCACCATTTTAAAAATAGCATGCACTCTTTGCAAATAGTGCACCCTCTTTTTCAGTAGCAAACACTCTTTACAAATAGTACACCCTCTTTTTAAATAGCGTGTGTTCTTTGCAAATAGAGCATCCTCTTTTTAAATAGTGTGCACTCTTTGCAAAGTGCATGCACTCTTGACAACATTTGTCCTGGAATGAAAAAAAAAAATCAAAGGAGCCCTTTTATTAAGCTGTGCTAAAAAGTGGCCTGCACTATCACTAATGCAGAGTTTCCCATGAGCCCAGGCCACTATTAGTGCGGCTGTAAAATGCCCGCATTTTCCACTTCCTCTATTAATGGCCACACGCTAATTCCCCCATTAGTATGTGGCCAATAGATCTTGAGCACTTATAGACAATTATTTTCTAGGCAGTAAGTGCTCACGCACTAATCCTGTGCTGATGGGTTATTGTGTGCCAATGGTTGTGGTAAGTGGCGCAGAACACGTCTACTCTCTGCCCTCATACATGCTACCAGCGTTAAAAAATAAAAAGTATTTCTAGCACATGGGAAGTGCACACCGATTCTAAAACTACCCCAGGACGCCTCAGATCACCTCACAGTAATGGTGTTTATCCTGCGGTAAGCATGCGTTAGTGCTTACCACAGCTTAGTAAAAGGGCCCCCAACAGGGCTGCCGAGAGGGGAGGCAGGGGGGGAGGGCAAAATTCCCCGGGCCTCCAAGGGGGTCCGGCACCAGGGTCAGGCGCCGGCGCTGCAGTCCCCGGTCTCACCTGCCTGCCTCCTCGGCTCCGGGCCCCCTGCATTCAAGGCGGCAGCTGCAGATCGCCTCTCTTCTGGCCTTTCCTCCCTGTGTCCCGCCCTGGCGGAAACCGGAAGTTACCTCACACGAGGGTGGGACACAGGGAGGGAAGGCCAGAAGAGACGCGATCTGCGACTGCCGCTTTGAATGAAGGGGGCCCGGAGCTCTGGAGGCAGGCAGGTGAGACTGCGGACTGCAGCGGCAGGGGCGGCAGTGGCAAGGGGAGCAAAGGGGGGCAGCAGCGGCGGAGGCGGGGGGTCAGAGGAGGGGTGGCCTTGCCCTGGGCCTGGCCTAGTCTCTCGGCGGCCCTGCCCCCCAAATGAACAATCCCATAAACAACACAAGAAATGACATGAGAAAACATTTCTGGCTGCCCTTTCCTAGTATATTTATTTACATCTGCTTTGGAGCAGGTGCAAATACGTTTATTTTTCTTCTAACATAGATGTATGTACAAGTGAAAATTTTATAAGGTAAAGTGTATATGTGTTTTCCCTTTAAAGAACTGCTTCTTTTTTCTATATATACCAGCAATATCTACCTAGTTATGCAACTACCCCTATGTGTAATAATCTATATTTTACACACTACTGTATCTCGGATGTTTATTTGGCATGTTTCCTATGGTTTCGATTTGTTTTAAGATATTGCTATGAGCTGTATTCAAATGGAAAGCAATGCAAATCTTACTGACAGGTCAGTTTTTTTTTTGTTGTTTTTTTTTTATATATGTGGCTGCCTGCCCCAAAAATATTTCTTGAAGAAACTATGGCAAAAGAAAATAGCAGGCAAAATGAAAAATGTCAGACTATACAGTTATCCAATCTCAGTTAGTAGCCTACAGTAATAGTCAAGCTCTTCATCCTTTTTCTTTTCTCTGTGGCCTCTATTTAGCAAAATTCAGCAGTCTGGACCAAATGATTTAGCAGAGAAAATCTGTGCAGAACAGAGGCAGATCAGCCTGGTCTGAAGAGACAGCCGCCTACATGATAACAATCTCCTGATATTCAGTAATTTTACAGAATTTACAATGAAAATGGTGCTGTGTTGACTTGGCCTATAGCTCCTTGGTAAATATATCACACGGTTCATAAGCTCTATTTGTTTGCTTAATTGAATTTTGTATGACCAGGAGTTCTGCTAATCATGACATTCTGTCCATAATGTCAAATTAATGTGTCATAGGTTTAGAGAATGTTAATTCAAGCTAGCCAAATTAAATATTAAACTGTGAATTAAGTCATTGATAAACACTGTTGTAGTCATTTGTGAATGTTTGCAAAGAGTTTCTCAAACGTATGTCGCATTTCCATAATCCTTAACACATGGCACTGTTCACTGTTAGGCCCATTAATCGTTCTTCACTGCAAAGCCATCCATCAACTCTATGGTGTTTATGACACCAAAATGATTTTATGCACTATTAAAATTATTTTAACATCTTGTCTAGCTAACAAGAAAGAAATAATTCATGCTGCACTGAAAAAATATACACAGTAATTTAAGATAAATGAATGTTCTAGACAAATCTGCCACTGATTGATATTGAGCAGGCTTGAACATTTCACGATATTCAGGGGGGGGGGGGGGGGAGAGGAGTTGCTAAGCTGTTTTACAATCATACAGTCATATAATCTCATATTTTATCGCACCTTAGTTTACCATGATAGTCACTAACCTGCAGGAACAGCAAAAGACATTTGTATAGCAGCCTGACCCCTAGAGGTAGTACTGCAAGACTACTGGACATTTGTATGGCAGCCTGACCCCTAGAGTTAGTACTGCAAGACTACTGCTAAGGGTCACTGATGCCATTTTGATCCTGGCTTTGGCTGGGTATTGCTCTTGCCTGCCATTAGGGATAACTTCAGGTAGGCCTGAGGGACTATGAAAGGGTAGGGGTGAGGGCGAGCATTTGGAATGTGTTTTCGTGAGGGGGTGAAGGATCTGGGAGGTAGTATGCATGTTTGAGGGAAGGGGGAGAGAAGACTATGATTATATTTTAACCACAAAAAAATAAGTAAATATCCCATCAATATTCAATTTATCTTTAAGCGGATCTTCAGATGGTAAACTCAGTAAAAACACTTCATAGATCTTAAATTTTATCCGGCACTCCCATACCTTTGGAGACCTCAGATGTGTAGTCTTGCAGTCAATGTTCCTGTCTCCACGAGGGGGAGATCATCGCAGAGTTTTATTGCAACAGGAACAGAAATGGATTTTTAGACTACACTGTTTAGAACCAGCAGGTTTGAACACCCGCGTTGAATTGTGTCATTTTTTCTAAGAACCGGATTGGTAGCCGAGGTACTAGCGTCTGACATCAAAACGGCTATATAACGGTGTCGAATTGCCGTTAGCCAGATGACGAGAGGAGTGTTGCCTTAGTGAGCCGTGTGTGTCCCAAGTACTGTGAATTTTTGAATCTTTATCTATTTTGCATTGATTTTGAAGTTTTCGAGATTCTTGCTTGTTGTAGTGTGAGACAAGCAGAATCATCACTACCGTGCTATGTTTTTCTTTCAATATCGTAGTTATGGTCCTGGCACCAAGAGCTGGCCACCGTCAACTAGGGGGTTGAATGTGAAAGACTACACAGCTTGACGCTTGAACGGGCAACAAAGTCCATTGTGTGCACCGCCTCTAAAGATAAGTGCAATTGTTTATAACAAGTGCTTTTGAGTAGTGGTCAACCTATACCAAGACTAGTCAAGAAAAACATACAGGTCACTGTATTATTTACACCACAGCTTATCACTATAAGAAGTGAAGGTTATGGTACCACGAAAGGTTTTTTGGCCGACGATGAAGTGAAGATCATAACGATCTGTTTCAGCTCCGTCGGATTATTAAAATACCTAGGAGCTCTTGAGGCCTTTTTCCTTTCTGCACTACAGTGCATGTTTTTGTGCACTTTTTGTTAGTCAGTGCAGCATTTATATATATCATTTTGCCATATTATCTCTAGCCTTGATCCATACTAAAACAATGTGTAATTTGGAGGGGCATAATCGAACGTCGCCAGTGAAATAGGTCGCCGGCGATCTATTTTGGCAGCAGCGCAACAGCTGGCCAGAACCGTATTTTCGAAAAAGATGGCCAGCCATGTTTTTTTTCAATAATACGGTTTAGGCCGGCCAAATGCCAGAGTTCACCGGGTTTGAGATCGCTGGTTTTGTTTTTCAGCGATAATGGAAAAAAATGTTGGCCATCTCAAACTGGTAAAATCCAAGGCATTTGGTCATGGGAGGAGCCAGCATTTGTAGTGCACTGGTCCCCCTGACATGCCAGGACACCAACTGGGTACCCTAGGGGGCACTTCTAAAAATTAAAAAAATATATACAAATAGCTCCCAGGTCCATAGCTCCCTTACCTTGGGTGCTGAACCCCCCCAAATCCCCCCAAATCCCCCCAAAACCCACTACCCACAACTCTACACCATTACCATAGCCCTTATGGGTGAAGGAGGGCACCTACATGTGGGTACAGTGGGTTTGGGGGGGTGTTGGAGGGCTCAACACTTAGCACCACATGTGTAAAAGGTAGGTGGGGATGGACCTGGGTCTGCCTGCCTGAAGTGCACTGAACCCATTAAAAACTGCTCCAGGGACTTGCAAACTGCTGTCAGGGAGCTGGGTATGACATTTGAGGCTGGCATACAGGCTGGCAAAAAAGTGTTTTATTTTTATTTTTTTAGTGTGGGAGGGGGTTGGTGACCACTGGGGGAGTATGGGGAGGTCATCCCCCATTCCCTCCGCTGGTCATCTGGTCAATTGGGGCACCTTTTTGAGGCTTGGTCATGAAAATTAAAGAACCAAGTAAACCCGGCGAAATACTGATTAACGCCACTTTTTTTTCCATTATCTGCGAAAGCCGGCCACCTGGTAGCCACGCCCATGCCCGCCCATGCTTCACTTCGCCCCCTTGAACTTTTGCCGGCGCGGCAACAGGAAAGCGGCGATGGTGTCAAAAACGCCGCTTTCGATTATACCAATTTCGCCGCTTTTGCGAAATCGTCGGCCATCTCCCGATTTATGTCCGAAGATGGCCGGCGATCACTTTCGAAAATAAGCCTGTTGTTCACCTGTAGTAGCCCCTTTCTAAAAGGAGAACACTGAACATTCTGGGAAGATCGCAAACAAATCCAGTAGATGCCAATGTTTGCGAATAATTTTAGTAAAGGCATTAGATAGATGGAAAAATGATGTAACAAATGTAAGGCCATCCTTTTCTGTCTTTTGTTCCTGTTGTAGAAGTAATTCCCGCTGAGCAAATCTAGTTCTCAGGAATGCTTTTTTAACCATTGTCTGTGGATAACTCCACTGCTAGAGGTTGATATTTAATCTTACTACAAGTATTTGGGAAACCATGATATCTAGTTCAGTAATTATATTTTAGCCATGCCAGGAGTACTGGGCCACATGTCGATGCTCCCAGGCAGGAAAAATAATGCCAGCTCTGAGCTGCTGTTATTTTTCCACAAATAATGTGAATTATTTATTTTATTTTATTTATTTATTTATTAGGATTTATTTACCACCATTTTGAAGGAATTCACTCAAGGTGGTGTACAGTAAGAATACATCAAACATGACCAATGGACAATTAGAGCAGTAAAAGTATTCAAATAATACAAAGTATGACTTGGAGGGGCATAATCGAACGCGAACGCCCATCTCCATGGGCGTCTAAGTCCGAAAATGGGTACGTGAAGAAGCGGGACAGACCGTACTTTCGAAAAAAAATGGAAATCCATATTTTGTTTCGAAAATACGGTTTGAAAGGACCAAATGCCCATGGATTTGGTCCTTTCTGAGCTGGGCGGTTTTTATTTTTTTTTTTGCGATAATGAAAAATAAAAACGCCCAACTCAGAAACGTCCTAATCCAAGCCATTTGGTCGTAGGAGGGACAAATGTACAACACTGCCATAGCTCTTAGGGGTGAAGGGGGCAACTACATGTGGGTACAGTGGGTTTCAGAGGCCTCCCATTTACCACCACAAGTGGTACAGGTGGGGGGGAGGATGGGCCTGGGTCTGCCTGCCTGAAGTGCACTGCAGTACCCACTAAAAGTGCTCCAGGGACAGGACTTGTTGCTGCTGTATAACTTTGGCACAACAGTTCACACCTGAAGACTAATCTCACTGAAAACGTCCTTTATTTGAATAAGCACCTTTACTCACAGTTAACTGCAGATCACAGGTTGTGCCCCACTGGCAACGAGTCTCGCTAATACTGAGATTAGCAGTAGGTCCCAGCTGGCAGAATGGTGTACAATGCCCTCTTTCAGCAACATTCAAGGTAAGAACGAAGTGCTGTAACGTGGCTAACACATGAAAGAGATCTAAAAGTGTCTTATACAAATGGCCACTACCTCATGGACTACCGGAAACAAAACAGGGCACACTCTGACCCAGTAAGCAGAGGGAAAAGCACCATGGGAGTAGAGCCTACCAACTACCAACATCGTGAGCATTTAACACAAGCTAGTGGAATCACGGAGCCCAATACCCTACCCCACCACAATGCATTGCTGATGTGACTCTGCAGTGTCTTTAACAGAAAAGGTGTCACACTCACCCGAGAGCCACATCAGAACCAGGGAAAGGCTGTCAGAGGATTGAACACATTCTGCTGTCATGGAGGTGAGTACGGAATTTGAGGCTGGCATACAGGCTGACAAAAAAAGTTTGTAAAGTGGGTTTCTTTTGGTGGGAGGGGGTTAGTGACCACTGGGGGAGTCAGGGCAGGTGATCCCCGATTCCCTCCAGTGGTCATCTGGTCAGTTGGGGCACTTTTTTGGGACTTGTTCGTGAAAAAAAAGGTCCAAAAAAAGGAACCCAAAATCGCGGTAAAAACGCCTTTTTTTCGATTATCACCTAAAGATGCCCATCTCTGCTTGGTTGATAACCACGCCCCAGTCCCATGCCTCCAACACGCCCCCATCAACTTTATTCGTTCCCGCGACGGAGTGCAGTTGAAGACGCCCAAAATTGGCTTTCAATTATACCGATTTGGGCACCCGCGAGAGAAAGACGTCCATCTCCCGATTTAGTTCGGAATATAGGCGTTTTTCTCTTTCGATTATAAAGTGGATAGTATACTACTTACAATGTCAACACAATATGTAATAGAACATTTTAATTGACAGTGTAAGGTATAAGCAAAGATGGAACATATAGATAGGTAAGAGAGTAAGAGGAGATAGAAAGTAAGGTGACTAATTTAAAGAAAGGTGCACATGATGTCAGAGAGATGGTTAAATATCTCAGATAGGGTAGGAGTGGATAAACATGTTCTGCTGCAGTATGTGCAGCCCGTGTCACTCCTTTAGTGTGTAGGTGAAACTAACAAGTTAGTTACTTCTTCCATTAAAGGCCTGGTTGAAGTGCCAAGCTTTAACCTACTTCCTGAAGAAGAAAATAGTCTTGTGTTAAGCGGAGCCTTTCAGGGACTGCATTCCAGAGTGTGGGAGCTACTCTGGAGAAGACTAGCTTGCGGGTATCACATTGTGTAACGTCTTTTGGAGAGGGTGTGGTAAGTGATAGTCCTTAGAAGGTCAATACAAGCTGCATTATTCAATTTAATATCATGTCATTGTTACGTAGCTCATGGTAACTTATACCCTTTACAATAAAATAATGCTTGATTTTACCATATAGCATGCATTAAGTGGCAAAAATTGTGCATTATTCCATTAGTAATTACTACCCCGCATTATCCCTCAATATTCCTGTGAATTAGAATATTGCTCCTTCTAGCTTTACTTTGTCATCAGGGATTTAATTACATTACTGTGACATAATACAACAGACTGGCAAGTATTTATTTGATAGAGCATTTTTTTATCCTTTTCAAATTAATCCACACCTGCTTCATCAGAGATAGCCTTCTGTTCTCCATCAAAAAATGTTGAGCTGAAATAAAAACCGCATTGAATAAATAGTCTGCAGATAGTTACCCTTTCTTTAAAGTAATTTCAGTTAATATAATTTGGGTACTTTTGATGTTTCTTTTCTATCATGCAGTTCCTGATGTTAATGTGTAATTAAACTTCTAATCTTAGTTTTCAATCCATGCTATTGATAACCGTGGAAAGCACTTGCACTTTTGTGGTCAAGAAAAAATGGCTTTCTGAGATCTTTAATCATACTGATATATAGTTAAGCGGGGTGATGAAAATGCTTTGAAATGTCATTACTGTATCAGTATCTGCCATTATAGCCATTCATGTTATAATATACCACCAAAAGCTGATGGCTTTTTAAAATATCTGTTACATATCAATGTCTAGTAGGGGATGTGCATTGCCCCCCAAAAAATGTTCATGATTGTTCAAACCAATTTTTTTTCTCATGTTCAAGCATTTTTGTGTTTGTTGGACACGTTCAATATTTGTAGTTTGCATGGAAATTGTATGTACAATAGAAATGTTTCAAGTCAGCCACAGTACCACGATAGCATCTACACCATGCATGAAGACATTTTTCAAGTGCATAAATTGGATTGGATTTATTCCTTATAACCCGCTCTTGTCCAGGGCGGTGAACAGAAATACATACATAAAATCATATAAAAAAACAATTTACAAATCAAATTCTTCAAAATATACTATACTAGTAAAACAGGCCCGTTTCTGACACAAATGAAACGGGAGCTAGCAAAGTTTTCCTCGGAGTGTGTATGTTTGAGAGAGTATGTGTGAGATTGACTGTGTGTGAGAGAGAGAGAGAGAGTGAATGTGCGAGTGTGTGTGTGTGACAAAGAGAGAGTGAGACTGCTGGGTGCGAGTGTGTCTCCTCTGTCCCCCCTCCAGCCACCCAGTGATTCTCCTCTCCCCTGCTCCCCCTCCAGCCACCCGGCGATTCTACTTTTTCCCTTGCCCCCCTCCGGCTACCCACCGATGCTCTTCTCTCCCCTGCCCCCCTCCAGCCACCCAGCAAGTCTCCTCTGTCCCCTGCCCCCCTCCAGCCACCCAGCGAGTCTCCTCTGTCCCCTGCTCCCCCTCCAGCCACCCAGCGAGTCTCCTCTGTCCCCTGCCCCCCTCCAGTCACCTAGCGATTGTCCTATCTCCTCTGCCCCCCTCCAGCCACCCAGCGATTCTCCTTGTTTCCCTTGCCCCCCTCCAGCTACCCAGCGAGTCTCCTCTGTCCCCCTGCCCCCCTCCAGCCACCCAGCGATTCTCCTCTGTCCCCTCCCCCCCCTCCAGCCACCCAGCGATTGTCCTATCTCCCCTGCCCTCCCTCCAGCCACCCAGCGATTCTCCTGTGTCCCCTGCCCCCCCTGCAGCCACCCAGCGATTCTCCTATCTCCCCTGCCCCCTCCATCCACCCAGTGATTCTCCTGTGTCCCCTGCCCCCCTCCAGCCACCCAGCAATTCTCCTGTGTCCCCTGCCCCCCTCCAGCCACCCAGCGATTGTCCTGTCTCCCCTGCCCCCCTCCAGCCACTCCTCCACTTTAATCAGCATATATTAAATTCCCCCCATATGCTACAGAAAAGCACCGAGCACATCCTATATAATCAAACGCACCTCCAATGTTCTGAAGCCGTAGTTCCGGAATGTTGCAGGAATGCTTCAAGGCTTGAAGGCTTCACTTTCTCGGCTTCAGAACGTTGGAGGTGTGTTTTATTATATAGGATATGCATTAATTAACAAGGAGATTTATGTGCACATTAATGGATACTTCTATAGCAGGGTACTTATTTGGCTCCTATTCTATAAAGGACAGTAGGCACCTACTGTCCTTTGAAGAATGTTAGTGTAACAGATGAAGTCACTGTTTCATTAAGCTAAGCGGAAGTCCTCCAACTGTATTGCTGCCAGCAGGGGGTGGTGTTTCAATATTGTGTTGTCAATAGCTAGAGACAGGCAGGTTCCCTGGAGCCCTCACTATTGAGAATGTGATAGTGAAACAGCACCACCCACTGGCAGGACTGTAGGTGGAGGACTCCCACTCAGCTTAGAGGGAACAGTGGATGAAGTATGCATCTATAATAGAGCGGTGTAAATGCCGGAGATTCATGTGTGATTTATTGTATTCTATAAGTTGTGGGCATGTGAACACCACCCATGCTCCACCCAGACTCCACCTATCTGTATGATTACCTGTAATATGTACGCTATGGAAGATATGCTCCTATTTACAAAATAACACTTAGGCAGATTTTCAACATTTATGTGCGTATAAGAGCGCATACTAGCGCATGCATATCCAAGTATTCTAAACATTTATATGCATAATCACATGTAAATGTTAGCTCCCACTTTATAGAATTACCCCTTAAATGTTTTCGGCACCCACACAAACTGAATGAACGCTCATAAATACATATCCCGATGTTTAGGCCCATCAAACCAAAGGAAGGTCAATAGGTCCTTGGATATCATCAGCCCTGTGTATCATCAGAAACTCTAAAGACTGCTCACTGGTACCTTGTAAGTATTAAGAAGATGGTAACACTAAATTTGAAAGGCTTAGATCATATCCAGCATGCCCTGGTTACAAGTGAGGTTCAATTCTATCATGGTATACAAACAACAACAACCCCATTTGGAGATACTATCCTGTGGGCATTGGTATTTTTTTTCCAGAAGTCCTATATATAAATAAAGAAGGTTCACTAAGAGTGCATGATGAGTGAGATTCATTCCTGACAGGTGTGCTCAAAAGCAGGGGTTCTCAACCCAGTCCTCGGGACACACCTAGCTAGTCAAGTTTCCAAAATACCCATGATGAATATGCATGAGATAGATTTGCATAGAATGGAGGTAGTGCAATGCAATTTCATTGTGGATATCCCCCAAACCTTACTGGCTAAGTGTGTACGAAGGACTGGGTTGAGAACCCCTGCTCAAAAAGCAACCCATTTGGAGATGTCATCCCTGGATAGTGATACGTTTAATTGTATGATCATAGATTATTATCTGTTTTAAGGGTGAAGTTATCAATGTGGGCTACCATTAAGATGTGTTATTTTACTGTTAACCCCAGTTACACATTAATTGATTTGCTTACTTTATTTTTTGTCTATTAGATTGTAAGCTCTTTGAGCAGGGACTGTCTTTCTTCTATGTTTGTGCAGCGCTGCGTATGCCTTGTAGCGCTATAGAAATGCTAAATAGTAGTAGTAGTAGTTATTAGTAACTAGGTCTCATTGAATAAAATTGGAGAATTGATGGTAAAATAACACATCTTAGCAGTAGCCCACATTGATAACATCCCCCCTTAGTCTGGAGAATTTCAGTCTTTGGTAACCAGAGCTGATATTGTGATATCATAATGCCTCATTCTACCAATGTCATCGGTGAGGCAACCTCATGGGTGATGTCGTAATGGCTTGATTGCTCTATACTTGGCTCACTTTTATTACATATAGCAGTGATTTTGATTTCTAGTGGCATTTCTTTTCACTTTAATTAAGGGGGAAGTTATCAACCTGAGCTACTGTTAAGATGTGTTATTCTATTGTTAACCCCAAATATTAGTAACTGATACAATAACATATTTTAATTGTAGCCAACTGTGATTGAGTGGATGGTACAAGGCAGGGTTTCCTTGAGGACAGTTCCTCACTGAGGCCTGAGCTACCTTAAGGCAGGGAATAGCTTGGGTAGCTTTGCTGAGCCAGGAGGGTGGGTTTCAGAGAGAGTAGGAGGTGTAAGCCTCAGAAGCTCCATTAAGGTAGACCAAGTTTATATTGGAATCCTGCTGAAAAGTGTAACTTTGGACTTTAGGGCTAAGTTAGGCCTGACTGTCTTGAATACTGAAGGACAGAACTTTAACTCTGGGACTCCAGGCCAGAGACCAGCTGTGCACCTTCCAGGAACAGCCAGGGGCAGAATTCCTGAAAACAAAAACTGTCCTTTTTTTTTCCCTGGTTTATTTCTTCTCACCTGTGAAAGGCACAAGCTATCCTTTCCCTGTAAATCAAAAAGTGGCTTATTTTACTTTTAACTCTCTGGGGGGCTGTAGTTTATAAAGGTCCAGGCTTGCCCGCTAGCCATGCTGCCACACCCACATTGATAACTAATGCCCCTTAATCTGGTGTAACAAAATTGACAGAGGCAGGTGGCACATTACAGATTAACCGATATATTGAAACATGAGCTTCCGAGGACCACAGTCTACTTTGTCAGTTCAGAACATGAATGCATATACAAGAAAATGTGCGCAGGAGGGAGAGGAATATAAAGCAGTGGAGAGTGCAAGCTAGAGTGTAGAAAGGGAGAGATAATGGCTGCATTGTTTAGTCTGACAGCTGTGGTGGGTGAGAGAGAACAAAGACATGGTGATCTCAGAATAGTTAAGTCCTTTCATACTTGTGGTGAGTTATGAAGCCATTCTCCCTGTTCAGGCCTAGAGTGATGGTGTCAGTTCAGCTGTTTTATGCTTCAAAGTTCCTTTGTAGGAGCAGAGCTTTTTTTGAGGGGGTACTTGGGGGTACTGAGTACCGGCACCTTTTCGATTGTCTGCTAAAATTGACCCATGGTCCCCAAGTTTTAATGAAAGAGCTCAGGCTCTACACACGAATTCTGCCTTGTCATAGATTCTGTGACTGGTTGCAAGGGGCCTGGCTATTGTGGGGTGGGTCCCTCAGTAATTACTCCACCCCTGAAGGGTGGCCTGGCATTTGAGTACCAGCACCTTTTTTGCTAGAAAAAACGCACTGTGTAGGAGTATGGCAGTCTTAAGGTCTGTTAGAGGGAGTTACATAAGTACATAAGTAATGCCATACTGGGAAAAGACCAAGGGTCCATCGAGCCCAGCATCCTGTCCACGACAGCGGCCAATCCAGGCCAAGGGCACCTGGCAAGCTTCCCAAATGTATAAACATTCTATACATGTTATTCCTGGAATTGTGGATTTTTTCAAGTCCATTTAGTAGCGGTTTATGGACTTGTCCTTTAGGAAACCGTCCAACCCCTTTTTAAACTCTGCTAAGCTAACCGCCTTCACCACTTTCTCCGGCAACGAATTCCAGAGTTAATTACACGTTGGGTGAAGAAAAAGTTTCTCCGATTTGTTTTAAATTTACTACACTGTAGTTTCATCGTATGCCCCCTAGTCCTAGTATTTTTGGAAAGCGTGAACAGATGCTTCACATCCACCTGTTCCACTCCACTCATTATTTTATATACCTCTATCATGTCTCCCCTCAGCCGTCTCTTCTCCAAGCTGAATAGCCCTAGCCTCCTTAATCTTTCTTCATAGGGAAGTTGTCCCATCCCCGCTATCATTTTAGTCGCCCTTCGCTGCACCTTTTCCAATTCTACTATATCTTTCTTGAGATACGGCGACCAGAATTGAACACAATACTCAAGGTGTGGTCGCACCATGGAGCGATACAACGGCATTATAACATCCTCACACCTTGAGGATGTTATAATGCCGGAAGCATAGGCGCCCCGTATAAGAGGCTTGGGGAGGCTAAGCCTCCCCCGCCACTGCCCCGCCCCCCCCCCCGGCCGTACCTTTAAATATTATAGTTTTGCTGGAGTCGCGGGCAGCCGGCATTGAAAACATCAGCAGGCTCATCGCGTTCCAGCAGCCTTCCCTCGTCGCAACTCGCAAGTCGGATGATGGCTCCACCCTCGTAGAAACAGGAAATATGTCAGAAGAGGGCGGAGCCATCATCCGACTTGCGAGTTGCGACGAGGGAAAGCCTCGTGATGAGCTGGAACGCGATGAGCCTGCTGATGTCTTCAATGCCGGCTGCCCGCGACTCCAGCAAAACTATAATATTTAAAGGTACGGCGGGGGGGGGGGCAGGAAGGAAACAGGGCAAATGGGAGAGGAGAGGAGGGTTGCTGCACATGGTGGAAGAAGGGGAGAGGAGAGGGCAGGGGAGAGGAGGGTTGCTGGATGGAGGGAAGGGGAGAGGAGGGTTGCTGGACATGGTGGAAGAAGGGAGAGGAGGGTTGCTGGACATGGTGGAAGAAGGGGAGAGGAGGGCAGGGGAGAGGAGGGTTGCTGGACTGGTGGAAGAAGGGGAGAGGAGAGGGCAGGGGGAGAGGAGGGTTGCTGGACATGGGTGGATGGAGGGAAAGGGAGAGGAGGGTTGCTGCACATGGTGCATGAAGGGGAGAGGAGAGGGCAAGGGGGAGGGAGAGGAGGGTTGCTGGACATGGTGGAAGAAGGGAAGAGGAGGGTTGGCTGGACATGGGTGGATGGAGGGAAGGGGAGAGGAGGGTTGCTGCACATGGTGGGATGAAGGGGAGAGAGAGGGCAGGGGAGAGGAGGTGGCTGGACATGGGTGGATGGAGGGGGAGAGGAGAGGTCAGAACAGTGAGAGGAGAGTTGCTGGACATGGGTGGATTGGAGGGGAGGGTAGGGGGAGAGGAGGGTGCTGGACATGGAGGGGGAGGAGATAGAGAGGAAGGAGATGAGATTGAGGGAAAAGGAAAGAGGAGAAAAACTGCACATGGATTAAGAAAATAGGCAAAGCTGTGATCCACTGACAGTCAAGTTTGCGGAGGACCCAGCTTTTACTTACGGATGTAGGACAAGAAATGAAGAAGAAAGGCGGAAAGTAAAGAAATAAATGGAAAGGAAGCCCTGGAAACGGAGTTAAGAGGACAGATAGCAGCAGAATCGGATACTGGGCCAGCATGATCAGAAAAACAAAGTCACCAGATAACAAGGTAGAAAAGATCATTTTATTTTCATTATAGTGTTTGGAATATGTCCACTTTGAGAATCAGGTGCTCAACATTAAAAGTTTATTTACTTATGACAGACATTTTATCCCACATTAAACATGAATTAGGATGTTTTGAGGCTCTACATGAGAATTGTGATATTATGATCCCTTGTTTCAATATTGTTGACGGTCTGCATTTTCCGTATGGGTGGTATATTGGTGTATTAGGTCTGCCCAGTGTAATATTTATGGTACAGTAAGGTTCTGAGTGTGTTTTTGGACAAAGTTGTGCATAGTGTTTTGGAGTTGAGCGATTGTGGTTAGTATATGCTTTGAGCAACCACTTTATTCTTTGACATATGATACATAGCTAATATCTAAATTTAATAAAAGGTATTAATTGCGACATTTATTTTTATTTTTTTTTCTGTGTGTGATCAGACAATTATGGATTTAAGCTCCACCCATGGCCCCACCCCATAACCCCGCCCCCTTTAGCCTCCCCAAACAGTTGGGCCACCGACCGCCTATGGCCGGAAGGTTGAAATGTTCTCCTACTGTTTTTTTGAATGTTACCATTTCTGATGTCAGGTATGAGTCCATTTATTCAGTTTCTTAGGGACTGACCTATTTCTCCTATGTAGACAGCAGAGGGACATTGCTGACAAACTGAATGTACACCAATGAACACATACCCTTAGAGTGTACTGAATACCACAGCTCATAGACATATGAATAGCTTATCTGAATGTTTATAGGCTTGTTCTAACTGTTTCCAAGACATCTGAAGTTAACCAGATAACAATTGAATAATACTGCTATCTGGTTAACTGTAAACCTCACTCTCGGACTGCCCATGGCCCCTCCTCACTTCCGAAGATATGTTTTAGCTAGATATGAGTTGTGCTTTCAAATTTTATCCATTTTAGAGGGAGACATTTTGAAAACAGAGGAGTTATTTGGGTAAGTTCTGTTTGGGAAGGGAAGGAAATAGGACTTGATATACATTCAAAGTGGTTATATAGTATATACAGGTACTTATTTGTACCTGGGGCAATGGACTTGCCCAGAGTCACAAGGAGCTGCAGTGGGAAGCAAAGCCAGCTCCCCAGGATCTAAGTTTGCTGCCTAACCACTAGGCCACTCCTGACTCCACGCTGAATAAGTCCCTTTTTACATTGCTTTCTTGATATTTAGGGACCAGTTATCAAAAGGATCTAACTGGCTAACTCTTTATATCTCTTGGGGTGAACATTTTCACTATCCTTCCAAGGGGCCTTTTGACTAAGCTGCATTAAGCGCCTAACCAGATGCTTAATGTGGGAATGGTCAGTGTGTGGGCATGACCAGGGCTTTTCATAGCTCATGAAGCAAGAATGTGAACAGGAGAAACAAAAATAAATACTTGCTCATCCTACTATAGCCAATGCTGCAAATTTACAAGTTGCCTTTGTGCAGGATCTGCAGGTTTTGTTTTGAGTAATGGGAGAATGTTTGAGTTTCCTACTTGGTTCTTGGAATCATATATTTATGCTGTTCAAGAGAATTTCCAGTGATACTGTCTTACAGTGACGCTGAAATTTCATAGATAGGGGACGTTCACCAAAGTGTGCTAAGCCTTTAACGTGGGTTTTAGCTTACACAAGCCATGAGCACAGGTTCGCACTAATGGCTACTGTGAGCTAAAACAATCAGGCCCTCATGATCAAAAGCAAACTCTGGTGCTAGAGGCTGTTAACGCCATACTAGCGCAATATCTGGGGGTTTCGGGGGCTGGAGACCCACCGATCCTCCATAGCTGGGTGGGAGGGTGGGAGAGGGTTTTGCCGGCGGCGGCCACAACGTTTTCTGGGGGTTTGGGGGGGGCCTCGTTGTTCGGGCCTCGGGGCAGGCTGTTTGACAGGTTTGGGCTTTTGACAGCCCAGACCTGTCAAACAAGTGCGGGAGGATTGTGCTGAGCGCATGATAGGCACAATTCTCCTGCACTTTAAACATGATAATCAAAGATAATAGCGCTGCTTAGATTTGCATGCATTATCTTTGATCATCGATGCAGAAAAGCCCTGCGCTGTCCCAGCGCTATTGTTAGGTCGCTGTTTGGAACAGCGCAGGGCTTTTGATCATCTGCCCATAAATGCAATAATATATCAAACTTACTGCTTTGTGTGGGATAGGGTGGAGACTGGGAGGGGTATGATCAGAGACTGGGCATGGATTTCACCTTGCAGTTTGCGTACAGTAGATAGCATTAGATGCATCTCTGCTAATCATTCATGATAGTTGTGGAGTTGAACGGGTAGATGTGAAATGTCTGTTTATGTTTTCCAAAAATACTAGGACTAGGGGGCATGCAATGAAGCTACAATGTAGTAAATTTAAAACAAATCAGAGAAAATGTTTCTTCACTCAACGTGTTAATTAAACTCTGGAATTTGTTGCCAGAGAATGTGGTAAATGCGGTTAGCTTAGCGGAGTTTAAAAAAGGTTTGGATGGCTTCCTAAAGGGAAAGTCCATAGACCATTATTAAATGGCCTTGGGGAAAATCCACTATTTCTGGGATAAGCAGTATAGAATGTTTTGTACTTTTTTGGGATCTTGCCAGGTATTTGTGACCTGGATTGGCCACTGTTGGAAACAGGATGCTGGGCTTGATGGACCTTTGGTCTTTCCCAGTATGGCAATACTTATGTACTTATGTCCTTATGTATGTTAGGGATCTTGTCTGCGTGGTAACTGCAGGGGAAATGCTAGACACAGGGGTGACCCAAGGCAATCTGCCACCTGCCCCTGCCTGGTCTGGCATCTCCCCCCTTCCCTCCTCACCCTCTTCCCCATGTTTACCTTATTTATTCTTTTCCAAAAGGCAGCAGCGATTCCCATAGGCTGCCCTGTCGTGGTGCCACTGGCAATGGCCTATTCACTCTACTGCAATCAAGCCTATGGGAATTGTTGCTGCTGCCGCTTTTTGGAAGGTAAACATGGAGAAGAGGGTTGAGGAGGGAAGGGGAGAGTGCTGCCTGAGGCCCCCGCCTCAGTTGGCCTAATGGTAGGGTGACACTGGCTAGGTACATCTGCAATAGTTAACGCACGGCCTTTGTATTTAGTGTGCATTGATTTTGGCTGTTAACCTGTGGTAAGTGCAAATATCTAGCACATTTTAGCGAACCAGGCCCTTGGATTTAGTAACTTGACTCATAAACCAGCTCCATCCCTTATGCTAGCATAGTGTATTGTGGCCACCAAATGTAAGTACCAGAAAGTTCCATTCTAAACTCATATTCTACAAAGGTTGCTCTGTACCAAACACCCTTTATAGAATAGTGCTCAGCTGTCACTGACCTGAAGATGAGCCCTTGGGCTGCTGGCAGGTCCATCCCAAGGGCCTGGATCCTGTACAATAGTAGGCGAGTTGTCGGGTCACCGGAGGCTGGCCGGGTAGGCCAGAGCTGGAGCTGGCTAGGCAGGAACAGTCCTGACCAAAGTGGAGCCAAGTAAGCTTGGCTGGAGCTGAGCTGGCTTGGCTGGAGCGGAACAGGCTTAGCTAGAGCTGGGCTGACTTGGCGGGACCTGGGCTGGCTTGGCTGGACCTGGCCTGACATGGCTGAAGCTGAGCTGGCTTGGCTGGACCTGGGATGGCTTGGCTTGAGCTGAGCAGGGCCTGGCAGGAACCCCCAGGTGGAGGCTGAAAAAGTGAAGGCACTGGGAGTCCTCTGAGTACTGATTTTTAACGGCATCGGCCAAGCTGTTATCCCAATGTGCCCAATTTCTTTGTACCTGCGTGCCGAGCACGAGCATGTATGAGAAAGTGCCAGATACCTCCCTTGCTCAGACATGACGCTCCAGGTTTCCCAGGCCAATCATTGGCGGTTTGCCCTGCCCGTGACCCACAAGATGTGCTGGATGAGTTTGGGGCACAGAAGGGTGTGTGACATTAGCGCTGATTACCACTCCCAACATTGGGCCTGGTGAAACCTGGTTTAAATCTTGATATGTAAGTTCGGCACTCAATCCAGGAGTTCTATAACACTGCACCTGAATCTGGCTCTTTGGACGCAGTGTTATAGAATAGCACATAGGCAGATGCGCGCCTTAAGTCTCAAATTAGTGCCAATTAACACCAATAATTGATTGTAAATGGCTTACTAACTAATGAATTTGTGTTCGCATCTGCCTTGTGCACCCAAATTTGAGCAACCTGTATAGAATCCAGAGGTTAGCGTTCACCATTAAATATATTAGTGCTTTTCAGTATTTACCCATGAATATTTTAGTCCACCTTAAAACCTTTTAATGCCCAGTAAAAATGAATAATTAAGGAAAATTCTGGTTGTTTGATTCTGCAAATGCTGCAAAATGACAGAACACACTACATGGTTGTTTCTGTGTTGTTCTTGCACGAAAACAAAATCCTACAGAATATTACAACTGTTGCCAGGAACAAACTTTTTTTTATTATTCCTGTTTGTTTATTTTTTTTTATTTATTTGTAGCATTTATATCCCACATTTTCCCACCTATTTGCAGGCTCAATGTGGCTTACATTGTTCCATAATGGTGATCACCAATTCCGGAAAAGAGAAAATACATAGTTAAGATGGAGGTGACAGAGTGGATTAGATATTCAGGTAAAGAAAGTTCATTTTCATACTGAGAAGTACAAGGTATAAGATGAAACTTCAATCGTGATAAATCAGTTTGAGCAAACAGAAATAATAATCTTCAATCGTGAATAGGTTAGTTTGAAAATTAAAGGTTATGTTTTGTGTAGTTCCGGTGGAAATTTCTTACTGATGTTTAGGATGGATCTTTGTGATATGCCTTTTTGAATAGGTTGGTTTTCGGTAATTTTTGGAAATTATTTATGTCATGTGTTATTTTTATGGATTTTGGTCATTCATTCCATATTTGCGTGCTTCTATAGGAGAAACTGGAAGCATATATTAATTAGCTTCATTGCACCACTTTCTTTCTCTGTTTCGGACTGATTGTTTCTAGTAAATAGAGATTGCTGTTCCTATGAGGACTTGCAGCACACGTGAAGTATTATGTCTGATTTCTGGCAGCTGTGTAACAGCATTTCATCTTTATTTTAAATGGCAATCAATTATGTTCTATAGTTAAAATGGAAAACCAGTTAACATGGATGGGAAATAGCCAGTTTCTCCTGTTAATGCCAAAATTGTAATGATCTAGGTTTAGAGGGAATCAATCTTGACATATTCCAAATGCATCCTTTCATTTGCAGTGCACCAGATCGTCCCTCATGGCTTCCCTGAAAGCACATCTGGATTCCACAGTCCTTCACTTTAGTTGGTGAATACTCTTCATTGTCTTCCTAGCAAAATGCCTCTTTTTATGATTAACAGGGACAGCTCTGTCCTGAAGGTAGGGTTACCATACGTCTGGATTACCCGGACATGTCCTCTTTTTGAGGACATGTCCGGGCGTCCGGACGGATTTGGCCAACCTGCCAGATTTCTGGACAAACGGGTTGGTTGGCGGGCGCGGGACTCCTCTCCCCTACTATCCTTGGTGGTCTAGAGGTACCTCTTCATCTTTGGGGCAGGAAAGAGCTCCCTCTTTCCTGCCCGGAGTGCTGCTGCTAGCTGCCCTGCATACTGTGAGTCCGGCTCTCGGCGTTTCAAAATGGCCGCTGAGAGTTGAAGCAACCTCGCGAGACTTCAACTCTCAGCAGCCATTTTGAAACGCCAAGAGCCGGACTCAAAGGATGCAGGGCAGCGCTCCGGGCAGGAAAGAGGGGGCTCTTTCCTGCCCCGAAGAGGTACCTCTAGACCACCAGGGATAGTAGAGTAAGGGGAGAGGAGGTGACGGGGGGGAGTAGAGATGACGGGGGAGGGAAGGTGATGGGGGAGGAGGGAGTGACCGAGGGAGGGGAATATGTGTCAGGGGCGGGGCGAGTGTATGAAAGGGGCGGGGCAGGGTGTGTGAAAGGGGCGGGGCAGGGAGCGTGAAATGGGCGGGGCAAGTGTCCTCTTTTTATGAGGACAAAAAATGGTAACCCTACCTGAAGGCTGTGTGAGTAGTGCGGCTGTAGGGAAGCAGGAGCACAAATCTTACTCCCCCTCTATTTTCTTTCCTGTTTGGCTGCAGTGCAGTGGGCTGGGTGGGGGCACTAGAGTAGCAGCGGGGGCCATTTTCCCCATGGACCAGGGCCCTTTTTTACTGCAGCAGGGCACAATTCCAGATTGGGATGCTACTGAACAGGGGCAGCTCTAGAAGTGGGGAGCAGGGTGGGCAAGACCCCTCTTAGACAAGGATCTTGCCCTCCCTTCTCCCATCTGTTTCCTCAGTGTGGTTAGATCATTTTGACTGATTGGAGGTTAAGGCATTTTTTTTACTTATGTAGAAGTTGATATTCAAAGTGATTTAACCGACCAGAAATGACTCCTGGTTAAATTATATGTTCAGGGCTAACTGCTAACAGGATCACCTCAATTTCCAGAAATCACTAAAGACCAATCTGTTCGAAAAGGCATACACTACTGATCCAACTTAGGTAGCTGAACTCGGCAACACAACGAAGCCATAACCTGCAATGGACAATAAATCACTCTTCTTCTCTTGATTCTCTAATGTTCTGTAACAACATCACTCTGTATTTCTTTCATCACCGGAGATGGCTAACACCTCACAGTACTATGTAAGGCACATTGAACTTCCAAAGAGGTGGGAAAATGTGGGGTACAAATGCAACAAATAAATAAATAAATAAATAAATAATCGATTAGTTAAAAGGGGGCCGATGCTGTACTGCCCAATTAATGCCGGGTACACTCCGGCGCTACAAAAAAAAAATACATTTTTGTAGAGCCAGAAATGACAGCACGCTAGGGTGGGAAGTACCATCGGTCTGCTGTGGTAGCCCAGTGCTACTTCCTGTACAGCCAGGGCCAGTCAAACCCGGTAAGTGGGACAGGCACCGCAGAGGGGGTGCCTGCCTTCAAGGGCACCGTTGTGGCACTGCGCCGCCATACGGTGCCGCCCTACTGTGCCGCCCTACCACTCCACCCTGGGGGTTTAAATCTTTTATTTACCTCCGTCCCAGCGGCCACGTTATTTCAAAGCCCTGCCCGTCTCTAGCCTTCCCTCCCTTCATGAGTTTGTTCCCTCAGAGTCCCGCCCTCGAGGAAAGAGGAAATGACGTCAGAAGGCGGGGACTCTGAGGGAACGAACTCACGAAGGGAGGAAGGCTAGAGACGGGCAGGCTTTGAAATGACGTGGCCGCTGGGACGGAGGTAAATTAAAAAAGACTTAAACCATGCAGGGTGGCAGGAAGAAAAGCGGGATGTTGGGGGGAGTCGGAGAAGAGGGCGGGCAGGTGGCCATAAATGGAGGGGGAGGGGGGCGAAGGAGAATCACACTGGGCTGAAAAAGGGGGCAGGGTGGAAGAAGAGGGAGGGAGAAGAGAGAAAGGAGATGCTGGGGGGGGGGGGGGCTCCAACTGATAGTCTGCAGGGGGGCACCAGAGACCCTAGGAGCAGCCCTGTGTACAGCGAGCCCATGTTAGGCTTACTGCCGCTTAGTAAAAGGATCCCTAAGAGAGGCAGTCAAAACTGTGAAGCAAAAGAAAATGCAAACTGGTCTGGAGAAACCAGGGAGGCCAAAAGAACAACAAAGGCACCAGTGTGGCAAAAGTGTTTTATTAAAAATACAAGGCCCGATGTGGCCACGTTTCGGTGACTACCTGCATCAGGGGTTAAACATCTAATGAGCTTGATATGATAATATATACAAAGGCAAGACCAGTATTTAAAAGGAATCTTCCTGACAGGTTGCGATCAATTCACAGCCAAAATACTTGTTTTCTAAGCTGAATGACCTGTGGGAAATGCTTCCTAATTTGTAAACAATTCACAATTCAAACCAAAAAGAAGAAAAAAAAAACACTTTTGTATACTTGTGCCTTCCGTGGTTCCTTTGGCCTTTCTGCTTTCTCTAGTTTGGACTTTTTTATGCCATCCTGGCTGACTGAGCAGCAACTGCACTGATGTTGACAGTTGTTCAGGACTTTGCAATCAGACATGGGAAGGGATGGATCGCTGGGCATAATCAACAGAGATCTTGTATAGAAGAAGACAGCAAAAACCATGCAGAATATGGAATAAACTGACATGCAGCCATGCTCCCTGCCTGGAAGCTGGGATATATCATTTGTAGCGTGGCCAGGGCAAACTGGATGAGCTGAATATACTATTCTACCATCCTCTTCTATGTTACTAGATTTCAGGCACTTGGAATATTTGGTAATTTCTGGACGTCATTACAAACCTCAGCATTTCCTGGACAAGAGACACTTTTCTTTTTGATGGATTATTTGCTGCTTACTCCTAAGGGAACTTCATGCTTCTTTTTCTCCTATACAAAAAGCTTTTACTATTAAACCTAAATTCTTTTGTTATTGTGTTCTGTTTTGCTCATTACTTTTAATGTGCCTTTACTCGAACTGTAATCCATAGACACCATGAATGTTTACCTAACACCATTTCCTTTCCCAGTCTCCAAATCCAACATTTTTCATGTGTCTTTAGAAAAAAACAAAAAAAAAACAATGCATGCCTGTCTTGTTTATTTTTAGTGAGCTAAGTACAAGAAAAAAAAAATTGAAGAAAAAATATCTAGGCTTCTCTTGTACTGAATCATCGTGACATCCTGTGAATTCAAAGACAAATACTTTCTTTTCTTCTGAAAAATACGCTACACTGTTCTTCTCCAAGATGCTTCTTTTCATTTCATAAACTTTTCGGTACAATTAGAGGCATCAATCCCTGCTATTGTCTCTTGTCTGCCTTATTATCATAGTTGGGCTGAACATACCTGAGCAATTATGAAGCTTTTTGAAAGCCATGCTCTGGCTGTTTTGATCTGACATTTTGAAATATTAGATGGGAAGCACAGCAGATGCAACATCTTGGCAAAAAAATCCAGTGGCCACCAACCTAGAATTCTAAAAAGGTAGTTTATGCTAACATCTGCGTTGTTAGCTGGTCAGAATTAGAGATGGAAACTGTACCCTAGGATGCCACAACGAAAGCACCATGAATCCACTATAGCAATGTTTCTAGGGTCAGTTCTGGAGTACTACGAAGCCAATCATGTAGCTTTGAGGTCTTTCACTACTATATATGTCTGGAAATAAAGAGACCCCCCAACATTCTTCCAAATAACCAGGGGTGTGCTGGTAAATTTTTAACAACAGGCTCTTTCTCCGGATGTAGCCAGCTCTGCATTTGGAAGGGCCAGGGCTGGCCGGGTGGGAGGGGGTGGAGAGCAAAACTTGCCTCTCTCTCCTCCCTCCCTTCGTGCTGGCACGTTAGGCATACCTTTGCTGGCAGTCAATAAATGGACTGCCACCACTCCCAACATCTTGCTCTGAGCAGCATGCTGGAACTTCTTTCACATGCTCGAGAAGTCCCAGCCTGCTTGGCTGGCAGGACTCAGCATCCCCACCAGTAAAGTAAAAGAGAATTCAGCAGGGGGCCCAATCCCACATTTTGGGAGCCAGTTGTTAAAGTAGCCATGGAGGGCCCTAATTTAACAACCGGCTCCCAAAATTCTTAAAAACTTAACAACCGGCTCTTGCGAGCCTGTGAGAGCCTGCTCCAGCACACCACTGCAAATAACCCAAAAATTGCAGCATAAACTTCTGCCTGAATTCAAGACATTTCCGAATACTTTATTTTTTGATAGGTTACAGCTCTAGTGCATTGAGCTCGCAAAACAGTTGAGCCCTTAATTTAATGAAACCCCAGAATTCATCGAGCCAACAGCTCCGTGGTGTCAAAGACCTTGCGAATGTGTCAAGGTTGAAGGAAGACACTTTGACCACAAATTCTGAATTAACTAAGGGATCCTTCTACTAAACCGCAGGAAGCACTAAGGCATGCTTACTGCGGGTTAAAATGCACTGTCGTGGGGCAACACTCAGGCGTCCTGTGGTAGATTTTGTATGTGTACGTGCTACCCATATGCTAAAAAATAGTTTTTGTTAGCAGTGGGGGGTGGGTCTGTGGGCAAAGAGTAAGTGTGTTCTGCACTAATTGGTTAGCACAGCTACATTGCTGCGCGGTAACCTGTTAGCACATGGATCAAAAAAGATATAAAGGAATTGGAGAAGGTGTAGAGAAGGATGACAAAAATGATAAAAGGGATGGGACGACTACCCTATGAGGAGAAGTTAAGAGTGCTAGGACTCTTTAGCCTGGAGAAAAGGCGGCTGAGGGGTGATATGATAGAGGTCTACAAAATAATGAGTGGGGTAGAGCGGATGGATGTGAAGCGTTTGTTTACACTTTCTAACAATAATAGAACCAGGGGACACAAGATGAAATTAGAATGTGGTAGGTTTAAAACAAATCGGAGAAAGGTTTTCTTTACTCAGCGCGTGGTTAGACTCAGGAACTCATTGCCCAAGAAGGTAGTGACGGCAGCTGGCCTTGCTGAGTTTAAAAGGGGTCTGGACAGATTCCTGAAGGAAAAGTCCATTGATCGTTATTAAATTTGGGGGGTTTGCCAGGTTCTTGGGGCCTGGATTGGCTGCTGTCGGAGACAGAGTACTTGGCTTGATGGACCTTTGGTCTTTTCCCAGTGTGGCGGTGCTTATGTGTTTATGTGATCCCTTTCCGCCTGGACTGATTTGGATGGGCTGGAGTGGAGATTCGATGATAACTTCAGAAGTTGGAGAACAAGGCTAGTGTCGGGCAGACTTCTAGAGTTTGTGCCTGAAAATGGCAAGGACAAATCAAGTATACATATGTAGTATCACATCTTACCTTATGCTCCGAGTTTATCTTGTTGGGCAGAGTGGATGAATCGTACAGGACTTAATCTGCCATCATCTACTATGTTACTATGTGCAAAATAGGTGGCGCTAAGTGCTCGCCACACACTAATAGGAAAATGAGCATGTGGCCATTATTGTAGAAATAGAAAGATCAGTCATTTCCAGGCAGTGCTAAAAATGGTCTAAGTGTGTGGGAAAGACCCACACTGGGGATAGGGCAGGCCACTTTTTAGAAGGACCCCTTAGAAAAAGCCATTATACTAATGTATTCTCCAAGGTCATATTAATATTCAAACAATTGCAAAGTATTTCCAAACTCTGTAAGGGGTTCCATACCATCCCGCTGATATTAAAAGTCATTTAACTGGCCAGGAACGGCATCTGGCCAGTTAAATGGTACATAGCCAGCTATCTGGCGATATTCAGCAGGAGATAATCAGCTATCTCCCACTGGTTATTGCTGGTTAGCAGTAGATAGCCGGTGATATCACCTGATATAACCGGCTACCCCCCCCCCCCCCCCCCGATTTTTAAGGCCAATTTGGCAGCCATAATTGGCTGTGTGAAAACGTGGGATATCTTTGACCGGATTAAAGATAACCAGCTAATGCTGAATATCAGCTTAGTTGGCTATCTTTAAAGCAGCCAAAAATAAACCAGATGTTCAATGCCGGTCACCGGAAACAGCCCGGCATTAAATATCTGGGTTTAGTGGCAACCGCGGGAGTTAGCCAGTCTAATTCCCGCGGTCTGAATATCAGCCCCCATGTATATATAGATAAATAGATATATGTATACTGTATACAGTCAGCAAGGCTACTGCTAGAGATCAAGGCAGCTATTTTAAGGAGACAGCCGCAACAGGCAGGAGCGAGTGGGCATTCTAAATTGGTGGACGTGGAGGGGGGAGAGTGGGGAGAGGGATCCAGTGGGGAGTGTCTTATTATGCTTGTGGATATCAGAAGGGGACAGATATACTTACGAACATCCCGTCTGATATTCAGCTGGGACCCAGTGGTGAGTACCTAAGGAATTAGCCCTACTGGGTCCCAGCTGAATCCGAGGCTAATTCTGCACATAGTGGTCAGCATTTACAAAAGATAGATAGATAGATAGATAGATAGATAGATAGATAGATAGATAGATAGATAGATAGATAGATAGATAGATAGATAGATAGATAGATAGACAGACTACCAACCAGCAAGAACTGAATATCTACCCCAATACAAAAGAATCACAACAATTATTTTCTATGTGCACCTCTACTGGAGATTGTCTCAAATGCTTTCAACCTCAAGGCCCCTTCGTGCCCCCTAAAAGAATCTGAAAATGTTTCTTGCACATCAGGAACCAATTAGTTAGTGAAGGCCCTTTTGAACACACTGAGAGCTGCTCAATTGGCAAATGTTATCCCATTTTTCTTTTTTACTTAAACTTAACATTGATCGTTCTATACAGCAAACATGCAAGCACCAAGCAAAGCCTGATCCAAGAGACAAGAAAAGCTAGGAGGCATGAGTCTGCAGACACTCAAACAATTTTCTCATCAGTTTCGAAAGAGTTCTGTCCGAACAAGGGCATGTAATTACTCATCAAGTCTGGTGACAGAAGAAAAAGAATTTATCAGCACTGGTAGTGCTGGGTAAATACTGCAGCTTTCCAGTTCAACCAAATGTAAATCAACCTTCTGGGTAAACCATAGCCATCAACAAAAACCTGATTACCTAGAAAATAGAGAAATTTAAATTATACTTTAACAAAGTGCCATACAACATGTGTGACAGTAAATCATGTCACTAAAAAATCCATAGCCTCCTGCAGTTCTGAATGAGTACCACTATTAAGACTTTTTTTTTTCAAGTGGCACAATAAACATTGATGTGACATACAATGACATAAGGAGTGCTCCTGGCCATTTCAACTAAAACTCAATAAAGAAAAAACACATTGTCTCATCCTCTCATCCCAACACAGCGTGGACAACCCCACAAGAATTGACACACCAGACTACACCCTCTATCTCAGATAGTCTGAAAATCCTTTTGCATAACAATGGACTGTAATCTGACACTGGAGAGCCAAGTGGCATCCACAACAAAGAAAATGTTTCACTCAATGTGGAAACTCAAACGCTTAAAACAATTCTTCCTGAGGGAAACATTTCGCACCCTGATACAATAAATGGTACTAAGCCACGCAGACTACTGTAATGGAATCTATGCGGCATGCAAAGAACAAACCTTAAAGAAACTTCAGATCGCACAAAACACAGCAGCTAGGCTTATATTTGGAAAAACGCGATTTGAAAGCGCAAAACCCCTCCGCGAAAAGCTACACTGGCTCCCAATCAAAGAATGCATTGCTTTCAAAATCTGCACCCTGGTTCACAAAGAGGGGCATAATTGAACGTTGACGGCGAAATAGGTCACCGACGATCTATTTTGGCGGCGGCGCAACAGCTGGCTGGAACCGTATTTTCGAAAAAGATGGCCGGCCATCTTTTTTTTCAATAATACGGTTTAGCCCGGCCAAATGCCAGAGTTCGCCGGGTTTGAGATCGCCGGTTTTGTTTTTTCAGCGATAATGGAAAAAAATGCCGGCGATCTCAAACCCAGTGAAATCCAAGGCATTTAGTCATGGGAGGAGCCAGCATTTGTAGTGCACTGGTCCCCCTCACGTGCCAGGACACCAACCGGGCACCCTAGGGGGCACTTCTAAAAATGTTTACAAAATATATAAATACCTCCCAGGTCCATAGCTCCCTTACCTTGGGTGCTGAGCCCCCCAAATCCCCCCAAACCCACTCCCCACAACTCTACACCATTACCATAGCCCTTATGGGTGAAGGGGGGCACCTACATGTGGGTACAGTGGGTTTTGGGGGGGGGGTTGGAGGGCTCAACACTTAGCACCACAAGTGTAACAGGTAGGGGAGGATGGACCTGGGTCTGCCTGCCTGGAGTGCACTGCACCCATTAAAAACTGCTCCAGGGACCTGCATACTGCTGTCAGGGAGCTGGGTATGACATTTGAGGCTGGCATACAGGCTGGCAAAAAAGTGTTTTATTTTTATTTTTTTAGTGTGGGAGGGGGTTAGTGACCACTGGGGGAGTAAGGGGAGGTCATCCCCCATTCCCTCTGGTGGTCATCTGGTCAATTGGGGAACCTTTTTGAGGCTTGGTAGTGAAAATTAAAGGACCAAATAAACCCGGCGAAATACTGATTAACGTCACTTTTTTTTTCCACTATCTGCAAAAGCTGGCCATCTGGTAGCCATGCCCATGCCCGCCCATGTCCCGCCCATGTCCCGCCTTCGCTTCGCCGCTGACACGGCCCCTTGAACTTTCGCTGGCGCTGCAACGGGAAAGCGGCGATGCTGTCAAAAACACCGCTTTCGATTATACCGATTTTGCCGCTTTTGCGAGATTGCCGGCCATCTCCCAATTTATGTCAGAAGATGGCCGGCGATCACTTTCAAAAATAAGCCTGAAAATCATCTATGGTGAAGCCCCAGGATACATGACAAACCTGATCGACTTACCAACCAGAAACATATCCGAATCAACAAGAACATTTCTAAATCTTCAATACCCAAGCTGCAAAGGTCTTGAATACAAATCATTCTATGCATCCAGTTTCTCCTACATAAGCACGTAATTATGGAATGCATTACCAAAAGCCTTGAAAACAACGTACAACTGCCTAAACTTCCGGAAATCACTAAAGACTAACCTGTTCCAAAAGGCATACCCTACCGACCCAACTTAAATGCTTGAATTCTGCTACACAACAAAACTCAAATACGTAATGGACATTACTCAACTCTTCCGTTATATGACTCCCTAATGTGACAGTGCTACACAAACTCTATCCTATCACAACATTACCTTGTATTTGTTCATCGGAGACTTCAAAGCCTCTCTGGTACTATATAAGCTACACTGAGCCTGCAAATAGGTGGCAAAATGTGGGATACAAATGTAACAAATAAATAAATAAATAATTAAAAGAGTGGAAATCAAAGCATATTGGGGGGGAGGGGGGATTTCTATAAAAGGCACTCAGAAACAGATGTCATAAGTGCTATTCCCTAAAGGGTGCACATCCTAGCATTTAGCAACAATTCCCATGCCTAACTCTGTGTGCCAGACTTATGCCTACTGAAATCTGGTGTTAATCCCAGTGCCCAAGTTCGGAGCCGAGACCCATTATTCTATAACACTGTGTGCAACTTTTTGGAACTCACTGAGCCGCCCATGCCACTCCCATAGAGGGGCATAATCGAACCGCGCTGGCCATCTATATGGCCGGCGCCGCAAAGAGCAGTCCCGAACCGAATTATTGAAAAAGATGGCCGGCCATCTTTCATTTCGATAATATGGTTCGGGCCGGCCAAATGTCAGAGATGGCCGGGTTTGAGATGACCGGCATTGGTTTTCGCCGATAATGGAAACCGATGTCGGCCATCTCACACCTGGCCAAATCCAAGGCATTTGGTCGTGGGAGGGGCCAGCATTTGTACTGCACTGATCCCCCTGACATGCTAGGACACCAACCGGGCACCCTAGGGGCCACTGCAGTGGACTTACTACTACTTAACATTTCTAGAGCGCTACTAGGTTTAAGCAGCGCTGTACAATTTAACAAAGAGAGACAGTCCCTGCTCAAAGAGCTTACAATCTAATAGACAAGTGAACGGTCGGTCTGATAGGGGCAGTCAAATTGGGGCAGCATTGAAGAGGTGGGCTTTAAGCAAAGACTTGAAGACGGGCAGGGAGGGGGCTTGGCGTAAGGACTCGGGAAGGTTGTTCCAAGCATAGGGTGAGGCGAGGCAGAATGAATGGAGCCTGGAGTTGGCGGTGGTGGAGAAGGGTACTGAGAGGAGGGATTTATCCTGTGAACGGAGGTTAAGGGCGGGAACGTAAGGGGAGATGAGGGTAGAAAGATAGTGAGGGGCAGCAGACTGAGTGCATTTGTAGGTAAGAAGGAGAAGCTTGAATTGAATGCGGTATCTGATCGGAAGCCAGTGAAGTGACCTGAGGAGAGGGGTGATATGAGTATATCGGTTCAGGCGGAATATGAGACATGCAGCAGAGTTCTGAACAGATTGAAGGGGGAATAGATGGCTAAGTGGGAGGCCGGTGAGGAGTAAGTTGCAGTAGTCAAGGCGAGAGGTAATGAGAGCGTGGACAAGAGTTCGGGTGGTGTGTCAGAGAGGAAAGGGCGAATTTTGCTGATGTTAAAGAGGAAGAAGCGACAGGTCTTGGCTATCTGCTGGATATGCGCAGAGAAGGAGAGAGAGGAGTCAAAGATGACTCCGAGGTTGCGGGCAGATGAGATGGGGAGGATGAGGGTGTTATCAACTGAGATAGAAAGTGGAGGAAGAGGAGAAGTGGGTTTTGGTGGAAAGACGATAAGCTCGGTCTTGGACATGTTCAGTTTCAGGTGGCGGTTGGACATCCAGGCAGCAATGTCGGATAAGCAGGCCGATACCTTTGCCTGGGTCTTCGCGGTGATGTCTGGTGTGGAGAGATACAGTTGGGTGTCATCAAAAATTGCTCCCAGGTGCATACCTCCCTTGTGTGCTGAGCCCTCCCAAACCACCCCAAACCCACTACCCACAACTCTACACCACTACCATAACCCTTGTGAGTGAAGGGAGGTGGGTTTGGAGGGCTCCCATTTACCACCACAAGTGTAACAGGTAGGGGGGATGGGCCTGGGTCCACCTGCCTGAAGTGCACTGCACCCACAAAAAACTGCTCCAGGGAATTGCATACTGCTGTCAGGGAGCTGTGTATGACATTTGAGACTGGCAAAAAAATATTTTTCTTTTTTTTTGGGTGAGAGGGGGTTGGTGACCACTGGAGGAGTAAGGGGAGGTCATCCCCGCTTCCCTCCGGTGGTCATCTGGTCAGTTGGGGCACCTTTTTGAAGCTTGGTCCTGAGAAAAAAGGGACCAAGTGAAGCCGGCGAAATGCTCGTCAAGGCCGGCTTTCTTTTTTCCATTATCGGGCGAAGCCAGCCATCTCGAACCACAACCCCGTCCCGTCCCTGTCCTGCCTTCGCTACCCTACCGGCACGCCCCATTGAAGTTTGGCCGGCTCCGCGACGGAAATAATTTGGCGCCGGCCAAAATCGGCTTTCAATTATACCGATTTGGCTGGGTTCAGGAGATTGCCGGCCATCTCCCGATTTGTGTCGGAAGATCGCCGGCGATCTCCTTCGAAAATAAGCTGGATAGTCACACCTACTTTTGGGTTGCGCCCAGCATGCAACCAAATGCACATGCAAATCCTAGTTAGTGCCAATTAATGTCAGTAATTGGTTGTTAGCATCCAATTATTGCTCATTAATAGCACAGTAGCCAATGAAGTTATGCACACAGTTCTTAATCACACCCAAATCTGGTCAAGTGTGTGTCATGGAGTGAAGGAGTAGAGCACCACTCAATATCCAGAGGTGGCTTGCTCAAGTCTCACTGCTGCTCCTTATGATCTTGGGCACGTCACTTAACCCTACAGTCAGGCCAAGGGAATGCCTATAATGTCTCTCAATAATAGTCTCTGTTATATTTTAAAATGCTTCTTCAAACCATGTTTGCCTATAGATGCAATATATAGACCTGCTGATGCTACATATTATTAAAATTTATTTTACAGTAAGAGTTAAATGTATCTTAGTCCTCATATAGAAAGTAAATCAGACCTTTTGTACCCCACCATCTGTTAAATGTTGGTCAAGACTCCAAACAATAGCAATCATCAGACAGCAGATGGGAAAATTGTCACTAATAACCAGATGCTCCCAAGTGTTGTATCAGCAAGAGATGAAATTGTGACATTTTGCAAAATGAGCTCCAAAAGTATCTTATTGAGGATGTCTTCCTGCCTAATTCTGATCTATGTGAAAACCTTTCACGTCCATTGCATGCAGAGTGTGATAAATACATGCAGGGTCAGATGAAGTCCAACTGATGCCCTAAGCGCAGCCCAACAATCCTGGCCCTCGGCCCTTCCATTGCTTAACTGACAAGACATTAAGGGGGTTGTTTACTAAAGCTTAACGTGAGTTGTCTGCAGCGGGTCCCATAGGAATAAAATGGGCCCTGCTGCAGATAACTCGAGCTAAGCTTTAGTAAATGGGGGGGGGGGGGGGGGGGTAAGACTTTATAAGTGCTGAGAAATATTATTGTAGGAAACAAAACATTATATATATTTCTAGTCATTAGAAAAACACTGAAATTGTTGTTGGAGAATGGGTATTGCAGACAGCAGTGAAAAAGTTAAGGGTATGATAGCTAGGGGAAAAACTCTAGGTTGCCCCCCCCCCCCCCCCCCCCACACACACACACACATACACTTCCCTTGCTGCCCTAAGCATGTGCTTATTTTGCTTAATGTTTAATGTAGGGCTAAATACATACACATCAAAAATTCATGCTACTTGGTACCGTGTACACAGTATCCAGGTAGCATTGCACAATCTGATGCAGACAGCTCCTCAAGAGCATGCAAGTTGCAAGACCACAAATTAATTTTGAAATCACTTTAGTGGGAGACCTGTTAGAAATCTGGTTTGCTTTTTGATTTGCTTTTTTTTCTTAAGAAGAGTATCCTTTCTGTAAATCGCCTCCGCATAAAAATAAGAATGCAGCTATTGGAAGTCGCAGTTAGAGTTCACAAATTAACGCAGACTATTAATGGAGAATAGCGGTAACCAATTTACATACCTGAAATGTTCACTTGCAGATATGCCCAGCAGGTATTCTTTTTTTTTTTTTTTGTATACTTTATAGATGCAGAACAGAACATACAAATACATGATACAACAAGATTCTTGAACATGACACCAGGCCCCGTAGAGCCATTGCTTGTTTCCTTAACTGGGCAGAAAAGGAAACCGTACTGAAAGCGTACCGCAAACTGGAGAGCCTGGATTTTAACAATAGCAAGCTCTTGCTTTAGCAGGTATTCTAAGCCAGGAAAAAAAAATCACTTTGCAGTTACTGAGTAAGAATTTTAATATTTCTCTTTGGAAATTTTGAAATAGAATGATATCGGTGGAGGAGGAGGGGGAGACATCATTCTTTCCTCCTAAGAAATGATTGAAATGTACTGGAGGGATATAATTCCTTACTTTACATCCTCCTCTGCCTCATGGTCTACATTTATTCCAACAGAAGCAATAAAACAATATAACCCTGTGTATGACTGTACAACAATTAGGAAAAATAACTCTCTGGTGATATGCTCGTAATGTTATACTCAGATGAAAAATAGCATGGCTCACACTCAGCAGGAAATAACTAGAGGACTCCTAACCAGTTATCCTCTGCTGTGCTTCAGATTTTCAGTGACATATAACCACATAGTGCCACTGAAAATCAAGGGAGACTATCGCAGCACTATACAGGGCATGTATATTCCTTAACAACATGTATAGATTTTAGAAACGCTCATGCCCTGCCTGTGGTCATGCCCCCTTTTCAACTATGCTACTTAGAATTTAGGCGCACCACGTTACGAAATATGCTTAGTGAGTTGTGCGAGTAAATCTTAATTAATGCCACTTAGTGCTGATAATTTCTTGTTAACATCCAATTAACAGTGCTGATGAACTAGTTAACCAATTAAGTTCTGCGCATTTGTTATAGAATACACACTAATTGGCTCGTTACTCAATTAAATTGCATGAACAAATTGGGCACGCTCCCAAATTTTGCCTGTGTAATTTTCAGTGGCACGTTGAGTGAAGAAATATTTCTCCGGTTTGTTTTAAATGTACTACATAGTAGGTTCATTGCCTGCCTCCTAGTCCTAGTATTTTTGGAATGCGTAAGCGAGCAATTCATATCTACCAATTCCACTCAATGTTTTATAGACCTTTACCATATCTAACCTCAGCCGTCTCTTCTCCAAGCTGAAGAGCCCTGGTCACTTTAGCTTTTCCTTATAGGGAAGTCCTCCCATCCCCGTTATCATTTTCATCATCCTTCTCTGTACCTTTTCTAATTCCGCTATATCTTTTTTGAGAGGCGGTAACAGAATTGCACACTCAGGGGCCCTTTTGCAAAGTGGCGGTAAGTCCAATGCGGGCTTACTGCTTGCTAAAAAGGAAGTACTGCCAGACTACCGCAGCAGACCCACCCTCAGCGTGCCGTCATATCCGGCGCTACAAAAATATTCATACCCAGTGGTAATTGGGCAGTGTGCACACTGCCCAGTTACTGCTTAGTTAATGTGGAGGGGCATAATCGAACGTCGCCAGCCAAATAGATCGTCGGCAATCTATGTTGGCGGGGGCACTACAGCTGGCCGGAACCGTATTATCGAAAAAGATGGCCGGCCATCTTTTTTGTCGATAATATGGTTTAGCCCGGCCAAATGCCATGGAGTTCGCCGGGTTTGAGATGGCCGGGTTTGTTTTTCAGCGATAATGGAAAGTTATGTCGGATATCTCAAACCCCGGCCAAATTCAAGGCATTTGGCCATGGGAGGAGCCAGCATTTTTAGTGCACTGGCCCCCCTGACATGCCAGGACACCAACCAGCCACCCTAGGGGCCACTGCGGTGGACTTCAGAAAAGCTCCCACGTGCATAACTCCCTTACTTTGGGAGCTGAGCCCCCCAAACCCACTACCCACAAATGTACTGCACTCACTAAATTTTAGGAAACCGTCTAACCCCTTTTTAAACTCTGCCAAGCTAACCGCCTTCACCACGTTCTCCGGCAACAAATTCCAGAGTTTAATTATGCGTTGGGTGAAGAAAGATTTTCTCCGATTGTTTTAAATTTACTACACTGTAGTTTCATCGCATGCCCCCTAGTCCTAGTTTTTTTGGAAAGCGTGAACAGACGCTTCACATCCACCTGTTCCACTCAACTCATTATTTTATATACCTCTATCATGTCTCCCCTCAGCCATCTCTTCTCCAAGCTGAAATGTGGGGTGGCAGTAAGGACTCTCCCCTGATAGGGCCGTGCAGCAAGTACAGGCTTACCTCTTGCTAAAAAGAAGGTACCGCGCCAGACTACCGCAGCAGCCCGGCGGTAGTTCCTACCCCCAGAACGTGTCATATCTGGCACTACAAAAATATTTTTATTTTTCTAGTGCTGGTGTATACCCAGCGGTAATCGGGCAGTGCTGTAAGCTGCCCGGTTACCGCGGGGTTAGCGTGGGAGCCCTTACCGCCAACTCAATGGGTGGCGGTAAGGGCCCCCCCAAAATGGCTGTGCGGCAAGTGCTCCAGTTGCTGCGTGGCCATTTCCTGAAAACCAGAAAGACCTACCTTTTATCCACTGTGGTAAAAGGGGGCCTCACTGTGCATCAAAAACACTCACTGATGCCAGCGCAGGCCCCCTTTTGCTGCAGCTTACTAAAAGGGGTCCTTAATGTTCCATATTTGCTTGTACACTATGCTGTCTATTAAAATGTTCTATTACATATTGTGCTGACATTGTAAGTAGTGTAAAATGCCATATTTTGTATTGTTATTTGAATATTTTTACTGCTGAAATTGTCAATTGCATACATTTGATTTATTCTTACTGTACACCGCATTGAGGGGGTCTTTTATAAAGGCCTTTTCCTGGGACTAGTGCAGTCTACAAATCTCAGATTAGAATAGATAGATAGGTATAGATACAGTTATATAGGGGAGGAGTGTGTGTAGATAGATAGATAGATAGATAGATAGATAGATAGACAAGAGAGGTTAAGATCGGCAATAGTCAAAGGCAGAGAACCACAGGAGATCAATACCACAAACCACAGAAAACAGATAGATACAAGTTTAAATTTATTGTATGTACTAAAGGCAAATAAATCAAATTTGTTTTGACTGTGTACATCTCCCCCCATGTTATATATAAGTAGTTGATTGGATTTACACATTCTAGGAGGCCTTTTAGAAGGGCCAAACACCATTTGCATGTGTGAGAAGCTGGTTGACATATGGTTTACACATGAAAATCGGCATCTATGTACATCTATGTAGCTATTTAAAAAAAAAAAAAAAAAACTACAAATTACATGTGTATACCCACAACATGCACAGATTTCAAGGGGACATATTTTTGGGAATGGTTTGGGACTTCACCTGTGCTTTTATGGATAAGCAGTACATCAGATTTAAATAAACTATAAGCCATAAACTGTATCACTAATTTTATTACAGCTGTACACACACACACACCTTCAAAACTTTTCTCCTCTGGCATTTACATCTGTACTGGATCACTTATAGGGGTCAGCTAACTGCTCATTTGGACTTAGACTTTAGAGGAGTAATTGGGGGATGCAAATGACATTAGCTCTGCTGTGTTTAAAGCCACCTTAAAACACACACACACACACACACACACACACAAACACACATAGCCAGTCGATAGTCAACCCGCAGCAATCATCATTTTTTAAAATGCTGATGGCCGTGGGGAAAATTAGCTCTGGACACTGACACTCAATAGCTGGGCTAACTGAGCATTCAATAGCCACTGGAGCACATGCAGGTCCCAGTTGAATAAGACAGTTATGTGGACTCTGGCTGAATATCAGCCAAGACCTGCATAACATAAGAATAGCCATACTGGGTCAAGCCAATGGAGAAACCCAAATAGTAGCAACATTCCATGCAACCAGTCCCAGGGCAAGCAATGGTTTCCCCATGCCTGTCTCAATGATAGACTATGGACATTTCCTCCAGGAACTTGCCCAAACCTTTTTTAAACCCAGATACGTTAACTTCTCTCAACGATCATCACTACCTGTACCTTCATCAAAAGAAATTCTATGATGTGATACCCACCAGCGAGCCTTCTCAGGAGTAGCCCTCACACTCTGGAATTTACTCCCACAGGGGTTATGTATAACTGGAGACTACCTTTACTTCAGGAAGCAGGTGAAAGCCTGGCTCTTCTCCCAAGCCTTTAGTACATAGGACGACTGACTATACACTCATTCTGCACCTGGACCAGCTTGCTACACATTATAACTTAGATCAGTTCCTTATCTCTTGTATAACTATACAACAAACTAGCCTTGAGTTTAACTAACTATCTAATTATCCCAATTGATTCTGTACCACACATCTTGATCCCATCATATATCTGCTCTTGGTCCCTCAGCTATATAGTAAGCCAAATTGTAGAAAATCTTTAGCATATATCTATGTTAGTTGAATGTTCTAATGCGTGCTTATTAGATACTAGTAAAAAAGGCCCGTTTCTGACACAAATGAAACGGGCGCTAGCAAGGTTTTCCTCGGAGTGTGTATGTTTGGGAGAGTGTATGTGAGAGTGACTGTTTGAGAGTCAGAGTGAAAGTGTGAGTCCAATCCATGCTCCTCTGTCACCTGGCCCCTCCATTCATCCCTATCCAGCAATTCCCCTCTCTGCCTGAGGCCTGCCCTGCAATCCATATCCATCCATGCCCATCTGTCCCCTCCATTCATCCCTATCCAGCAATTCCCTCTCCCTGAGTCCTGCCCTTCCAATCCATGCCCATCCATGCTCCTCTGTCACCTGGCCCCTCCATTTTTCCCTATCCAGCATTTCCCCTCTCTGCCTGAGGCCTGCCCTGCAATCCATATCCATCCATGCCCATCTGTCCCTCCATTCATCCCTATCCAGCAATTCCCCTCTCCCTGAGTCCTGCCCTTCCAATCCATGCCCATCCATGCTCATCTGTCACCTGGCCCCTCCATTTTTCCCTATCCAGCATTTCCCCTCTCTGCCTGAGGCCTGCCCTGCAATCCATATCCATCCATGCCCATCTGTCCCCTCCATTCATCCCTATCCAGCAATTCCCCTCTCCCTGAGTCCTGCCCTTCCAATCCATGCCCATCCATGCTCATCTGTCACCTGGCCCCTCCATTTTCCCTATCCAGCAATTGCCCTCTCTCCCTGAGGCCTGCCCTCCCAATCCATGGCCATCCATGCTCCTCTGTCCCCTGCCGCCTCCATTCATCCTTTTCCAGCAAGTCCCCTCTCTCCCTTCCATGACCCCCCCCCCCTCGCATCCATGCTCCTCTCTCTCCCATGTGCCAGCCTGGGCCGGCCCCTCCCCCCCCCCCCCCCGCTCGCATCCATGCTGTGGTTGGCCACCCTCTTCTCTCCCCCCAACATGCGTTTTTTTTTTTCTTCCACCCCCTCCCGTGAACCTGTCGATCCCCCCCCCCCCCCCGCCGGAACGCCGAAAACTGCCGCCGCCGTTGTTGTACTACCTTCCCTTCCCGTAGGTTGTTGAATCATCTTAGAAAGTTTAACTCCGTGCGTCTGCGCGTGTTTCCCTACTCCTCCCCTTGCCTTGCAATCAGCTGTTTTGACGTCAGTGACGTCAGTGTGTGTCTGCCTCACAGACCACCTCCAGCCAAGGAGCCACGGTCCCAAGCACAGAACGTTGGAGGTGAGAATTATTATATAGGATATGATTAGTATTATGCTAACATTGTATATATCTCTGGTATTTGAATTCCAGTGCTATTAAATGTGTATATTTTGATACTGTTTCACAGTACTTATATTATTAGGTTTCAATCTACTTTTTTCAAGTTTACCTTATTTATTCTATTTATGTTTATTCTTGGTTATTTTACTATTGTTATGCTATTAACAAAATTGTAACTTTTATGTTAAACTGTACCTGATGTATACCACCTTGGGTGAATCTCTTCATAAAGGCGGTTAATAAATCCCAATAAATAAACCGCCATTACTACATCCTCCAGCAAAGAGTTCCAGAGCTTAACCATTTGTTGAGTGAAAAAATATTTCCTCCTATTTGTTTTAAAAGTATTTCCATGTAACTTAATTGAGTGTCACCTAGTCTTTATACTTTTTGAAAGTGTAATAAATTGATTCACTTCTGCTCGTTCTACACCACTCAGGAGTTTGTAGACCTCAAACATAGCCCCCCTCATCCATCTCTTTTCCAAGCTGAGGAAATCTAACCTCTTTAGCCTTTCCTTATATGAGATGGTATCCTTTATCATTTTGGTCACTCTTCTTTGAACCTTTTCTAATTCCACTATATCTTTTTTTAGATACGGCGACCAGAACTGAATGCAATAATCAAGGTGAGGTCGCACCATGGAGCGATACTGAGGCATAACATCCCGACAATAATTTGACCCCAACCTATAACATTGACTCAACCTATACCCTGTTTAAAATATTACACCATGTCTTAACTTAATATTGTACCTACCATACTCTACCTATGATGTAAACTGCACTGAACCCGACTAGGGGAAATTAGCGGTATATAAGACCTGAATTGAATTGAATTGAATAACATAAAAAGTACCCTCTGTTCCTTAAAAGCAGTCCTAAATTCTCCCGATTAGCTGTGTAGGTGCTGACACTGAATACTCCCGGCCCCTTCATAACTTCTGGCTCCTCCCTGACTCTGCCCCCATAACATCCCTGTGTGGCCTAGCTCAAAAATGGTCATTTTGTGCCAGTAGTCAGCTGCACTGTCTGGTTAAGTGCCGCTGAATATTGGCGGTTAGCCAGCTCCAAGAGATATAAGCAGGCAGGAGCCTTTCCCTCCCGCTTAAATCACTTTGAATATCGACTGGCATGAGTTTTGCAGGCCGTCCATTAATTAGATCCATGTTGCTCGCATCTTTGTATACTCCAGGGTAGTGCTTACACATGTGGGTTGTAAAATCTGCTGTTTACACATGCGTGCCATTATTTACATATTCAAAGCCTCAAGCGATACCACTCTTTTCTTGAATGTGATTTTTTACATCAAATATTTCTTCTCACTGTATGTTCCATTACAACATACGTACCCCCAAATTCTATAAAAGTCTCCAAAAATTAGGTGCGTAAATTTGGGCACATACCCAATTTGTGTGCACAATTTAATTGAATAACGAGTCAATTAGTGTCAATAACTGACTTTTTAACAAGCAATTATTGGGGCTAATTGAAATCAATTAACATGTATGTGCATACATTTAGGCACGTGATCCACACCTAAATTTTACACAGGTAACAAAAAAGGGGTCACGGAAATGGGAGGGTCATGGGTGTTTTGGGACAGAGCATGGACATGAATTCGAGTTATGCACACAATTATAGAATAAGGGGGCTCCGCATGTAAATTTAGGCAGGGGCATATGCACCACATTTTCATTAGTGCAAACTGACGCATCTAAATTTACACGTGATCTCTGCTCTTAAGCACTATTCTACAAACCGCGCCTAACTTTAGGCATAGCTTATAGAATAGCGTTTTAAATGGTTTTTTCAGCACCAATTTTTTAGTTACGATTTATAGAATTCACACCTATGTTTTACTGCATCTTTATATGTATTATAGAAAAGGTTTTGCCTTCAGCGATCTTTTTGTAAAAGAGGCCCAGTTTCTGACCTAGACGACCCATATAAAACTGGGTTTAAAAATAATTTGGACATGTGTTTGCTGAAAATATAATATGTGTATTAGCTATTTGTTTCTTTATGTTCCAGATCAGATTCTTGATGGAAATTTCTTATGTTAAGAGAAACACATTTTCTATTCAATTGAAGTTATTAAGCCCCTTTTTTTTGCACGGAGGAAGAATATGGAAACTTGGATATCTAATGAGGATATTAAGATATCTTTAATATTTTACACAAGCCCTTGCTGAACATGGAGCCTTTTATAAAATATATATAAAGATGCCAAAAATACATGTGTGTTTATCGGCTTCAGAAGCATCAATTTTGCAAAATGAAAAGTTACAAAAAGAGGAGTATCACTTGTCAACTTCTGTATATAAAATGTTTTCACCCACTGAAAGGACTTTAAACATTGCCTGTCCTGGTGTTCTTATAAGGTGCTGTTTTAACTCCATGCTAACAACATGCTAGTCATGTGTGACTGCCTGTAGTACTCAGATTTAAACTGTGCAGTTCCAGATTGGATTTCTTGAGTGAAAGAAATCTTAGGTAACAAAATAAAAATTCTATACCTTTTATATGTTTTAATAGTTCATTTTTCAGTCGAATTTGTTACCATCTCATTATCTTCACATCGCTTTATGATGGCTGGTTATGAAGCTCTATAATCTTGTTGTGGTTGCTGGAATTGCAGTATTACGAGGAGTGTGATGGCAATGAACTTATATGACTTTTGATGCTCTTCATTGGATTTTACTGCGCTGAACGTAGTTCTAGAGATGAAATTGATGATTAGTGATGGCCTAAAGAATTGAAACTAAGTAGGACAAGCAAACAGCAGCTTGAAACTGGATGGCAAGCACAATAGCACCATATTTATCAGTGTCCTCTTTCTTTTAGCCACTTTCAAATCAAGCAATACGGATGGGCTTCGACAAAATATTGCTTGCCAATAATAATGTACACTATTCTTAAAGAGAGTGCACCATGGGCAAAGAGGGTGCACTGTTCTTAAATTATGCACTATGTGAAAGAGGGTGCACTCTTCTTAAAGAGTGAACACTAGATGCAAAGAGGGTGCACCCTTTTTATATTGTGCACTATGTGAAATAGAGTGCACTGTCCTTAGAGAATGAGCACTAGATACAAAGAGAGTGAACACTGTGCATTATGTGAGAGGGTGCACTCTTCTTAAAGAGAGTACAGTGTGTGAAAGAGGGTGCACTGTTCTTACATTGTGCACCATGTCAAAGAGGATGCATTGATTTTACATTGTGCACTATCTGAAAGAGGGTGTACTGTTCTTACGTTTCTTACATTGTGTACTATGTGAAAGAGGATGCATTCTGCTTAAAGAGTGTGCACTATGTCGGTCCAGAGGGCGGCTATGAAATTAGTAAACGGTCTTGAATGCAAAAATTATATAGGACAGGCTTATGAACCTCAACATGTATACACTGGAAGAGAGGAGGAGGGAAAGAGGAGACATGATAGAAACATTTAAATATCTCAAGGGCATTTATGTACAGGAAGAGAGTGTTTTCCAAATGAAGGAGAGCTCTGGAATGAGGGGGCTTATGACAAAGTTAAGAGGGAATAGGCATAGGAGTAACCTAAGGAAGTATTATTTCACAGAAAGGGTGGTGGAGGTGGTGGAGTCGAGGACTGTTCCAGAATTTAAAAAGGCATGGGATAATCCTGTGGGATCACTTAGGAACAGGAAGAATTAGGGGTTACAGAGGATGGGCAGACTGGATGGTCATATGGAGGGGCATAATCGAACGGGGATGACCATCTATAAGGGCGCCCATCTCTAAGGACGGCCCCGTAAAGGGGCGTCCCCGACCGTATTATAGAAACAAGATGCGCGGCCATCTTTCATTTCGATAATATGGTCGGGAACGCCCAAATCTCAACATTTGGGTCAGCCTTAGAGATGGCCCGCATTGATTTTCACTGATAATGGAAACTAAGGACGCCCATCTCAAAAACAGTCAAATCCAAGCCATTTGGTCGTGGGAGGAGCCAGCATTTGTAGTGCACTGGTCCCCCTCACATGCCAGGACATCAACCGGGCACCCTAGGGGGCAGTGCAGTGGACTTCAGAAATTGCTCCCAGGTGCAAAGCTCCCTTACTTTGGGTGCTGAGCCCCCCAAACCACCCCCCCAGGTCCGCCTGCCTGAAGTACACTGCACCCACTACAACTGCTCCAGGGACCTGTATAGTGCTGCGATGGACCTGAGTATGGCATTTGAGGCTGGCATAGAGGCTGGCAAAAAAGTATTTTAACCTGTTTTTTTATGGTGGGAGGGGGTTAGTGACCACTGGGGGAGTAAGGGGAGGTCATCCCCGATTCCCTCCGGTGGTCATCTGCTCAGTTCGGGCATCTTTTTACGGCTTGGTCATGAAACAAAATGGGCCAAGTAAAGTAGGTCAAGTGCTCGTCAGGGCCACCCTTCTTTTTTCCATTATCGTCCGAGGACGCCCATCTCCTAATCACGCCTCAGTCCTGCCTTCGCTACCCTGCCGACACGCCCCCGTGAAATTTGGTCATCCCCGTGACGGGAAGCAGTTGAGGACGTGAAAAATCGGCTTTCGATTATGCTGATTTGGGTGGCCTTGCGAGAAAGGCGCCCATCTCCAGATTTATGTCGAAAGATGGGCGCCCTTCTCTTTCGAAAATGAGCTGGATGGCCTTTATCTGCCGTCATGTTTCCATGTGAAAGAGGGTGCACTGTTCTTAAATTATGTACAATGTGAAAGAGGGTGCACTCTTCTTAAAGAGTATGTACTACATGAAAGAGAGTGCAGTATATTTACATTGTGCACTATTTGAAAGAAGGTGCACCGTTCTTAAAGAGTTGCACTATGTGAAAGAGGGTGCAGTGTTTTTACATTGTGCACTATGTAAAAGAGGGTGCATTCTTTTTAAACAGTGTGCACTATGTCAAAAGAGGGTGGGTGCACGCTTTTCCAACAATGCACACATGAGCACAGATGTGCAATAGTTCACACATGTGTGATGGTCATGCACACATACACTTTTGTGAAAATAGTGCACAAACTCGAAGAAGTGACCCTTATTTTCCTATAGTGCACACTGTTTAAGAGGAGTGCAACCTCTTTACACATAGTGCACATTCTCTAAGAACAGTGCACCTTCTTTACACTGCTAGAAGCCTTTCAGAATGCACAATTTGAGTAATATTGTTCCAGAGCAAGACTTCTCAAACCTATGCAAACTGGTCGGGTTTTCAGCACATTGACAGTATGAGATAAATTTGGATATATTTGACCTCAAGTACATGCAAATATATCCCTTGTATATTCATTGTGGATAACCTGGAAGTACAAATGGTGTGGGGTCCCCAAAACAAGTTTGGGAAGCCTTTCTCTAAAAGAGATCTCTACTTTGCCTGTCTTAAACCATCACATTGTCTTGACCAAGAAATAAATGCAATTTTTCTTTTTATCGGAAACTTGTTCCTTTATTTAGGACCTCCACATAAATGTCGTACATGAGTACGCACTGAGCTTTAAGTGGTAAAGTAATTTACATATTAATCTGACACTATTTTCCACCTGACTTATTTCTAGAGTTGCTAAAGATCTTGCTGTGACATTTAGCGAACGTGGCATTGCCAGTTCAGCTCATCTGCTTCAACAACTTTGAAGAAAAGCTTTAAGGGTATATCTAGTCCAAATAAACTCTTCTGATAGTAAGACATTTGAATTATGTGAGATTAAATGCATTAAAATCCTAAATGGCACAGCTCCAGACTGTACCATTAATAAACTTACCTCAAAGAAACACTAAATATGAGACAAGAAACTATCTCCATTATCCTACCTGCAACAGCCTCAAGTATAAATCTACTTACACTACCTCATTTTCCTTTATCAGCACCCAATTATGAAATGCTTTACCAAAAGCTATCAAAACTACCCAAAATCATCTTAACTTTAGGAAATTACTCAAGACCAGCTTATTCAAGAAAGCCTACTCCCAGGATCCAACATAAATCCTAAAGACCTCCAAAGCAATACATTAATGGACTATTTTGGACTCTTTCTCCTTTCCCTTTTCCCTCCTTTCAACTTGTTCTTCTACACTCTCTGTTTACCACAATATATTGTAATTGATTAATAACCGGGTTGACAATTGCCTTCTCAGTTTAATGTGAGCCACATTGAACCTGCAAACATGTGGGAAAATGTAGGGTATACATGTGACAAAATAAATAAATAAAATAAAATCTCAGACTACACCTCCCAAATTGCAAAAAAGTGAACTACAAAACAGTCCACTCTGCAGACGTCACTAACCTAGGAACCAAATGATGGAACTCCTTACCACCCAAAATAAGAAATATACAGGAATATACTAGATTCCGCAAATTCCTCAAATCGTTCCTATTCAAACAAACCCTCACAAAGAACAGCCATATCTCAAACAATTAATTATTACCTGAATTGGTTATTCCTCTATTTACCATTAACTTTCTCTTTGCTTCGTGTACAATTTCTCATTCATAATAGATTTTCTAAATGTTAAACATCCATAGCTATCCCAGTATGTTTATGATATTGAATTACTTTCTTATGCATTATTCTTTGTTATGTATCCTATACTGTTTATTGTAAGCCACATTTTTTGTACTTACCATAGAATAGCATTTATTTGCTGTTTGTGCAATGTATGTTATGTTACGTTATGTTTCATTGAACAATAAAGACTTCTTTCAAATTAAAAAAAAAAAAAAAAAACTTGTTTGGGATAATGTGGGATATAAATGTCACAAATAAATAAATAAATAAAAAGATAAAAGGAAAAATTAGTACTTCCACTATGGTATCAGAGCTCTTAATATTCAATTTATTTGACTGATTAATTGATTTCATTTCATTTATATCCCACATTATCCCAACAGATCAGGTTCAAATAACCTATTGAAATTAACAGTTCAAAAGTGATGCGGGATAGTATATATTAAGTAGTAATAACAAAGTAAATGATGATTGAGTATTATAATATGTAATATAGAAATGAATGCTAGACGCAAAAGGTAACATTTTATGGTCATCCATATATAATAACAACTAGAATGGAACTGAGAAATTGAATAATTGTACAATTAGGGGTATACATTAATTATAATCATCTGTGAGAAATTGCTTGAACAGAGAGGCATGAAGGTATTTCCAGAATAACACATAATTAGGTTCCCATCTGATGAATTTCAGGAGGGAATTTCACCATTTGGTACAGAGGTAAGGGAATTCTGACATGTAGATTGATTTGTAGATCATATTTTTGTAACAGGGATGGTGGAGAGTTAGTTAATCTCTTGAACCAGGAGAATTTTGTGAAGTGGGAGATCAATTAAAGGTTGCATGTAATCATGGGTAAGCCTTTCTCTTTTCCTGGTATGAGGATAAGATAGCAGATGTACACGTTATATCTTGATGTATACAAACCTGTAAAATAGGTTAGTTCTGGTTACAAGCAGAGGTTCACTTACTGGATTTGGTTTGGATATGGGAGATTTGGCATGACTCTCCATGATGTGGAAAGCTTTGGAGCGTGATGACTGTTTCCCTAACTGAGGGATGGATGCAAAAAGCCATGCGGTAGAGTTGCACACCAATGGCTAAGCTCACAGCTTCTAATTTTATTTATTTGTTGCATTTGTACCCCACATTTTCCCACCTATTTGCAGGCTCAATGTGGCTTACATAGTAACGTAAAGGCGTTCGCCCAGTCCGGTGGAGAGCAGATATAAGGTTATATTGTAGTTAAAACGTCGTGTGTTTCAGACACCAAGAGGGCCGGAAGGAGGAAAGGTTGTATATTGTCCAGTACGATCATTGGTTTGCTGTGTTGCCAGGTGCGGGATTTACGTTGGATCGATAGGGTAGGCCTTCTTGAAAGACTAGTGACAAAATATTCCACTGCACTGAAGTAAGCTAATGAGATATAAATTCAAAGAGCGCAAAATGTGTGCATGGAAAGTCTACGGGACACATGCGCTCAAAGGCTCCGCAGTAAGGGCAGCTTCCAAAGAAAATTAAATCAGCAGCGCACATCTGCGCATCAGTGTTATCCTCACAAACATTTCTTGCACATAAAATATATGTGAGGTTAATATTTATGTGTAGAGAAACATGAACAGATGTGTTCTTGGACTTTTGTTTTCTTAGGACATGGGTGCGGTGAAGTTGCTGTTAGTTACCTCCATGTCCATATTTCCGTTCTGTTTTTAAAGCTGCAGGTGTATATATATATCACAGAAAAAAAGGCAGTAAATCTGAAAAAATGCAATTAAACCCTTTTGACTAACCCTTCTATGCTGCCACGGTCCTGACAGTAAAATGTTTTGCATTGTGTGCATGTTAAAATCCCCTCTTTACTTCTGTGCATCGCGGAGGAATACCTAATGGCCTCATTTTCATTCCTTTTAATATATTGTGCACTCATATTCTGTAAGTTACACAATTCCCAGACCCTACCCATATGAATGCCCACCTGTAAAATACATGCTAATGATGAAGTGCATGCATTAATAGTATAGCTCATTAATGGATCCTTTGGAATTTACAGGCATATATGCTGTTATTCTGCTCAATTGCATCTGTGTTAGCCACCACATGAATGGCTGCTGAAGCCATGCACAGAGTGCAGTAATTCATTCATTAGGTAATTAACACACTTTGGTAGAAAAAAAAAGACTCTGAGATCATAAAACTTGTACAGTACTCATGATGCTCTATACAGTAGTACCTCGGTTTTTGTTGACTTCGGTTATCATCGGTTTCGGGTTTCGTTGATTTTTTCTGCGAAAACTTTGTCTCGGATTTCGTTGGCGTGCCCACATGACCTCGCTGCTAATTTTGTGAAAACAAAGGGCAACCCACGCGTTCTCATGCTCAGTGTGGCGTTGTTTCTCGTTGTGAGCATCACCCCGCACGTCTAGACAAACAATTCCATTGCTTTCTAGTGTTGATTCATATGGAAATAATTACCTCGGTTTTCATCGGTTTCGAATTTTGCCGATTGTTTTCGGACGGATTATCGACAAAAACTGAGGTATCACTGTATTATGATCCTATACAGTCCTTTCTTACAAAATTTAGGGGCCCTTTAGTAAAGGGCACTAAGCACAAAGGGCTGGATTCAGTAAATAGTGCTCAAAATTCAGTGCCAAATGGTATTCGATAATGGGCATTCTTGGAGGGTGCCCTTTATAGAATAGCATATAATGCCAGGATCTGAGCTCAACTTTGGACACAAGGAGCAGTGGAATACCTAGCTTGCATGCCACCTGGAGCAGGTCGACACTTCTCCCCTCCCCCAAGGTGTATCACACCCCAACCCCTCCCCTGAGGCTGTCACACCCCCACCCACATAGTGCATCACCCCCACCCCACTCCAATGAGGTACATCACCCCCCACCCCCCCAAGGCACATCACCCCAGCCAACCTTTCTCCTAGCAAGGAGATGCACAGAGCAGTTGCATGGCTTCTATGTTTGTGCAGTGCTGCGTACGCTTTGTAGTGCTATAGAAATGCTAAATAGTAGTAGTAGTAGCTTTTGGCTCCACTGGTCCTCTGCCCTGGAACAGGAAGTAACAACAGAGGGGGCAGGGGATCGATGAAGCCAACAGCTGTGTGACTGCTCTGTGCACTCTTTTGCTGCTTGCACCTGGGGCGTTCCGCCCAACCTACCCCACCCATGGTATGCTACTGACAAGGAGTTAAGCTAACTGAAACCAGATGTAAATCCCATTGAGCAAGTTGGATGCGGATCGCCCAAATTCTATAATACTGTATGCATTTTAAGGGAATGCCCTTGAATGCCCATGCCCCTCCCATGGCCACACCCCCTTTGCAGATCCATGTATACACAATTAGGTGTTATTCTATAAATGGGTGCAAAAGTATGTTTTTGCTCAGATCTGCTGCCCCCTTTTGGTACCTTTCATAAAAAGCTGAATTTATTCACCACAAAATCTTAAATGTAGGCGCACATACATTTAACATTTTGTGGTGAATAAATTTAACTTTTTATGAAAGTTTTTTGGCAATTTGCTTCTTTTTTTACTCCATGCTGGATCTTGTGAGTCACCTGCCTACTTGTTTCCTTGGACCCCTATTTTGGTACCTTGCATCTGTTAGAACGATTTTCCAGGCCAAATCTTCAGGATGGACATAGCGCCTATCGTTTGGTACCATATATAGAGTTCCCTCAATAATGCAAAGTTAATGTGCGGAAATAGACTACTGCGTGAACGCATTAAGGGGTTTTGCAGATTTTACAGTAGCTTGCCTGTTCCTACTCATTGAAGCATGCATTACTGAATTTTTCAGAATATTTCTGTCACAGGGCATTGCATACGGTGGGGGAGGCGGGAGGAGGCAATGGGTATGGAAGCATTAGCAAGCTAGTGCATTATACTTACCATATGCTAACTGGCCAATGCAGCGCTAATGCGGGTTAACAGGAAGCGGGTATCTGCATGTTAATCTGAATGATAATGCATGTCGTGCAGTAAAAAATAGTGGGAATGTCCCTTCTTGATGCAACATTAGTTTGGGGTTTGCTGCATGTTATAATTGTGTATTATAGCTCGTTAAGCCCAAAACTTAATGCATTTTAGTAGAAGGACCTCTTAATCACATGGTTATTCCAAGATAGTTGCATTCCACTAAGGTCATGAGAACAAAATACTGAGAACAAAGATGACGGCAACTATTCATCTATGCAAATTTTAGTCTACGTTAGGTACTGTGTCAATGGTTGTAAAATTCTGGGGGTTTGAGAGTAATCCACAGGTCCCCACATGAAATATCAATGCATTACATGGGAGTTGCCCACAGTTAGGCTCAGAAATCTAATACTTTTTAGAGGTTTGTGCTGTGTATTGAACATTTTCTCATTATATCCTGAGGGAAAGCCGCACAAAGACTCGCAAACCTCCTGGGCTCTTTCATTATTTCTGCCCATTCCTTTTTCTTGTTCTCTTACACTGAAACCTCCATTTTCATTTTATTGTAGCTTTGAAGTTTTACAGTGTTATTTTGGGTCCTTGTCAAAGCTCCCGCTGAATGAGATGCAAGTTCTGAATTGGCTTCTCTTTGGCAATCATCGTTTAATTTTATCCTTGACTTTTTACAGATATCTGTTCCTGTTTCAAACCTTTGTTAAATAATTGTATGGCCTGAAAATTCCATTTTAATTCAGGTCTTATACAAAACTGCTCGTTTTTAGCTTTATGTTTTCTTTCCTTGAGCTATTCTATTCCATTAATTTGCTGCATCAAATGATATGCATAGAGCTTTTATTGAGTAACATCTGTTTCAGGTCTTCCAGGAGTATTAACAGAGATTATAGCAGTAAAATCAATCCTGCTATGTATGAGATTAGAAATGTCATCTATGACTATAATAGGCTGTTATAATGAGCTTAATATACTATGTGGGCAATTATATTTACTACATTTCTACAAATGTCAATGTTTGTTTTTGTTCTGATCCTCAACTGGTTCTGCTAATTAATGAGACCTATGACGGGTAAGTTCTAATTAATTCGATTATAGATCAGGCCATGCGCGAAGATCTTACTGATAGCCAGCGGCCATGTAATTGTTGCTGATTCATGTCTTCCTGGTATTAATGATTTTCTGTCACTATAAATGGCAGGTAAGAAGTAGTTATTCCAGTTGCAAAATTGTTTATTACAATTTATTTGTTCCACTCCCTCACACATAGAGACAACACTTTGTACAGTTCACATGTATTCAAATGTTTGCAGTCTGTAGCTCAGTTCATTGCTCATAGGAAAGAAGGATTTTAGATGGTTATGTAAAAAACAATATAGAAGGAAAAGTGAATGCTATCACACAAAGATCGATAAGAAAGGTGGGTGATGTGTAAATGTGCTCCACTAGCCAGTTAAGATCTCATGAGATAGATTTGCATACATTGGAGGGAGTGCATGCAAATGTATCCTGCATATTCATTGTGGATATCCTGAAAACCTGATTGGCTAGATGTGTCCCGAAGACTGCACCAGGATAATGCAAGGTGTTAAACAGATGATTAGAAGTTCAGTTTTATAAATTTTAAAAAGAATTCGTAGAACATAGTACGTTACCTTTGTCTTATTTCATAGTTTTTGTAGCTGGGCTGTCTCTCTAAAGGGGCAAGAATAGCCCAGAGGCGTTGCAGAAAAAGTTGATCAATATTTCAACTCTACGGTTGTTTATTGTATTTTTAAGCACATAACAAAATCTCAACTTTCAACATGCTTTCTTTTAGAACAATATGGAATTATTACACTACTAATAACAATTGATTATACTCCCACCTCATGCCTTTTCTATCCACCCTCCCACACACACTACTCTCCTAATCACTAGAGTTCACTCTGGCCGCAGCATTTAAATCTAGAAATTCAATGCCGCTGTCTGGATAGTGAGCATCACTGTGAATATCCAGATACAGCGATACTGCTCAGATAGCTAGCCAGATAAAGTTAAGACAGTGACTTTGTTTCTAACTTTGTCTGGATGGTTATCAGTCTGAATATCACCGCCAACTGGATAATGCCAAAGATCAAGAAAAGCACCAGGAGCCTTCAAAATTGGGACACAACTTCTTTGTTCATACACCTTGATCATCAATTTCTTCCTAAATGACCCGACACAGGCCATGTTTTGACACACAGCGCCTGCGTCAGGGGTCAGTCAATGGAGTGGTGATTTCTGGGAAGAAGCTAAGGTTTTCTTCTGTGGTGGTGATGAAGTTAGATGATTGTAAAAAAAGAGCCCATGTGCTGAAAAAAGGAATTGCTGCATTTTGTTAATGCAAACTTAATGCATATGGGCTCTTTTTCGACAATCGTCTAACTTCATCACCACCACAGAAGAAAGCCTTAGCTTCTTCCCAGAAATCACCACTCTACTGACTGACCCCTGACGCAGGCGCTGTGCACCGAAACACAGCCCGTGTTGGGTCATTTAGGAAGAAATTGATGATCAAGGTGTACGAATAAAGAAATTGTGTCCCAATTTTGAAGTCTTCTGGTGCTTTTCATTGGTATTTGGACCTGTTCTGTACTTTGGACCTTCTCTGTGCTGTTTTGTCATATTCACTAATGCACTATACCAGCAATGTCCCTGCTCTTTCCAAATGGTGCACTGAGTATTCCCAGATTGCCGCAGCTAAAGAAAATAACCAGATAATTGTTGTAGTAATCCCACACTTCCCTTTGAAAATCAAGCTCAATTTATAAGGGTACCTATCCCTTTAATTAGGGAAACTTTTAATAATACAGCAGAACAGAATACCTAAAATGAAATCTAGAGACCTGATTTCTAGAACTATACACGAGTAACCCCCCCCCCCCCAAAAAAAAAAAAGACTCACGGTACAATGTACACAAGACAGAAAGTACTCCAGTCAACAGTTGACATTTTTTAAGAATGACAGCCGCTGCTGCGGATTCAGCACCTGTATCCAGATGGTGGCCAGCCCTGAATATCCAGATATTGGTGATCATCAGTTTGATACCCAAATAGCTAAGAAGATAAAGTTAGGATAATTAGGGCACCACAAACCAGATAACTGACAGCACCGCCCTTGCATTACATTGGGGAAGTCTGCCATGATTTGCCACAATATTACCCAAATTACGATGCTGAAAATCCAGGGGTGGCCTCAATCAACATTACTTATCCTGGAAGTAGCATCTGCTACCCAGAGAAATGGCTTTAAATATTGGCCAAAGTATTTAAGCAAAACTGCTTTTTTAGGTGATCTCCCAAAAATAAAGTCTCTACCCTACTTCCTTTAGGCAAGGCAAAACATAAGTAGCCCTTCACCCTGGAGGTGAGCCCAGGGCCAAGTCCATTCACCAAATAGCTTAGGACAGACATAATAGGAAGGTAGCAGTGCGGAGGGGGTAGGAAGAAGAGGGAGGGGATTACACTAACTAGAAATGCTGTCCATACCTTATATCTGCCCATAACCCTCCCAGTTCCCACCCATAACACACTAAGCAGCTATTGCAGGATTTTTTACCACAGGCTCTTTTTAGAGTGCATGAGCCATTAGTGTGGTCTTAACACTAGCAGTTAGCTCGAGTTAAATCCCATTATAATTCTGCTTAGCAAACAGGCATCTAAGTCCACTGAAAAGTCAGTTATAGTTATCCACTGAATATCTGCTTCTAAATGTCTGCTATTTTATTTTTGTTACATTTGTACCCCGCGCTTTCCCACTCATGGCAGGCTCAATGCGGCAGGCAACGGAGGGTTAAATGACTTGCCCAGAGTCACAAGGAGCTGCCTGTGCCGAGAATCGAATGCAGTTCCTCAGTTCCCCAGGACCAAAGTCCACCACCCTAACCACTAGGCCACTCCTCCACTGTTGCTACTATTTGAGATTCTACATGGAATGTTGCTATTCCACTAGCAACATTCCATGTAGAAGTCGGCCCTTGCAGATCACCAATGTGGCCGCGCAGGCTTCTGCTTCTGTGAGTCTGACGTCCTGCATGTACGTGCAGGACGTCAGACTCACAGAAACAGAAGCCTGTGCAGCCTTCTACATGGAATGTTGCTAGTGGAACAATAGTAGCAACATTCCATGTAGAATCTCCAATAGTATCTATTTTATTTTTGTTACATTTGTACCCTGCGCTTTCCCACTCATGGCAGGCTCAATGCGGCAGGCAACGGAGGGTTAAATGACTTGCCCAGAGTCACAAGGAGCTGCCTGTGCCGAGAATCGAATGCAGTTCCTCAGTTCCCCAGGACCAAAGTCCACCACCCTAACCACTAGGCCACTCCTCCACTGTTGCTACTATTTGAGATTCTACATGGAATGTTGCTATTCCACTAGCAACATTCCATGTAGAAGTCGGCCCTTGCAGATCACCAATGTGGCCGCGCAGGCTTCTGCTTCTGTGAGTCTGACGTCCTGCATGTACGTGCAGGACGTCAGACTCACAGAAACAGAAGCCTGTGCAGCCTTCTACATGGAATGTTGCTAGTGGAACAATAGTAGCAACATTCCATGTAGAATCTCCAATAGTATCTATTTTATTTTTGTTACATTTGTACCCTGTGCTTTCCCACTCATGGCAGGCTCAATGCGGCGGGCAATGGAGGGTTAAGTGACTTGCCCAGAGTCACAAGGAGCTGCCTGTGCCGGGAATCGAACTCAGTTCCTCAGTTCCCCAGGACCAAAGTCCACCACCCTGGACCAAGGGATTTTTTTTTTTTAAATCAGTGTTTATCAGTTAAAACATAATAATAGTAGAATTTTATTGTTTCAGTTCACTTTAATAAAAATGAGCTAAAGACGGAGAAAGTTAACCAATCCTGAAGGTCAGTACAACCTTTACTTCAATTGCCTTCCCAGTTCCATCTAATGTCATGACTCTCTCTTCCTCCTATTTTAATTCAAATTTGACACTTTTTTTTCCATATTTAACACATTTATCCTTGCATTAATTACATCGTTCTGTAGGAGGATCATCTTATCTGCACAAACCCCCTTTTATTTTCAGAGTACACTGCACCATGTACGGTCAGTCACCTATTATTTCTCTGTGATTACTCTGTGACCTCTGATGTGAATTACTTAGAGAGGTCACACAGCTATGCAACTTCCTGTGGGGGTCAGACACAGCACATGCAGCACATGGAGCACATGGAGCTCATGATCTCTCCTAACCTGAGAGGATCTATGGTGGTGTGAGCATCCATTACCATCTAAGCACATGGAAGGAGCTGATAATACAAATGTATAGTAATATGTATATATAAGCCTGTCTGATTATAATCTAACTACAAACTGTGAGTAAACAGATGTTTTGTTACTTCAACTTTAAAGTGACTCAGCAGTGAATTATTCAGGGGTGAATGAGAGAGAGATGAAGAAAGAAATTAACATTTCTAAAGCTGAAGCTGTGTGTACTAAAATCTGCTAATTATTTACTACAAATAATCCAACAAAAGGGTTATGGGCCCAGGGCTCAGGAATTGAAAAAGAAGAGAAATATTACCAGGCAGAAAAAAAGGCCACATTTTTCTCTTAAGTTTTAAAGGAAAGATTCAGTCTGTCTCTCTCTCCCCCCACACAGCAGACAGAAGGCTAAGAAAATGGCTGAGGGAAGAAATTCACCATTTTTCTATTCTCTCAAGGTGCCTAGATTAACTGAGTTTAATTATCAGCAGTGGGAACTAAGATTCATATGTCTCCTTCGAGCAAAAAGATTAAATATATGCTTAGACCAAGACAGAACAGCTGAAAATATGGCTGAATGGGACAATGCAAACTATTATGTGAAGTGCATGCTTTTGGAAGATCTCTCAGAGAAACAAGCCATATTAGTGGAGGGAAAAGATACACCAAAGGACATCTTATATAAACTGAGAACTATGTATGCAACTACATATGCAAAGCAGCAACCAATTTGGTTAGCAGAGTTGAATGAAACCAAATTAAGGGATAAAAGTAAATGTAATGATCACATTATGTATCTTATGTCTTCATTTCAAAAGTTAGAACTTTCTGGAATTCCCATGTGTGATGCATTGAAAAGAGCATTTCTTTTTACCTCACTATCAAAGAAGTTTGATGTTTTTAGGTCTGTAAATGAGGCCATTGAAGGGCAATCTTTTGAACAGGCAACATCAAAACTAAGGCAGGAATGCATAATAAATGATTCTGAGGAGATGTGTTCTCAAAGTCAGTCAGAGAGAAATGAAACAAATTTCTTGGCAAAGAACAGAGGAAGGCGGAGCTATGGGAAAACTCCACCCAAGGGCAAGCTGATTTGCTACTCATGTGGAAAGGAGGGACATGTATCTAAATGGTGTAAGGAAACACAAAACACTCCCTCTAGCTCACCTAAGCCAATGGAACTAAAGAATTTTCAAACCAGGAAATGTATGAAGGACAAAGATAAACACAAGGGCTTTCTAATGGCAGAAAAATCTTTGACTATGGTAAATAATAATTCAAATGAAAGTACTTGGATTTTGGATTCAGGGAGCACATGCCATTTAACCAATTGTAAGAATTTCTTTCAGGAAATGTGTCCAGAGGAAGGTATTCTTAAAACTGCAAACGCAGGGACTGCTAAGATCCAAGCAAAAGGTATTGGATTCTTAAAATGCAAAGTGTCTAATGAAGTTAAAGAAATTCCTGTAAGTGATGTCTTGTATATTCCCCAAGCAGTTTGCAATATGCTTAGTGTATCTACATTAGATAAGAAGGGATTTGCGATTCATTTTGAAAACAGTAAGTGCACAATCTCTAAAAATGATGAAGTGTATGCTGAAGCTTTTATGCATAATGATGTTTATAAGCTGAACATTTCAGGTGAAGCCTCACATATGGCGCAAGTAAGGAAGAATGATGGTAAATGTAGTCTGGAAATCTGGCATCGCCGCCTGGGACATCGTGATTTTAAGGTGATCCAGGATCTTTACAGTAAGCAACTAGCCACCGGCATTCAGATAAGTGCAGATGCTGGTAAAATGGAGAAATGCATAGACTGTGTTACTCAAAAAGGTGTAAGACCCTCATTTCCTGCATACACAGGAAATAGGAGTAATAAAGTACTGGACTTAATACACAGTGACTTATGTGGGCCGTTTAATATCCCATCATTGGGAAATAACAGATTTGTGCTAATATTCTTGGATGATTTCTCTAGATATTGTGTGGCCTATTTGCTGAAAGAAAAAAGTCAAGTCACAGACATGCTGAAGAAATACGTAGCCATGGTGAGCAATAAATTTGAAAGAAAACCAAAGGTTCTTCAGACCGACAATGGTGGTGAGTTCACTTCACAAAGCATGCGCACATTTCTAGAACAAGAAGGCATTCAACATATCACAACAGTAGCTTATACACCAGAGCAAAATTCTGTTGCAGAGAGAAAATTTAGGTCACTTGTGGAAATGACCAGGTGTATGCTGTCAGATAGCAATCTCCCTAAAAGACTATGGGGGGAAGCCATTCTCACAGCAGTGTACCTACAAAACAGAATGCCAACTAAAGGCGCTGAGCGCACACCACATGAGACATGGCATGGTAGGAAGCCAAACCTGTCACACATAAGAACATTTGGAAGTACAGCATATGCTCATGTACCAAAGCAAAGAAGGCATAAGCTAGATTCCACAACAGAAAGGGGCATTTTAGTTGGCTATACTCCAGGACACAAAGGATATAGAATTTTGAATCTGAAAACTGGCATTGTTGGCATAAGACATGTTACATATTTTGATGAAAACAAAAGGGTTGATAAAGGCTGGATTATCCCAGATGAGCCTTATCATCCAGAATATGAAACTAGAACCATAATAGACATGCCAGTGTATATAAATGCCATACCAAGGCAGATGTCTGAAAGCAACTCATCTGTATCTAACGAGGAACAGGCAGAGGAAACAGACACAGAAAGGATCATTGAAGAAGACAGTACAGTTGGAGAAGGGGAATCAATTGGAGAAGAACTCTCAGATTTAGAGGATGCGGAAAGGTCAGACCAACCTGTTGTCAGACGCTCATCCAGGGAAAACAAAGGTGTTCCACCCCCAAGACTGTCTTACCTAACAAAGTCAGCAGAAGCTCAAGAGCCCTTAACATGGGATGAGATTGAGAAAATGTCAGCAGAAGAAGCTGCTGAATGGCGTAAAGCTGCACAAGAAGAAATTGATGCATTGGATAAAAATAATACTTGGATTCTTACAAAATTACCTCCTGGCAAGAAAGCTATAGGATGCAAATGGGTATTCAAGTTAAAAAGGAATGCACAAGGAAAAGTGGAAAGGTATAAAGCCAGATTAGTGGCAAAGGGATATCTTCAAAAATATGGAGAAGATTTTGATGAAGTGTTTGCACCTGTAGTGAAACACACGACAATAAGAACACTTCTGAGCATTGCAGTCTCAAAAGGCATGCAAGTCAACCACATTGATGTGAAAACAGCATTTCTTCACGGAGATATAACTGAAGACTTGTACATGGAACAACCAACAGGTTTCATAAATACAAAACAAAGACAGCTAGTGTGTAAATTAAACAAAGGTCTTTATGGATTAAAGCAAAGTGCAAAATGTTGGAATGAAAAATTGCATGAAATATTGACAAATTTAGGATTTAAGCAAGGTGAAGCAGATAAATGTTTGTACACTAGGTGCACAAATGGACAATATGCATACATTTTAGCTTTTGTTGATGATCTGCTCATTGCAAGCAAAAGTGAGCAAGAGTACAAGGACATTGTAAAGTGTTTAAACCTGAATGTTGAGATAAAAGAACTTGGTAATGTGTCATACTATCTTGGTATAGAAATTGAGAAACAAAATGATGGTTCTTATCTTCTAAGCCAGAAGCAGAAAATAAATGAGCTTATTGAAAGTTTAGGTATGCAAGATGCCCAAGTTGTAAGCACTCCCATGATCACTGATTTTCTGAAGGATGAAACAGTAAGAGAACCTTTACCAGATAACATCCAATATAGATCAGCCATAGGTAAGTTTTTATATCTAGCTACCACATACAGGGCTGATATAGCAAATGCAGTAGGAATTTTGAGCAGAAGGGTCAGCTCACCTACCAAATCAGATTGGACTGCAGTAAAAAGGATGGTAAGGTATTTAAAGGGTACCATTGATTGTAAATTAAAGATTTCAGCCAATAGTAATCCAAAACTAATATGTTACTGTGATTCAGATTGGGCAGGGATCATTCTAATTATAAATCCACAAGTGGATATGTGTTTATGTATGGAAATGTACAAATTTCATGGGCCAGTCATAAACAAAGTATTGTGAGTTTGTCTTCTACAGAAGCTGAATATGTGGCCGTATCGGAAGCGTGCAGAGAACTGATGTGGATTGAAAAACTTTTGCTGGATTTTGGAATAGCTGAACAGAGACCAATCCAGATAATGGAAGATAATCAGAGCTGCATCCGACTGTCACAGAATGACAAGGTTCAGTCACGCACCAAGCACATCGCAACGAAATACCACAACGTGCGAGAGTTGGCGAAAGAAGGGGTCATCAGTCTACACTATTGTCACACCAGTGAGATGACAGCTGACATCATGACCAAACCGTTACCCAGAGAACATTTTGTGAATCTGCGTATAAAGCTTGGACTTTGTATGAATAAATAATTGCATGACAGTTATGCATGAGAAGGGGTTTGTTGGAATGTAATTGTATTTTACATGCATTGACTGTCACCTATTATTTCTCTGTGATTACTCTGTGACCTCTGATGTGAATTACTTAGAGAGGTCACACAGCTATGCAACTTCCTGTGGGGGTCAGACACAGCACATGCAGCACATGGAGCACATGGAGCTCATGATCTCTCCTAACCTGAGAGGATCTATGGTGGTGTGAGCATCCATTACCATCTAAGCACATGGAAGGAGCTGATAATACAAATGTATAGTAATATGTATATATAAGCCTGTCTGATTATAATCTAACTACAAACTGTGAGTAAACAGATGTTTTGTTACTTCAACTTTAAAGTGACTCAGCAGTGAATTATTCAGGGGTGAATGAGAGAGAGATGAAGAAAGAAATTAACATTTCTAAAGCTGAAGCTGTGTGTACTAAAATCTGCTAATTATTTACTACAAATAATCCAACAGAACAATACTAGCCACTCCTCCACTGTTGCTACTATTTGAGATTCTACATGGAATGTTGCTATTCCACTAGCAACATTCCATGTAGAAGTCGGCCCTTGCAGATCACCAATGTGGCCGCGCAGGCTTCTGCTTCTGTGAGTCTGACGTCCTGCATGTACGTGCAGGACGTCAGACTCACAGAAACAGAAGCCTGTGCAGCCTTCTACATGGAATGTTGCTAGTGGAACAATAGTAGCAACATTCCATGTAGAATCTCCAATAGTATCTATTTTATTTTTGTTACATTTGTACCCTGCGCTTTCCCACTCATGGGAGGCTCAATGCGGCGGGCAATGGAGGGTTAAGTGACTTGCCCAGAGTCACAAGGAGCTGCCTGTGCCGGGAATCAAACTCAGTTCCTCAGTTCCCCAGGACCAAAGTCCACCACCCTGGACCAAGGGATTTTTTTTTTTTTAAATCAGTGTTTATCAGTTAAAACATAATAATAGTAGAATTTTATTGTTTCAGTTCACTTTAATAAAAATGAGCTAAAGACGGAGAAAGTTAACCAATCCTGAAGGTCAGTACAACCTTTACTTCAATTGCCTTCCCAGTTCCATCTAATGTCATGACTCTCTCTTCCTCCTATTTTAATTCAAATTTGACACTTTTTTTTCCATATTTAACACATTTATCCTTGCATTAATTACATCGTTCTGTAGGAGGATCATCTTATCTGCACAAACCCCCTTTTATTTTCAGAGTTCACTGCACCATGTACGGTCAGTCAATCCAAAATAAATTCTCAACGGATGGTTTGAAAAGATAGTGCCAGAAAACAGAAGTCAGCCAACAGATCACACCTATTTCTGTTGTTACAGTGATAAAATAGCTGCCTGTTTGTTTTTGTGTATGTGTGTGTGTGTGTGTGTTCTTTACTGTGCATGAATATCTTAACATTTATTTCTCTCACCTAGTTTAAGACCCTTCATTCTTTCATCTATGAGCCAATCAGAGCTCTCCTTTCATCTAATTCATTCATCTGTTTATTTGGCGGAGTGTGTACTTGTAAGGGTACCAAGAGGCTTCAGCACTGAAAGCCTAATAAATCGAATCTGTACTCACAGCTCGGTGTCCTGAAATCTGAAGCAGCTGCTAGGTTTTCACATTATCTAGGTGTTCAACGAAATTACAGCTAATGAAAAAGACAACAAATATGCTGAAAATAAAGGGATTCAGAGGGGACTGAAAATAAGTGTATCCAGACTGAATTCTGGCCCCAATAAGCCACATATTCTGCTACTTTAAAATAGTGAGGACAGATGTAATAAGCAACTTATCACTGGGTAAATATTCTGAACAGACTCTGAACCACCACCGATTTTCTGCCAAGTTATGCCTGATCACCAACGTGACACCTTTTGGATTATGACAAATAGCTTTTTCTATTCTCACTGAAGCAGGCATAGAAACAGAGATAGAAATTGATGGCAAAGACCATCCCCCGGTTTCTATATAGGTTGCCCAAATTTGGGCACAGATCCCAGATCCGTGAGCCAACTAATTAGTTAAGGGCCCTTTAATTAAGCCGCATAGGTGCCCACTTGCGCCCGACACGCATCAATTTGGAGTTACCGCCCGGCTATCGCGTGGCCCGTGCGATAATTTCATTTTTGACTCATGTCCGCTACGCGTGCCGGAAAGTATATTTTATTTTCTGGCGCGCAGCAAAAATCGGGCGGTAACTCTGACTTGATGCGGGTAGGTAATTTCCCCACGGTTAACGTGAGAGACCTGACCGCTAAGTCAACAGCTGGTGGTAAGGTCTCAGACCCAAAATGGATGCGCGACAATTTTAATTTTGCTGCATGTCCATTTTGGGCAAAAATATTTAAAAAAGGCCTTACAGGGATGTTGAAAAATGGATCTGCATCTAGAAACAGCCTGGCATTGAATATCTGGGTTTAGCGGTGACAGTGGAAGTTAGCCGGGCTAACTCCCGCGGCCTGAACATCGGCTCCAATAAGAGCAGCCAGCACAGGTGCTCAAGGCCTTCCATATTCTGACCCCAAAGGAGGGGAGAGATGCAGTAGACCTTGAACCTATGAATCTACTCGTTCCCTTGCCAGCTGCTCTCCTTGTGCTTTAGGGGTAGGGCTGGCCTGGTTGAGGGTAAAGGCCGCAGCACCAGCATTGCCCCCAACCAATGTCAGGAAGTATTTTTTCACGGAGAGGGTGGTGGATATGTGGAATACCCTCCCGCGGGAGGTGGTGGAGATGAAAACAGTAATGGAATTCAAACATGCGTGGGATAAACACAAAGGAATCCGGTTTAGAAGGAATGGTTCCATGGAATCTTAGCGGAGATTGGGTGGCGACGCCTATAATTGGGGAAACAAAACGGGAGCTGTACAGACTTCTACAGTCTACACCCTGATCGTGACTGGATAGATAGGGATGGGCTGGAGTATAAATTTTAAGGGGCTTCGACGTTAGCTTCAGAACATAGCACAAGGACAGTGCTGGGCAGAGTTTTACAGTCTGTGCCCTGAGAAAGGCAAGGACAACTCAAACTCGGGTATACATATAAAGTATCACATACCATGTAAAATGAGTTTATCTTGTTGGGCAGACTGGATGGACCGTACAGGTCTTTATCTGCCATCATTAACTATGTTATTATCCAGCTTATTTTCAAAGGAGAAGGGTGGCCATCTTCCGACACAAATTGAGAGATGGGCACCCTTCTCCTAATGGCAGCCAAATCGGCATAATTGAAAGCCGATTTTGGCCGGTCTCAACTGCTTTCCATCACAGGGCCGGCCAAAGTTCAAGGGGGTGTGTCGGCAGTGTACCAAAGGCAGGACAGGGGCGTGGTTAAGAGATGGCCATCCTTGGCCAATAATGGAAAAAAGAAGGGCGGCCCTGACGAGCATTTGGCCAACTTTACTTGGTCCCTTTTTGTTCACGACCAAGCCTTGAAAAGGTGCCCGAACGGACAAGATGACCACCGGAGGGAATTGGGGATCACCTCCCCTTACTCCCCAAGTGGTCACCAACCCCCTCCCACCAAAAAAAATGTTTAAACATTTTTTTGCCAGCCTCTATGCCAGCCTCAAATGTCATACCCAGCTCCATGGCAGCAGTATGCAGGTCCCTGGAGCAGTTTTTAGTGAGTACTGCAGTGCACTTCAGGCAGGCGGACCCAGGCCCATCCCTCCCCCACCTGTTACACTTGTGGTGGTAAATGAGAACCCTCCAAAACCCACCAGAAACCCACTATACCCACATGTAGGTGCCCCCCTTTACCCTTTAAGGGCTATGGGACTGTTGTACAGTTGTGGGGAGTGGATTTTTGGGGGGGGTTGGGGGGCTCAGCACCCAAGGTAAGGGAGCTATGCACCTGGGAGCAATTTATGAAGTCCACTGCAGTGCCTCCTAGGGTGCCCGGTTGGTGTCCTGGCATGTCAGGGGGGATCAGTGCACTAGGAATGCTGGCTCCTCCCACGACCAAATGGCTTGGATTTGGTCGTTTTTGAGATGGCTGGCCTCGGTTTCCATTATCAGCGAAAACCGAGGCCGGCCATCTCTAAGTCCAGCTATCTCAACATTTCGGTTGACCTAAATGTTGAGATTTGAGCGTCCACGACCATATTATCGAAATGAAAGATGGACGCCCATCCTGTTCGATAATACGGCTGTCCCCAGAGATGGGCGCCCTTAGAGATGGGTGCCCCGTTCGATTATGCCCCTCTATGTTACCCTGCGGTAAGTGCCAGTTTACACGTGCTAACGCTTACCGCTCGGTTAGCGCAGGAGACCTTACCGCCAAGTCAATGGGTGGTGGTAAAGTCTCAGGATGAAAATGGACACGTGCCAGTTTTAATTTTGCCGCATGTCCATTTTCGGCCACAAAAAAACCCCTGCTTTTTTCCAGGCATGCTGAAAAATGGACCTGCGTGCGTCCAAAACACACGCCTACACTAGCGTAGGCCATTTTCAGCGTGCCTTAGTAAAAGGGCCCCATACAGAAGGAAATAAGTGAACACCACACTTTTATTTTTATAGAAATACACTGTGGTAGAGTCTGAACACCAGTTCTTATGAAAATAATATTCTTCGGCTGCATATGATCTCAAAGCCTGAAATGAGACCTTGGATCCCATGGCCAGTTGCTGGGACTTGTGGGGCAGAGAGTGTGTCCTGTGGGTGTTGAAGTGATGTTTATCCACAGTAATTAACGGTCATTATCACTGCCTCTCTAACTGCAGTTATGTGCTCTATTTTTCCTCTAATGAAAACTCCAATTACAGATTGAACTACGGAATCCATTGCATATCCCTCTGGGACCCAGCCATCTGTTAAAGGCTAAAGAGGAAGAAGTAGAAAAGGAAAGAAAATTCTGGCCAAATATCCTATTCTACTTGAAAGAGTCACAGTTGCATACAAATTCAGGTCAGCTAGCAGAAGGAAATGGTCCAAGCAGCATCCAATCCCTGAACCCACACCCACACACAATTACATCCATAGATTTGTTTAATACAAACATCCCTGTTCTCTGTATCCTTATGTCCTCTAGATTATGAGATTCATGTAGAAGGGTCTGTTTCGTCTCTATATCTGTATTTTATTTATTTTGATTTATTAACTGCCTTTATAAAGAGATTCACCCAAGGTGGTGCATAGTGGGTGTAGCTGGTCATAGGCAGCATACATCATAGGTGTGTATTTAGTCTGTTTTGCAAGTATTCTATAAAGGAAAGTAAGTGCCTATTTCTCTTTATAGAATAGACACCATCTAAGCACCTAAATATAGGCAGTCTGTTTATAGAATCACACCTTATAGTACCAAAAGGCAGTCTGTAAGGATATTCAACAGCATGATTCCCCTCTTTTGGTAAACTTGGGTACTACTACTTATCATTTCTATAGCGCTACTAGACGTACGCAGCGCTGTACACTTGAACATGAGGAGACAGTCCCTGCTCGACAGAGCTTACAATCTAATTAGGACAGACAAACAGGACAAACAAGAGATTACTCCCTAATTTTCTAAAGGTCGCCAAAAATTGTGCACACAAATTTAGGTATGTGCCCAATTTGTACATGCAATTTAATTGAAAAATGAGGCACCAGTGCCAATGATTGGCTTTTTGACAAGCAATTATTGGCACTTATGGAAATGAATTAATATGTATGTGCAAAAGTTTTGGTGTATCTCAGAAAACGGGCGCAGAAATGGGAGGGTCATGGGCGTTTTGGGGTGGAGAATAGGCATGGATTCCAGTTATGTGTGCAATTGTAGAATAAGGGTGTTCAGCACGTAAATTTAAGCAGAGGCATTTACCACAGTTTTTGTTGATGCAAATGGATGTATCTGAATTTATGCACAATCCCTGTGCTTAAGCGCTATTCTACAGAACGTACTTAACTTTAGATGCAGCTTATAGAATAGCTCTTAAGCTGGGTTTTTTGGCACTGATTTTATAGGAACGATTTATAGAATTCACCCTTTACCCCTGGATTATATAGCGCTCCTAGTTATGTGCGATTTCACACATAAATCTAGGTGTATTTTATAACTATGTATGTAGATTAAAACAAGCTGTTAAGCATTAACAGCTCTTAACAAGCAATAGCGAGCACTAACTGGAAAAAATTAGAATTTACGCGCGTACATTGCTAAACATATTCTGCAATGTACTGTGTCTAACTTCTAATGTGCCCAGGTAAAAGGGGGTGTGGTTAGGGGGCATGGAAATGGACATTTCATGGGCATTCCAAAATCTATGTGCATTGTTATAAAATATGGGCAAGTGTGTTTAAATCTACTCGTAGGGATTTACACCAGCTTTTGTTGGCGTAAAGGAACGTGCGTGGATTCAATCGTATTAACTACGCCTAAACATATTCTAAATACTACGCATAGATTTACGCATGGTATTTACAATATGCTTAGGTGTAATTACCTAGCACGCATTAATTTTAGGCGCCATATATAGAATTGGGCCCTTAGCATGCAAAGTTGAGTGCCCAAGTTATACAATAAGGCCAACTGTGCTTATAACTTAATAGAATAATTAGATGCTAATTGGTTTGAACAACCAATCATTGCCTATAATTGGTGTTAATTGATTCTAATTGGCACTAATTAGCAGTTAAGCATGCCAGTATTCTATAAAATGTGTGCACAAAATCCATATCGCACAACTGCAAGGGGTTGTAGATGGAGAGAAGCATGGGTGTGCCAGGGGCGTGCCCAGGACTTGTGCGCATGTGTTATGGAACACTAGCATTTACACGCCTAACTGCCTACAGCTAGGTGTGAGCGTTTACACCAGTCATTGAGCTAGTATGAATGCTCGTACCTAAAGTTAGGCGTGTAACTGCAGACTTACACTAGTATTCTATTGCTTCTACGTCTTGCCACCTAATTTTATGCAATCTACAGAGAAGTATCCCCTATCCGGATAGTGCCACTGAATATCCACAGATAACAGCTACTTAGCCATCTAGCCAGCTACATTTGGAATAGCGATATGGATTTTGTGCGCACATTTTATAGAATACTGACATGCGTAACTTCTAATTAGTGCCAATTAGCATCAATTAACAACAATTATAGGTAATTGGTTGTTCAAGCCAATTAGCATCTAATTATTCTATTAAGTGATAAACATAACTAGCCTTATTGTATAACTTGGGCACTCAACTTTGCACATTAAGGGCCCAATTCCATATATATGGCACCTAAAATTAATGTGTGCTAGGTAATTACACCTAAGCATATTCTAAATACTGTGCATAAATCTATATGCAGTATTTAGAATACGCTTTAAAATGCAGGCTTCTTATTTGGACCTCCAGGTGACTTTTTAACTAAGATCCAAAAAATGTAGCAAGCTCTACCATCTTATGGTGGCTGTTGCTTTCCAAGACGTATTCCCCCAGATTCTATATAGTGTAACTTGAGTTGCATGCGCAAATCAGGTTGTATTCTGATTAGCGCATGCAACTTAATGATCTTAACAAGTCAATCAGCATTGATAATTGCCACTTAACAAGCAATTATTCACACTAATTGGCTTTAATTAAAATTTACAAACACAACATGCTAAGCATATTCTGTTAAGTGATGCGTGTAAATTCTAAGATGCAGATTGGAAAAGGGGGTGTAGAATGGGCGGGTCATGGGCATTTCTAAAAACTATGCACACTGTTACAGAATACACCTGCGTGCCTAACTTAGGTGTAGGCAATTACGCCAAGTTTTACTTGGTATAAATGTCCGCAACTAAATTTAGATCCGTGGATGTGCACTAGGCATATTCTATAAACAGCACCTAACTTTAGGTGTACTTTATAGAATACTCCTAGGTGTAGTTTTTTTTTTCAGCTCCGATTTTTAAGGCCATTATATATAGAATCTAGCCCATTGCGGAATTGGAAGAACATATCTGTGCTGAGTGTAACGTTTTGGTGGAACTCTACTTCATACATAAATATGAGACAATAGCGTCAGAGAATGCTGAACGTTTTGAGAACTTCTATGCTATTTGGGCTCCTCTATGGATTTATATGGGGTTTTGGAATAGTTTGGGTCGACGTCTGCTGTTTCAGGGATGAGGGGATGGATGGGGAAGATTGTGCTATCTGGCAATGTTATGCGTTCCGTTTTATGCATTAATTCGTACCCAAAAACCATGAAAAGGTACCAATATAATAATCACTAAATAACTGTGATTGAGAAATTAAATTAAATTGAGAGGAGCTCAATCAGACAATCGAACAGCCATGTGCTAGTCTATTTAGACCATTCTCCAGTGGGACTTAGCACTTCTTTCATTGGGAGCTCACTCTATCAAGTGATGTATATGTGCTATAAGTGTTCAATATAAGTGCAAATGTGCCGAATAAGTCTTGAATCTGACTGCACTTCCGAAAGGCTCTGAAACAAGCTGTAATAACAAATATCAATGAAAGTACACATGGAGGGGCATAATGGAATGGGGCACCCAAGTTTTCCTGATGATGTCCTCACAGGACGTCCTCGTGAAGGGGCAGATAAATCCTTATTATCAAAACAAGATGGGCATCCATCTTTCGCTTCAATAATACGGTCGGGGACGCCCAAATCTCTACATTTAGGTCGGCCTTAGAGATGGTCATCCTTAGAGATGGTCATCCCTGGTTTTCAGCGATAATGGAAAACAAGGATGCCCATCTCAGAAATGACCAAATGCAAGCCATTTGGTTGTGGGAGGAGCCAACATTCGTAGTGCACTGGTCCCCCTGACATGGCCAGACTCCAACCGGGCACCCTAGGGGGCACTGCAATGGACTTCACAAATTGCTCCCAGGTGCATAGCTCCCTTACCTTGTGTGCTGAGCCCCCCCCCCCCAAAAAAAAACCCACTCCCCGCAACTGTACACCATTACCATAGCCGCACCTACATGTGGGTATAGTGGGTTTGTGGTGGGTTTTGGAGGGCTCCCATTTACCACCACAAGTGTAACAGGTAGGGGAGGATGGGCCTGGATCCACCTGCCTGAAATGCACTGCAGTACCCACTAACACTGCTCCAGGGACCTGCATACTGCTGTCATGGAGCTGGGTATGATATTTGAGGCTGGTAAAAAATTTTAATTTTTTTTTAGGGTGGGAGGGGGTTAGTGACCACTGGGGGAGTAAGGGGAGGTCATCCCTGATTCCCTCCGGTGGTCATCTGGTCATTTAGGGCACATTTAAGTGGTTTGGTCATAAAAAAAAAAGGACCAAGGAAAGTCGCCCAAGTGCTCGTCAGGGATGCCGTTCTTTTTTCCATTATCGGTCGAGGACGCCCATGTGTTAGGCACACCCCAGTTCCGCCTTCGCTATGCTTCCGACACGCCTCCGGGAACTTTGGTCGTCCCCACGACAGAAAGCAGTTGAGGACGCCCAAAATCGGCTTTTGATTATGTCGATTATGGCGACCCTGGGAGAAGGACGCCCATCTCCCGATTTGTGTCGAAAGATGGGCGCCCTTCTCTTTCGAAAATAAGCCTGATAATGAACTATTCTCTTATCTTGTGAGCCCAGCATCCACTGAACATCAAAGGCTCCATGCAGAAGTACGCTGTTCTGTTTTGGAATAAACTACCACTGAAAGACTGCTCTCCCCTGAATAACGCCCAATTGGGATTTGAGTTTTATTATTTTGGAGTTAACCAGAATAGCATGCCACTGATTTTTGGCATTTAGTGCTAGATAATTATGCCTCTATTTCTATTCCCTTTCCTTCAGAAAAGGAAATGTTGTAACTGTAGTTGATATATGTACTTATTAATAATGAACTGCTAATGGATCTTAATGCTTGGGAACTTACACCATAAGAGGAGTATTCATTCTTGGGAATGTTTCAGAACTGACATCTACATCAAATCTGATGAAATCATGTTTCTGTTTGCTTGACCTGATGTTATGAATGAGTATCCTACTTCAGCATTATGGGTCTACCTGCCTTTATTGTGGGATAATTTAATAACATCATGTTAGGGAATGAAAATGAAAAGGTAAAGAGATTGACTGCCACAGTTGCCCTGACTCCAGATAAGAACTGGCTTATGAAGTTATTCTTTAAGAATAGAAATAAGACTTTTCTGGGCTTAAAGATCCAAATTTTTCCCGATCTCTCTAAGGAAACTCAGAAGAGACGGCAACAGTTTCTATTGATAAATCCAGGAGTTCTTCAACTGGGGGCTACTTTTTTTTTAAGATACCCCTGTAAATGTGTAATTAAATACCAGTCAATTAAATATGTGTTTTATGAACTGTCCCAACTAACAGCAAAAAAAGCATTGGGAGGTCTCAATGTTTAGCTCTACTATTATTTGTTAATTGGTTCCTTTAGGTATGTCAAGAGAAGCAAATTCCTGTAATGTATATTACTTTATAATTTATTTCCATCTTGTAACATCTTGGATCATTTAATGTGGACTTGAAGAATGTCTGGTTAAAAAAATAACTGCTTAGATCAGAAATAGGCAAGGTACTCTCAGAGATCTTTAATGTAATAACTCGGGAGGGAAGGATGCCCACACATCTGAATCAGGCCCATATTACAGTACTATTAAAGCCTGGTAAACCGGCACACCTCCCGGACTCCTATAGACCCATATCACTACTGAACACAGAGACCAAGTTATTGGCTAAGATTCTGGCCAACAGGTTATCCCGGTTCCTACCGACTCTGATTGAGGAGTCTCAGGTAGGTTTTGTTCGAGAAAGGAAAATCGCAAAGAACATGAGAAAGATCGGGGCGCTGGAATGGGTCAGAAAAGAGGGCCAAGAAGCTATGTTAATTAGTTTCGATGCAGAGAAGGCCTTCGATAGAGTGGACTGGGGGTTCTTGTTTGAGGTACTGCAGGCATATGGCATCGAGGGGTTTTTTGCGGATGCAGTGGCAACACTTTATAACGGGCCTATGGCGCGAATCAGTGTCAATGGGCTGTGCTCAGAATGGTTCTCTATTGGGCGGGGAACTAGGCAGGGATGTCCCTTATCACCTCTGTTATTTGTACTGACCTTGGACCCGCTTTTGAGGGAATTCAGGAGGAATGCGGACATAAAAGGAGTGAGTATTCAGGGTAGAGAATTCAAAGCAGCAGCCTTTGCAGATGATTTGCTGGTTTTGATCACAGAACCCCAAACGTCATTGCGCTACTTAATGGAAAGCCTACGAGAATATGGAGAGTTTTCAGGGCTCAAACTCAACTTGGCCAAGTCGGAGGCTTTGGCTAGTGAGGGGGTGAAACAAACAGTCTGGGATCAAGTCCCCTTGCGGCAGGCGACAGAAGCATTCAAATACCTAGGGGTGCAGCTGCCGCTTAACCCGATGAAACTGTATAGTTATAATATTCCCCAGTTGCTTAGGGATACCAAAACACAACTATCTGCGTGGGCTTCGCTACCACTGTCCTTTATGGGTAGAATACACTTATATCGTATGGTTATATTCCCGAAGTGGCTCTATGTGCTGCAAGCATTGCCGCTCAGACTGTTGAGGAAAGACTTGAGGAGATTACAAAGCCACGTGGTGCGGTTTTGCTGGGCGGGGAGAAAACCAAAAATGCGATGGCAACATTTACTTGAAGCCCAGATGAGGGGTGGAATGGGTATGCCCGAGATGAGCGATTACAATCAGGCTTGTCTGTTGAGACACTTAAGGGACTGGATCCTGGGAATGTCCACCTATACAGATCTTGGATGGGAAAAAGCTTACTTTAAGCCCTGGTCTATGAGTTATTTGCTGCATGCAAAAAGTGAGGGACTTCCAAAGCAGGTTAGGGATAGTGTGCTTTTAAAGCCCATGCGACACGCTTGGCGGATTTTATCAGGATATTGGGGACAGAATCCGGAGAGTAGTGGGTTGCTGTCAGTTGTGGGGAATGCAGACTTCCCGGCAGGAAGAGATAGTCGGGTCTTTAGAGACTTGGAGAGGAAGGGTGTATCCCTGCTGGAACACTTTGTTCAACCTGATGGGAAGGTAATACCATATACGGAGTTCTCTGGGAGATATGCGGGAGGGCCTATGACAGAACTGGCATATATGCAGTTGGCGCATTATATCAGGGGTCTGCCCCAGTCCACTCTATCGACGGAATTTGGGGGGAAGGTTAGGGAATTTCTAGCCGGAGATGCAGCGGGACAGGTGTCAGTATCATGGTTCCATAAGGTTCTGAGAGAATTTAAGCCTCAGAGGGATGTTAGCGAGGTGGTCGATCGCTGGAGAAAGGAAGCAGGGGGGAACATAACAGAAGGGAAGGTTTTAACAGCACTCAAAAGAATTCCGGAGATGGTGCACAGTGCAGAGTTGCAGGAATGCCATTTCAGATCAATACACAGGGCATACTTTTCAGGTAAGCAGGCATGGCGAGCAGGGGTTAAAGACTCGGATAAATGCAGGAAATGTGGGGCGAGCATGCCATCGTTAACACATGGGATGTGGCAATGTAGGGCCATTCGGAAGTTCTGGGCAGCTCTTGCCCGATTTTTATCGGGGATTCTAGGGCGGCGAATACCCATCTCATTCGATCAAGCACTGTTCAGTTCGGGAGCAGTGTGGCCAATGGGGAGTCGAGAGGAGAAATTGTTCCTTAGTAAGTCCTGCATCCTGGGGAAAAAATGTATACTCAACCATTGGATTTCAAGCACTCCTCCATCCTATTGGTATTGGAGGAATAAATTACATGCACTGATGCTATGGGAAGCACAAGGGGCCCGTCATTCTGGGAACAGGAGGAAGTTGTTCATTAGAGTATGGGGAGCTTACTTAAACATCATTGCACCTAGATCTAGAAGCCAGGTGATGAATGTATTGGGATGAATGTGGAGTGAATGAGATGGCGGGGGAGGGGGGGGGGGGTCAGAGCTCTGGGGGGATGAGAGACCTTATCCTATTATACCAGTTAACTGCAGGGAGATATATGCTCATTGAGGGGCGCGTTAGGGATCACTTTGTGATCAATCAATGGCATTTTCATGAAGGTTGGCCGAATAGAGGATTGGGGGGTACTAAGGGAAAAAGGACCCCTCATCTGGAATTTGCTGTTGTCTACACTTGAAAGTTGCCCATAGTGGAACGACACATATACTAGGGCAAAACGATCTCATAATTGGCTGGGCAAACATCTACCCTGGGGACTGGGGGATGGGTAGGGCAGGGAGGGGAATGTTAAAGGTTGGCACTGGGGACAAAACACTGCTATAGTACTAACTTGTTGAATATTAGGGGGGGGGAGATAACAGACAAAGCTTGCTGACTGATATTAATGTTCTGTTGTGGGGGAACAAATTTTGATGTTTGACTTTATGTACATCACACTTGTTGGAGATGATTGTCTGTTCTGTCATCAATAAACAAATTGTTGAAACATAAATAGTTGAGGGGGAGGGTTAAAATGTAAAAGTTTGATGACTATCAATAAGGATGAGTGCCAGTTGTGTTACTGTCAAACATGATATTAATGTGTTATAGTAAAGTTGTATTTTCTGATTTGTCATCAATAAAAACCGTTGAAACAAAACAAAAAAAAAAAATGTAAGGTTACTTTTTTTCCCCCCTTTGAAATATTATCGAACTAGACTATACTTTTCTGTACAAGTTTTATGCTTGGTTTATATATGAAAACTTGATAAATAATAATAATAAAAACAGAAAAGATAAAGAGAAGTCAATAGGTTGATTACTTGGAGCATATATTACTGAAGTGTATTATAAGTGTATTATAAAGGATTACATTGTGCAATGCACACCAAACCTTGCCCTTCCTTCCTGTCTAAAATTAATCTGTTTCTTTATACATATTTACTGTCCCACCTGGTCCTTCAAATGTGATGTTAACATTAATTTATTTTATCCATTTAATTCTTACACCATCTCCCAAGCTGTTGCTGCATCAGAATGAAATCTGAGTCCTGCAGGTATTGAAAATAAAGTAGTTGGCATTTGTGGTGGTTTCAAATGCTGAAGACAGCAAAGGTATGTGTTCTCATCTCAGCTGGAGGTGACGCAGAATAATTAAACAATAACTCCTTTGAAAAGACCAGTCTTCTACTCTCACCTACAGCTAAACCTTTTTGAAAATAATTACTCTTGCATAAAGTAATGCTTCAGTTTTTAGTAGAATAAAGAAAAACAAGTTAGCTCACTGTATGGTGTCTGGCTAGCACACAATTTGGAAAAGTTTCTCTCTTGCTCCACAGGCAACACACGGAGGGGCATTTTTGATATGACGTCTAAGTCTGACTTTGGACGTTTTGCACAAAACATCCAAAATCCGAATAGGAAAGGAGATTTTTGAAAAAGAAAAATGTCTATCTTTTTTTTTTCCAAAAATACCGCTTTCAACAAGGTTTTGTGATTTGGACTAGTGGCATACCAAGGGGGGGGGGCGGTGGGGGCGGTCCGCCCCGGGTGCACGCCGCTGGCGGGGGGGGGGGGTGCCGCGCGCCTGTCGGCTCCGCTCGTTCCGTGCTCCCTCTGCCCCGGAACAGGTTACTTCCTGTTCCTTGGCAGAGGGAGAATGGAACGAGCAAAGCTGACAGGCGCGCGGCACCCCCCCCCCCCAACAGGTAAAAATGCACCCGGATGGGTGTCCTTTTGCCGGGGGGAGGTGTCCTTTCGCTGGGGGTGGGGGGTCGCGCTGCACCCAGGGGGGGGGGGCATCGGTGATCCGCCCCAGGTGTCAGCCACCCAAGGAATGCCACTGATTTGGACATTTTGTTTTGGTCCATTTTTGAAAAAAAACAAGTCCAAGTGGAAAATACATAAGCCATTGCGATGTAGGAGGAGCCAGCATTTTTAGTAGACTGATCCCCCAGGAGAGCAATAGGGCACCATAGGGGGCACTGCAGTTGACTTCAAATAGATGCTCCCAGGTACGCATCTCACGGTTGCTCCCTTATCTTTTATGAAGAGCCCCCCAACCCCCCCCCCCCAAACTCACTACCCCCAACTGTACATCACTACAATAGCCCTTATGGGTGAAGGGGGCACCTATATGTGGGTACAGTGGGTTTCTGGTGAGTTTGGGAGAGTTCACAGTTTCCACCAAAAGTGTAAGAGGTAGGGGAAAATATGTGCATGGGTCCACCTGTCTACTGCATCGACCACTAGACTGCATGCTGCTCAGGGCCACAGAGAGACTAAGCAAGGTCTGGGCCAGGGCTGCCATCGCTGCCACCCATGACACAATTCCACATACCTTGGCTGGCGTAGGTCCCCAGGCCATGCCAGATGAAGAAGCCTTCTTCCATCGCTGTTCTTCACTCTGCCATGTTGACTGCCCTTTCCCTTCTGCTGTTTTTCCCCTCATTTCACGCATGCTCAATTTCATCAAAACCAAGCATGCACAATGTGAGGGGAAAAGCAGCCGCAGGGCAGGCAATGTGGCAGAGTGAAGAACAGCGCTGGAGGAAGGCTTCTTCTGCTGGTAGGGCCTGGGGACCCCCACCAGTCTAAAAAGAGGCCCCAAAGCCCTGTGTCTGCTCCTCCCCAGCATCAAAGAAGGGGTCCGGAGCCGGAGTTTTCTCTCTCCAGCACCAGGGTCCCATCAGGAGCAGGAGAAAGAGAGAGAGAGAGAGACCCCGGTGCCAGATCCCCCTTGGAGGCTGGGCCCGGGGGAATCTTGCCCTCCCTGCCCCCTCCCTTTGTGGCCCTGATGCTGCTAAGGGGAGGTCATCTTTTAATTCCTCCAGTAGTCATCTGGTCATTTAGGGCACCCTTTTGTGCCTTATTCGGTATAAAAACAGGTCTAGCTCAAAACATCTTATTTTAAGTCCTGGACGGTTTTGTTTTGTTCCATTATGGCTGAAAAACGTACAAGTGTTTCAAATACCAAGATGCCACCTTTAACACATCACTGACACAGATTTGAATGCATTTTTGATGGACTTTATTTATTTATTACATTTGTACCCCGCGCTTTCCCACTCAAAGCAGGTTCAATGCGGCTTACATAGTAATTGGGATTAAAAAGTGTTGATGAAGAGAAATAAGTTGGGTATTATCGGTGTAATAAAAGGAATAAGAGTGTAGAGATGCAAGGATGGGGGGAGTAGTACAAGGATGAGCAAGGGTAAGTGAGCAATTTGAGGGGTGGATGAGGGGATAGAGCAGTGGATAGGTAGGGGAGAATGTTGCGGGAGATGTAGTCTAGGTCATTATCGTTGTCTCCTGGATATGTGATGGATAGATAGGTTCATAGGAATTAATCTTGGTCATTTGGGTAGGCTTGCCTGAACAGATGGGTTTTTAGTGATTTCCGGAAGGGCAGATGGTCATTGAGTTATCGGATTGGTCTAGGGAGGGCATTCCATAGTTGGCTGCCTAGGAAGGAGAAGTTGGATCCATAGTAGGTTTTGTATTTGAGTCCTTTACAATTGGGGTAATGTAGGTTGAGGTAAGTACGTGATGTTGTAGTCATGTTCCTGGTGGGGAGCTCAATCAGGTTGAGCATATAGCTTGGAGATTCACCGTGGATAATCTTGTGGATTAGTGTGTGGACTTTGAAACTGATTCGTTCTTTGATAGGGAGCCAATGGAGTTTTTTTTCGAAGAGGTGTGGCACTTTCGAATCGTGGTTTGCCAAAAATGAGTCTAGCTGCTGTATTTTGGGCAGTCTGAAGTTTTTTTCGGAATATGGTTCTTGCAGCCTAAGATCTAAAAATTGGTTTCAAAAATACCAATTTGGACGTTTATGTGAGAAAAACATCCAAATGCAGATTTATGCCATTTTTTGAACATTTTTTATCTTTTGAAAATGAGCTCCAATGTCTTCTCTAAAAGTTCTTTAAAAATATAAAGGGAAATTCTATATATGGTGCTGAATTTTCAGCACGAAAAAGCATTCTAACGGATGCAATACACCGAAACAGGGCAAAAACGGCAGATCCACATGAAAATGCACTTATGCACGCATTTATAGAATAGCATGTAAGTGTTTCTGTGAGGATCTGCAAAGGGGGTGTGGCCATGGGAGGGGCATGGGTGGACCAGGGCACTTCCTTAAAATGTGCATAGTGTTATAGAATTCAGGGGATCCGCATCCAGCTTGCACTCTGTGATTTACACCTGGTTTCAATTGGTGTAACTCCTTGTGAATCCCAGTACTACGTCATATTCTTTAAAGGGTGCCAATCCTGGAATGAATTTTGAGCATCATTTTTAGAATTTCCCCATAGCGCTTGCTCTGGAGAGAATGACTATCACACTAATGTTGGTGCCAGAACATACAACATTCTTTTAAATGTCACTATTTTGTTTTGCAATTACTTTGGTTATACAAGTCGCACATAGTATCTGAAACAATATTTGGATCACCTCAATTCAGGTCTTTGCAAGAGATGAATATGTTACCTTCTTTGGGGGTCCTTTTACTAAGGCGCGCTAGAAAGTGGCCAGCACTACGGTTAGTGCATGGGTACAAACAAAGATGTCACGCCTGTGGGACAACACTTTACAAAACCAGAACACTGTACCAGTGATTTCATGGTAAGGATCCTGAAAGGGAACTTTAAAACAATACAGGAACGTAAGACCTTTGAAGTCAAAATGATTAAATATTTTGACACCCACCAGACAGGACTTAACAAAGATCTGGGTTTTCTAGCCCATTACAAAGCATAAAATTGTATTGCTTTGTAAATTGCAGTGCTCTCCTGTCTCCCTCTCACCTATCCACCCCCATCCTGTTAGACTGTCACTGAAATGCTTTGATGTTTTCACTCATCCCCTGTCTCCATGCATATAGACTGTCACTGAAATGCTTTGATGTGTCGCTCATATATACTGTCATCTACCAACATTCGCTTATTTCCGATCTGACGAGGAAGGGCAACCTTTGAAAGCTAATCAAGAAATGTATTAAGTTATGTCCAATAAAAAAACTATCCTCTTATTTTCTTTTCCTTGTTTTATTTTGTTTTATTTCTATTGATTACCTTTAAAAGTGGACTAACGGGGCGTTCCAAGATGGCGGATGGATTGGTAGACGCTCAACATCGACGCTGACTTTCCCTAGGTGAACGATTGCAATAGCAAAGTTTCCTAAAAATGCCTCACACCAAAAGGAAAGGGGTGGTAAAGGGCTTACCGGTGAAAAATCCCGATACCGCCCTAGTGCAGACGACGATGGAGAGGTTTGCCGCCAGTACTCCACGAAGAACCGGCTTGAGTTTCCCCGCAGTGGAGGACGAAGGTGGATCGTCTTTTCCACGGGGAGTTGAGACCTCACTATCCTCGCCGGAAATTAACCCCCCGCCTTGCCCAGCAGGCCTCAGAAGTGGGTTAGGACTTCTAGAAACGTCTGAAGATGGCGAAACAGAAGACCTGTGCACCGGAGCCCAAGATGAGGCCCTGGGACAACAACAGAACAAAGTGGAGTTTAAGACCCCCGAGGCGGTAACTTTGGACACTATCTGGACAGCGATACAGACATTAACGTCCGTTGTAACCCCAATCGTGAGTAAACTAGATTTGGTAACTTCGGCGTTGGATACCTTTAAAAAAGAATCTGAAAAGACTAATATAGCTGTTCAACAGGACTTAAGTATTTTGAAAGAGAAATCTGATTTGCTTATTAAGGATAAGATGGCAATCCATCGAAAGATAGAATACTTTGAAAACTATAATAGACGTTTAAATTTAAGGTTTTTGAATTTCCCTGTTTCCTCTGAATTTAATGCGAAGGAACTGTTTAAAAAATTTCTTATGGAAAATCTTCTATACTCCCCAGAATTGATTCCCCCAATTAACAAAATATATTACTTACCAGATTTGAAAAGGGGAGAAAAATTGAAGACTTCAGGAGATTTACAAAATCTAACAGCCTTCTTGGAACAATCAGTTACTGAAATTCAAACTAGAAAAACTATGCTTGTTTCATTAGTTTTCGAACAGGACGTGAATGCCATATTGAAAATGTACTTTAAAAATTCAACTAAAATGTTTCTTGGAGAAAAGATATGGATATATCCAGATGTGGTGAAAACCACACAAGATAGAAGAAAAGCTTTTTTAGCTTATAGAGAAGAAACTCGATTGCTTGGGGCAAGATTCATTTTGTCATATCCTTGTAAATGTATGATAAACTATTTAGATAAAAAATATGTGTTTTTTGAACCAGAACAGCTGAAAGTCTTTTTAGACATGAAAAAGATAACCAGATAGTGTCCGAAAAAATATAAGATCAGGATTAATATTTAAAAGTGTGGAGTCTATCCAGGCCATATTCATTTAAAATTTGTTTACCACATGTTTAAATTCCATCATTAATGTTTAGTCCCCCATTTTTTTTGTGGTCTAAGAAAGAATTGAAAATATTATGTTCTTTATATCTTCCTTAGAATACGAGGGGAGAGTTTTGTTTCCTATTTCTTATTATATATATTTTGTTATTCTGTTTTTCTTTAACAAGATTGAATGCTTGTATAAAATGTTGAAATTATAAAAAAAAAAAATAATAAAAAAAAAATAAAAAAAAGTGGACTAACACGGCTACCACACCTCTCTACTCAAAGTATTCAGGCAAACTACATACTACAGGAGTGGGCGTGGGGGCCTCGTCAGCCTGGCTCCCCTTCCTCCCCTCCCCCCCCTCACACACACTTTGGGTTCAGGCTCCCTCCAAAATTGTGGCACCAAATGTGTGACTGGCGGGGATGCTCAAGCCCCGCTAGCCAAAGAGATTTACCACCAGAGACCGAGGCCATGCTGGCTGAGTTACAGGAAGTCGGCAGGGTGCTGCATCCCCTGATGCCAGCACTTCTGCGCATGCTCAGTTGAAATTAAACTGAGCATATGTGGAAGTGCTGGCATCAGAGGCTAGAGCAGCCTGCTTGCTTCCTTGCTCCTCAGGCAGCACAGCCCCAGGTTCTGGTAGAGAATGTCTTTGGCTGGCAGGGCTTGAGCATCCCCATATGATTGGAGAGCAGGGAGGGGGGAGGTGGCAGTGGCAGTGGGGGTGGGAGGACTGAGAAGAAATACTTGGCCCCCAGTCCACCTCTGGGCCTTCCCAAAAATCAAGCTCTGACTACGCCCCTGCTATACTCAATTCTGCTCCTAGGAACGCCTATTGTGTGTATGTATAAAAACATTTATAGGATTGTTCCCTGAGTATATGGCAGCAAATTTTACATAGTCCACTTTCTATACTGAAAACCAGATTTTATTCATTGATTCCTTTTCTTAATTTATCCTTCATATTTACTGTTTGCTTCATTCTCCGTCTAATAAGAAATGCTGTTTTCATATATTCTCTTTACTTTGGCTTCAGTCTACTAATCCTGGTAGGAGGTGAGCGATGGAGGTGTGCTACATGTCTTGGGATAGTGTTTGAAATCCAGACAGAAAAAAGGTATTATGGTGAACTTATTGGGCTGTAAACTAATGCAATAATAATTGCTTCTCCTAAGTCTCCGAGTGGCATCTTCAAAGTCTAGACAATATAGCAAAGTCAGCAGCTACTGAAATGGTGCCAGTCAAGATAAGCAGCAGCAATAAAAATCTAGCCATAAGTAAATAACTATTGCAAGACTGGGAAAGACCAAAGGTCCATCAAGCCCAGCATCCTGTTTCCAACAGTGGCTAATCCAGGTCACAAATACCTGGCAAGATCCCCAAAAAAGTAGAAAACATTTTATACTGCTTATCCCAGAAATAGTGGATTTTCCCCTAATCCATTTAATAATGGTCTATGGACTTTTCCTTTAGGAAGCCGCCCAAACCTTTTTTAAACTCCGCTAAGCTAACCGCCTTTACCACATTCTCTGGCAACGAATTCCAGAGTTTAATTACACGTTGAGTGAAGAAACATTTTCTCCGATTCATTTTAAATTTACTATACTGTAGCTTCATCGCATGCCCCCTAGTCCTAGTTTTTTTGGAAAGCGTAAACAGATGCTTCACATCTACCCGTTCCACTCTACTCATTATTTTATAGACCTCTAACATATCTCCCCTCAACTGCTTTTTCTCCAAGCTGAAGAGCCCTAGCTGCTTTAGCCTTTCATCATAGGGAAGTCGTTCCATCCCCTGTATCATGTTCGTCGCCCTTCTCTGCACCTTTTCTAATTCCACTATATCTTTTTTGAGATGCGGCGACCAGAATTGAACACAACATTCAAGGTGTGGTCGCACCATGGAGCGATACAAAAGCATTATAACATCCTCATTTTTGTTTTCCATTCCTTTCTTAATAATACCTAACATTCTATTTGCTTTCTTAGCCGAGCAGCACACTGAGCAGAAAGTTTCAACGTATCATCAACGACGACACCTAGATCCCTTTCTTGGTCAGTGACTCCTAACGTGGAACCTTGCATGACATAGCTATAATTCAGGTTCTTCTTTTCCACATGCATCACTTTGCATTTGCTCACATTAAACGTCATCTGCCATTTCCTCTGTCTTATATAATTCTTCACAATGTAATCCATAACTGTACTGCAACCAACTGCACTTCCATCTTTTACAATGTATTGTAAGCCACACTGAGCCCCCAAATAGGTGGGAAAATGTGGGATACAAATGCAAATAAATAAATAAATAAATAAATTTAGACGCCCAGTCTCCCAGTCTCGTAAGGTCCTCTTGTAATTTTTCACAATCCTCCCACGATTTAACGACTTTGAATAACTTTGTGTCATCAGCAAATTTAATTACCTCACTAGTTACTCCCATCTCTAGGTCATTTATAAATATGTTAAAAAGCAGCGGTTCCAGCACAGACCCCTGGGGAACCCCACTAACTACCCTTCTCTATTGAGAATACTGACCATTTAACCCTACTCTCTATTTTCTATCTTTTAACCAGTTTTTAATCCACAATAGAACATTAACTCCTATCCCATGACTCTCCAATTTCCTCTGGAGTCTTTCATGAGGTACTTTGTCAAACGCCTTCTGAAAATCCAGATACACAATATCAACCGGCTCACCTTTATCCAGATGTTTGTTCACCCCTTCAAAGAAATGTAGTAGATTGGTGAGGCAAGATTTCCCTTCACTAAATCTATGTTGACTTTGTCTCATTAATCCATGCTTTTGAATATGCTCTGTAATTTTGTTCTTAATAATAGTCTCTACCATTTTTCCCGGCACCGACGTCAGACTCACTGGTCTATAATTTCCCGGATCTCCTCTGGAACCTTTTTAAAAAATCGGCGTTACATTGGCCACCTAACAATCTTCCGGTACCACACTCGATTTTAAGCATAAATTACATATTACTAACGATAGCTCCGCAAGCTCCTTTTTCAGTTCTATCAGTACTCTAGGATGAATACCATCCGGTCCAGGAGATTTGCTATTCTTCAGTTTGTAGAACTACCCCATTACATCCTCCAGGTTTACAGAGAGTTCATTAAGTTTCTCTGACTCGTCAGCTTTGAATACCATTTCTGGCACCGGTATCCCATCAAAATCTTCCTCGGTTAAGACCGAAGCAAAGAATCAATTTAATCTCTCCGCTATAGCTTTGTCTTCCCTGATCACCCCTTTTACTCCTCGGTCATCTAGCGGTCCAACCGATTGTTTTGCCTGCTTCCTGCTTTTAATATACCTAAAAAAAATTTTTACTATCCAGCTTATAATCAAAAGTGATTGCCAGCCATCTTCCGACACAAATCGGGAGATGGCCGGCAATTTCTTAAAAGCAGTGAAATCTGTATAATCGAAAGCGGCATTTTTGACAGCATCGCCGCTTTCCCGTCGCTTCGCCGGCAAAAGTTCAAGGGGGCATGTTGGTAGATTAGCGAAGGTGGGACATGGGCGGGCATGGTTGTGGCTACCAGATGGCCGGCATTCGCCGATAATGGAAAAAAAGCAGCGTTAAGCAGTATTTCGCCGGCTTTACTTGGTCCTTTTATTTTCATAACCAAGCCTCAAAAATGTGCCCCAACTGACCAGATGACCACTGGAGGGAATGGGGGATGACCTCCCCATACTCCCCCAGTGGTCACCAACCCCCTTCCATACTAAAAAAATAAAACTAAAAACCTTTTTTGCCAGCCTGTATGCCAGCCTCAAATGCCGTACCCACCTCCATGACAGCAGAATGTGTTGTATCCTCTGACAGCCTTTCCCTGGTTGCGATGTGGCTCTCGGGTGAGTGTGACACCTTTTCTGTTAGGTGCCCTGCAGAGTCACATTAGCAATGCATTGTGGTGGGTGTAGAGTACTGGGCTCTACTCCCATGGTGCTTTTCCTCCCTGCTAACTGGGTCAGAGTGTGCCCTGTTTTGTTTCCTGTTGTAGTCCATGAGGTAGTGGCCATTTTTGTAAGCCAGTTTTAGTTCCCTTTCCTGTGTTACCCACGTTAGAGAACGTAGTTCTTACCTTGAATGGTGCTGAAAGAGGGCATTGTACACCATTGTGCCAGCTCTGACCTACTGCTAATCTTAGTACCAGGGGACTCTTTGCCAGTGGGGCACAACCTCTGATCTGCAGTTAACTGTGAGTAAACGTGGTTATTTCAAGAAAGGACTTTTTCAGAGAGATTAGTCTTCAGGTGTGAACTGGTATGCCAAAGTTATACAGCAGCAATAAGTCCTAGAGGCTGTATGCAGGTCCCTGGAACAATTTTAATGGGTGCAGTACATTTGTGGGTAGTGGGTTTGGGGGGGGGGGGGGGGGGGGGTTGGGGGGCTCAGCTCCCAAAGTAAGGGAGCTATGCACGTGGGAGCTTTCTGAAGTCCACCGCAGTGACCCCTAGGGTGGCTGGTTGGTGTCCTGGCATGTCATGTGGCCAGTGCACTAAAAATGCTGGCTCCTCCCATGGCCAAATGCCTTGAATTTGGCCAGGGTTTGAGATGGCCGACATAACTTTCCATTATCGCTGAAAAACAAACCCGGCCATCTCAAACCCGGCAAACTCCACGGCATTTGGCCGGGTTAAACCATATTATCGACAAAAAAGATGGCCAGCCATCTTTTTCGATAATACGGTTCCGGCCAGCTGTAGGGCCGCCACCAACATAGATCGCCGGCGACGTTTGATTATGCCCCTCCACGTGTTTTTGCCTCCAACGCAATCTTTTTTTCGAAGTCCCTCTTAAATTTCCTTATCAACGCTTTTCATCTGACGTGACATTCCTTATGCTGTTTCTTATTATTTTCAGTCGGTTCCTTCTTCCATTTTCTGAAGGATTTTCTTTTAGCTCTGATAGCTTCCTTCATCTCAGTTTTTAACCACGCCGGCTGTCGTTTGGTCTTCCGTCCTCCTTTTTTAATACGTGGAATATATTTGGCCTGGGCTTCCAGGATGGTGTTTTTGAACAGCATCCACGCCTGATGTAAATTTTTGACCCTCGCAGTGGCTCCACTAAGTTTTTTTTTCACTGTTCTTCTCATTTTATCATAGTCTCCTTTTTTAAAGTTAAACGCTAATGTATTTGATTTCCTATGTATACTTACTTCACAGCTAATATCAAATCTGATCATATTATGATCACTGTTATCAAGCAGCCCCAGCACCATTACCTCCCACACCAGATCATATGCTCCACTAAGGACTAGGTCTAGAATTTTTCCTTCTCTCGTCGGCTCCTGTACCAGCTGCTCCATAAAGCTGTCCTTGATTTCATCAAGGAATTTTACCTCCCTAGCGTGCCCTGATGTTACATTTACCCAGTCAATATCAGTGTAATTGAAATCACCCATTATTATTGTGTTGCCCACTTTGTTTGTGTCCCTAATTTCCTTTAACATTTCTGCATCCGTTTGTTCATCCTGGCCATACAATGCTACCCCTCCACCAATTTGATTCACCCTATCACTATGATATAATTTGTACCCCAGTATGATAGTGTCCCACTGGTTATCCTCCTTCCACCAGGTCTCAGAGATGCCTATTATATCTAATTTTTCATTTAGTACAATATATTCTAACTCTCCCATCTTATTTCTTAGGCTCCTGGCATTCGCATATAGACATTTCAAAGTATGTTTGTTGTTCCTATTTACATGATGCGCCTGATCTACTACGGTCTCTTTTGCAACCTCACTATCAGGATACCCTATCTTCCCTGTTTTGGTGATATCTTTGAAAGATACCTTATCCTGAACCATGCGCTTTTGAGCGACTGTCGGCCTTCCCCCCATTTCTAGTTTAAAAGCTGCTCTATCTCCTTTTTAAATGCCGATGCTAGCAGCCTGGTACCACCCTGGTTAAGGTGGAGCCCATCCTTTTGGAATAGGCTCCCCCTTCCCCAGAATGACGCCCAGTTCCTAACAAATCTAAAACCCTCCTCCCTGCACCATTGTCTCATCCACGCATTGAGACTCTGGAGCTCTGCCTGTCTCTTGGGCCCTATTTCAGAAAAAGCTACCCTAGAGGATCTGGATTTGAGCTTTCTACCTAAGAACCTAAATTTGGCTTCCAGAACCTCTCTCCCATATTTTCCTATGTCATGGGTTTTCTAGCACATTATAAACCATAAAATTGTACTGGTTTGTCACCCTCCTGTCTCCATGCATACCTCCCTGTCCCTCTTCCTGTCTCTCACCTATCCACCCCCATCCTGTTAGACTGTCACTGGAATGCTTTGATGTTTCACTTATATATACTGTCATCTACCAACATTTGCTTATTTTCGATCTGACGAAGAAGGGCAACCTTCGAAAGCTAATCAAGAAATGTATTAAGTTATGTCCAATAAAAAAGGTATCATCTTATTTTCTTTTCCATGTTTTATTTTGTTTTATTTCTATTGTTTTCCTATGTCATTGGTACCCACATGTACCAAGAGAGCCGGCTCCTCCCCAGCACTATCTAAAATCCTATCTAGGTGACACGTGAGGTTCGCCACCTTCGCACCAGGCAGGCAAGTCATCAGGCGATCCTCACGTCCACCAGCCACCCAGCTATCTATATGCCTAATTATCGAATCACCAACTATAACAGCTGTCCTAACCTTTCCCTCCCGGTCAGCACTTGGAGACATATCCTCAGTGTGAGAGGATAGTACATCCCCTGGTGGGTAGGTCCTGGCTACAGGAGTATTTCCTACTTCAGCAGGGTGATGCTCTCCTTCTAGGAGACCTCCCTCCTCCAAGATAGCACAGGGGCTACCAGACTGGAGGTGGAACTTCTCTACAACATCCCTGTAGGTCTACTCTATGTACCTCTGTGTCTCCCTCAGCTCCATCAAGTCTGCTTCTCTAGCCTCAAGAGAACAGACACGTTCTCTGAGAGCTAGGAGCTCTTTGCATCGGGCACACACATATGACATCTCACCAACTGGGAGATAATCATACATGTGACACTCAATGCAAAAGACTGGATAGCACCCCTCTTGCTGCTGGACTGCTGACTCCATCTTAGTGTTTTTGAGTTTTTCAATAATTTAAAACTTAAGGAGGATTTGGGAGGGACACTGGTGCTGGAAAGCATATTTGAAGCAGGCGAGTCGGAGAAACTAAACAAATTCTCTGTAAACTTGGAGGATGTAATGGGTCAGTTCTGCAAACTGAAGAGTAGTAAATCACCAGGACCTGATGGTATTCATCCCAGAGTATTAATAGAACTAAAAAATGAACTTGTAGAGCTACTGTTAGTAATATGCAATCTATCCCTAAAATCGAGTGTGGTACCGGAAGACTGGAGGGTAGCCAATGTTACGCCGATTTTTTAAAAAGGTTCCAGAGGAGATCCGGGAAATTATAGACTGGTGACTCTGACGTCGGTACTGGGTAAAATGGTAGAGGCTATTATCAACAATAAAATTACAGAGCACATACAAAAACATGGGCTGATGAGACAAAGTCAGCACGGATTTAGTGAAGGGAAGTCTTGCCTCACCAATCTACTACATATTTTTGAGGGGGTGAACAAACATGTGGACAATGAGGAGCCGGTGGATATTGTGTATCTGGATTTTCAAAAGGCGTTTGACAAAGTGCCTCATGAAAGACTCCTGAGGAAACTGGAGAGTCATGGGATTGGAGGTAGGGTATTACTATGAATTAAGAGCTGGTTGAAAGATAGGAAGCAAAGAGTAGGGTTGAATGGTCAGTATTCTCAGTGGAGAAGAGTAGTTAGTGGGGTCCCACAGGGGTATGTGTTGGGACCACTGCTTTTTAAAATATTTATAAATGACCTAGAGATGGGAGTAACTAGTGAGGTAATTAAATTCGCAGATGACACAAAATTATTCAGGGTCGTCAAGTCGCAGGAGGAGTGTGGAAGATTACAAGAGGACTAGGGGATTGGGTGTGCAAGTGGCAGATGAAGTTCAATGTTGACAAGTGCAAAGTGATGCATGTGGGTAAGAGGAACCCGAATTACAGCTATGTCATGCAAGGTTCCGTGTTAGGAGTTACGGGCCTAGAAAGGGATCTGGGAGTCATCGAGAATAAAACGTTAAAAACTTCTGCTCAGTGTGCTGCGGCGGCTAAGAAAGCGCACAGAATGTTGAGTATTATTAGGAAAGGGATGGAAAACAAACACGAGGATGTTATAATGCCGTTGTATCGCTCCATGGTGCGACTGCACCTTGAGTATTGTGGCTAATTCTGGTCGCCACATCTCAAAAAAAATAAAAAGGAATTAGAAAAGGTGCAGAGAAGGGCAACGAAATGATAAAGGGAATGGAACGACTTCCTATGAGGAAAGGCTGAGAAGGTTATGGCTCTTCAGCTTGGAGAAAAGGCACCTGAGGGGTGATATGATAGAAGTCTACAAGATAACGAGTGGAGTAGAGCGGACAGATGTGAAGCGTTTGTTTACACTTTCAAACAACAACAAAACCAGGGGACACAAGATGAAGCTAGAATATGGTAGATTTAAAACAAATAGGAGAAAGTTTTTTTTTTTTTTTTTTTGGAGGGGGGGGGGGGGGGGTTGCCGGGTTCTTGAAGCCTGGATTGGCCGCTGTCGGAGACAGGATGCTGGGCTTGATGGACCCTTGGTATTTTCCCAGTATGGAGGTGCTTATGTACTTGTGTACTTGATACAGTATTAAGGATATTAGCCTAATATAAAAGTGTATTTTAGTTTATAAAAGTATATTGTATGATTTATTTAGTGTTTCCTTCTTAGATGGTAATGAAATGTATTTAAAACTCTGTAAGAGCACTCCTTGCTTGTTACCCTAATTACAATAACTGACTATAAATGAAGAGTTGTCCTAGGGGTGGGTGGGAAGACTATACTAGATCCTGTAGTGCCTGCTAGATTCTATCTGTTAATGCTGTGGTACAAAGTTTTTAAAACTAAGTGGAAAAGACTATGGAGATCTACTATAATAAAACTAACCCTCAACGTTCTGAGGACACTAACGTCAGTGAAGCCAAGCCCTGACTTCCTTCAAAAAGGTTTGAAGGTTCGTGGTGGTGAAGCCACCAAAATTGCTCCGGGCCCCGCCCTCGAGGGCGGAGCAATGGCAGAACAACGAAGGGGTTCGCAGGGAGGGAGGCAGGGAGGCCGGGTAGGGGGGGTGGGAAATCGCTCCGGGCCCTGCCCTCACATCAAACGTCATGACATTGGGGGCGGAGCAATGGCAGAACAACGAAGGGGTTGGCCAGGGAGGGGGGATGTTGGCGACGAAAACCTTGCTAGCGCCCGTTTCATTTGCTCTGAAATGGGCCTCTTTTACTAGTTAGTTGATAAAATTTGCTTTTTATATTTTTATTTTGCCTAACACTAACCTACAATTCCTCCTTTAAACCCCAATCTTTAAGTTCCCAAAGCACAAAGCAAATTAGCGTTCACTTACCAGAGAACTGTCCTCTTCTCTTGGAACTTCTCAGGAAGAAAATTCAGTGAGACCTTTCCTCTTTATATAGTTTTGAATCTAAGGGGCCTTTTTTTAAACAAGCTCTTTGAAGCTGACTCAGCAACCTATGCAAGTATTCTACTTCCCCACACCTTAAATAACACTTAATTGAGGTTCCTGGATGAGCTACCACTCCTGCAGCCAAGGAACAGAAAATAACTGCCTTTTAGAACAAGAGTTTTTGGCTTTTTAGTTTCTACCTCTAGAAAAGGTTTCAGTTTAAAACTATGGGAAAAGGGTTTGTATACCACGACAACTAGTTAATGATGCTTGCTTTTCTCTCTCTCTTTTATTCCCCCCTTAATGCTAAACTTGGTCCTGCTTGCTTTTCCCTCTCTCTCTCTCTTTTTATTCTCCCTTAATACTAAACTAGATCCTGCAGTGCCTGGTAGATCCTATCTGTTAATGCTGTTGTACAAAGTTTTTAAAACTAAGTGGAAAAGACTATGGAGATTAGTTGATAAAATATTTTTATTTTGCCTAACACTAACCTACAATTCCTCCTTTAAACCCCAATCTTTAAGTTCCCAAAGCACAGAGCAAAATAGCGTTCACTTACCAGAGAAATGTCCTCTTCTCTTGGAACTTCTCAGAAACAAATGTCTTTGCTTTTGGGAAAATTTAATGTGCAAAGAATGTTGCTAAGGAACTGAGAACTCAGACAGTACCTTTAGCACTTCAGGATCACAAGAAGTGATGGAAGATCCCGTAAAGACATTGAGATGTGAGTTGACTTGTAACCGCACAACAATTGATTTTCTTTGACACAAATGGCAAATTTAGAGAACTATTGATGTGCAAACGAGAGTATGATAGGTCTTTCTGAAGGAGGAGAATCACATAATACTTTTGCCAGAGTTGTGTTGAAATTGACTGCCTGCACCTGGAAAGAGTGAAAAACTGACAGTGCACTAGTTATAGCACTACATTACATTCCATCGACATGAAAGATGAGAAATCACAGAACTTAAACAAATAAAAAACAATACTTAGAAATTCAAGAATGTGCTTTTGGTTTGAAATGACATTGAAGCAATGAATGGGTCCTTTTACTAAGGTGCCCTGAAAACTAGCCTGGAGTAGACTAGAGGACACTCGAGGAAGTTACATGGAAATGCATTTCAAACAAATAGGAGGAAATATTTTTTCACTCAACGAATAGTTAAGCTCTGGAACTCTCTGGGTTTTAAAAAGTTTGGACAAATTCCTGGAGGAAAAGTCCATAGTTTGTTATTGAGACAGACATGGGAAGCAACTGCTTGCCCTGGGATTTGTAGTATGGAGTGTTGCCACGATTTGAGTTTCTGCCAGGTACTTGTGACCTGGCGTGGCCAATGTTTGGAAAACAGGATACTGGGCTAGATGATACTGGCTACTCTTATGTTCTTATGGTAGTGTAGGCTCGTGTTTTGTCCACGTGCAGAATCATTTTTCAGTGCACCTGTAAAAAATGTCTTTTTTTTTGGGGGGGGGGGGGATCGAAAATAGACATGTGGCAAAATGAAAATTGGTGTGCGTCAATTTTGGGTCTGAGACCTTACCGCCAGCCTTTGACTTAGCGGTAAGGTCTCAGGCATTAACTGGGTGATAATAGTCAATGCGCGTTCAAATGGCGATTACCGCCCACATGGCAGAAAATAAAAATATATCCTGATGCACATAGTGGACACACGCGAAAAATGAAATTACCGTCCGGGCCACACGGTAGCTGGGCAATAACTCGGAAATTGACGTGCATAAGCGCTTACGCAGTTTAGTAAAAGGACCCCAAAATTAGTTGTGTCATTTCTTGTTGTTTTCAAAACAAAGTAGCAGAAAAGAAACTTATGAAAGCATTTAATTCCAATAGTGCACACAAAATTTTGTAGTGTGCAGTAAAACAGTTTCCTGCGGTGCACACTGAAATGAAAATAATGAAAAAAGAAATAAAATGAAAAGAATGTGGAAAAAAAATCTAGCATAGCTTCATACAATGGATCTGCTGTGTGAAGAGAGCAAATTCTTTAATGAAAATAAGACCGATGCTTTGGAAAACTGACAGCGAAGCATCAATTCATGTCCAGTTTAATACATGCTTAATGAGGAAGTTTCAATTCAATGAAGTAGTTTATACAAGAATTTTGTACATCAAAATGTACTCAGTAAAAGATAAGTTGATTTATGTTTTATACATACAGGACTTGATATTCAGCCGGTAGTGATCAGCGCTTTGTTGACCATCACCGGCATTATACCTGGAAATTTAGTGCCGGGCAATGTGAGGGCTCTGGCATTGAATTATCAAGTATACTGAGCTGATGAAAACATAGCCGATTAAGGGGTCCTTTTACTAAAGTGCGCTGAAAAATGGCCTGCGGTAGTGTAGATGCGTGTTTTGGCTGCGCGCAGAATTATTTTCCAGCGCACCTAGAAAAAAATGCCTTTTTTTTTCAGAAAATGGACGTGCAGCAAAATTGAAATTGTCGCGTGTCCATTTTGGGTATGAGACCTTACTAGACATACACAGTGATGTATTCATAGAAAGTGCATTATGAAAAAATTTGTATAAATTTGTATAAAATAGTAGCAGAGCTTTCACTAAAACCCAGAGATAACATAGAGAGGCATAATCGAACAGGGGCGCCCATCTATAAGGACGCCTATCTCTAAGGACAGCCCTGTAAAGAAGCGTACCTGGCCGTATTATCGAAACAAGATGGGCGGCCATCTTTCGTTTCGATAATACGGTCAGGGACGGCCAAATCTCAACATTTGGGTCGACCTTAGAGATGGCCGACATTGGTTTTCGCCGATAATGGAAACTAAGGGCGCCCATCTCAAAACCGGCCAAATCCAAGCCATTTGGTTGCGGGAGGAGCCAACATTTGTAGTGCACTGGTCCTCCTCACATGCCAGGACACCAACCGGGCACCCTAGGGGGCACTGCAGTGGACTTCACAAATTGCTCCCAGGTGCATAGCTCCCTTACCTTGTGTGCTGAGCCCCCAAAACCCACTCCCCACAACTGTACCATAGCGCTTAAAGGGTAACGAGGGGCACTTAGATGTGGGTACAGTGAGTTTTGGGTGGGTTTTGGAGGGTTCTCATTTACCACCACAAGTGTAACAGGTAGGGGGGGATGGGCCTGGGTCCGCCTGCCTGAAGTGCACTGCACCCACTAAAAACTGCTCCAGAGACCTGCATAATGCTGTGATGGAGCTGGGTATGACATTTGAGGCTGGCATAGAAGCTGGAAAAAAATATTTTTTAATTTGTTTTTTTTTTTTGGGTGGAAGGGGGTTGGTGATCACTGGGGGAGTAAGGGGAGGTGATCACCGATTCCCTCCGGTGGTCATCTGGTCAGTTCAGGCACCTTTTCAAGGCTTGGTCGTGAACAAAAAGGGACCAAGTAAAGTCGGCCAAATGCTCATCAGGGACGCCCTTCTTTTTTCCACTATCGGCCGAGGACAGCCATCTCTTAACCACGCCCCCGTCCCGCCTTTGATACACTGCCAACACGCCCCCTTGAACTTTGGCCCTCCCTGCGACGGAAAGCAGTTGAAGCCACCCAAAATCGGCTTTCGATTATGCCGATTTGGGCGCCCTTAGGAGAAGGCCGCCCATCTCCCGATTTGTGTCGGAAGATGGCCGCCCTTCTCCTTCGAAAATAAGGTGGATAGATAGCTGCCATTTTGGCACACCCCTGATCACTTTTTAAAATTTAATGGCAAATATTAAAGTAGCTAGTAGAAAGATTTTTTCTTGTTAAGTATATATTTTTTTCTTTAAATGATTGCCAACTAATTTAAAAACAGCATTGTTTAGGTGGAAGGTATTGAATGAGGCGACTCCATCCTGACGAACTATTTAAGTTTCTTTGTCATTGCACTGTGAGAACATTTGATTGCTCTTGCTTCTTGCAAATCTGTATAGCAAATACCACAGTACTCTAACCAGGTCACTCAGGGGAGTCTATGCTCAGGCCAAAGATGTGATAATTTCCATAATTTTCAATCCTAATCTTTTCCTTTTCTTCTTATTTATAACATTAAGATATATTCTTCAGGAGAGAAAGGGTTATTTGCTGGCTCCATTTTAAACAAAATGACAGAACAATTTTCTTCTCTTGGAATCAAGTTTTGAAAAGGATTTCTCGGTGGTATGAGACTTGTGAGTTAAAATGGAAGCACTTATGCAGGGAAATCATTGTAGTATAAAAGCTGTGGGCATTTCTTAGCCAAATGGCAATGTTCTCGGTAAAGATAATATCCTGTGTGCAACTGCTGTTAATCCAGAATCGTGTCACAACTTTTCTAATTAGAATTGTTTAGTAAGATGGATGAGCACTTCGTAGAAACAGAATGGGATATAAGAGTTTGAGGTTTGCTTCTCTGCTATCATATTTCACCAAGGGGAACGTGCATGGAAAGGATCTTGGCTAGATGGGAAATGAACAATATTCTTTTCGTAAGAAACCTTTTTAAAATTGTTTTTGAAGGAAAATTTATGGCAATAGTGTCTGACCTAAAGGCATAGCTCTCTGTTAGATTTGAATGTTTAATTGATGACAAGGAATTATCAGGAAAGTCTGAACAAAAATACCTATTGGATAAAAAAGCTATAGAAAAATATTTTATCTTAGAAAGTTACTGGTCGATATTCAAGGACACATATCCAGTTAGCAGGTGCTGGTAATCAAATAAGTGCAGGTGAATGAGATATTCCTTTTGACTGCCTTGTCAGTATCTGCACAGTACAAGGGCAGTCCATTGGTGGAACTTGGGCAGAGCCGAGGTTTATCCTGTTAATAGCAATATTCAGATCCCAACCTGGTATAAAATCAGGACAGCTAAAAAGCCATTCTTACTTTATCCAGATAAACAACTACTACAATTTGTAATATTCTTCTCCAGATTTTGTAATTGTATTTACTATGTAAGCCGCATTGAGCCTGCAACATGTGGGAAAGTGCGTGGTACAAATGTAATAAATAAATAAATAAATATCACCACTAACCAGTCAGTAATGTCAGTCAGCACTGCCAGTCAGCATGGATTCTCAAATGTCGATTCTATAAAGGGGCACCGTCCTAGATATAGCTGCTCCAATGCAGATTCTGTTACAGAATGCTAGCATAAACCTGCATTGGTGCGCCTGAATTTAGGCGATGGCAGGTGTAAATGAGCACGCCTAAATGCAGCAAGCAGTGTACGCAACTTATAGTATTCTATAAGTTGTGCAAGTTTTTAGAAGACACGTCCATGCCCTGCCATGATCTAAAAATAAAAATAATATAGCACATAAGTACATAAGTACATAAGTAGTGCCATACTGGGAAAGACCAAAGGTCCATCCAGCCCAGCATCCTGTCACCGACAGTGGCCAATCCAGGTCAAGGGCACCTGGCACGCTCCCCAAACGTAAAAACATTCCAGACAAGTTATACCTAAAAATGCGGAATTTTTCCAAGTCCATTTAATAGCGGTCTATGGACTTGTCCTTTAGGAATCTATCTAACCCCTTTTTAAACTCCGTCAAGCTAACCGCCCGTACCACGTTCTCCGGCAACGAATTCCAGAGTCTAATTACACGTTGGGTGAAGAAAAATTTTCTCCGATTCGTTTTAAATTTACCACACTGTAGCTTCAACTCATGCCCTCTAGTCCTAGTATTTTTGGATAGCGTGAACAGTCGCTTCACATCCACCCGATCCATTCCACTCATTATTTTATACACTTCTATCATATCTCCCCTCAGCCGTCTCTTCTCCAAGCTGAAAAGCCCTAGCCTTCTCAGCCTCTCTTCATAGGAAAGTCGTCCCATCCCCACTATCATTTTCGTCGCCCTTCGCTGTACCTTTTCCAATTCTACTATATCTTTTTTGAGATACGGAGACCAGTACTGAACACAATACTCTAGGTGCGGTCGCACCATGGAGCGATACAACGGCATTATAACATCCGCACACCTGGACTCCATACCCTTCCTAATAACACCCAACATTCTATTCGCTTTCCTAGCCGCAGCAGCACACTGAGCAGAAGGTTTCAGCGTATCATCGACGACGACACCCAAATCCCTTTCTTGATCCGTAACTCCTAACGCGGAACCTTGCAAGACGTAGCTATAATTCGGGTTCCTCTTACCCACATGCATCACTTTGCACTTGTCAACATTGAACTTCATCTGCCACTTGCACGCCCATTCTCCCAGTCTCGCAAGGTCCTCCTGTAATCGTTCACATTCCTCCTGCGACTTGACGACCCTGAATAATTTTGTGTCATCGGCGAATTTAATTACCTCACTAGTTATTCCCATCTCTAGGTCATTTATAAATACATTAAAAAGCAACGGACCCAGCACAGACCCCTGCGGGACCCCACTAACTACCCTCCTCCACTGAGAATACTGGCCACGCAATCCTACTCTCTGCTTCCTATCTTTCAACCAGTTCTTAATCCATAATAATACCCTACCTCCGATTCCATGGCTCTGCAATTTCTTCAGGAGTCTTTCGTGCGGCACTTTGTCAAACGCCTTCTGAAAATCCAGATATACAATATCAACCGGCTCCCCATTGTCCACATGTTTGCTTACCCCCTCAAAAAAATGCATTAGATTGGTGAGACTAAATACCACTAAGTACTAAGTACAAATCATAATCTAATATACCTACATAATACAAAATGAATTACATTTATAATGCACTGTGCTCAGCTCACCAGTGTAATCACCTACAATGTGAAACAAGTGAGAACTGGGATGGAACCGTCATTGCACATTAATGTTCCAAATACACCACCAGCGATAAAAATTGGTCAAATCACCACCATCAGGTTACTGAAGAGAATCTGTTACAGAAAATATCAAAACATTCATCAATTGTAAAGCCAAGTTACTACGCTCAATATTGATAAGAGGCAGATAAAAATAGAACATAATAATCCATAACAACAAAAGAAAGTAAAACTCCTTAGTCTATAACAGTAAATTCCACCAGTTCTTTAGATGAAATTAAATCACTTATATTAGCCCTCCGGTAGAATGAATGCTGACTCTTCAAATTGCGTGACGGCCCATGCCCTGTTTGTGTCATCATGAAATAGTGCCCCCAGCTAAAATCGCTGAGTACTGCATTAAATTCAATGAAAAAGGAAGAAAACCTTTCCTCAACTCAGATCCAGTTTCTCATATTATTTATTTTTTTAAATTGGGATTTATTAACCGCCTTTATGAAGAGATTCACCGAAGGTGGCATGTGTGGTAAAATCTGTTTTAGACTGACAAATACACAGTATACCTGAATGCAACTCATCTTAAGCTACTACTGAAAAAGGTGTGAGCAAAATCCAAATAAATAGACAATCTGGTGTGGACTTTTTGCATGCCACCATCTCAATGTTCATTTCTGTCCCAGGTGGGGTTACTCCAAGCTACATCAGATCCAGGAAGTTCCTCATTACTCTTCAAGAGGAGAGATTTGGCTTCTAAAAAATATTTCACTTTCAGAAAAATTGGAAAGATCCAATAGCTAGGATGATTTCTCTTCTTTAATTCTATTGGATAACACAAGAGAATATGGGGCCCTTTTATAAAGGCGCACTGAAAAATGGCCCGCGGTAGTGTAGACGCATGTTTTGGGCGCGCACAGATTCATCTTTCAGTGCATCTGTAAAAAAAACCCCTTTTTAAAATTTTGCCCAAAATGGACGTGCAGCAAAATGAAAATTGCCGCGCATCCATTTTGGGTCTGAGACCAGCCATTGACCTAATGGTAAAGTCTCACGCAGTAACTGGGCGGTAATGACCTATTCGCATCAAATGCCACTTGGAGCGCGTCCAAAAATAAAAATTATTTTTCGGACATGCATTTCGGACGTGCGCCAAAAGTGAAATTACCACAAGAGCCACATGGTAGCCAGGCAGTAACTCCATTTTGGCGCACATTGAGTGCGCATAGATACTTATGCGGCTTAGTAAATGGGCCCCTATGTAACTTCCTGTTCTTGCTGTAAAGAACAGTACTGAGGTCCCCAGGCTGATCTTTCCAGCAGAGAGATACAGTAGAAATCACAATTTGGGGGAATTAAGCCTATTCCCCTGGATTCTACATAGTTTACCCAAAGTTGGTGTCCCAAATTTGGGCATGGAACGCAGATGCATATGTAAATTAATTAGTCAATTGGGTACTAACAACCAATTAATGGCATTATATGGAGTTAATTAGCACTTAATTGACACTAATTTGAATGTATGCATGCAAAGAACAAACCCTAAAGAAGCTCCAAATGGCGCAAAACACAGCAGCGAGATTACTATTTGGTAAATCTCGGTTTGAAGCAGTGAAACCACTAAGAGAGAAGCTCCACTGGCTACCAATCAAAGAGCGTATCGAATTCAAAGTCTGTGCTCTAACCCACAAGATCGTTTACGGGGATGCTCCGGGATTTTTACTGGATGCAAAGAACAAACCCTAAAGAAGCTCCAAACAGCGCAAAACACAGCGGCGAGATTACTATTTAGTAAATCTCGGTTTGAAGCAGCGACACCACTAAGAGAGAAGCTCCACTGGCTACCAATCAAAGAGCGTATCTAATTCAAAGTCTGTGCTCTAACCCACAAGATTGTTTACGGGGATGCTCCAGTTTATATGTTCAGCCTGATTGACCTCCCTCCAAGAAACTCCAAGAAGCCGTCCCGTACTTATCTACATCTCCACTATCCTAACTGCAAGAATATACGGTACAAATTGCTCTTCGCCTCCTCTTTTTGCTTTATGAGTCCACGATATTGGAATGCTCTGCCATCCGCATTAAGGGAAACTACCGACCACGCCCTGTTTAAGAAACTCCTCAAGACTCATCTATGTGATAAAACCTACTCAGCTGTTCCTTAACTTCCTGCCTTCCCTCCTTGGCTTCCCCTGTTGTTCCCCCCCCACCCCCAGATGTGCCTTCTTCTTTGTTCCGCCCTTGCATTTGTTTGATGTTCATTCTATAAATTGTTAGCCACATAGAGCTTGCTATGTTGGGAATATGTGGGATATAAATGTTCTAAATAAATAAATAAATCTGCCTTTGTGCTATTCTGTAATGCTGTGTGCCCAAAGTTTCTCATGTGCAACCTAAAGGGGGAATGGCCATGGGAGGGGCATGGGCAGGTCAAGGGTGTTCCAAATTGTTAGGCACAGTGTTATAGAATGTTTATGTTTCTTTATTTGTATCCCGCCTTATATCCAAGGTGGGTAACAACACAACATACACAATAATAGTAAAATCACAACAGTACAGACCATAAATCAATACAATAATAACAGTATCATCAGTACCAGAACACTCCAAGCATCATTAATTAGTAAGCTGGTCTAGCAAAAGACATTTAAACATTTGCTTAAATGATGCAGTATTCTGTTGAACTTTCAGAGAAAAATTCAATTTATTCCATGCAGGTATTCTATAACATCATACCTAATTTCTGGGAATGCCCCTGTGACAAAACAGTGGGTTTAAGCCTGTAACTTGTATTATTTCTTGAAGTGTATTTCTCTAGTTTGGCCAGCAGGAGGTGCATGTTTATGTTTAAAGCTGTTATAGAGAAAAGACCTGCAGTGATTGGCCTGGAGTTTGAAGTTACCCTGGAGCTACTGGTTTTTGCTCCAGTTTCAGTAAGGAAGAAGAGAGAGATCTCTTTGCTGAAGCACTGTAAACAATTATATTTGATAACTGGTGAGCAGCTATGTGTCCTGATCTCCCCAGGTATTATTTAGATAGTATACAAATGTTTACTTAGTTTTATAATTGATCAATTTTTCAGTTACTTGGTACGTTTGCTGATTGCATCTTTTCTGTTCATTGTTCTAATTTTTCAGACAATAAACAATATTGGTTTATTGACTCTGCTTGTCTGGACTGATTAAGAATCCTGGTGGTTTGTGTGTTGGGTCTGTGAGTGTTTTCTATGAACTGAGGAGGCACTGGAAGTGTAGCCCCAGTAACTTAGAAATCAATGGGGATAACTTGAGGGGAGAAAAAAAACATGTTGTAGACCAGAGGTAGTTGAAACCCAGTCGGTGGGAGGAGGGTGCTAGTATAGAGCACAAGCAGCAGGTGCAGGCAGACATGAGCCGTGCTGTGGATAAACCTGCTAAATGGCTGAAGGGTAGCCCCAGGCTGGTGGCTAGGCATTTTGTGACAGCCTCTGACCCACCCATGCCTCTCCCATGGCCATACCCCCTTTTGAGTTACATACTATGAAATTTAGGTGCCCATGTTATAGAATAGGGAGTAGAACAAATCCTTGTGTAACTCTTACTGACGATTAAGTGCTTCTTAATGCCAAAAATTGATTGCTATCACCTAATTAGCTAATTAGTTTGTATGCAGATCTGTGCCCAGAATTGCGTGTTCAACCTTGGCTGATCTCTACAGAATCCGGCAGTATATATCCAGAAGAGGGTTGGAAGGTTGGGTGGGACTATTGGAAACTAAGGAGGCAGGAAAAAGACCTTTGCAATTGCCATATTCTGTTTAAATTCCTTAGCCCACCTTGTCCCCAGACCAGCTGGCTAATGAAATTGAGGACTATGCTGACATGACTGCACGTGTACTACATCAACCCACCTCCGGTCTACAACATGTTTTTCTCTCCCCCTTTTTTGGTCCGTACCCCCCTCCTCATTGTTTAGGTGTGACATGGCCCAAGTGATGATGGCCACTGTATCATGTAGGGGGAGGAACCAAACTGCCCACCAGGAGCAACATCGATGCTTGCCTGACTGGCAGTGGCATAGGAAGGGGGGGCGGTGGGGCGGTCCGCCCCAGATGCACGCCGCTGGGGGGGTGTCGGCTCCGCTGGTTCCCTGCTCTCTCTGCCCCAGAACAGGTTACTTCCTGTTCCGGGGCAGAGAGAGCAGGGAACCAGCGGAGCCAATGCAGCTCTTAGCGACGTGCACTCGGGGCGGAGCGGCCCTCCCACCCGTCCCCTTTCCTACGCCAGTGGTAAGAATATGCTCCGGGGGGTGTGCACGCCGAGGGGGGGGGGGGTGCACCGTGCTGCACCCGGGGGGGGGGGGAGTGCGCAGCAGCGACCCACCCTGGGTGTCAGCCGCCCTCGCTACGGCACTGCTGACTGGGTTTCCTGCTTGGGTTCTCCGGTCACTCATAGCACCCAGGCAGGTACCATGGGGCCATACACTTCAATTCATTTTAGAATATATTTTACCAATGATTATCTCAATGATGAAAGTCACTGAAAAAGAACAAGGAAAAGGGCATATAGAGGGGCATAATCGAACGTCGCTGGCAAAATAGATCGCCTGCTATCTATTTTGGCGGCGGCACAACAGCTGGCCGGAACCGTATTATCGAAAAAGATGACCGGCCATCTTTTTTTTCGATAATACGGTTTAGCCCAGCCAAATGCCAGAGTTCGCCGGGTTTGAGATGGCCGGTTTTGTTTTTCAGCGATAATGGAAAAAAAATGCTGGCCATCTCAAACCCGGCAAAATCCAAGGCATTTGGTCATGGGAGGAGCCAGCATTTGTAGTGCACTGGTCCCCTTAACATGCCAGGACACCAACCGGGCACCCTAGGGGGCACTTCTAACAATGTTTAAAAAATACACAAATAGCTCCCAGGTGCATAGCTCCCTTACCTTGGGTGCTGAGCCCCCCAAATCCCCCCCAAACCCACTCCCCACAACTCTACACCATTACCATAGTCCTTATGGGTGAAGGGGGTCACCTACATGTGGGTACAGTGGGTTTTGGGGGGTTTGGAGGGCTCAACACTTAGCACCACAAGTGTAACAGGTAGGGGGGGATGGACCTGGGTCTGCCTGCCTGAAGTGCACTGCACCCATTAAAAACTGCTCCAGGGACTTGCATACTGCTGTCAGAGAGCTGGGTATGACATTTGAGGCTGGCATACAGGCTGGCAAAAAAGGTTTTTATTTTTATTTTTTTAGTGTGGGAGGGGGTTGGTGACCACTGGGGGACTAAGGGGAGGTCACCCCCCATTCCCTCCTGTGGTCATCTGGTCAGTTGGGGCACCTTTTTGAGGCTTGGTCGTGAAAATAAAAGGACCAAGTAAACCCGGCGAAATACTGCTTAACGCCAATTTCTTTTCCATTATCTGCGAAAGAGGGTCATCTGGTAGCCACGCCCATGCCCGCCCATGTCCCACCTTCGCTACGCCGCCGACACGCCCCCTTGAACTTTCGCAGGCACAGCGATGGTGTCAAAAAAGCCGCTTTCGATTATACCGATTTCGCTGCTTTTGAGAGATCGCTGGCCATCTCCCGATTTATGTCGGAAGATCGCCAGCGATCACTTTCGAAAATAAGCCTGATAGGGGCATAAATGACACATGTTCTTATCTTGTGGATACTCCTCAGTCCAAGATCACATTATAACCATTCAGTTACTGCTTCCAAAATCAATTTTGTTGAAAATAAATTGATATTGGTTCATCAAGTTAGACTGGGGGTCAAGGATGGGGATGGGAAACTAATTCACTGCTTCACTTTGTCATGTAATTCAATTAACTTTGTTTAAAAATATTGTGTGCTACTGTATTAAATTATTTGCATATTTCCTTCATTTGCACTGGGTCTGAGCAATAAAATGGTTGTTAACAAAGAACATTTTATGTTCCGACTGAATATTTTATCATTCATATAAACAGCAAATCTTTTTGAAGATGTACTTGAAAGTGTTGACATTTGTAACTTTTTCTCATATTAAGTAATTTGTGTAATAAAGCAGTGAGGAAATTGAATATGTCAGAATATGAAATGCATTTGTCTCACCAAATATAATAAACCAAATGTGCAAAACGGATGAAATACTGCTGAATTACCATGATACCAATTTGACAATCATTAGGTTTATGCCTTCCCCCACCTACTATATTAATACACTTAGCATTCCATGTAAATGCCTATTATGTGTATTTTTTTTGTAACTACTGAATGTACAGTTTCATGAGGCATGGCTGTTACCGGATTTGGACATGTAACCCGGGTCTCACCGATACTAGATCGGGTCCAAAACCCTGACCCGAGTCACAGGGACAATCCACTCTCTTCCTCTCTGGTCACAGTGTCACAGGAGACCACACACACACACCGCACTCAAGTCCCAATTCGCCTGCAGTCAAGCTTGGGAGTAGGTCAATGGTCAGAAATATCTAGGGTGTGGGGAGCTTAAGAGAGACTTACTTGTGTTACTCCCTTCTCAGTCTAGGAGCAAGTGTCCTCCTCTCATGACAAAAAAACACTCTGCACTCTGAGAGTTTAATGCATGGGGTAAAATGGCCGATTTTTCTATTTTCCCTATTAATGGCCAGGTGCTAATTTTCCTATTAGTACATGAGCCCCTACTGCCACTCAATATATAGGTAGTAAGGGCTCATGTGCTAGGCATGTGCTAATCAGTTAGTGTACAGCAATGTAGCTGCATTGACAGATTAGCACAGAACATACCCACTCTCCACCTCCAGCACTAAAAAAATAAACTTTATTTTTTATAATGTGGGTAGCATGTGCACATCCAAAAATTACTGCAGTTCACCTGTCATGAAACACCTAGCCAGCAGCCTGGGGCTAACCCTTTGGCCACTTAGAGGGTCTATCCCCAGCACAGTTCAGGTCTGCCTACACCTGGGTATGTGCTCCACACTAGCACCCTCCTCCCACCGACTGGGTCCCAACCGCCTATGGGCGATTCTCCTGTTCTCAAGTTATTTCTGGTGATTTTACATTACTGAGGCCACACTCCCAGTGGTCCCACAGTTCCTAGAAAGCGGTCACAAACCCAACACACAAACTACCAGGATTTTTAGTCAGTCCAGACAAGCAGAGTCAATAAACTAGAAAAGGATTATGTCATAAAGAACATTGAACAGTGAGCTATAAAAACAGATGGAAAATAACAGGCAAATAATGGGTAACTGAATAAGGATCAATTATAAAACTATCTAAACAATTTATCACTACCTGGATAGTGCCAGGGAAGTACAGGAAATATAGCTGCTCACGGGTTACAAAACATAACTGTTCATAGGGTCTCAGTAAAGAGGTCTTTGTCTCTCTACATCCAAACTGAGACTGAAGAAAAATCCAGTAGTTCCAGACTGAATTTGATCTCCTGGGCTAATCAGAACCCAGAACAACGTTTTTTAAAAGTAGCTGACCACATCACTGCAGGTCACTTCCTCATTGTGTTAATCTAAAGAAGTAACAATCATTTCTCTGTAACTGCTTTAAACATGAAACATGCACCACCTGCTGGCCAAACTAGAGAACTACACTTCAAGAAATAATACAGTTATTATACAGGTACAGGCTTATAAACCCACTGTTTTGTCTCACCAACTCAGTAACATTTTTTGCCACAGTAAGTACATATTAGTGCTTACTACAGCTTAGTAAAAGGGCTCCTTAGATTGTAATCTCTCCAGGGACAGGGAAATGTTTAGGGGCCGATATTCAGACTCCCACAGTCGGTGTATGCCCAGATATTCAATGTCGGGCCATTTCCGATAACCGTAATTGAATATCCGGTTTATTTTTGACTGGTTTAAAGATAACTTGGTTTATGTTTGGCCAGTTTAAAGATAACCGGCTAAGTCAGTAATCAGACTTAACCTGTTATCTTTAAACTGGCCAAACATAAACCACGTTTTCAAGTGGGCAAATATGGCCGTTAAACCAGATTTAAAAATTGGCAGATAGCCAGTTACATAGGGTTATATAACCAGCTATCTGCTATCCGCTAACAGGGAATATTCAATGGGAGACAGCTGGTTAGCCCCTGCTGAATACCGGCAGATAGCCGGTTAAACACTATTTAACCGGTCAGCAGCCATTCTGGCCAGTTAAATAGCAGTAAATATCGGGTGGTCTGTGTACCTGAATATAACTGACCTTGAGCTACTAGTAAAATATGTGTGAGCCAAATCAAAAAAAAAAAAAAGCTGTTAATTTTCAGACATCGGTAGGTAAAGTGGACTGCCTTACAAAGTGCATCTAAGGCAGTTGCTCTGAATTTCTGTACTCAAAGTGTGTCTACACACAAGTCCATAAATTACCTTCGACTCTTAGGTCAACGGTTTTTTTCTTCTTTATCCCTCTTTCATTTGCTGAGTACTGTATTTCCTTTTCTCTAGTTTACTTTCACATAAGTGTTTCAAGCAACAAAGAGCTCTAGTGGAAGAAAGCATTTTCAGGGAAAATAGCAAAAAGTTCTGTGCATGCCTCGATTTATACAGAAGGAAAAAGCAATTTTGCCTATCATTGTGTCTAGAAAACACACAAAAGGCCTTGTATTCTTAACCATTATAAATGAATGGTCCAAGGCAACTGGAATTTTTAGAGAAGTTTTGTAATTATGTTAACTATAGATAACCCAGATGTAAAGGGACAGCTTGAACCACTCTGTTGCATGCACAGAAATGTTTCTGTGTAGGCAAAACAGTAAAAATGATCTGTTCTCTTATGGTCACTCAGGGGTCCTTTTACAAAGGTGCGGTAGTGTTTTGAGTTTGCGATAATGATTAGTGTGTGCTAAATGCTAGAGACAACCATAGGGATATATGGGCATCTCTAGCATTTAGTGCATGCTTATTTTTAATGCACGCTAAAAACGCTAGCGTGCCTTTGTAAAAGGACCCCTCTGCCTCCTACACTTTAAATCTTCCTTAGAGGCCTTTTTACTGTGCTGTACTAGACGCTAGTCTGTTCCTAACACAGCTTCAAACGGTGTACTATGGGACACACTCAGGCAGGGACACTATCCAGGTAGTGATAAAATGTTTAGATAGCTTTATAATTGATCCTTATTCAGTTACCCGTTATTTGCCAGTTATTTTCCATCTGTTTTTTTGTCATGAGAGGAGGACGCTTGCTCCCAGACTGAGAAGGGAGTAACACTAGTAAGTCTCTCTTAAGCTCCCAACACCCTGGATATTTCTGACCATTGACCCACTCCCAATCTCAACTGCAGGTGAATTGGGACTTGAGTGCAGTGTGTGTGTGGTCCCCTGTGACACTGTGACCAGAGAGGAAGAGAGTGGATTGTCCCTGTGACTCGGGTCAGGGTTTTGGACCTGATCTAGTATCGGTGAGACCCGGGTTACATGTCCAAATCTGGTAACAGCCATGGCTCATGAAACTGTACATTCAGTAGTTACAAAAAAATACATGTTTTCAATTTTTTTCTCTTCGAAAAAGGAGAGAAAAAAGGCCTTAGCATTCAAAGGTAATCACCATGGACTGGTCACAACAGTATGATCCACTTGATTTCAAAAAGCCAAGGCTCCTTATTACTAAGAGCAGTCTTCAACCAAAAACCTTCAATAAATTCTCAATTTAAATCTGACAATTTTAATATGCAATTCTTTCTTCTTATAAGATTTAAATGAATAATCAAATAATGTCATCAATTTCACAAACTACTTAATCCCAAAAGGCTCAAAAAGGTCCACTTAACACACATGAAATAAAACAAAAATGGTGGACCCTAAATTGCACCACGAGAATGTTGGATAGGAGGAAAATGTCTCAGATGTCACTGGATCAATTCGCCCTGAACATCCACATTGGGTCAAACAAAAGATCCAGTTGGTGACTATTATAATCATTGACCAAAACCCCCTCCTACCTAATCATTCCAAATCAAATTTTAAATTTTGAAATTATTAATATTTTTAATGTTTTCAATATTTTTCATACAAAAGTTAAAAAAAAGAGTGACCGGCAATTTGCAGACTATAAACAGGAAAAGAACGTCAATTTCTAACAGAAAAGTGAACAAGAGTCACTCAAGGACATGCAGCAGATAAATAAAAATAGAATTGTTCTCTGCAGTGTAATCAATAGAAATCAAACAAAATAAAACATGGAAAAGAAAATAAGATACCTTTTTTATTGAACATAATTTAATACATTTCTTGATTAGCTTTTGAAGGTTGCCCTTCTTCATCAGATCGGAAATATGCAAATTTGGTAGATGACAGTATATATAAGTAACACATCCAAGCATTTCATTGACAGTCTAACAGGGTGGGGATGGGTAGGAGGTATGCATGGGAACATCAAAGCATTTCAGAGATAGTCTAACAGGATCGGGGTGGATAGGTGAGAGGAGGGTGATGATAAACAGAGCAGTACAACTTTATGGTTTATAATGGGCTAGAAAACCCAGATCTTTGTTAAGTCCTGTCTGTTGTGTGTCAAAATATTCAATCATTCTGACTTCAAAGGTCTTATGTTCCTGTATTGTTTTAAAGTTACATTTCAGGATTCTTACTATGAAGTCACTGGTACAGTGATCTGGTTTTGTAAAGTACTGACCCACAGGGGTGGGAACCCGGCTGGCACCAGTATTCTTCATGTGATGTCTATGTAAATTAAATCTTGTCTTTAGCATCTGGCCTGTTTCTCCAATATAGCATCCTTCGTTACATTTTTTACACTGAATGATATATACCACATTGGAAGATGAGCATGTGAAATATTCCTTTATGTTAAATATTTTTCCTTTGTCAATGACTGTGGGGTCCTGTGAAATGTTTTGGCATTGCTTGCAGCTGGATATATTGCAAGGATGTGTGCCCTTCTCTGCAGTGGAAACTGGTCATCCATGTCAGGAACAAAAGAGAAGTGAGCAGGAGCGTTAGGAGAGAAATTCCTTGGAGAGGAGAAGGTGTGTGTGTGTGGGGGGGGGGGGGGGGGGTAATGTTGGAGATGTGTTAGATGTCACAATCAATCTTTTTCAGTTACTATATCAAATATGTTTACAAAATGACCTGGGAGGGATGAGCACATGCAAGCAATTCTCAGTTATTTTCAGGATGTTTTCTAAAATTTGCTCCTGATTTTCAATTTGTCTCAGACGTTCATTTATTTTTTTAGCCTACATTAGAACATTGTAATGTGTACAGATCAATTGTGTGTTAATTTGTCATTAATATATGTTAATTTTCCACAGGTGAACGTTTCAAAGGCGTGTTAACAAACTGAGGGCTTCTGCAATTCCCATGTGGCAAATGAGAAAATGCCCATAGGAATTGAATGGGCTTCCTCTCCTTTACCAGGCAGGAATCCCTAGCAGGGCTTTGTAACAGGAGCCCTGAATGAATGTAAACAAAGGCACATGCCTATGGCCTGGTTAATAACTATTCTAAAGACATAAGGTGCTATAATACCCATCCCCTGCAGGCATTTCCCCCTACTTCTAAATTCAAGCACTCTAGGAACTATCATTTCACACATTGTTCACCAGCTGCAGAGACATCAAGTTTCCCTTTTTTTGAGCATTCAGTCAACTTTCTGCTTTCACAGAAGAGAAGCAGCTTGCTGTTAAAACTATGGTACGTGCCCTCATTCCCTATTGAAATGCAGGCAGGAGCACAAGTGCAATGGTATCAGAGTTATCCAAGGACCCAGCTTCTACATATAGGGCTGGATTCAGTAAATGATGCTGAAAATAGCCACTGGGAAAAAAATCAGTGTTCAGCGCTATTTCCATTTGGGAATATAAGATTTTTAAAAGTGCTCATTTTGGCCAGCCATTTACTGGAGAAGTTATCCTTCTTAATCTTCTGTTTCTTATTTCCCTCTTCAACTTGAATTTATTTGGTAGCATTCCATGTGTAGGGTTACAAAATGGCTGACATACATGTGTAACTATTGACATAACATATATTAATAACTCCCACTGCTATTTGTAAAATGGGATGGTGCACAGTCTAACTACACAACTTGTGACATTAACCAGGCAGGAGATGTCATTGTTAATTTATGCCATTGGTCTTCCAATGCGGACCCTGAAGCAGCTAGAGCTTGTTGTAAGCACAGCGAAACGCTGGCCAACATCAGTCGAAGAAGAGGAAGCTGTGGCAACGGTGTAGATGAAAGACCAACAAAGAAGCTAAGTGCTTTGTCATTCATCTTTTTGTTGAATTGTATATGTGAAGAATTGATAGGCACGGAGCAGCAACCTATACTGTGTTATAGACTTTAACGATGGACAGTAACGAGTGAGGATTAATTAGGGAGGTTCCCAGTACTTTTCCTCTTCTGTGTTTCATTTTTCTTTCGTTTTGCATGTGGAACTTTGGGGCGGTTTTTTTTTGCCCATGATGAGGAACGGATCCCCTTAAGACCGAGTGATTGGTCAACATGATCTTTTATTGCTTGTGAGATCGTTTTGATCCAGGCACCCTGTGGTTCCCCCCCCCCCCCCCCCCCATAAGTTATCAATGTCACAAGTTGTGTAGTTAGACTATACACCATCCCTATTTACAAATAGCAGTGGGAGTTATTAATATATGTTATGTAGTATCTACTTCCCCCACCACCACCATATAGTGCATTTAGAGGTAACTATTGACATATACATGTGTAAGTTGTACAATATCAACGTGTTGGCACTTTCACATGTAAATTGGCTTCTTCACTCTGTTCATTTTTCCTAGGTGAATATTTGTAAGTAACTGCTCCCCCTGCTGGTGCTGACATGTACTCCTGTAGGAATTTAATAAAAGCTTCTATGTTGGCAGATTCTTTTCTAAAATACCACCATAAGGGGCCCTTTTACCAAGCTACGGTAAAGGAGGCTCTGCTCTAGTGGCAGTGGCCATTTTTGCTGTTCACCGAGGCCCTTTCTACCGCAGCGGGTAAAAAGGACCCAAACAAGAAATGGTCATGCAGTAAGTTTGCACTCGCCATACAGCCATTCCAGGGGGAGGGGGGAGCACTTACTGCCACCCATTGAGGTGGCGATAAGGGCTCCCACACTAACCCGGCAGTAACTGGGCAGTGCCCAATTACCGCCGGGTAACCCCTGCAGTAGAAAATCAGACCTGAATTCCTGTAGCGCTAGAAATGGCTCTCGCTGGGGGCAGAACTAACACTGGTGCATGCCGGAAGCGGAGTCAGGTTGACGGCGTGGGGGGACCGAAAGCGGTGCGAAAGCAAACTGCCATTGGTGCCGGCGCACATTTTCTATGCAACACGATATGCACCGGCAGAACTCCGTTTAGGGGAGCAGCCGCTCCCCTGGCACCCCACGTACCTAAGCAACTGGTGCGTGCATTAGGCCTGCAGTAGTTCCGGTCTGGCACATGACAAGCCTGTTTCTGTGCGCCAACCCTTTAGTAAAAGGACTCCTAAGTGCATACATTACAACCCACCCCTGTGTCACCAAACCTGTGTGCCCAGGAATGACTACATACAAATCACCTAAAGTAGATACCCACTTTCTGTGGCATGCATGTGTGCAGCCACATCATTTTATTAAAAAAAAATTCTGATTAGAAAACAGGCTTTTTATGCAGAAAAATATTTATATATTGTCTCCTATGTGTAAATGCATAGGAGTAATGAGTAGGGAAGGGAAATGGGACTTGAAATACTGCCTTTCTGAGGTTTTTTTGGCAACTACATTCAAAGCGGTTTACATATATTCAGGTACTTACAGGGGCAATGGAGGGTTAAGTGACTTGCCCAGAGTCACAAGGAGCTGCACTGGGAATCAAACTCACTAACCACTATGCTACTCCTCCACTTCCTTTCAAAGCTTCCAAAGTGACCCTGGAAATGGTGTCAAAAAGAAATGGACCGGTCTAACGAAATGGGTTTCATTCAACCCAGTCTTTGGACTCCATTTAGCCAACTTAATTTTCACAGTATACTCAATGAATATGGGTGAAATATATTTCCATGCAACTCCCCCATTGCATGCAAATATATCTCATACATATTCATTATTAATATCCTGAAAACATGACAGGCCAGGTTAAGAACCATTGATCTAATGCCCAATCTCCAGAAAAAAGGGTCACTTGGCATTTTTATGCTTTTCTTTTGTAATACCTCTTAATGGATTTTCCCTTCATGGATGATATAGCCTCAGTCATCTCATTGGCTTCTAATTCTTGCTGACTGCGAGAAGGCTTTGTCACCCCGTGGTGTGTTATGTGTTCGTTCTCTTTGTCTAATGAACTTTGAAAAGGGAAGAGACTGAAATAACAGCAGGTACCAATGGGGGGTTGTGCTTGTGTGTGTGATATTTCTTTGGCATAAGCACTAATTTTTTCAGTCCTCCAAACTGAGTGGTGTTAGATGGCCTTAACTAAACCATAACAAAATATAGTGAGGAGAGAACAGTCACAACACTGTGACAACGTCAACTATATATGTGTTCTCAAAAGCAAAACATAAAGGGAACCTTTTACTAAGCCACGGCAAAAAGTAGCCCATGGCAGTGCGAGTGTGCCTTTTGGACGCGCACCAGTCCAGTTTTTACTACATCCTGGAAAAAGGATCTTTTTTTAAGGGGCCGGAAAATGGACGTGCGTCAAAATAAAATCCATCTTGCGTCCATTTTCGGCCTGAGAGCCTACCGCCACCCATTGACTTAACATAGTAACATAGTAAATGATGGCAGATAAATACCTGTACTGTCCATCCAGTCTGCCCAACAAGATAAACTCATTTTACATGGTATGTGATACTTTATATGTATACCCGAGTTTGATTTGTCCTTGCCATTCTCAGGGCACAGACCGTAGAAGTCTGCCCAGCACTGTTCTTGTACTAAGTTCTGAAGCTAACATTAAAGCCCCTTAAAATTTACACTCTAGCCCTTCCCTATCCATTCAGTCACGATCAGGGCTTAGACCGTAGAAGTCTTCCCAGCTCCCGTTTTATTTCCAATTACTGGCATCACCACCCAATCTATGGATTCTATGGAACCATTCCTTCTAAACAGGATTCCTTTGTGTTTATCCCACACATGTTTGACTTAGTGGTAAGGTCTCATGTGCTACCCGGGCGGTAAGCATGCAGCACGCGCCCACTGCAGTTTACCGCCAGGTAAGAGCCACGCGGAAGAAAACAAAAAATATTTTCTACCCCATATTCTCGGAACTCGCCAAATTCAGAATTTTCACTCAGGGCACGTGGTAGCTGTAAAAGGGCCCCAAAGCAAGACAGCATAAAGAATTGGAGTACAGAAAGGATGGAAATAAACCTGAAAGAGTTCCCGGTGTCACCACCTTATACAGCTTAAACAATTCATCTTTGACATATCAAAAACCTTCCTCATGATTCTCACTCAGTATAATAATGTCAAAATCTTTTTGTGATTTTTAGTATAAATAAAAAAATGTATAACTCAGCTCTGCTATAGCAGTGTCGGTATCATAGAGCTATTCATGCCAGCGTCATAGAGCCAGCTTCAAAAGTACTCCATTGTAAACCAGCGACTGCCAATGGCCAGAGTTTCATATAAACTGCTTCAAGGTTGATGGTGCCAATGAGGAATTCTTTAAGCTCTAGAAGGTGGTGAGGCTTTTTTCCTTCCTTGGTGTACTCCTCTCCAACTCTTTATGTTTAAGTTTATTTAGACTTAATGATTCACCTTTTTTTATAACAAATAAAAACGATTTACAAAAATTAAAAACAAATGGAAAATAGAAAAGAACACCAATAAATATATAGGAAAGAAAACAATCACACCAGAAAAAATATATAAAACTATAGCTACATAACTACTACATCTCCTCCAGGTATCATCCATCAACAAAAGCAGAAATACGCTAAATAGTTGAAAATAAAATGTTTTCAGAGCTACTTTGAAGTTTTTTTTACGTTGTCTTCCTTTATGTTTTGCTTTATTAAACAATCCCAGTTTAAATCACATTAAAGCAGGGCTAGTGCAAGAATATTAGCCAGCTCATTTTGTAAAGAGAAGGGTGCCCATCTTCCGACACAAATCGGGAGATGGGCGTCCTTCTCTCAGGGCCAGCCAAATCGGCATAATCGAAAGCCGATTTTGGCTGCCCTCAACTACTTTCCATCGCGGGGATGGCCAAAGTTCACGGGGGGGGGGGGGGGGTATTGGCAGTGTACTGAAGGCGGGACGGGGGTGTGGTTAAGAGATGGCCATCCTCGGCCGATAATGGAAAAAAGAAGGGCGTCCCTGACGAGCATTTGGCCGACTTTACTTGGTCCCTTTTTGTTCACAACCAAGCCTCGAAAAGGTGTCCGAACTGACCAGATGACCACCAGAGAGAATCGTTGATCACCTCCCATTACTCCCCCAGTGGTCACCAACCCCCTCCGACCCAAAAAACAATTACAAAACATTTTTTTCCAGCCTCTATGCCAGCCTCAAATGTCATACCCAGCTCCATCAGAGCAGTATGCAGGTCCCTGGAGCAGTTTTTAGTGGGTACTGCAGTGCACTTCAGGCAGGCAAACCCGGGCCCATCCCACCTACCTGTTACACTTGTGGTGGTAAATGGGAGCCCTCCAAAACCCACCCGAAACCCACTGTACCCACATGTAGGTGCCCCCTGTTACCCTTTAAGGGCTATGGTAGTGTTGTACAGTTGTGGGTAGTGGGGTTTGGGGGGGGTTGGGGGGCTCAGCACACAAGGTAAGGGAGCTATGCACCTGGGAGCAATTTGTGAAGTCCACTGCAATGCCCCCTAGGGTGCCCGGTTGGTGTCCTGGCATGTGAGAGGGGACCAGTGCACTACAAATGCTGGCTCCTCCCATGACCAAATGGCTTGGATTTGGCCGTTTTTGAGATAGCCGTCCTCGGTTTCCATTATAGGCTAAAACCGAGGTCAGCCATCTCTAAAGTCGACTTAAATGTTGAGATTTGGCGTAGGCATTCACGCAGGCTTTTCACAGGTATAAACGGCTGTGGCTAAGTCTAGGTGCGTCTACCCGGCCTATGCACTATTCTATAAATCGCGTCTGAATGTAGATGTAGCTTATAGAATACTACTAGGTGCATAAATCGGACACCCCTAGATTTAATATGTAAGAGAATACAAGGTCCAGGAGGTTCAAGCAGGCCACTGTTACCTATGTTACCATAATTGTATCTTTGTGAGTTCTGCCAGTCATCATCTTTAAAGCTCATTTTACGTGTGTTGAAGTTAATTTTAAGTGTTGATTTAATTTAGCACTTTACCAATCCACCATTAACACCTAATTTGCTTGTACTTCCTCTACATACATTACCAGCTATTACAGTCCTGCTGTTCAATCAGATGCCTCATATTTGGAGACCTAATGCAACAACAAATATATTTTTTCTCACCTACAGTTTAAGGAGAATGAATCAGTAGAGTATCACTAATGAATGAAACGAGGAAATCTGGCATAAAAATTAAATAATCTAGTACAGGAAACAAACATTTTATTCACAGCATTTTAAAACTGATTTTTGTAATTGAGTTTCCAATGAGGTAAAACCATATAAACTCTAAAGGGATAAAAGCCCCCCAAATTAATGAGGCAATAATGGTAAACAAGGGATGACAAGTAGAAGGATGAGAGATTATTGATGCAACAGCTAATGAGACAGAAGGAGAGATAAAGAGAGAGAGAGAAAGAGAGAGATGGAGATGGAGACAGAGAAAGAGAGAGAAGAAGAAGACAGAGAAAAAGAGAGGGGGAGGATTGAGAGGGGGGAGAGAGGAGGGAAATAAAGAGATTGTGTGTGAGAGAGAGGTGGAAATATTTCTGTATGTTTGTCTGTCACATTTTCTTGGTCTCAGACTATATTTCTCAATCCTTGACGATCTTTTTTCTCTCTCTACATGATTTACAGAGTAATCGCTTGGGACTGACACCTTTGATCAATGTGGTTCTAGTATTTTTCTCTGACTTCCTTGTATCTAGTTTTTATCAGTCAGAATGAAGAATCCCAGGTGATCATAACATCTTAATTCTGCACAGTTCTCATAGGGTCATGATTCCAATGCTTTTCTAGTAGAGTGATGTAATGCTTAAAAAGTTTCCAATGACTGAAACATGGTACTTTGTTGTTCTTTTCAGTATGAAAATTATAATAGCTTAAAATTATACTCAAATCAGAAATGAGCCCTACTGGACACCAAGATGATAGACTTCAAGATGATGAATATTTGTGTAGGAAGTTCTAGAAGGAACTGTGGATCAAGTGGTTGCATGGGGACTGTGGCCTGCGGAGTGGAGAAGTGGCCTAGTGGTTAGCGTAGTGGTCTTGACATCCAGAGGTGCTTGGTTCAAATCACACTGCTGCTGCTTGCAATCTTGGGAACTCACTTAGGGGGTCTTTTACTTAGGCACACTGGCATTTTTAGTGCACATTAAAAATAGGTGTGTGCCAAACGCTAAAGACGCCCATAGGAATACATTGGCATCTTTAGCGTGCACCTATTTTTAACGTATGTTAAGAACACCAGCGCGTCTTAGTAAAAGACCCCCTATATCCTCCATTGCCTCAGGTACAAACTGAGGGCTTCTTTTACAATGGCAAATGAGAGGAAGCCCATTCAATTCCTATGGGCTTCCTCTCATTTGCCTCACGGGAATCATTAGCGTGACTTTGTAAAAGTAGACCTTAGGTTGTGAGCCCTTCAGGGTCAGGGAGATACGTGGTGTACTTGAATGTAATTCACCTTGAGCTACTACTAAAAAAGGTGTGAGCAAAATCTAAATAAATACAAATGGCAAAAACCTCTTTGTAAAACAGATTAGCAAAAGGAAGAAAAAATAGTGTGAGAGTACCTCTGAACTAGCACCAATTTCTTAAAGCATATTTATAAATAATCTGAAACAGGAAGTGATCAGTAGAGTGCTCAAATTTGCTGATAATACAAAATTATTTAAAATTGTTAAAAAAACACAAGTCAATTGTGAGTTGTTACAGGAGGACCCTGTGAGACCCGAGGACTGGACGTCAGCATTGGGTTTTCTATTAGACGTCATCACCCAAGAAAAGGATCTTGGAATTCTTGAGGACAATACATTGAAATCTTTAGCTAAGTGTGTGGCAACAATTAGAAAAGAAATGGAGAATAAGACTGGGGAGATCAGAATATCTTTGTACAGATCAATGCTCACCACATCTCAATCAAGGTTGTACAGAACTCAAGAAAATTCACAGAAGGGCAAACAAAATGATTAAGAGTATGGAAAGGCTCCACTATGAGGAAAGGGTAAACAGGTTAGAGCTCATCTGTCTAGAGAAGAGATCTTTGAGACATACCGATCGATAGTCAAAGCAAGTTAAGAAGCCAGAAATAGTCTTCGACTAGTTATCCAGTCATTTTCAACCGCACTTAATTGGTCATCCTCTCTGAAAATGACCAGTTAGCACCAAACTTAAATCTAGATATATCAGGGGCATTCCAGGGATGGAGTCCGGTTAGGTTCTGATATTCAGACCTAATCGACCAGGTTTAGTACATAAATATGGCCACATAAATAGATGTCCTATCTTTATGCGCCAACCCATGGCTGGTTAAGTCTGAAAATTAACTTATCTGGTCATGCGCTAGCCGGCTTTAAAAAACCTAGAAATTCAATGCCATAGCCTGTACAGGACCCGGTATTGAATTTCTAGTTTTACCTCTGGCAGTGGACAAAAAAACATATCAGCCTGATAGTCTATAAAATCATGAGTAAGATAGAATGGGTAAATAGTAGCGATGGGCAGTCAGAAAATTTTCATTTTGTGTCATTTCCCATTGTCATCTAAGGAAATTTAGGTTTTGTCATAATGGGACATGCAACACAAGAATTTTCTGCCCTATTTCCATGCCCCACACACCCCATCCGTATAGGCATCTGGGCCTACATTAATCCTTGGTGTCAAGTGGATATTCATTGGGGGAGGAGCAATGCCCATTCTCCTACCCGTGGCCATAGCTGCATTCAATATGGTGGCCATGACCTTTCACCCTAGCGTTATAAAATTAGGGTGAAAGATCATGGCCACTATATTGGATGAGGATGCAGCCATGGGCAGAAGTGAGTGGGGATTTCTCCTGCCCCAACAGACCCCACCCCCTGCTAGATCACCAGGAATTGAAGTAGGCCTCGGAAGGGGCAGGGGTTATCACTGGCAAATGAAATCAAAATTACAGGAAATAACAGAGGAAATGTCATTGACTGCCCATCCCTAGTAAATAGAGAACAGTTGTTTATCTTTTCAAGCAATACAATGATTAGGGCCTACTCCATGAAACTAATATATATCACTTTTAAAACAAATTGGAGACAATATTTTTGCACTCAGGGCTAAGCAGGGATATTCAGTGGCACATAACTGAACAGTTGCCACTGAATATTCCTGCTAACTGGGCAGCAAGCGTCTGAGAATTTACAACTGTGAGTAAATTAGCTACTTTTATTCAATAAAGTAAATTTTAGAAAAGGAACAAAGAGACCTTGTGTGTGCTGATGTGTGAAGTTATACTGCCTGGTTATTACAGCATGTGTGTGCTCTAAGAGAGCTAGGAACAAATAGCAGAAATAATGAGCAAAAAGACAATCATTCAGAAATTTTAAAAAGAAGTTACCAAAGAAAGAGGAAGTAAAATAGAGATATCAGAAAAAACTGGAAAAGGCAACTAAAGAAAAGGCCCAAATGGAGGACAACATTGCTCAGGTCACTAGGGGCCCTTTTACTAAGCCGCGTAGGTGTGTACGCATGTCCTACCCGTGTCAATTTTGAATTACCGCCTAGCTACCGCATGGCCTGGGCAGTAATTTCATTTTCCATACACCTACTATGCACCCTGGAAAATTTCTGGTGCACAGCGCTAACCGGGCGGTAATCAGCATTGTACACACACTGACAATTACCGCCCGGTTAACATGTGAGACTTTACCGCTAGGTCAATGGGCGGCAGTAAGGTCTTAGGCCTAAAATGGATGCACGTCAATTTTTTATTTTGCCGCATGTCCATTTTCGGCTTTAAAAAAAGGCCTTTTTTGCAGGTGCACTGAAAAATGGACCTGTGTGTGTCCAATACATGCATCTACACCAGCACAGGACACTTTTCAGTGCACCTTAGTAAAAGGACCCATAAATCAAAGTCTCATGTCTAGGTCCCTCTCCTCTCTATCTACTGCCTACCAACACAACCAATATGCTGTCCTGGACTTCCAGCCAGCCTCCTTCCCATCATAGTAACATAATACAGTAGAGTTTTGTGTATCCAACTTTCGCTTATCTAACGCACTGCATTATCAAACAAACCCCAGTGATATCACAGCAGTGTGACTGAGATGCACGTGGGTTTCTCCTTCTCTTTCCCAGCATCACTTTTAGATAAAAAAGCAGCAGAGCGAGGTACAATTCTTGAACACATTAAATTCTAAACATTTTTACAGCTTCCGCTTTTGAAACATGCATTCAATATACTTCTCTTTTAACCCTCATCGACTTTTTCTGTATTATCCAACTTTTTGATTATCTAACAACCTGACAGTCCCATTTACATTGGATAATCGAGACTCTGCTGTAAATGTCAACAGATAAAGACCTGCACAGTCCATCCAATTTACCCAATAAGATGGCCAGGGTTGAATCTAGCACTCTGCAAAGATTCCACTTCTTCGAGATTAAACAGTGGTATACTTAATCTCTATCTGCCAATTCTGGGGCATAGACTGTAGAAGTCTGCCCGGCATCGATCCTACTTCTCAGCTACTGGAACTGTCATCGAAGACCTCTTCAGCCTTTTTCATAGTAACATAGCAAGTGACAGCAGATAAAGACCTGTAAAGTTCATCCAGTTTGCCCAACAAGATAAACTCATTTTACTTGATATGCAATACTTCATATGTATACCAAAGTTTGATTTGTCCTTGCCATTCTCAGGTCACAGACCGTGTGAGTCTGCCAAGCACTCTTCTTGTACTAAAAGTTCTGAAGCTAATGTTGAAGCCCCTTAAAATTTACACTCAATCCCATCCCTATCTATTTAGTCACAATCAGGGCATAGACTGTAGAAGTCTGCTCAGCACTGGTTAAGCTTCCCAATTACCAGCGTCGCCACCCAATCTCCGCTAAGATTCCGTGGATCCATTCCTTCTAAACAAGATTCCTTTGTGTTTATCCCACGCGTGTTTGAATTCGACTACCGTTTTCATCTCCACCACCTCCCGCAGGAGGGCATTCCATGTATACACCACCCTCTCCATGAAAAAATACTTGTTGATATTACTCCTGAGCAGGGCTTTTTTTGAGGGGGTACTTGGGGGTACTGAGTACCGGCACCTTTTCCATTGTCTGCTAAAATTGACCCATGGTCCCCAGGTTTTAATGAAAGAGCTCAGGCTCTACACACCAATTCTGCCTTGTCGTAGATTCTATTGGCTATTGTGGGGTGGATCCCTCAGTGATCACCCCACCCCTGAAGGGTGGCCTGGCATTTGAGTATCTGCACCTTTTTTGCTAGAAAGAATGCACTGCTCCTGAGTCTGCCCCCCTTCAACCTTAATTCACGTCCTCTAGTTCTACCACCTTCCCGTCTCCAGAAAAGGTTTGTTTGAGGATCAATACCTTTCAAATATTAGAATGTCTGTATCATGTCACCCTTGTTTCTACTTTCCTCCAAAGTACACACGTTCAGGTTGGCAAGTCTCTCTTCGTACGGTTTGCAACGTAAATCCCATACCATTTTTGTAGCTTTTCTTTGCACCACTTCCAGTATTTTTACATCCTTAGCTAGATATGGCCTCCAAAAATGAACACAATACTCCAAGATCCTGATCTATCTTTGCCATTTGTGACACCCAGATCGTAGAAGTCCACCTGGCATTGGTCTTACTTCCTATCACTGAGCCCTTGATCCCCCTACCCATGTCCACAATCTGTGCTGGCAGCAGAGCAGATGTCCCTATCGACTTTGAAACTACTATGCTAGCTACCTTGGATAAGAGAAGCTCAAGCCCCTAACTGTGATGGAATAGATTTGGAAGAGAGAAAACTCAAGAGATATGTAAACAAATGTTTATTAGGTGGCAGATGCTTGGAATAGTGACAGAATTCAAGGATGTGTGAGACACAAACAGAGTCCAAACGGAAAGGGTAAGAGGACCAGAGATTGAATAGAGTCTGTAGTGACTATAGTAGAGGAACCGAGCAGACTGACTGAGTAAAGACGTTCTTATCTGCCAACAATTACTGTTACTATGGAGACCAAAGAAAAGTGCATGAAACACACTGAAGAATGAGTATCAAAATGTGGTTTAAAGTTGAAGAAGTGGATTTCAAGCAGAAATTAAATGTTGCATTAACAACTATAGCACTGGAAAATATAAAATCCACAAAGTATGGAGGTAGCAGTTTGCAGTTAAACAACTGTAAAAAGATGTGCAGGTAAATTATCTATATACCTTTATGAAGATAGTTTGTAAAGATATCGACATAGGACAAACTACTGAATGAGTAGAGGAGAGGCCTATTAGTTGGAGCACTGGACTAACAATTGAAGGAATCCTGATTCAAATCTTGCTGTGGCTCCTTATGACCTAGGACAAGTCATTTAACCTGTGTATACGAATGTAACTCACCTTGAGCTACTACTGAAAAAGGTGTGAACAAAATCCCAAATCCAGATCCAATCCAGATCCAAACCTTCCATTCTATCTGGTACAAAAATCAGATTTCATGCCCTCCAAGGGACAGGGAAATAACTATGTAACTCACCTTGAACTATTACTGGAAAAAGTATGCGCCAAACCTCCAAAAATAAAAAAGTAAATATGAGCTCCAAACTTTATATGGATGAGTTATTCATGGTCTGACTTATCTAAATAATGGTTGAACATTGCTGCTATCTATATAACATAAGAATAGCCACACTGAATCAGAACAATGGTCCATCTAGTCCAGTGTCATGTTTCCAACAGTGGCCAATGCAGGACACAAGTACCTGGCAGGAACCCAAATAGTAGCATCATTCCATGGTACCAATCCCAAGGCAAGCAGTGGCTTCCCCACGTCCATCCCAATAACAGACGATGAACTTTTCCTCCAGGAACTTGTCTTAACCTTTTTTAAAACCAGATATGCTAACCGTCATTACCAAATGTTCGGCAGTGAGTTTCAGAGCTTAACTATTCATTGACTGAAAAATATTTTCTCCTATTTGTTTTAAAAGTATTTCCATGTTAACTTCATTGGCTGTCCCCTACTCTGTGTACTTTTTTTTTTTTTTTATTTCTACCCCATGCTTTCCCACTCATGGCAGGCTCAATGCAGCTTAGATACTTATTTGTAGCTGGGGCAATGGAGGGTTGAGTGACTTGCCCAGAGTCACAAGGAGCTGCCTGTGCCTGCAGTGGGAATCAAACCCAGTTCCCCAGGACCAAAGTCCACCACTCTAACCGCTAGGCCACTCCTCCATTCATAGTAACATAGTAACATAGTAGATGACGGCAGAAAAAGACCTGCACGGTCCATCCAGTCTGCCCAAGAAGATAAATTCATATGTGCTACTTTTTTTATTTGTACTGTCCTCTTCAGTGCACAGACCGTAAAAGTCTGGCCAGCCCTATCCCCGCCTCCCAACCACCAACCCCGCCTCCCAACCACCAGCTCTGGCACAGACCGTATAAGTCTGCCCAGCACTATCCCTGCCACCCACCACCGGCTCTGGCACAGACTGAATAAGTCTGTCCAGCACTATCCCCGCCTCCCAACCACCAACCCCGCCTCCCAACCACCAGCTCTGGCACAGACCGTATAAGTCTGCCCAGCACTATCCCCGCCGCCCAACCACCAGCCCCGGCACAGACCGTATAAGTCTGCCCAGCACTAGTCCCCCCTCCCAACCACCAGCCCCAGCACAGACCGTATATGTCTGCCCACACTAGCCCCGCCTCCCAACCACCAGCTCTGCCACCCATTCTAGGCTAAGCTCCTGAGGATCCCTTTCTTCTGCACAGGATTCCTTTATGTTTATCCCACGCATGTTTGAATTCCGTTACCGTTTTCATCTCCACCACCTCCCGCGGGAGGGCATTCCAAGCATGTTTACCTGCTCTACTCTACTCAGGATTTTGTGGACCTCGATCATATCCCTCCCTCAGCCGTCTCTTTTTCAAGGAGAAGAGCCCTAACCTCTTTAGCCTTTCCTCATATGGGAGGAGTTCCACCCCCTTTATCATTTTAGTGGCTCTGCTTTGAACCTTTTCCAATTCCGCTATATCTTTTTTGAGATATGGTGACCAGAATTGAACACAGTACTCAAGATGAGGTTGCACCATGGAGCAAGACAGAAGAATTATAATATTCTTGGTCTTATTTACCATCCCTATACTAATAATTTCTAGCATCCTGCTTGCATTTTTGGCTGCCGCCACACACTGAACAAAATATTTCAGAGTATTGTCTACAATGGCACCTAGATCTTTTTCTTGGGTGCTGACACCTAAGGTGGACCCCAGCATCAGGCCCCAACCACAGAGCGTCTCTAGCCACTCCAGATACATAGAGGTACATATTTCACCACAGTGGTCATCATTCCTTTTGGCCGCTGACAGTGTTATCCACAGATATTCAATACTGGGCCATGTCCAGGCACCAGCATCAGGGCCAGCGTTAGAGAGTGGCAAACAGGGCAATTGCCCTGGGCCCCTATAATTCAAGGGGTTCCCAAACCTGCCTTACATTGAAGGAGGCATACTCTGAAGGACAGCTTGGGGCTCCCTCTCCAGTTTCTGCCCTGGACTCTTGAATGTCTAACACAAGCCCTGACTGGCACTGAATATCCAGGTTATGCAGCCAGGGAATCCCTTATCCGGTTAAGTGCAATATTTATCACTTAACTGCCAAAGCAAAACTGGAAAAGAGAGGACTGTATTTTATACAGTCCAATTTCTCGGGTTAACCTATTAGGCTAAGTGCTGAATATCAAGTGCCAACTCTGTCTCCAGATTACCCACAAAATAGCTCTCTTTCAGTTTAGTGGTCAGTGTTGATAGTCAATTAGTTAAGTAGCCTCCCCTGTCTGGTTAAATCATTTTGAATATCAACCCTATAGATGCATTCTGGCTGCATATTGATGTATACATCCAAAACTGTATCCTTTTCACACGATAGGAAATAATATAAGCAATTTGGAGCTGGTCACATAAATGCATTTGATAATCAAACCTCTAATGAACAATGAATGTCTTTTGTTGAATAAGTATAATAAATATAGCAAAGGTTCCCAAACGTGGCAAATCACAGCATGAGTTGACTCCACTTCAATCTATATGTCAGTGGTTCCTAAACCTGCTCCTTGAGGCACCCCAGCCAGTCAGGTTTTCAGGATGTCCACAGTGAATATTCATGAGAGAAGAGTTGCATGCACTGCCTCCACTGCATGCAAATCTCTCATGAATATTCATTGTGGATATTCTGAAAACCTGGCTGGCTGAGGTGCCTCAAGGAGCAGGTTTAGGAACCACTGACATATAGATTGAAGTGGAGTCAACTCATGCTGTGATTTGCCAATATCTTCCTGAAACAATGAACTCTACCGTTTCAAGCTCTCATGATACACAGCAGCTTCATTTTCTTATTGTATTCATTTTTTTTCAGAGAGTAGGAGTTTTGCAAATGCTTTTTCTATTATCTTCATGCTCTAAACCAGTAGTTCTCAAGCCAGTCAGGTTTTTTGGATATCCCTAATGATTATGCATGCAAACAGATTTGCATGCCTGACACCTCCATGCATATTCATTAGGGATATCCAAAAAAAACCCACCTGGCTGTTGGTCCCCCAGGACAAGTTTAAGAAACACTGCTCTAAATGACAGAGTTCAACGTGCTTGCAGCTCTGACCACAAGTAGCATACAAATGCATGTTAAACATCTATTATATTATTCCTTCCTAATGATCAATGGGCAGCGCTGGGCAGGGTTTCACCACCAAATAAGATTGCACTGGGCAGGGCTGGGTGCCACCATTTTCAAGGTGGCACTGAAAGAGGAGGGAGTATAGTATTCCCTCATCTGCCACTCAGGTACAAGCGGGGAGGGAAGGGACTACCTATGTTGTGGAGCTTGTGTTGGGGGGCTTGTCTTCATGACCCACTGGGCCACCGGGGCTTTCTTTTTTGGGGTGTGAGGGGGTTTAAGGGGGCTGGAGATCCACTGGATCTTCAGTCCCCTGTGATCTTGTGTCAGGGGGCAGGGGGAATGGAGGTCCACCAGACCTGTAGCCCCCATGTCGTTGGCTTGAGGTGGGGTATGGGGGTTTGGAGAAGCACTAGGCCACCAGGGCCTTGCATTGCAGGGGGGGTCTACAGATCTCCAGCCCCTGTGTTTGACAGGTCTGGGCTTTTGACAGCTCAGACCTGTCAAACAAGGGCAGGAGGATTGTGCCTGAGCATGCACTCAGGCACAATCCTCATGCACTTTTACCCTATGATCAGAGATAATAGCGTGCTTGAATTTGCATGCTATTATCTCTAATCATAGAGGCAGTAAAGCCCTGCACTGTTCCAATGCTGTTTTTAGAGCACTGTTTAGAACAGCAAGAGGTTTTTGATCATCTGCACCTCAGTTCCCAGAATCAGAATTACCTCAAACTTTAGAGTGTATCAAGTTTTTTCATTCTTTAATGCTTTAGGGAAAAATGAAGACCTAGATAATTGCTACTTAGAATTCCCATAGATTTCATTAATATTTTGATTAACGGGGGTGATGTATACTGATTCTGAACACATTGTTTTCAGTTAATGTTGTTATCAACCCGACACTCTTCTAGTGACTTTTGAATTTTATTAGCCTACGTCCTGGACAAGACTGACATTTACACTTCTCCACTTGATGTGCTGAGATGAAATTCATATAGTGAGCCAAAAATATATATAATGTTTTTATTTCTTGATACATCCTTGAAGTTCATTGCATGCTGAACAGTAATAGTTGGAAGTAGTCTTGAGAAATATTAAAGTTACTGTACACTATCTCCAAATTGCATTCTTATTTTAAATTGCTTTTTACAGTTGTCTTACAAGCTATGCAGACTCTCCAAGGAAAGGATTACTTGTGTATTGACCTATACACATTCAGTCATAGATGTCAGAAATCTTATATGAAAGCACTGGTCCATTTTATCATTCCATACACAATTGAATTAGGCATCTCGGTTTGCGTATACAAGAGGACATAATTTTGGGGGAAAATTATTCATGAACAGGTCAAAGAGCAATTTAAGTCAAAAAATTGCAGGACATTACAGATGTACTGATTGTACATACTGGGGGGGGGGGGGGGGGGTTCTATATATGACGCCTGGAAAATCCACGCAAAAAATCATTTGGAGACTCTGTTATGGAAGTTTACAAATTTATTTGTCTATTTATTTGTTACATTTATATCCCACATTTTCCCACCTATTTGTAGGCTCAACGTGGCTTACATAGTACTGGAGAGGCATTATAGACTCCGGTGTAAACAAATACAAAGTGATGTTGTGGTAAGATAAAGTTCTTATGGCACGGTTTTGTTGTGTTGCAGAGATCAGGCATTTATGTTGGATCAGTAGGGTATAGCAAAGGGGAGACCACACAAAGTGTGGAGGTGCACTTGATCCCCACGAAGAAGGTCCAGTGGAAAAGTAGAAAAGGAGTAGGGAAGGTAGGCTCTATTCAACCAGAGAGATAGATGTATGATTAAAAATAGTTTATTGGTAGCATCAAACAAATATATGACTCCACAAAGCTGTGTTTCGGTGCTGTAGCGCCTTCTTCAGGAGTCTTATGATGTGCTATGATGTTAAATCCCAGCTAAATATATGGTGCAGGTGGGACCATAGTCCCTTCACCTCTCTGTGCTCTCCAGCAACATTCCATGCCAAGAAGGATCTACCTTCCCTACTCCTTTTCTACTTTTCCACTAGATCGGTAGGGTATGCCTTTTTAAACAGGTTAGTTTTTAATGTTTTCCGGACGTTTAGGTAGCTGTTCATAGTTTTCATGGCTTTTGGTAATGCGTTCCACAGTTGTGTACTAATAAGAAGATGTTTCATGCACTTGGAGCAATGCCTTGGCCAACCATGTTGCTCTTGATATCATTGTCTTCTGTTTATTATTGTTTGTTGTAATTGAATTGCTGGTCTCCGTTTGTTGCTGTTACTTATGTAGTTTGCAATACATCTAGAACTTAACAATTATGACTAAATACAATGCTAATAAATAAAGATGAAATGAAATCCAAATACTGTATGCAAACTCAACAATACATCAGGGAAACACTGGTGCATTACTTTCACTACAAGAATAGGAAGTAGAAACACATAGCATAGTATTTGTTGTTTCCATACACTCCATCTCTTTTTCTGCACTCCAAAAGTCCAGTATTAGAAAAAAAATGCAGAGGGGAATTAAGACATCCAGTTTGGGATGAAGAAAATTCCCACAATATTTCAGAAATGTTCTGTCAAATCCAGAGTATCTTGTAAGGATGTGTAGGACTGCAGACCAAGTCCCTCCATGTCCAGCAGGAGCAACAATTTTAAACAGCTGAATGTGGGGAATACAAGTGTGCAGCTGTTTCCCAGATGTGCATGTGGGGGGGGGGGGAGCTTTTTAAAATCACTGTTCCCAACAGCATCCATCTTTCTCAGCTCCTGATTCCTCCAATGTCCCCTGGCCCCGGCAGCATGCCCCATTCCCTACTCCCACCCAACACCACAACAGCCACCTGACCTTCATTTGACATCAAGGCAGCCATTTTAGCCCCTCCTCCAATCAAACCCCCTCACTGCCCCTCAACATCAAGCCCCTTTACCACCACCCTCCAACATTAAGGCAGCCACCTCTCCTGTCTGGATAAACTCTTTTGAATACTGAGCCTAATATTTTCAGTTATAAAGTCATGTTTAGAAACTGTGTATCATTCTTTACATTTTCCTTTTCAGAGTTATCAGATTTCCTGTTGAGCTCTTGAATGACATGTTCTTTGATAAAGAGTGACAAGTCTTTTATTGTCAGATATTTAAACACATATTATTTTACAGCCTTCTCTGTGGGCTTCAATGAATCATACCATCACATTTCTACTCTAAAGTTGAAAATGGTGTCAGAGCTGTTCTGGGAAAGAATTCTTGGACAACTTTAATTATTGCATCTCTTTCAGTGCACATAGGAAGTAATTTTATAAGTGTGCATCTATAAATAGACACTGAAAGGGTACCTGGTAATGGAGCCTATTCTATAAAACAGGCTTCTCCAAGTTCAGTCCTCGAGGGCTGCAAGCAGATGAGGTTTTCAGGATATCTCTAATGAATATGCATCCCCAACCACTGGACTACTATATCGAGTGGAGGAGTGGCTTAGTGGTTAGGGTGGTGGACTTTGGTCCTGAGGAACTGAGTTCAATTCCTATCATAGGCATTAAGCCTGCCATGAGTGGGAAAGCACAGGGTACAAATGTAATAATAAAATATATATTATAACTTTCAAACTATTTTACTCTTTATTTTCAATTTTTAAATTACTAACTACACACTCACTCACACACAATTAATCTCACATCAAATATTCAAACATCGAACAGCCAAGTCTATAAATGTCTCTTATCACAAGCTGTAATCCACAAATGTTCCACGCTGTGAACACCGTGGTTAATCCAACAATGCGATCTTCAATATGTTTGACATCCACGTATTCTGCACCAAGTCTATAGTCCAATCCTATGGTCCAATCCTGGTTAACTCAATCCAATTCAGATGTTGAAAAAACTCAATCCCAGTTCAGATGTTAAAAAAAACTTTAAACAGCAACAAATATGGAATCTTCGCTGCTCACATCCCCTCTTTTCACAGAGCGCTGTCTGAATATAGTTCACTCTTCTCAGTCTTCTCAGACATTATAACAAGCATCCATCCAGTCTCTCTCAACATGATTCATGATTCACAGTATCATTTTCTTATTTATCTACATTCTCCAACTTATGTTTATCCTTTGTTTATTTGCCAGATTGTTTTACGTGATAAAGTCCAAAATCTGTTATTGTTATCACAGTCTCATAAGTTTTTCTTGATTATTGTTCCACTTATCTGGCTGGTGAACTGTTCAGTCCTTACGATGGTAGTTAATAACAGCTGAGAGTCGATGCCCCTGATGACGCTACAAGCGAAACACGTAGGGCCTTAACATGTTTAACTAACGGTTAAACGTTGGTATTGAGACAAGTCCCATTGAATCGCCAGAAGTTAAGCATCAGAAGGAAAGTTCTCAACATAAAGGAAAGAGAAATCCTTTGTGAGAGAGAAGGACGGATTACCTAATGTACCATAACAATAACAGATTTTGGACTTTATCACGTAAAACAATCTGGCAAATACACAAAGGATAAATATAAGTTGGAGAATGTAGATAAATAAGAAAATGATATTGTGAATCATGTTTAAATGCAACCCTTAAAGAAACGGTTAGGAGGGATCCCGTCGAGAGGAGAGAATGTGTATGAATGGTAGAATGAGAGAATAATAAGGCATAAAGCACTGTTTTAAAATTGTTTAAGCACATTAAGAACAAAGATAGCAGTAAAATAAAAGAGAGAGGTATATAAAAAAAGAAAATTGTGGAACTGTTACTGGATTTAGGAATGCACATTTATTAGGGATATCCTGAAAACCTGGCTTGTTTACTCACACCTAACTGTTATCAGTAATGTGCGTAATGGATAGCTCTACATAACACGTGTGAGTATGTGCTAGGCACACCCCTGACCCACCCATGACCATCCCAGGTTCATGCCCTCTTATAGTTGTGCACTATGGCTGTCGTGTGCTCAATTTGTAAAATAGTGATGAAAGATGGTTACGTGTGTAACTGCAAATTTTGTGGTAATTAGCACCAATTAACAACACTTATTGGTTATCAATGTCAATTAGCAGCTAATTTACCAATTAAGTTATGAGCATAACTGGCAATATTCTATCACTTTCACATGTTACTTTTTTGTGTTAACCATCGAATTGTGCATGTGAGTTTATAGATGTCACGACTGTGGCCGTGACCCCTCTTTGACTCACCTTATTTCCGATGGTCAGCTTCTGAGCTGGCTCCTCTCTGAATTATTGTTTCTTTCCTGTGTGTTTCAAGCCTCACTTTGGTGTTTAGTGTATTTCCTGCCTCTGTCCTGTTTATAAGGAAGTGGTGCACTTTCATTCAGGGCCTTTGCAATGCCAAAGGTCTCCAGGTTAGTCCATGTGCAGTGTAGCACTTCTGCCTTGTTCTAGTCTGTGTGCCCGTGGGCACTTCTGTCTTGATTCCTTGTTTGGGGTGCCTGTGTGCACTTCTGCTTCTGTTCTTCTCGGTCTGTTTGTGTGCTAGGTCCAGCCTTCAGCCATAGTTCTGTTGTTTGTCTGTGTGGGTCAGCTTTGTATCCTGCTTGTGTCTGCCCTGTTTGTCTTCAGCTCCAGTTCCCTTCCTGCTTGTGTCTGCCCTGTTTGCTTTCAGCTTCTGTTCCTGCCAAGCTTGTTTGAGTATCCTGAATCCTGCTTGAGTATCCTGAATCCTGCTTCTGCCAAGCTTGTTTCAGTATCCTGAATCCTGTTCCAGTCAAGCCAAGTCCAGTCCTGCATCCGGTTCCTGTCAAGCCAAGTTTGTCCCAGCATCTGGTTCCAGCCAAGCCAAGCTTGTTAGTGTAGTCCTGCTGGGGGGGGGGGGGGGGGGGGGGGGGTTTGCCTCCTGCTGCCACTTGACGACAGTAGGCCAAGGGTTCACGCTGTTCCAGAGTTCGTGACTGTTTGTTTAAAAGCCTGGGAACGTGACAATAGAATTAGGTGGTACAGTACAAAGTGGCATATTTGATCCACCAAGTGCTGTACTCTGTTTGTGTTCCTTAGTACCTTACAGATGCGATTCAGGAGTATCAGTCTGCCCAATCCTTGCGGTCTGAAAATTTGAAATTACTGGCAAATGTCAAAATGAAGTCTGTAAGATATGCTGATACTCAGAATACTGCTTTTTTGATAGCAGGTCCACAAATTTGGAACAAATTACCAGGTTACCTGAGATTGTGTAGCATCAGAGAACAATTTAGGGGTCCTTTTACTAAGGTGTGCTAAAAAATGGCTTGCGGTAGTGTAGGCGTGGGTTTTGGGCGCGTGCCAATCCATTTTTCAGTGCGCCTGTAAAAAAGGCCTTTTTTATTTTTGCCAAAAATGGATGTGCGGCAAAATCAAGATTGTCGCCTGTCCATTTTGGGTCTGAGACCTTACCACCAGCCATTGACCTAGCAGTAAAGACTCACACGGTAACCGGGTGGCAATGACCTACGTGCATCAAGTGCCACTTGGCGAGTGTCCAATATGCATGTCTGAAAATAAAAATTACTTTTCAGATGTGCGTATTGGACATGTGCCAAAAATGAAATTACTGCAAGAGCTATGCGGTAGCTGTGTAGTAACTCCATTTTGCCGCGTGTTGGGCACACGTAGACACTTACGCGGTTTAGTAAAAGGGCCCTACTACTACTACTACTATTTAACATTTATATAGCGCTACAAAGTGTACGCAGCGCTGCATAAATATAGAAGAAAGACAGTCCCTGCTCAAAGAGCTTACAATCTAATAGACAAAAAATAATAAAGCAAGCAAATCAATTAATGTGTAGAGGAAGGGGCGAGGAGGGTAGGTAGAAGCGAGAGGTTACAAGTGGTTACAACACAAAAGCCCCTTAGTAAATTATTGAAGACATTCTTGTTTGAACAAACATGGAGCTGATACTTATGTTTTTATTTTGAGCAATGTATTGCTTTGTTCTGATAATGTGTTTGGGGGTTTTTGTTTCTTTGGTTTTTTTTTGCTTTTATTGTATATGTACCGTAGCTTTGTGTAGGCGGAATATAAATTTTGAAATAAATAAATACATTGAAGAGAGATACCAGATTGCTACCCAGTTAAGTTAATACAGCCTTTTGCTGTCCTAAATTAACCGGATAGCTGCCCAGGCACCATGAATGAATATATGGTATGGTAATTGCCATGCATAGCACAGAGGTGACTCCGACCTTACATCAGCCCTTCAGTGTCTGCAATCTTGTGGAAAAAAAAAAGCTGTGTTAAAGAAAGCTGAAATGAATGAGCTATTAGGGAGGGAAATCACAAGATTTCTAACAATGCAGCTTTTCCACTCAGAGGAGTAATAGTCCATCTGGCAGTGTTAAATGCCAGATGAAAATTGTAGAGGCTTTCAAGGAAGGCGCCTGGAAGGATTTTCAATGAGGTGAAGAATAATCAGAGGTATATAGTTAAGCATGCCAATTAATGAAATACCCTAAAGTACTTCACAAAACAGACAAGAAGTATGCTTATTTGAAAAATAAAATAAAACTATTCTAATGAGGACCAGGTAATAGAGAGATCACCAGTTGGCAATAGGGTAAGAACGGTAATTGTCAAAACTGTCTATAAAATGCTCTAAGATCTCTCACACACACGGTCATTTGCAGAATAGTACATACTACTATCATATACATTTATGAGTGCAAATATGAGGCCATTCTAGAAATGGGCATACCATTTCCGTATCTGATCTAGCACAGGTGGAGTGTAGAGAGGAATTTCTCTAAGGTGAGACAAAGTAATTTTTTGCATTACCAAACAGAATGCTTGAGTGGAGGGGAATAGAAGCAGTGGCGTAGCCACAGGTGGGCCTGGGTGGGCCGGGGCCCACCCGCTTAGGGCTCAGGCCCACCCAGCAGTAGAACACGTTTAGTGGTAGCTGGTGGGATCCCAAGCTCAGCCAGCTGAAGACTTCCTCCTGATGGTAACGAAAATGCAACTCTCCATGATACCTGCACCTGCGTATGTTCAGTTTTCAGTGCATGCCTGCTGCAGACTGCCAAGGTGGAAAGAAGAGTTTTCCCACCAGCTGAGATATTTTTTGGATGTCTGGCTATGCCCCTGAATAGAAGTAATAGCAGGCAGCAATGAGTGGCTAATAAATTGGGTGGGGAGGAGAAATACCCTCTCATGGGAGCACCAATTCTATGATGGCATCTGGGCAACCAGATTCCTAAAATTTAGATGTGACTCCCAAGAGTTTCATGGATGACTCAAGTGATTAGGTTTTGTTCTTAATAGTAAAGTTACTAAGATTCATAGGATAGTGAGAGTTAGTTTTAATTAGAAACTTAGTTTTATCCATGTTAAGTTTTAATTTAAAATTAGAAGCCAATGATTCCATAAGTTTTATCCCTAGACTAATCATGCGAATGGTGTCATGAATGGCAGTATTCTATAAACTTATGCTTGCAAATGGCACTTGTATTTAGGTGACTTGTTATAGAATACAGGGGAGTATATGGCTCAATTGGTGTTCCCACATAGTAGGAATAAATCTGAACCAACAAGTTTTGTCCACTCAGATTTATCTGGATATTCAGTAGCATTTCTATCATGAACAGGGCTCACCAATCTTTTGGCTGCTGAAACCCCAATTGACATGACCACAAAAATCGCATCACCCCCAGTGTGTACAGGACAATAATGTCCTGTATAGAACCTGGGATAATCAGAGGAGTAGTGTAGTCAACAGGACACAACACGAAGGTAACAAATGCTATCATATAAAGGGTTTATTCAAGACTGAGAAAATATGGGTATGTCTAAGGTACAGTTGACCCATGTTGAGGGGGGGGGGGGGATCCCAGACCCTCTCTGCTCCAAGTATGGTCAATCTCTGCATTCTTTTTACCATGCTTTTTGGAATTGCCCTCAAATTCATCATTTCTGGACACTGTTTAGGAAATTTTTGATTCGAATGTTGGGGCATGGGATACATGGTACAATGGAACAGTTCCTACTTGATAAGTCAGAGCTTTTCAGGCCTTACCCAAACACACTATCCTACAGTGTCACAAATTATGTCTGGTGGCACAAAAATGTTTTTTACAATACTGGACATCACCTGAACACCCGGCCTATTGGCACTGGAGGAACCAATCGCACCTTTTGGCAACTTGGGAGGCTAAGAAGTTGAGGGGATCCCCTAAACATAAGAAGCTCTTTACATTGATTTAAAACCCTTATTACAAATCTTAAGCCCTTGGGGCTATAGCCTGAATGTCAACACTTTATAGATGTTGAACATAATGTCCACTCTTGCTCCTGTTATCTAGTTGGCTTCTAGGATATGGAGAGGGGTGGGGGAACTTTATGAATGTTTGGATATAGTCACTGGGGGCCATCAGAGTTCAGGCCCTTAAAGACTTTGCTTTGAATGGTTTAGAGAGAGGGGTAGGGGGAAGGGGGTGGATATTGGGGTAAAGTCTGTAATGTTATATGTTCTTTGTGGATTTGTTTGACCTGTTACTTTTAATAAAAATTGTTCAAACATAAAGGGTTTATTCATAACATTTCAGTAGATGACTCAACACGGCACCGTGTTTCAGCTAAAGTGCCTGCTGCTTCAGAAGTCTTTTTTATGAATTAAAGACACAAAGACATCAAATAGTGTGTTGATTCTTCACAAAAACACTTGAGATGGTACAGTCTTGAAAAAGACTCAGAACACCTTGAAATGATACCGAAAATAGTGCTGCCAATGGCGCTGTGATTGCAACACATCAAAACGTTTTGCTGTGTTGAGTCATCTACTGATATTTTATGAATAAAATCTGTATATGACATCATTTGTCTCCCTCGTGTCTTTGGACGTGTCCCGTTGACTACACTACTCCTCTGATTACTCTTCTATGCCTGTTGTGATCCCTGACCCTGTTCCTCCACTTTTGTGGTTAATCTCCTATATAGAACCTACCCAGGTTGCGACCTCAAAGGTAGGTTTTGCAACGTTAGTTGGGAAGCTGTGATCTAGAATAATGTGACTAAATTGCTTGGTTAACTTTGTTCAACAAATGTCAGGTGATTGTAGACCTCAAAGTTTCTGAATTTGTCTTCATACAATATAACAACCATTATTTAAGTCATAACGATTTCACTAAGCATGATGGAGACGATAGTAACCTATGGAACTTTGTAAGTCTAAGTGCTTTGAAAATGAGCCCCAATGTAAAGTGATATCTTGGAGTTATCCCAGTGGCGTAGGAAGGGGGGCGGTGGGGCAGTCCGCCCCGGGTGCACGCCGCTGGGGGGGTGTCGGCTCCGCTGGTTCCCTGCTCTCTCTGCCCCGGAACCAGTTACTTCCTGTTCCGGGGCAGAGACAGCAGGGAACCAGCGGAGCTGACGCAGCTCCCAGCGACGTGCACTCGGGGCGGAGCAGCCCTCCCACCCGTCCCCTTTCCTATGTCAGAGGTAAGAGTGCTCTCTGGGGGGGGGGGGGTGTGCGCTGAGGGGTGTATGCGCCGTGCTGCACCTGGGGGGGGGTGCGCAGCGGCGACCCGCCCCGGGTGTCAGCCGCCCTCGCTACGGCACTGAGTTATCCCAAACTGTTTGAGAGCTTTCATCATGACTAAAGTCTGGATAAATATTTTTTTTCTCTCTCTCTCTTTCTCCATACATGCATATAAGTATAAGCATGATGTTTTTGTCATGATAAAAAAAAAAGCTGAAGTGTTGTTACCCTCGTAGGCCATTTTCTCATATGTAGATCAGAAACCTTGAATGAGCCTATTTTTAATTTTCACTTGTTGATCTTTTTAGGCAATGTGATAGGGTTCAACAGTGAAACACATTTTTTCTGCTGCAATCAATATGTCATGGCCCTCTCAAAATCAAACCAGATTGCTTGTAAAGATACCAGGCATTCAATTCATCTTACAATTGACATTTCATTTTTCTGCTTTTTTCAGTTATTGGATCCATCATCATTGACATCAGAAATTAAATAAAGTCTCTTCAGCAAACATTTTGAAGAGGTTTTCTGCTCTCCTAATTGTTTGTGAATGAATGCATCTACATTTAAAAGTTTATTATTGATTTCTGTGGCAAACCACAGTATTTTCATCTTCAATTGCATAAAGAAAGCAGTGACTAGACACACTGTAAACCATTCAGTGGATAACTGACCTTGAATCAAGGAACACGTTCTGAACAATATTATATGATAGGTTAACTTTAATAAGTAGCACATTTAAGACTTGAAGGAGCGGAATGACTTCCAAACCTTACTTCTTTATAAATGTTTATCATCTCCAGTCTCTTATTTTTCAATTTCTTTTTGTATTACAGATGCTTTCATTGACTGCTGGAGATACATTTCTTATATTAATAATGACCCTTTTACTAATCTATTTGGTGTGCAAAGGTTGGCTGCAATCACTTATACCAGATGCATAGCTGCTGTAAGTGGGTGCAACTAGGTGAGCCAATCATTGCATAGAACCGATAGTATTCTATAGGTTTATTTATTTGGATTTTGCTCACCCCTTTTTCAGTAGTAGCTCAAGGTGAGTTATATTCAGGTACACCGGGCATTTCCCTGTCCCTGGAGAACTCACAATCTAAGGACCCTGTTTACTAAGCCATGCTTTAGGTGCGCTAACTTTTTAGTGAGTGCCAGGGCTTTTCTTGAGGGAGTACTTGGAGGTACTGAGTACTGACACCTTTTCCATTGTCTGCTAAAATTGACCCATGGACCCCAAGTTTTAATGAAAGAGCTCTTGCTCTACAAACAAATTCTGCCATGTCATAGATTCTGTGACTGGTTGCAGGGGGCCTGGCTATTGTGGGATGGGTCCCTCAGTGATCACCCCACCCCTGAAGAGTGGCTTAGCATTTGAGTACTGGCACCTTTTTTGCCCTTGGACCAAAGCCGGAGCTTTGGCAGACAAATCACCTGGGCTGGCACAGGCAGGAATCAGAACAGACTGGACTAGGATAAACTAACAGACTCAACAAGGCAGGACAGAGGTAACTAAACACAATGGACTAGACAAGAACCGGATCCAGACGAGGCAAGGAAAAGAAGGCAAAGGACCAGAACTGGAACCCAGACAGGAGAAGGCAAGGCTCGGAACTGGATTAAAACTGGGACTGGGACCCAGAATTGCAAGACAAAGGCAAAACACGGAAGTAGATTAAAACTGGGTCCAGAAAAGGGCAAGACAAGGACAAGGCAAGGACTGGATCTGGACAGAACTAGACTGAAAGAGACAAGACAAAGCACACCTAGACAGGCAAGACAGGGTAGGAGCTAGGCAACAAGAATAACAGAAGCAATACAATAAACAAGGCAGGAACATGATTCAGGATTCTCAAACAGGCTTGGCTGGAACAGGCTTCAGGATTCTCAAACATGATTCAGGATTCTCAAACAGGCTTGGCTGGAATAGGCTTCAGGATTCTCAAACAGGCTTCAGGATTCTCAAACAGGCTTGCCTGGAACAGGCTTCAGGATTCTCAAATAGGCTTGGCTGGAACAGGCTTCAGGATTCTCAAACAGGCTTCAGGATTCTCAAACAGGCTTGCCTGGAACAGGCTTCAGGATTCTCAAACAGGCTTGGCTGGAACAGGATTCAGGATTCTCAAACAGGCTTGGCTGGAATAGAATTCAGGATTCTCAAACAGGCTTGGCTGGAACAGGATTCTCAAACAAGCTTGGCTGGAACAGGATTCAGGATTCTCAAACAAGCTTGGCTGAAACAGGATTCAGGATTCTCAAACAGGATTCGAGATTCTCAACAGGCTTGGCTGGAACTGGATTCAGGATTCTCAAACAGGCTTGGCTGGAACCGGATTCTGGAACGGGCTTGGCTTGACTGGAACAGGATATTGAAAGGGACTTGGCTTGGCTTGACTGGAACAGGATACTGAAAGGGACTTGGCTTAGCAGGGAACTGGGACAGAACTAGCTAAATCATAGAGCAGGAGCAGAACCTGGCTCAAACACAACAGGAGCAGAACTTAGCAGAAACAGAGCTCAAGAGCCAGGAAGCAAACATAGCAGGCAAAGGATTAAGCAGAATAGGGAGGACAATCAAACAAAGAAGCAATGCGCTTACCAGCAACCACAGCTGGAAGGGAAAGGCCAGGCAGATTGAGAGGCGGCAGACACACCTGCATAGCAGTAAGATAATTACGGACGATGCTGGCTTCTACAGACTCTCAGAATTAACAGACAAGAACTACACACCCAGGAAACAGAACAGGGAAAACAGAAAACAGGAACAGAGCTTGGCTAAACACAGAGCTTAACTATAGCCAGAGTCAAAAGCAGGGCTAGACTAAAAGCAGGAGCCAAGGGTAGAGTTAAACAGATACAGACACCAAGGGCAGGGTGTGGCTCTAGAGCCAGGCCTTCAGGAAGCAAGGTTCAAAAGCAAACTCACAGAAACAAAGGAAAGCATTGAAACACAAGACTCAGGGAAACACAGGACAGACCTTCAGGAGCAAGACTCAGGAACAAAGCCAAGCAGGGATATGACCTATACAGGTAACCCAAGATTAAGAGACCTCTTGCAAAGGCAATGTAGGAAAGCTCCCTGGGTCCTTATAAAGGAGTAGGCTGATGATGTCACAAGTAGGAAATGAACCAGAAGCAGGGAGACCAAAGCAAGGCTTGGCTTACAGGAAGAACAACAACAGAAAATGAAGCAGAAGCAGGAAAACCAAAGCGAGGCTTGGCTTACAGGAAGAACAACAGGAAATGAAGCAGAAGCAGGGAGACCAAAGCGAGGCTTGGCTTACAGGAAGAACTACAATAGGGAAAAAGGCAGACTGGAGAGGTCACAGAGCTAAATAAAGAGAAACAGTAGGTCTGAACATAAGGGCACGGCCACAGCCGTGACAGTATTGGATTGAATTTTAATTTGTTAATTGCTTTGGATGACTTGTTTTTTTTTACCAAGGAAGATAGAATATAAAATTATAAATAAATAAATAACTCAGCTCAGGGCAAAGGTAATATGACATCGTTTTAAAGAGGCAGGGAAGAGCAAAAGAGAACACTCAATTCCTTTCCGTATCTAACTCTGCTTGCACTGCAAACAGCTAGCCCTGAAGTGCAATGAAAGACCCATGACTTACATTGGGTCTGCCTTATACAAGGTCCCTTTTACAAAGTGGCGGTAAGCCCAACGTGGACTTACTGGACACTATCCTGAAACTACTGCCAGCCCAACGCAGCTAGATAGTTCTGGCTCGAGCGTGTGTCATTTCTGGTGCCCTGGAAAAATTGTGGGGTTTCTTTGAAGTGTGGCACTAACCTGGCGGTAATTGGGCATCACTGCACACTGCCCGGTTACTGCCGCGTCACCACGAGAGCCCTTACTGCCACCTCAATGGGTAGCAGTAAATGCTCCCCGCTGCATGGCCATGTGGTAAGAGTTATCTTACCGCATGGCCATTTTTTAAAGGGGCTTTTTACTCTCTGTGGTAAAAAGGGCCCTGGAACATGGGAAAAACAGCCTCTGCTGCTACCGCAGGACCCTTTCCCCCATAGCTTAGTAAAAGGACCCCTCAAAGCCTTGTGCATCAAATTCATAACTTTGAACTGCACTCTAACAGTTCACAGAAAACCAATGAAGCACCATTAAGAGGGATATTTGCTAAAGATTAGCGTCTGCTGTCTGCTGCAGTGACATTTTATTCATATTAGCACTGTGGCAGATAACATTGCTAAGCATTAGTAAATGACCCCTTATACGAGAAATCCAATGCATTTTCCTCTATACAATTGTGGCTTTAAATTACATTTCTTTCTACTCTGTTCCAGACTATTATATCACCTTCCATTTGAATGCAACACTTTCTTGTATAATAGATAGAACAATGGTATAAGAAAACTTATTTGTGTCTTCAGTACATTTATTCATGTTGCTTATACAGCTGTTTATTTTTTGTTTCTATGGATATGTAAACATGGATTTTCTAGCTGTTTCTTTTTAGCTAAGTAAATTATCACACAAAGAAGCCCCCGCTGAGAAAACTAAGCAATACATGGCAGTAAAGGTGCATGAAACTGCAGACAGAAAAGGTGTTTTAAAGGTACAGTGAATTTAAAGGGTAGTAACTATTTATAAAATACGGTGACCCATTTATACAGCTGCGGTAAGTATTAAGGAGCGCTTACCGCAGCAAAAAAAAAAAGACTTTCTGCGGGGCGCATTCAGGTGTCATTCGCTAATTTTGGGATCGGCGCACACTACTGTGAGCGATAAGTGGGAGTAGTACAGACCCCAGTAGGGAGCCACATTACTACTCACATGCTGCAAACCACCCACTGAGGTATCATTACTTACCAAATATGATATCAGAACTTACTTATTACCTACAAGACTAAAAACAAATGAAACAAGAGGCGATGCTAGGAAAAAGAAATATTTCTACTTTAATAGAGTAGATACTAATAAAAGAGGCAGAGCAAAGCACACAGATTGGGGTATCCTGCTCCTAACAAATTCCTTGGCTAGAGAAGGAACTACCCCCCCCCCCTCCCTTTCCTGCAGAAATAACACATATATTTATACAGACTGAGGGCTGACTGAAATACTTGATCACATGACATTAAATATAGTGCCCACTATGTTCTAGCCGATTATCAGTAATATATTATCCTTGAAAAGAACGCGACTCAATTAATTATTACTGAAACAAAGGTAAACCCAGCGTCACTTGTTAATCACCATCACACTGTTTAATGTGTGGTTACAGGGTTCATACCCTTCATGTCACAGGTCACTGCACACATTCTTGTAAATCAATTCATTTTCTTAGCTTTTTGTATATTCATATCAGCTGAAAAGTAGGGTTATACAACAGCTTATAGATTCTTTAAGAAGCTGGAAAAATAGGACTATATACCGACATGTGTTTCGCCAACAGCGCTTTCTCAAGGTATATTATTTATTTTTATTATTTATTGCATTTGTATCCCACATTTTCCCACCTTTTTGCGGGTTCAGTGTGGCTTACAATACGTTATGAAAACTGGAAGTACATTTTGTTACAGCTCAGTAATGGATTACATTATGAAGCGTTATGAAAGACAAGTTTTGTAACAAGGAATATAATAATGGAAAAGATCATTGAGACATTGGAAGGAAAGAACGGGAAACTAAAAGGGGCGATACATTGGAGGGAATCCGCGGGAAACAGGAGGGGCGGTATATAATAACAGGCAAGCATTTGGTATACATTTTCTGTGAGTAAGGTATGAGTGAGGTAAGTCCTTTAAGTCTCGAAACGAGTATCCAATGTTCGGAACCCCAGCTGCCAACATACTTGATCACATGAGATATGACATTTACCCTTGACATTTGCAGCAAGACATTTGTTCAGGGGTTCAACAGTCGTTCTAGAGAGTCCTTCAACTGGCTAACTGCAAGTATCCAACCATAACCTTCTATTACATGGTTTTTTTCTATCTCTGTACGTTCTGCCATGTTATATTTTTATACCATCTCTGTCCTGTTCCATGATCTAGACATCTCACATCATGCCTCATATCTCTATTCTACTTTTTGGACTTTGGCAACGTGATGCGCTGTTTTTATCGAGTACAAAGGTCTTTCTTAAGACCACTTTTACACTGGGCCTTCACACCCATACCTAACTACGAAGGTTTGTTTCATACCTCCATCAGATAGTTTTTTGTAAACAATTTGAGACTCCTGGGGCAGGCCTGTGGCCGAAACACAGATCTGTGTCGAGTCCTTAATAAATATTTCTTGTCCCACTCAGTTGTCCCAGTCTCTGGAGTTATTGGTCCATTTCCCACTCCTTCTTTTGGTTCTTGTACTTCTGTGGGATTTTGCTGTTCACCCACCTTGTGGATTACCCTTCCTCATATCTCAGAAAAACAACTGGGGGGAAAAAACAGGTCAGCTGTCATCAGGTGCAGTCCCTTCTAAAAAAACAAATATATATATATATATATATATATATATATATATATATATATATATATATATATATATATATCTTCTTGTTTTGATTTGTATGTCAGATACATATATTTTTTCAGCAACTTGTTCTTCTCTGTCCATACATTGGAGTGCAATGGTGGTCACTGACACTACCCATTCACTAAAAAATAACATTTATTTTTTAGCACTGGGGGTGGGCCTCGGGCAGAGAGTGGGCATGTTCTGTGCCAATCAGTGCGTGGGTATTGCCGCCTGATAACCATTTAGGAGCAGAGTCTATATACAGTGCCAAGATTTTGTGCGGAATATACGCGTAACTTAATTGGCATTTTTAACAGCACTTAACAAGCAATAATGAGCACTAATTGGCAATTATCACAATTTACACGTGGAAATCGCTAAGCCTATTCTTTAAAGAACTGTACCTAAATTGTAAAGCGCACAGTTCAAAATAAAGACACGTAGTTTAAAAGGGGTGCGTTTATAGGTATTTCGTGGGCATTCCAAAATTTCTACACGTAATTACAGAATACAGGTCAGTGCGCCTAAATCTATACATGCGGATTTATACCAGGTTTTTATTGGCGTAAATGGACGCGCATAGATTTAGGCTCTACAGTATCAACTAAGCGTATTCTATAAACCGCATCTAAATCTTATAAATACATTTAGTTCCACAAGTATTTTTTAGGCACCATTTATAGAATCTTGCCCTTAGTGCAGATTTAGCGTGGCAGTAGAGACTCACATGCTAATGGAAAAATGATCATGTGACTCAGCCAAACAAGAGGCAAGAAAACTCTTCCATAGGAAAACACAGACAACCAGTCTTCTTCGGGGGTCCTTATCAGCTTTTATAGACTTACACAGTGCAACCAGGATGTAATATAAAACTCCGTCAACCGTGGAAATCAATAACACCAGCAACAACGTGATCTCTGGATTGCCGAAACATGGCCTGTGTTGGGTCTGGATGCAGGGCCGGTCTTAGGTAGAGGCGACCAAGGCGACCACATAGGGCCCCGTGCCTAAGGGGGCCCCGTGCGGAGCGCCTCAACTCTGCCTCGCTCGTGCCTCCGCTCCTACCTCCGCCGCTGCTCACCTTAGTCGCCTGAGATGATCCCCATTCCCCTCCCGCCACCACCGGCGCGCCGCCCACCCCCGGCTTGGGCCCACTGAGCCCGCCATCAGCTCCCGAATTTGAAAGTACTGGATCTTCTCTTAATATTTTTCCTTTATTCTCCTTTGTCATGAGAATTGGAACTACTAATTGTAGTGGACTTGAACTGAATAATTTCTGGGGAGGGGAGGTTTCATGATAGCATTGTGCTTATTATTTCAATCAGTTTTTTTGTACAAGTTTAGCTTCATTTGTCTTTATTTGAAATTTCATAAATAAAAAAAATTTCTAAAAATGGAATAATCTTATCAATGGGGTGGAGCTAGGGTGGGGGCGGGGCTAGGGTGGGCAGGGCTAGGATGGGGCCCCACCAAATTGGTCTGCATGGGGCCCCGCACTTGCTAAGACCGGCCCTGTCTGGATGTTAGTTTTTTTGGACAATAAACTTTTCATTTGATCCAGTGAATTTTGTGGTTTGGCATCTTCCAAAATTATCATGTGACCCTTAAGAAGAGAATTTTTTTTTTAATCCAGAAACGTTATTAACGTTTTCAGATTACAAACAAAAGAGGAAGAACAGTAAACTATAACACTGATTTAAAAGCAAAATAGAGAAGTGGTTCATGACAATATATGCCTTAACGTTAAGATGAATTGAAGTTGCTATCATAATGAGTGGATGTAGTTCGTTAGAGGAGACCATAAGAAGAGAAATAGAAATATCGGCCATTTTACCCCAGCAGTAAAAATGACCTTAGCGTATGGGAATGACCTGCATAAAGATGCACTAAGGCCACTTTTTAGCACTGCTTGGCAAAATAACCCCCTGTTGTTAAATGCCATATAGAGTCTGTCTGCAGCTCTACTGTATTCATCAATTTAAGTGAGTAATATCTAGTCTAAATGGGAATTTTTACTGTAATCCTGCAGCACGGAAAAAAAAATATCCCAGTAGTCTTTGGTAATTGATTTAGAAAAGGGCCTCTTTTCAGATTATTGCATTTTAAAGTTTAACAAATTTTTGGAAGACATTAAATCCACATTACTGTCAACTATCAGAAGGACAGGAATGTCCATGGAGGACCTTATGAAAGCAAGCTCTTTTAGAAGTACCGTACAAGATAAATTACCTATCACACAGGCTCTGGTTATGCAGACAACCCAGATAAACACCCACCTGTTACGTTTGTGAATGTAGTGGGATGAATTCTTGCAGGCATGAACACAGATAAAGGCTCATTTCAGTTATTAAGTTATTTTAGAGGAAATCATGGTACTTGTTGATTGCATTCTGTTTCCTATCTGAAATAGAAACATAGAACATAGAAACATGACGGCAGATAAAGGCCATATGACCCATCCAGTCTGCCCATCCTCTGTAACCCCTAATCTTTCCTATTCCTAAGCGATCCCACATGCTTATCCCATGCCTTTTTAAATTCTGGAACAGTCCTAGATTCCACCACCTCCACCGGGAGGCCATTCCACGCCTCCACCACCCTTTCTGTGAAATAGTACTTCCTTAGGTTACTCCTAAGCCTATTCCCTCTTAACTTTGTCATATGTCCCCTCGTTCCAGAGCTCTCCTTCATTTGAAAAAGGCTCTCTTCCTGTACATAAATGCCCTTGAGGTATTTAAACGTCTCTATCATGTCTCCTCTCTCCCTCCTCTCTTCCAGCGTATACATGTTGAGGTTCATAAGCCTGTCCCTATAATTTTTGCATTCAAGACCGCTTACTAATTTCGTAGCCGCCCTCTGGACCGACTCCATCCTGTTTATATCTTTCCGTAGGTGCTGTCTCCAGAACTGCACGCAGTACTCCAAATGGGGCCTCACTAGAGACTTATACAATGGCACTATCACCTCCTTTTTCCTGCTGGTCAAGCCTCTCTTTATGCACCCAAGCATCCTTCTGGCTTTGGCCATCGCTTTTTCTACCTGTTTGGAAGATTTAAGGTCATCAGACACAATCACCCCCAAGTCCCGCACTTCCTTCGTACACTGAAGCACTTCACCCCTATACTGTACCATTCCCTCGGATTTTTGTGACCCAAGTGCATGACCCTGCATTTTTGAGGATTAAACCTTAGTTGCCAAATAACACAGTAAAATATGCTAAGCCTTTTTTTCCTCATAAATACACAGGGGCCCTTTTACTAAGCTGCGATAAAAAGTGGCCTTAGCACTTTCTTATATGGTCATTCCTGTACGCTATGGCCATTTTTCCAGAGGGTAAGATGGCTGATTTTTCCATTGACAGCGTTAATGGCCACGTGCAAATTTTTCCATTAGCACATGGCCATTAGCCATGGTTAGTGTGCAGCCATGTAGGTGCGCTAACCTATTAGTGCAGAACATGCTCACCCTCCGCTCCCAGATCTTCCCCTGGCGCTAAAACATAAATTTCATTTTGTAGTTTGTGGATCGCATGCAATAATCCCAAAACTACTGCTGGATGCTTGAGCGCACCCTGCGGTAAGGTATTTTTAGCTGCAGTAAGGACGTGTTAGTAAGAGGGACTCAGAAAACCTTAGCAAATCAGGCCCTGATTTTGAAACAAAACAGAAAAACAAAAGTTAGTAAAGAAAATGAAAACAAAACAAAATGAGAGTTTTTTGCCACGAACACCCCTGGTATAGGGAAAGGGAAATGGGACTTGATATACCACCTTTCTGAGGTTTTTTGCAACTACATTCAAAGCGGTTTACATATATTCAGATACTTATTTTTGTACCAGGGGCAATGGAGGGTTAAGTGACTTGCCCAGAGTCACAAGGAGCTGCAGTGGGAATCAAATTCAGTTCCCCACGATCAAAATCCACTGCACTAACCACTAGGCTACTCCTCCACTAGGGTAATGTCATTTAATGAAACTCTGTTGTATAATAGTTTGTTGTAACTTGCTCAAGCACTTTCATGGTAAAGAAGATCCTGAAGGGATCTCCGCGTTGTTGTTGATGATACGTTGAAACCCTCTGTTCAGTGTAAGAAAACAAATAGAATGTTGGGTATTATTATAAAAGGAATGGAAAACAAAAGTGAGGACGTTATAATGCCTTTGGTATCAGTCCATGGTGCGACCGCACCTCGAATATTGTGCTCAATTCTGGTTGCCACATCTCAAAAAAGATGTGGAGGGGCATAATCAAACGGGACGGGGAAACCTGTATTATCGAAACAAGATGGGCGGCCATCTTTCGTTTCAATAATACGGTCAGGGAGGCCCAAATCTCAATATTTAGGTTGACCTTAGAGATGGTCAACCCTAGAGATGGTCGTCCCCGATTTTTGGCGATAATGGAACCCGAGGACGCCCATCTCAGAAACGACCAAATCCAAGCCCTTTCGTCGTGGGATGAGCCAGCATTCGTAGTGCACTGGTCCCCCTCACATGCCAGGACACCAACCGGGCACCCTAGGGGACACTGCAGTGGATTTCAGAAAAAGCTCCCAGGTGCATCGCTCCCTTACCTTGTGTGCTGAGCCCCCAACAAACCCCCCCCCAAAAAAAAACTCACTCCCCACAACTGTACACCACTACCATAGCCCTTAGGGAAGAAGAGGGGCACCTAGATTTGGGTACAGTGGGTTTGTGGTGTGTTTTGAAGGGCTCACATTTACCACCACAAGTTTAACAGGTGGAGGGGGATGGACCTGGGTCCGCCTGCCTGAAGTGCACTGCAGTACGTACTAAAACTGCTCCAGGTACCTGCATACTGCCATCATGGAGCTGGGTATGATATTTGAGGCTGGCATAGAGGCTGGAAAAAATATTTTAACTTTTTATTTTAGGGTAGGAGGGGGTTAGTGACCACTGGGGGAGTAGGGGGAGGTCAAGATGAAAGATTTACATCTAAGTTTGTGATTGATGGAAATGAGTTTATATTAGACCTTCAGTCTAAAATTTTAGGGGTTGAACTGGATAATTTATTAACAATGTAAACTTATGCCTCAATGATTCTGAGAAAAAGCTTTATCATCCTGAGAAAACGTAGATCTATTAAGAGGTATTTTGCAACAGACACTTTCAGACTGTTCATGTGGAGGAGCATTATTGAACGGGGCCAGCCATCTGTAAGGGCAGCCATCTCTAATGACGGCCCAGTAAAGCGGTATACCCGACCGTATTATCGAAACAAGATGGCCGGCCATCTTTCGTTTCAATAATACGGTCGGGGCCGGCCAAATCTCAACATTTGGGCCGCCCTTAGAGATCGCCGGCGTTAGAGATCATTGACATTGGTTTCTGCTGATAATGGAAACTAATGGTGGCCATCTCAAACCCGGCCAAATCCAAGCCATTTGGTCATGGGAGGAGCCAGCATTTGTAGTGCACTGGTCCCCCTCACATGCCAGGACACTAACCGGGCACCCTAGGGGGCACTGCAGTGGACTTCACAAATTGATCCCAGGGACCTGCATACTGCTGTCATGGAGCTGGGTATGACATTTGAGGCTGGCATAGAGGCTTGCAAAAAAATGTTTTTAATTTTTTTTAGGGTGGGAGGGGGTTGGTGATACTGGGGGAGTAAGGGGAGGTGATCCCCGATTCCCTCTGGTGGTCATCTGGTCAGTTCGGGCACCTTTTCAAGGCTTGGTCGTGAACAAAAAAGGACCAAGTAAAGTCGGCCAAATGCTCGTCAGAGCTGGCCTTCTTTTTTCCATTATTGACCGAGGCCGGCCATCTCTTAACCATGACCCCGTCCCGCCTTCAGTACACTGCCGACATGCCCCCTTGAACTTTGGCCAGCCCTGCGACGGAAAATAGTTGAAGCCTGGGCAAAATCGGCTTTCGATTATACCGATTTTACCAGGCTTAGGAGAAGGCCGGCCATCTCCCGAGCACTTAGATTAATCTATGGCTTAAAGTGCTATGATTCAGTGAAGGAATACTATTTGAAACTACATTGGCTACCTATCAAAGAACGAATTTGTTTCAAAGTATGTACAATGATTTTTAAGATATTGCCAGGAGTACAGACCTGTACGGGTTTGCGGGAATCCTGCAGAACCCACGGGGATCCCGTGGGAATGGAAGCAGTTCTGCAGAGTTCCCATGGGGACGGAAACAATTCCTATGGGGTTCCCGTGGAAGTACAAGCTGCACCTGGGCCAGCCTCTCACCTACTGAGTAACAAGTTCTTTGAGTGCTGTCTCCTCCTCCTCCTCCTCCTTGCTTTAACAGCATAGATGCGGAAAGTTTTCCATTAAGGAGGTGGTAGAGACACAAATGGTGACGGAATTCAAAAAATGGAAGTTATGAAAAATCTAAACTTAAATGGCTGCATGTGTGTGGATGTGTTGAGTGATGCTTAGATGGTGACTCTAGCTGTGATGAACTAGGGCCGATACCGGGCAGACTTGTACGGTCTGTGTCTCATATATGGCAATCTGGTTTAGAATGGGCTGGAAAGGGCTTAGACAGCAACCTCAGTGGCTGGAACATGAAGACAATGCTGGACAGACATTTACAGTCTGTGTCCTGCAAATGAGAAGACGAGTAGGCTGGAGTGGGCTTCGACGGCAATTCCAGCAGTTGGAGCATAAGGATAGGGCCAGGCGGACTTCTATGGTCTATATTCCAGAAACGTCAAAGAAAGACCATAATCAAATATATAATATCATGTTTATTGTTGATTTAATCATGAATTGATAATGAGTGTGCCTATTGGGCAGCCTGGATGGACCATTCAGGTCTTTATCTGTCGTCACTTACTAAGTTACTATTAATCCTCTCTGCTCCTGGACTGATGTGCAGACATCCTCAGCTCTGACACAGACACGAACATCAGATGTCACCTGATCTACTGGCATGTGCATGTGGTGACTTCTTAGCACACAGTGCCACTGAATCAGAGACAAGTCTTACATGTGCGCACCAGGGTGTTAACTTCGTTCCTTCCTTGCCTGCAGTGCTGAGGCTTGAACCCAGAGAAAGACTGAGAAAGCCGACCAGAATTTTTTTCTATGTACCATTAAATTCTTGCGGGACTGCGGGGATGGACAGAGATGGGTAAGATTTCTGTCCCCGTGCAACTCTCTAGTCAGGAGTAGCTCCTCTGTGTATGTTGGATTTAGTGAATCTCCTTCATAGATCCCAGACACGTAATCAATTCCTTTTACAATTTCCCAGTACTACCGCTTTAATGTCAATTAGACACTTTTCTGTGTCACTTCACTAACAGATGTCTTCATTGTTTCCTCAAGATTTATGTGAAGGCTACACAACAATAGTGGCCTAGTGGTTAGGGTGGTGGACTTTGGTCCTGGGGAACTGAGCAACTGAGTTTGATTCCCACTTCAGGCACAGGCAGCTCCTTGTGACTCTGGGCAAGTCACTTAACCCTCCATTGCCCCATGTAAGCCGCATTGAGCCTGCCATGAGTGGGAAAGCGCAGGGTACAAATGTAACAAAAAATAAAATAGATACTATTGGAGATTCTACATGGAATGTTGCTATTCCACTAGCAACATTCCATGTAGAAGGCTGCGCAGGCTTCTGTTTCTGTGAGTCTGACGTCCTGCAAGTATGTGCAGGATGTCAGACTCACAGAAGCAGAAGCCTGCACGGCCACATTGGTGATCTACAAGGGCTGACTTCTACATGGAATGTTGCTAGTGGAATAGCAACATTCCATGTAGAATCTCAAATAGTAGCAACAGTGGAGGAGTGGCCTAGTGGTTAGGGTGGTGGACTTTGGTCCTGAGGAACTGAGTTCAATTCCCACTTCAGGCCCAGGCAGCTCCTTATGACTCTGGGCAAGTCACTTAACCCTCCATTGCCACATTGAGCCTGCCATGAGTGGGAAAGTGCAGGGTACAAATGTAACAAAAAATAAAATAAATATGCAGAAGATCCTCTGATGAAGCAGTGGCGAAAACGGGTGCCTGCTAGGATCTTCCATTTTCAGATAAGAGTCTTGCCAATTACATTCTTGTGATGCTTTTAAGAATGATGGACAATATACGATTAAACAAATATATGACAAAAAATATAAATATATAGAAGAAACAAGTATAATGATAATATAAAAGTTTTGGGGTTATTTTTGGGACAATGATTTAGTTGACGCTATAGATATGTTGTTTAGCCATGATGTAGGGTGGCAGTTACTACTACTACTATAAATCATTTCTATAGCGCTACCAGTCGTACGCAGCGCTTCACAAATGAACATGAAGAAAAGACAGTCCCTGCTCAAAAGAGTTACAATCGCTTCAATTTTCCCCTTTGTTTAGTGAATTGATAAGTGGATCTGTGTGATTCTCTTCTTATTGTAGTTTTATACTATTTGCATTTAGAGAATTTTTGTTCTGCCCTTTTTTGCAGTTAACTGTTCTCATATCCTCACAGTGACATAGTTTTAGCATTAAAACAATAAATATATCAATAGCATAAAACAGTGTGTTTCAAAGTCCACTGTTGTCCCTTGTATTCCTGCTGACCAGTGGCTGTGCTCTATCTTGTCCAGCAGGCAGGTCCTACAAAACACTACTACTACTACTTAACATTTCTAAAGCGCTACTAGGGTTACGCAGCGCTGTACAATTTAACATAGAGGGACAGTCCCTGCTCAAAGAGCTTACAATCTAAAAGACAAGTGAACGGTCAGTCCGATAGGGGCAGTCAAATTGGGGCCGTCTGGATTTACTGAACGGTAGGAGTTAGGTGCCGAACGCAGCATTGAAGAGGTGGGTTTTAAGCAAAGACTTGAAGATGGGCAGGGAGGGGGCTTGGCGTATGGGCTCAGGAAGATTGTTCCAAGCATAGGGTGAAGCGAGGCAGAATGAGCGGAGCCTGGAGTTGGCGGTGGTGGAGAAGGGTACTGAGAGGAGGGATTTGTCCTGTGAACGGAGGTTTCGGGCGGGAACGTAAGGGGAGATGAGGGTAGAAAGATAGTGAGGGGCAGCAGACTGAGTGCATTTGTAGGTATGAAGGAGAAGCTTGAACTGAATGCGGCATCTGATTGGAAGCCAGTGAAGTGACCTGAGGAGAGGGGTGATATGAGTATATCGGTTCTGGCGGAATATAAGACGTGCAGCAGAGTTCTGAACAGATTGAAGGGGGATAGATGGCTAAGTGGGAGGCCGGTGAGGAGTCCTTTGTTAGCAGAAACATAAGGCAGACCAAGTCTCAGGTCATCTCCCTACCAGAAGAGGACGCATAGGTTCTGAGGTCTTCAGCTTACCTGAAGACAGTAGCAAATGTGGACTCCAGCTGGCTCACAATTTCCAGGTTTCAGCTGTCTGAGGCTGGGGAGACGGAATGAACAGCAAATGAGTTACTTTTCCATGTGTTGAAGATTCAAGGCTGATAATAAGCCACCTCACCCTTAGCAACATTAAGGCAACATTGAGGGTCAAAAATGCTACCTAAATTGCTTGATTTAGATGTCATTCTCCCCAAAATATTTTTATGTGTGGGTCATTATCAAACAAAAAATGTCTATCCCCAAAACATCTAAGTGCTCACAGCTGAAATGTCTAAAGTGCCCTACAAACCTGTGCATCTCGGTATTTTCAAACCTTCACATCCAAAAAAAAACTCTACCAAGTAGGAAGGGCAACTTCAGCAATGCTGAGGTCCATCTCCTAGTGAAGGAGATAGTGGTACGCCATGGCAATCATTTTGTCCAAAAGAGCAAAAACTCTGTTCTTACTCCAGCCAAAGAGAATGGGTGAAAATATGCTACAAGCTAAATGCAACCTACTATGCTAATTGAGAGGTGAAGGACTGCAGAAAGAAATGGAGGCAGTTGAAGAGGCTTGTGAAATGCAAGGCTAGAGACACCATGCTGGATGCAGACCCCATGAACCTCATCCCAGTGGAGCACATGGTGCACAATCTCCCCTACCTTGGTAAGTCTCAGAAATTAAAAAAAAACATCCCATAGAAATAACTCGAATTAACCGCATGACTCCAACAATAAAGTGACACATTTTGGGATGCTCATTTTAGGGAACAGGAAATAACAGAGCAATGTTTGGAATGCTTTGAGCAGGAAGAAAGCTAAATATAGACTTTTTAAAACTTGTTCTGATGACTCCACAGCCACATGGATTTTCAGGATATCCACAATGACTATGTACAAAGAAAATGTGCTTACCCTGGAGACCATGTTAACACGAATTTTATCTCATGCATATTCATTGCAGGTCCTGAAAATGACTGACTATGGGGTCAATTAGGGCAGGCTTCAGAGGCCCAGGGTTTAACTAAAAATAGCCCAGGTGCAATTTGATGATGGTACAATGGAATTATCTGCGGTAACTCCAGCTTTTACTGTATTGTACATCTTTACAAACCCACATAATATGTGAGAGAAAACTGAGATGTTCCAACCTGACACCTGCTGTCTGCTCAGACAGGAAGAATCTAATCAGAATGCAGTGTGACAGATGGAAGCAGAAGGAACTGGGCCGCAGGCTGCATCCAAATTATTTTCAGACTTCTCAGAACTTCTCCATCTACACCCCTAAGAAATAGTTAAAATAGACTGGGAAACCAGCTAGTGAACCCAGGATTTTTAGCCAATGAAATACCACTGTGTTGTTTCTGTCATTTTACTTTACTTTACCATAATTGTATATTTTTCTCACACCCAGTTCAGGTTTGGAGCGGATTACAGCTGTCAGTAAACTAGTCCAATGAGACTGGGAGCTTACAAAGTAAAAAAAAAAATACAATCTTTGTCAATCAGGGAAAGATTATATTGTTCACATATTTTTTAAATGAGTCTAACCTCAGAAGAGGCACAGAAAATTACATTAAAACCAAACTAAATAAGCAAAAACGTTACAAAATTATAAAATCAACAATGCAATTCTCAATACAAAGATAAATGAGATGGACTCAGATTCAACTTGAAAGTATATATTTTCTGAATAGTTCTGCTTTAAGTAGTTTACGGAATGAAGCATATTGTGTCGGCAAGACAATGGAAGTAGGTAAAGAATTCCAAATTTTGGTAGCCTGATAGGAAAATAAACCTGTAAAAGACTTAAAAAAAAAAAAAGAAAACAAAAAGAGCGGAAGAAAACCAAAATAGACCAGATCCACACCACAAAAGAGTAAGAGCACCAAAAAGTTTATTAGGACCCTACACGGTCCGTGTTTCGGCCAACTGGCCTTCTTCAGGGGTCTTCAAATTGCCGTATACAGATGTGCCTCCAGAATTCTCTTGGAGTGGAAGGCAAAAACGCTGGTGCTGTCTAAAAACAAGCGTTTATGCCTTTCACTCGAAGAGAATTCTGGAGGCACATCTGTATACGTCAATTTGAAGACCCCTGAAGAAGGCCGGTTGGCCGAAACATGGACCGTGTAGGGTCCTAATAAACTTTTTGGTGCTCTTACTCTTTTGTGGTGTGGATCTGGTCTATTTTGGTTTTCTTCTGCTCTTTTTGTTTTCTATGTGCTCTCTGCGGGAGACTTGGACCTTCTTTTTGTTGGAAAGACTTTTTTAAAACACAATCCTCTATATGATGTAAAAGATAGTCTCAGGTGATATTTTGATGTCAATGTACTGACCATAGAGCACATATAATCAGGAACTAGGTCCTGAAAGATCTTAAACACAACACAACAGAGTTCAAAAATTTGGGCCTCCACTGGCAACCAATGAAACTGTATATAATAAGGAACAACTTTATCAAACGTTCTCAAGCCACATATAAGACGGATACCCGTATTTAGTATATGTGTTAAAAAAATTTTAGCATGCAATAATTTAGGGCCCTTTTTACAAAGCTGTGGCAAAAGGGGGCATGCTCTGGACTCGGTACGTGTTTTTGACTTACACCGAGGCCCCCATTTACCGCAGCGGGTAAAAGGCAGGTCTTTCTTTTTTTTTAGGAAATAGCCACGCGGCAAGTAAAGCGCTTGCCGTGTGGCCATTTCAGGGGGAAGCCTTCACCGCTACCCATTGAGATGGTGGTAAGGGCTCCCACGCTAATCCAGCAGTAACCAGGCAGCACACGGCATTGCCTGATTACCACTGGGTACACACCAGCGCTATAAAAATAAGTACCGGATATGACGGCACGCTAGGGGTGGGAACTACTGCCGGGCTGCTGCGGTAGCCCGGCGGTACTTCCTTTTTAGCAAGAAGTAAGCCCACATTGGGCTTACCGCCGTTTTGTAGAAAGGGCCCCTTATTTTGCCACACACTAAACTGATTTTGCATGCAGTAAAATCATTCAGCATGACCTAATAACAGTGTAGGGGCCCTTCTTTGAAAACACACAAGAATCTGGGCTTAGTGCATTTTAACATGAGACTTTCCTGCGCTCTTAGCCCAGATTTAACATGGCAGTATACAAGGGTTGTTTTGTTTTTTTGTTTTGAAGGTCTCACGTTGCAATGGAAGATGTAAAGGATTGCTTTTCAACCCTGCTTTGTCCGATAATACACTCTGAAATCTTCTGTCTTTGACCGAAACTAACTTTCCTTGTAAATACAAAAACAAGTTGGATTGTGGAAGATAAGGCACATCTCTGACCAATTCAGTTTGTGCAGGAGGGAAACAGGATATGCTCGGAGTTCAGGAGCTGAGCTACCTGACCAGTGGTTTGTTTACTTGGGCCGGAAACATGTGACTGCATCCTCATGTACATTCTTGTAATTTTCCTTAGTTCTGAACATGAGTTCTAAGCCTTATAAAAAGGGGGGCTTGTTGCAGCAGAGTTTTTGAGGCTCATCTGTGGGTAGACGTATCGCGCAGAGGACTTCTTCCTGGTCATAAGGAGACTTCGGGCTTTCGCTGCAACGGGCCTCCCAGCTGATGAAATAAGGGCTTGAAATTCCTGACCAGTGATGTTGTATGTATAATATGTATATATCTGTCTTATAGCTTTCTTTTAGTTAGATGATTTAATCATTGTATATACAGTGTATATATATATATATATATATATATATATATATATATATATATATATATATATATATATATATATATATATATATATTGATCATTGTAGATTTTAGCACCTCTAATAAAGGTCTCATTTACCTAATAAGAATCCAAAAGAATCCACAGTAATTATTGAGTAGTCTGTGTTAGTGAGACAGGCTGTAAATCCACAGCAGTACACACGTTAATATTTCCATTAGCTTGCTGGACCTGCAAAATATTAACGAGGGAGAACTTACCATATCCTATTTATGAGAAATAAGCACTCCCACATTAAATCTGTGTATCCAGTTAGTGTATGCTAATCATAATATGTTAGCTGGATAATGCTTCCATGCCCATTCCTTGCCCATGCTATGCCCCCTCCCATAAATATTTTCCAAAAAATAAATAACATGCAATTACCCCCAGATTCTTTATATGGCAAAGCATGTGCAAATTTGACAGTGCAGTCAAATTGCGTGTGCAACTTAATTGTTTAACAAAATAATCAGCGCCAATAATTGGGCACTAACAAGCAATTACCAGCACTAATTGGCACTAATTAGAATTTACACTTGCAAATTTCTAAGCCTATTCTGTAAAACGGTGCATGTTAATTCTAACTTGTGGATCTCAAAAGGGGGTGTAGTCATGGAAGGGGCATGGGCATTTCTAGATATTATGCCCACTGTTATAGAATATGCCCGATCTGCACCTAAGTTAGGCATGGGCATTTATACCAGGTTTTAGTTGGTGTAAATGGTTGCACCTAAATTTAGTCACAGGTGCAGGTGGGAATTCTATAAACCATGCCTAATGTTATAGAAAAGTGCTAAGCATTTTTTATTTCCATGATGACTGTTTGGGCGCCATATATAGAATCAGAGTGTGAAAACAAGCAAAATATCATAAAATGCTTTACTGTGTTTTGCAGTACCCTGTTCTTATCCCACCAAGGGGACCTTTTCCTAACTGCAGTAAAAAGTGGCCCTTGGCATGCCCATTCATGGGTTTTCCCCCATGCTAAGACTATTTTTACTGAAGCAGTAAAATGGCTAATTTTCCCTTTTTTGAATTAACGGCCATGAGTTAATGATAATGCACACATATTAAAGGTAAAGAATGCTTAACCAAAATATTAAATATATCTCTCCCCCCCCCCCCCCCCCAAGAAAAATAACTGCTTTTAAAATTATACAATGTTTTATCTGCTATTGATCACTTTGACTTTTAGCGGTAAGGAAAGTCCTCTGACATTGGACCTTCACATATTACTTGCTGATATTTGTGTCTGGTGAAATGGACTGGGTTCAAACCATCGGTCTGAAAAACCTCATGCTGTTTTAGCTACGTGCACACACAAAAAAATGTTTGTTCTCTACACAAAATGTTCCATTATCTACTACTACTACTACTTATCATTTCTAAAGTGCTACTAGATATACGCAGCACTGTACACTTGAACATGAAGAGACAGTCCCTGCTCGACAGAGCTTACAATCTAATTAGGACAGACAAACAGGACAAACAAGAGGTAAGGGAATATTAAAGTGAGGATGAGTGAATAAGGGTTAGGAGTTAAAAGCAGCATCAAAAAGGTGGGCTTTTAGCATAGATTTGAAGATGGCCAGAGATGGCGTTTGACGTACCGGCTCAGGAAGTCAGGAAGTCTGTTATCATGCCTCAGTCCAAAATTGCAGGCAAAAAAAAAAAAAAGAAATTTACTTAGCAAGCACTTAACCGCACCATCCCAATGGAGATCTCCATCTCACTTTTATCAAGCTTCCTCGGGGGATCCAAAATATGGTGCTTCCATGCTCATCAATAGGGAGCTTTACAGTAAGCTTGCTCCTGCAAATAAACAAATTATTAAAACTTGTGCCATTAGACAAGCACTAAAACTACTTGCGTAATTTGACATTGTTCACACTGGTTCCACCACTCACTATCTAACGACACATACATACCCTGCACTGACAGAAACCATTGAGCAACAGCCAATTCAAACTGTTGCCTAACTAATCGTAAGGGCCATGTCAATACGTAGCAATAAACTAAATCGGCAACACGATCTACTGGAAAAGTTAATCAAGAAACACCAATCACTGTGGGCCTCATTTACTAAGGCATGCTAGAGTTCTTAGCATGCTCTAATAATTAGGGTGTGCTAAACATTAGAGATATCCATAGGAATATATGGACATCTGTAACATTTAGCGTGAGCTAAAAACGCTAGCACGCCTTAGCAAAAGACCCCCTAAGCGTGTTCATCCAAAAAATATTGTCCATTCTAGATGGGTATTCAAACCATTCGGTTCTAAAGACTGGAGACAGTTCTCCCAATATTCAAAAGCATTTAACAAGCCAGGATCAGCAGCTTGCTTTTTAAGGGGTCCTTTTACTAACCTGCGGGAAAAAAAGGGCCCTGTGCTGGCAGCAGGGGCCATTTCTCTTGTGTGCCAGGGCCCTTTTTCCCAAAGCCAGTAAAACCCGAAACAAATGCCGGGTTACCGCCTCACTAGCCTTTCTGCTGATTTTCAGTCCCACTTTTGAAGTTATATTTGTCCGTTTGAATGCGTAAGATATCTTTGGCTGATTTGAACCTAACCAGCTAAGTCTGAATATCGACGTAGCCGGTTATGTCGAAAAATTAACCAGATATTCAATGCTGGTCACCAGAATTGGCCTGGCATTGAATATCCAGGTTTAGTGCTGACCGCGGGAGTTAGCCAGACTAATTCCCGTGGTCTGAATATCAGCCCTGGTATATCCATCGTTGCTCATGTTGTATCAATATCTTATCATGATCACCATCCCAACATTTCAGTAGAATATGATCAATAACAAAACACTTGAAGGAGTCAAAATCATGTCCATACTTAATCCACAAACGAACCTTTTCCGGAGACGGGAAGGTGGTAGAACTAGAGGACATGAATTGAGGTTGAAGGGGGGCAGACTCAGGAGTAATGTCACGGCTAGGGTGGTAGATACGTGGAATGCCCTCTCGCGGGAGGTGGTGGAAATGAAAACAGTAATGGAATTCAAACATGCGTGGGTTAAACACTAAGGAATCCTGTTTAGAAGGAATAGATCTAAGGAATCTTATCAGAGATTGGGTGGCAACGCCTGTAATTGGGAAACAAAACCAGTACTGGGCAGACTTTTACGGTCTGTGCCCTGAGAAAGGCAAGGAAAAATCAAACTCAGGTATACATATAAAGTATCACATGCCATGTAAAATGAGCTTATCTTGTTGGGCAGACTGGATGGACTGTACAGGTCTTTATCTGCCATCATTTACTATGTTACTGTGTAAAAGAGAAAGACACTTCCAAAAACACGAGAGAGTCAGAGATGGCTCACCGACCGTTTCATTCTTAGAATATACCCATCCAAACTATAAGAAAGATTACACTCTTCTTGCTGGAACTGACTAACATTTGGGAATAATTATGCCCCTATGGAACTTTTTAAATTTAGGCTTGTGTTTGTTCAAGTCTATTTTCTGTCCTAAGTTATCTAGTTAGTAGGGCTGCGTGGGTTGATTTTCAACAGTGTTATCTGGATAATGCCACTGAAAATCCATGCACTGCCCTCATCAGCCAGACATATTAGGGTAACGTGCTGCTATCCAGATGTCCTTTTAAATATTGGGCCCTTTGTTTCTATGTATTATCCAAACATTAAAATTACCTTTTATATTTTGCTGCTTGTCATTACCTTGTTTCCATGTGAACAGTTTCCTTATTCCCATGTCTCCAGTTTTAAAAATGTTGAATGAGTTTTATTTTGCCTGTCTAGCACTGTATTCATGGAGCTAATGGAATAGCATTAGGCTGTTGCTGAAATACATACACCAGAAATGGAAATGGCTTTAGCTTTCATATGGAAAATAGATTTCAATCAGCAACAATAAGCCTGGTATTAGTACAGACCTGCTGACTTACGCAGGACTTAGATAATTAAATCTTTTATCCTGAGGAAAAGCTAGTTAAAATGCCGCAATCGGTAAGATTCAAGCAGAGAGTTGCAAGTTCTTAGTTCCAGAGGCTGCTGGTGATCATCACTGAGAGCTATCAAATTTAGAGAAGTGCTATCATTTTTCAGTGAGATGGACAGAGGAACATTCTGTGTCATTTACCATCCAAAACAGCACACGCATTAAAAAAAAAAAAAGCAGCAAAATGGCATTTTATTTTTCATCTGTGTTTTAGCACATTCTAGGATGTCGATCATTAGAAGCATTTTATGTGATTGGCTGCAGTGCATGGAAGAAGTAGGCAGAAACCATCAGGTGCTTTCCCCTAAAGACCAGCATGACCATCGGCGCCCCTCAGAGACTGTACCCAGAGGCCATAGACTCTGATCCCTCACTATTTATGACTAATACCAAGTCAGCCCAAGCAAAGCTGACTCAGGTACCCCATACTCAGGCACCCTGAAACAGGATACACTGAACTAGGGAGAACCTGAATTTCTGGCACCCCGATGGACCAATAATACTTACCTTGTCCAAGGGAAACATCCTCTTTGTCCATTGTCATCCTGGAAAAAAGGTGGTGGTCCAGCCAATGTCCCCGATAGTTTCCTCTGTTGACTTTAACGGATCTTTATAGAATTGCGTGCAGCCAGATTCATGTGCAACTCCAAATTAGTGCCAATTAATGCCAGCAATTGATTGTTAATTGATTGTTAATGGCTCGCTATCTAATTTATTTGTGCACAGATCTTAAGATTTTGTGCAACTTGGGGCACCCAAATTTGGGCACCATTTATAGAATCTGGGGATAAGTGTCAAATTGTGGGGTCCTTTGACAAAGGTGCACTAGCGTTTTTAGCACACACTAAATGTTAGAGATGCCCATATATTGCTATGACAGTAGTATATAGGCATATAATCAGTTATGTATGTGAAGGGAGTGATAGTTAATCCCAAGCAAGTATACTCAGCTTCACTTCAACTCATAGGCGCCCCATATAAGAGGCTTGGGGAGGCTAAGCCTCCCCAGCCCAATCGTCGACTTCCGCTTGTGGTGCAGCCCCCCCCCCCCCCCCCCCCCCCCCCATTTTCATCTTTTATTTCCGTGGCAGCGACGTCAATGAAGAAAAAGACTACAGGCTCGCCGCCAGCTTCTCCCTTCTCTCTGCTCTCGCGGAAACAGGAAATGCATCATGGGACACTGTGTGCAGAGAGAAGGGAGAAGCTGGCGGTGAGCCTGTAGTCTTTTTCTTCATTGACGTCGCTGCCACGGAGCGTATGGAGGTAAGCTCCGCCCCCTTTAGCCTCCTCAAACAGTTGGGCTACCGACCGTCTATGCTTCAACTTATCCTCATTACATAGCTAAACACATTGAGGCGCTTTCAAGGGATCATCAGATTAGCGTACCAACCTCTAAAATGGCTGTAAATTATTTTGAGCCAAGCATTTTGAAAGAGACGGTATCGCAATCCTCATGAATCCCAATTTTTAAAATTTTCTTTGATTTAAAATCCGCCGCTCTAAAATATAGGAGACTACCTTGAAACAGCGTCTAGGGAAACATGGATCTATGTCAGTGATACCGAGTCTCCACTGCATATGATCTAATGTGGCTGAAAATTTGAAATTAAAAGATAAAAATGGAGAAATTAGGATATATGATATAAGTAAATGTTACACTAGAAAATCAAAGAAAAATTTTAAAATTGGGATTTATGAGGATTGCGATACCGCCTCTTTCAAAATGCTTGGCTCAAAATAATTTACCGCCATTTTAGAGGTTGGTACGCTAATCTGATGATCCCTTGAAAGTGCCTCAGTGTGTTTAGCTATGTAATGAGGATAAGTTGAAGTGAAGCTGAGTATACTTGCTTGGCATATATTGCTATGGGCATCTCTAGCATTTAACATGCGCTAATCATTAGTATGCATTAAAACCACTAGCATGCCTTTGTAAAAGACCCCGTTTATGTGCAAGTTTATAGATTTGGGGTATGAATCTATGTGAAAAATAAATACTTCATAAATGGAATGCACTACATATATTTGCTTCTTGGGATGTTCAGGACATTCCCCCAAATTCTATATAAGGTGCAATGAGCAGCATGCATTAAATTGGGTGCACACCCAATTTACGCATGCACCTTAATTGAGTAATGAGCCAATCAGTGATGATAATTGGCTGATAACAATTAGCATCAGTAATTGGGAATAATTGGAATTTACATGCATTTCTTTTAGGCAGATTCTAAAAAGAAGGCAGATGTAAATCGTACTGCATATAGCTGAAGAGGGGGGCGTAGTCATGGAAGGAGTGTGGGCATGTCAGGATGCGTTATGCAAATTTATGCATGCTGTTATAGAATTCGGGGGAGCATGCTTACACTTATGCATGGGTATTTATGTCAGGTTTTCAGTGGCATAAATGTATGTTATGCAGCTTTATGCGCTATTCTATAAACCGTGCCTAACTTTAGGTGCAGTATATAGAATAGCGCTAAAGGCTTTTTTTGTAACATGTCTAGATATTAGATGTCATTTACAGAATCTGACCCATTGTGCCTTTACAATACCTCTGTGCTAATTGCCTGGTTTTTTTTTTTGACAGTCATTAGATAATGATAATATTGAAGTACAAAACATCTCAGGCACAGCAGCACAGGAGAAGAACGAAACAACACTTTATTCAGCCGAAGGATTTATTATCAGTTCATACTGCATACATACTGAAGTGTTAGTTAGCAGACCTTGTTGAAATCCAGCAGAAAAAATATGGAAGGTTTTTTTTTTCCACTAAGTAACAAAGAATAGAAAAAAATGGAAGTTTAAACAGATGAATCATTTCCAACTCATTTCTTAACCCCCTCTTTGGACATCCGGAGTTCATCAAGAGGATGAGAACATGCACACAAAGTTATTTATGGATAAAATATTGGCATTTAACCATGTCAAATGTTTAATAAACTTACAGACAATAATGAACAGAGGTTTGACGCACACCCACTATTGTTATCCGAATTGCGACATCGGGTACAGTGACCTCCCCTGTCTAGCTTGAATCGAGATCTATTTTGTGCATTCACTGTGCCTACCGAGCATACAGGTGTCAGAGAGAGAAAAGATCAAAGATAAAGGAATGGTAGAGATGGAAGTGGAGAGATTATTTAAACATACCATTCAGAAAGAAGTATTGATAATAAATGGGTAGATTTATGGGGGAGGTAAGTACTTAGAAGTGAGCTTAAGAGAATGAAGTGTTTTCCCCTTAAAAGAGAGATGTATGCTATTACTGCATCCGCAACCCAATAATAACTACAGGGAAATGCCTGTCAAAGATAATATAAACACTCTGCTGTTAATGATCAAGCACTACCACTTTAAACCTATGTCGGATAGGGTCTCTCTATAGTCGATGACCTAATGTATATCACAATCCAATTTATTACTCAGGAACCTTCATGCAATACCATAATGTACTCTTCTTTACCATGCATGTATACACATAGTATGTATATATATATATATATATATCTCTAATATAATAAAACGCACCCTCAACGTTCTGAGGACAACGTTCTGAAGTCACTCAGACTCCCAGAACGGTTCGTAAGTTCGTGGTGGTGAAGCCACTGAACGACTTGCTGCCCCGCCCTCGCGTCAAACGTCATGACGTCGAGGGTGGAAAACCAACAGAAAAATGAAAGAAGGGACCGCATCAAGGAAGGGGGAGGAGTAGGGAAACACGCGGAGCGTGTTTCCCTACTCCTCCCCCTGCCAAGGAAACGCTGGCTACCAACCTAGAAAACCACCCAAAAGCTACATAGATAAAATGGAGCCCCGCCAGAGAATGACCGAGGTCCAACACCCCCCGCCCCCCTCGCGCAACGCCCTCCCCCCCCAAAACAACCAACAAACCTCAAGAGAAGAAAAGAAATCCCACAAAAAACAGGAGGTGCAACACCCCCCCCCAAGCCACCCACCGTCGCGTACCTTTGCTGGCAGGGGACACGAAACCCCGCCAGCATAAGTCCTGTCTTCAGACTCCGGCGTGATCTTCAGCATTACTAGCCTCTGCAGGCAGGGCTTCTGTGCGTCTGACGTCATGCACGTACAGGACGTCAGACGCACATAACCCCGCCCAGCAGAGGCTAGCAATGCTGAAGAACATGCTGAGTCAGCAGACAACACAGGACTTCTGCTGGCGGGATTTTGGGTCCCCCGCCAGCAACACTATGCAACGGTGGGTGGGATGGCGGCGGCAGTGGGACTATCGTGCTGGGTGGGATGGCGGCGGGGAACATCGCGCGGAGGAGGCAGTGAAGGCAAAAAAACAAACCCCTGCAATCTAGCAGCGCTTCCTTCACTCATCATCAAAGCACCGCTTCCAGAAACCCCTGCCCCCACACACACACTCACTCACTCATCTGGCAGCGCTACCAGACCCCCCCCCCCCACACCCCTCTTCATCCAAGTTGAACACCACAACACACCCCCCACAACCCTCCAACACACACACTCTCTCTCTAAAAATCTCATCTGCCAGCGCATCCTGAACCCCCCCCCCCCCACACACACACACATACACTCTGTCTCATATGGCAGCGCTTCCAGAAACCACGTACACACACACACATATACACACACACACACACTCACTCTCATCTGGCAGCGCTTCCTAAAACCCCTGCCACACCCACACACAGTCACTCACTAATCTGGCAGCTGTTGCTGACCCCCCCCCCCCCCCCCCCACACACACACTCACTCACTCTCATTTAGCCACACTTCCTGAACCACCCCACCACCACCACACACACACACTCACTCTCATCTGGCAGCGCTTCCTAAAACCCCTGCCACACCCACACACAGTCACTCACTAATCTGGCAGCTGTTCCTGAACCCCCCCACACACACACACACACACACACTCACTCACTCTCATTTAGCCACACTTCCTGAACCACCCCACCACCACCACACACACACACACACACTCTCTCATCTGGCAGCGCTACCTGAACCTCCCCCCCCCCCACACACACACACAAACTCACTCTCATCTGCAAACGCTTGATAAACCACCCCCCCACACTCATCTGGCAGCGCTTCCAGACCCCCCACACACCCCTCTTCTTCCAAACTGAACCACCCAACACACCCCCCACACCCCTCCAACATACACACTCTCACAAAATCTCATCTGCCAACGCTTCCTGAACCCCCCTGCCACCCCCCCCCCCCCACACACAGTCACTCACTAATCTGGCAGCCGTACCTGAACCCCCCCCAACACACACACACACTTATTCACTCACTCTCATTTAGCCCCGCTTCCTGAACCCCCCCCCCCCCCCCCCCCACACACACACACACACTCACTCACTCACTCTCTCATCTGCCAGTGCTTCCTGAACACACGCCACAAACACTCACTATCATCTGGCAAAACTTGAAAAACCGCCCCCCCCCCCCACACACACACACACTCACTCATCTGGCAGCGCTTCCTGAACCACCCACACCCCTCTTTTTCCAAGCTGAACCCCCCCAACACACCCCCACACCCCCAAAACACACACACCCACACTCTCATCTGGCAGCGCTTCCAGAAACCCCATACACACACGCACTCACTCTATCTCTCATCTGGCAGCGCTACCTGAACCCCCCTACCCCCCCACCACACACACACACTCACTCTCTCTCAACTGGCAGCGCTTCATGAAACCCCATACACACACACTTACTCTCTCTCTCATCTGGCAGCGCTTCCTGTACCCCCTGCCCCCCCCCACACACACACACTCCCTCACTCTGTCATCTGCCATTGCTTCCTGAACCCCCCCCCCCCACACACACACACACACAAACACACACTCACTCTCTCACTTTCATCTGGCAGCGCATCCTGAATCCCCCACACCCCTCTTCTTCCAAGCTGAACCCCTCCAACACATCCCCCCCACCCCACACACACACTCTCTCTCTCTCTCTCTTCCTCTCCTCCAGCACACCAATTGCTTAGGTGCAGTGGCAGCAATCTCAGACACCAGAGAAAGAGGGGGGCCTGACACCATAGAGAGAGAGGGAGGGAGGTATCTCTGTCACACACACACACTCTCTCTCTCTCTCTCTCTCTCTCTCTCTCACACACTCTCTCTCTCTCTCTCTCACAGACAATGTGTTTCTGTCTCTCACTCTCATACACTCTATGTCTCACAGTGTATCACATTCACTCTCTATGTGTCACACAGTCACTTACATACTCGCTTGGTCTCATACACTCAGTCTCACAGACAATCTGTGCCTCACACACACTCTCATTCTCGCACACACTGTATCTGTGTGAAACACACTCTCTCTCTCTCTATCACACTGTGTCTCCCATACGCAATTGCACACACTCTCATTCTCACACACACACTCTCACACAGACACACTCACACCCAGACTCACTCTGTCTCTCACACACACACACACACTCGCACTTTCACTCTCTCTATCACACACAGTCACTCTCACATACACTCTCCAAAACATACACATTATGAGGAAAACCTTGCTAGCGCCCGTTTCATATGTGTCAGAAACGGGCCTTTTTTACTAGTACTATAATAAAACTCACCCTCAACGTTCTGAAGACAACGTTCTGAAGTCACTCAGTCACTCCCTGAAGGGTTCATGGATTCATGGTTGTGAAGCCACAACACTGACCATGTCTCTCTGCCCCGCCCTCGCATGACGGACCAATCAGAAAAAACACCCTCAACATTCTGAAACACAAAGGACCATCACTACACCGTTCCCAGGCAATACTAAGCAACGTAAGACGGACCAATCAGAGGAAACTACGTGACAATAAGGGAGGAGCATTCCCCAGCAGAATGGCTCATTATCTGTGCAGCACGGAGAGCACAGAACCACCACTGGAACGAGAGAAGAATATTCCTGCTGTGGGTATGTGCAAAAATAGACCGGGGGGGGGGGGGGGGAGAGAAATTTTTTAATGCCTAATGCCAGTACTGAAAAGTGCCAGAGGGCCTATAGCACAGACTATATTTGGGATCGCTTGACATGGAGTCAGAGGAGCCGGGAAAACAACATGCCCGTCACCATCTGGGATGTGGGCGAACAGGACAAGCTGCAGCCCAGCTGGAAGGATTACCCGCGATCCAGCCAGCAGCAAACAGCGATCAAGGACAGCACAGCACATCCCCCCAACCCCCAAGCAAAAAACAAAACAAAACAAAAAAAGACACACATCAACAACCTGCACACACACCGCACCCTCACACACTCACACACACACACAAAATAACTCTGTGACACATACACACACACACACACACACACAAAAAAGCCACATGCTAGCGCCCGTTTCATTGGTTTCGGAAACGAGCCTTTTTTACTAGTATATATATATATATATATATATATATATATACACCATGATCTGTTCCATATATATTATGTTCCATGTATGTTACCATGTATGTATGCACCTTAACGCATTACCATTTGTGATTCTGTTACCCGGAAATGGCAACCGCCATTACGGCAAATGTAAGCCACATTGAGCCTGCAAAATTGTGGGAAATGTGGGATACAAAGAAGGGCATAATCGAACGTCGCCGGCGAAATAGATCGCCGGTGATGTATTTTGGCGGTGGCGCAACAGCTGGCCGGAACCGTTTTATCGAAAAAAAATGGCCAGCCATCTTTTTTTTCGATAATACGGTTTAGGCCGGCCAAATGCCAGAGTTCGCCAGGTTTGAGATGGCCGGTTTTGTTTTTCAGCAATAATGGAAAAAAATGCCGGCCATCCCGAACCCGGCGAAATCCAAGGCATTTGGTCATGGGAGGAGCCAGCATTTGTAGTGCGCTGGTCTCCTGACATGCCAGAACACCAACTGGGCACCCTAGGGGTCAGTGCGGTGGACTTCAGAAAAAGCTCCCACATGCATAGCTCCCTTACTTTGGGTGCTGAGCCCCCCAACCCCCCCAACCCCCCCCCCAAACCCACTACCCACAAATGTACAACACTACCGTAGCTCTTAGGGATGAAGGGGGCAACTACATGTGGGTACAGTGGGTTCTGGAGGGCTCCCATTTACCAGAACAAGTGTTACAGGTAGGGGGGATGGGCCTGGGTCCGCCTGCCGTAAGTGTACTGCGGTACCCACTAAAGGTGCTCCAGGGACCTGCATACACTCAGGCCTCTAGGACTTGTTGCTGCTGTATAACCTTGGCACACCAGTTGACACCTGAAGACTAATCTTTTTGAAAAAGTCCTTTATTTGAATAAGCACGTTTACTCACAGTTAACTGCAGATCAGAGGTTGTGCCCCACTGGCAAAGAGTCTCCCTGGTATTGAGATTAGCAGTAGGTCAGAGCTGGAAGAATGGTGTACAATGGCCTCTTTCAGCAACATTCAAGGTAATAACTAAGTTCTCTAACGTGGGTAACACATGAAAGGGATCTCAAACTGGCTTACAAAAATGGCCACTACCTCATGGACTACCGGAAACAAAACTGGACACACTCTGACCCAGTTAGCAGGGGGAAAAGCACCATGGGAGTAGAGCCCACTACCCTACACCCACCACAATGCATTGCTGATGTGACTCTGCAGTGCACCTAACAGAAAAGGTGTCACACTCACCCAAGAGCCACATCACAACCAGGGAAAGGCTGTCAGAGGATAGAACACATTCTGCTGTCATGGAGGTGGGTACAGCATTTGAGGCTGGCATACAGGCTTGCAAAAAAGGTTTTTAGTTTTATTGTTTTAGTGTGGGAGGGGGTTGGTGACCACTGGTCAGTTGGGGCACCTTTTTGAGGCTTGGTTGTGAAAATTAAAGGACCAAGTAAACCCGGCGAAATACTGCTGAACGCTGCTTTTTTTCCCATTATCCGTGAAAGCCGGCCATCTGGTAGCCACGCCCATTCCCGATGTCCCGCCTTCGCTACGCCACTGACATGCCCCCTTGAACTTTCGCCGGCGAGGTGACGGGAAAGCGGCGATGCTGTCAAAAAAGCCGCTTTCAATTATACCGATTTGGCCGCTTTTGCGAGATCGCCCGCCATCTCCCGATTTATGGCCGGCGATCACTTTCGAAAAATAAGCTTGAAATGCTACAAATAAATAAATAAATAAAATATGGGTAGAAGTTAACCAGTCACTCATGCAATTATTGGTCAATCAACCCATGCCATTTTTTTTCAACGAGATACTTACATCGAGGCAGATTACCAAGATCTCACATTGCAAATTTATTAGTATTAAAGTCCTTGCATTTTATTCATTACATTGTTATGTTCCATTAAAATAAAGTTCATCCTATCCATAAGGATCCTTGTTCTCTCTCTAAAGTGAGAGCAGAGAGTTGTAACTTGAATTTTAAGGGGTAATTTTCAAACTGCATGCTAAATTCATGGAATTTGCATTGGTTTTCAAAGAGGACGAACACACATACTTTCACTTTCAAACTCGCAGGAGGTACAAAGCACCCAGGAACTTTGCTCCAGATTTATATATGGGTAGATATTTTCATTTCCCTCCCACTCTCAACCTGTTCTCTAAAGCAATGTTTCTCAATCCAGTCCTTGAGCCACACCCAGCCAGTCCTGTTTTCAGGAAATTCACAATGGACATGCATGCGGACCTAATAAGGAGTGGAGGAGTAGCCTACTGGTTAGTACAGTGGGCTTTGATCCTGGCAACCTGGGTTCAATTCCCATAGCAGCCCCTTGTGACCCTGGGCAAGTCACTTAACCCTCCATTGCCCCAGGTACAAAAAACTTAGTTTGTGAGCCTCCTAGGGACAGAGAAAGTACCTGTATATAATGTGTACAGCGCTGCTTACGTCTAGTAGCATCTCAGGTATATTGACTATGGCTATCCTGAAAACAAGACTGGCTAGGTGTGTTGAGAAGAAGTGCTCTAATATATATCAGGATCTCCCAAACTACCACCAACTCTCGCTCATGTCGCACATGCTCAATTGCACTAAAACCGAGCATGCACGCAACGTGAGGAGAAGCAGGGCAGGCAATGCACAGAGAACAGCGCTGGAGAAAGGATTCAGCTGGCAGGGGTTGGGTCCCCCACCAGCCAAACCAGAGGTCCCAGATCCAATTGGGGGGGTGGCTCAGGCTCCCAAGGCCCCCCATAGCCTCGGCACTGATTAAACCTCACTGACTTAGCCAGCCACCAATATCCAGCAACACTTAACAGGTTAGTGCTGCAGAATATCACCGCTAACCATTGTGTTTAAATATTGAGCTGATTATTTTAATTCAGTTTATAAATCATTGGAATTAAATTTGACCAGTGAATACTAATGAAGTAGAACACGCTTCTTATAAGAGGATTTATCCCCAACAATGGTTACACAGTACTCAGAAAGACTGACGTTCAACAGACATGCTTCCTTGCTTTGGTGGAAAACCTGATTTCAGTTGTTTGAACAACAAGCCAAGAAGAGAAACTCACGGTCAAATATCTAAAGTGCTGCAGGGCCAAGCAGATATCTCATGAGTTGTAAGGACATGCTGCAAATTCTATTGTTTTATTTGTGGCCTGAGTTCTAGGAGAAAAGAAACTACCTAAAGTTCTAAACACTTGCTGATAATGAGCATCTGGAGCTGATAGAGCGCCCTGAGGGATTTTTAGAAACCAGCAGTACAGAGAGCAGAACCTTGCATCAGAGTTAGGATAAAGCAATACTTGAGAGAGAGGAAGAAAGGAAGAGGGGGGGAGAAGAAAGGAAATGAAGGAGAAAATGAAGGAGAGTGGTAGAGGGACCAACATTTAGGATTTTGCTTTTTGAATTACTACAAGATCTTTTCATTTTTGATTGAAAGGAAGTTCCATCAAAAGAGACCATGACAAAAGACTGTTGTAATGCATGGACACATTTCTTCACAGCAGAGGTGCAGAAATTTTCTGAGACACGCCACCCGTGGAACAAAAGTAGCAACGGAATTCCAGAAATGATCAGACAAATTTGGAGGATCCACAGTGGTGAGGGTAAATGAGCAGGGTGAAGTAGAGGCATATAATCCAAAAATTCTTGTTTCGGTTCGTTTCCCATGTTGTTTATGAAATGTTTCTTTTCACTTGGGATTTTTAAAAACTTGTTTTCATTTCGGGGGCAATGTCATCAAATAGTCGGTGATACTGCACACTATTGCCCGATAATGCACATTATCCCCAGATTCTATATAGCGTGACTAAAATTGAGTTCGCAAATCCAGTCATATTTTGGAATTGCGTGCACAATTTAACTACTTAACAAGCCAAACAGCATCAATAATTGCCACTTAGCAAGCAATTATTGGTACTAATTGGCATTAATTAGAATTTATGCGCACAACTTGCTAGGCGTATTCTCTAGAGTGGTGCGTGTAAATTCTAATGTGCATTGCCAAAAAGGGGGCATGGCCATGGGCATGGAATAGATGGACCATGGGCATTATAGAATATACCTGCTCTATGCCTAATGGCGTAAATGGACGTGCTTAGAGTTAGGTGCAGACATGGCCACTAGGCATATTCTATAAACTGGCTAGATAACTGGTGGTTATCTCCTGTTGAATATTGCCAGTTAGCACTTACCCCTGGATTCTATATAGCGCGCCTAGAGATCTACGCCGAAATCCAAGTGTATAACAACACACATAACTTAATTGGCTGAACAAGCTAATCCATTTTGATAACTCTTAACAAGCTATAATGAGCACTAATTGGCAATAATTAGAAATTATGTGCACAACTCACTAAGTGCATTCTGTAATGCAGTGTGTCTAACTTCTAACTTGCATAGGCAAAAAGGGGTGTGGTTATGGGTGGGGAAGTGGGCATTTTTTGGGCATTCTGAAGTTTACACATGTAGTTATAGAATATGGCCCAGTGTGCCTAAATCTACGCACCACCGTTTCATTGGTGTAAATGGATGCACGTAGTTTTAGGTGCTGACATATCAACTAAGCGTAACCTATATACCGTGCCTAAATCTAGGTTGTCCAGAGTGAAGTACCTTAAATTAGAATTAGCTTGTAAGTGGTACAATAGGAAACTGGTAACCAATGTTCATTATGAAGAAGAAAAGATTGAAAACTGATAATCTGAACTGTTGGTACCACTCAAAAAAACGTGTAATGAAGTAATTTCTTAGTACTAATCATCACAACCTATTGTTTGAAAAAACCCTCAGAATATACCACCACCTTTAAGGCAATATCATTTGTTTTTTTGCCTGGTGGAATAGCACCTCTTTCGTTGGGCTTATTCTTAAATGTGCTTATACGTGCTATTACAACAGTCCAAACGTGCTAACATAATACTCATAAACAGTGCTCAAAAAAATCATAAACTTATCTTTCAGACAATTCTTTGGCTGACTCCGTCTTTTAATTTGTTGATTTTTTTTCATTGACTTTTTATGATGACGCGCCCTTGTAGCTTTAAACTGCCGATCTTACATTCATAGGTCCATTAAATTTCCCCTAGTCGCACCCGACGCCGCGGGTTTCACTACTTTCCTCAGGGACTCGGCTTAAATGTCATGTTGTCTCTTGTAATCGGCTTAAACCACCACCACCAGGCAAAAAAACAAATGATATTGCCTTAAAAGTGGTGGTATATTCTGAGGGCTTTTTCAAACAATAGGTTGTGATGATTAGTACTAAGAAATTACTTCATTACACATTTTTTTGAGTGGTGCCAACAGTTCGGATTATCAGTTTTCAGTCTTTTGTTTTTGTAATTTATTAGGATTGTTCTACTTAAGACTTTGGGGAGGTTCAGTATATATTGTTCCGTTATGAAGAAGAGGCATTACATGGTCAAACTTGTGAGAGTTCATCATTAGTCGTACAGCCAAGTTCTGGACAAGTTGCAGACGATGCGTATCTTGAGCTCTATTCTATTGCAAAAGTGCATTACAGTAATCTAGCCTGGATATGACCAAGGAGTGGATAAAAATGCAGAGTGCTGAAATGGTAAAGAGATGCCAAGTAGGATAAATCATGTGAAGCTTGAAGTAACTATCTTGGATTAAAATGGAAATGTGCATTGTGAATGTCAAAGAGCTGTCAAAGGTTGCTCCCAGGACTTTGATGGAATCCACTGAAAACGTGAAGGGTTATGCTGATCTTTATATGCCCTCCCCCACCAAGGAACCTATCAGTTCTTTATCCTAAATTCCCCTGAAGAGGTCAAGTGAAATTGAAATAAAGCACATACACTATATCTATCTATCTATCTATCTATCTATCTATCTATCTATCTATCTATCTATCTATCTATCTATCTATCTATCTATCTATCTATCTATTTATAGATAGATAGATAGATATAGATATAGATATATATAGGTATATATAGCTATAGATAGATAGATAGATAGATAGATAGATAGATAGATAGATAGATAGATAGATAGATAGATAGATATAAAAGCAAAGGCCAATGCGGAGCGAGCTCCTGAGTCTCTTAAACTGCAGAGATTCTACAGGGCTAGTTCAATGATTTATTTGTTTAATTACATTTGTACCCCGCACTTTCCCACACATAGCAGGCTCAATGTGGTTTACATAGTAAAAATTAAATAGAATTACAAAGTTTTGAAAGAGATTATTACAAAATTGTAGTAAACGTAGAAATAATGGGGTTAAGGGATAAGTAAATTGAGCATGGAAAGATAAACAAATATAGGGTGCGTAAAAGGAAAAGAATATGAGGAGGGTAAGGCGTAGGAAGGAAGGGGAGGAAAAGATAGGGGGTAAGCATAAGGAGAATGCTTACACTTCAACCCTCTTCCTTTTATTGGTAAACAATCAAAGCCACATCATCATTAGATTCAGGAATCACATGTTATCAGCATCACATATTATCTTTCTTATGAAAGTTCAGCAGAATCTTGGAAAATTATTGTAATATCGGAATATGTCAGCAGTTGTCCATCCAGCATATTAGTAACAAGCTGACCCATATTTTATCTTTCTAATTCACGTCAAGTCACTTAATGCTGACAAAGCTATGATTTCCCAAAAGCAATGGGATCATGGACACGGCCTAATTCTTTATCATTCTGCTAGCTTAGAAATATGTGTTATGTCTAGCATCTCTCTGAAGTTATTTCAACATTAGCTCAATGTCCAGTAAATTATTATTATTCAGCAGTTGTTGTAAGCAGAATCATCTAGCTTTAAGCTTTTTGTCTCCCCTGATTTAATTGCTACATTAATCATAATCATTTTCAACCCGGACCTGGGGGGGTCGCTGTTCTCAGACAGATTTTCCAGACCATCACCACTACTGGAACTGTGTTCCCTGATATCAAAATTGGCACAGAAAGGATTGGCATGCATAGGCGGCCAAAGACAAGCAGTTAAGACGTATCTGGATTAAGTTTTAGTCTACTGGAGTGTATCCAGTCTGCTATTTGTGTTAAATTAAGATTGAGATTATCTATTCCATGGGTACTATTAGAGTGTAATGTTACCAAGATCTGTATGTCATTAGCATAGATGAATAGAATGAGACCAAGTGACTGAATACGAATCAGGAGACCAGTATATATATTAGGGTAGGGTAGGGTAGGGGTGAGTATGGACCCCTGTGGAATGCCACATTTTAAGATGTAAGGCTTTTTCCTTTCCTTTTGATACGTCTGATTTCTTTTTTAGATATTTTGAACATAATTAGAGCACCGCATACAGATATACAATGCAGCTTTTTGTAAGTTTGATGAACTATGCTCCATTCCTCTATATTACATTGATATTTTAGGAAAATCTAACGTCATGAAGAACTGCAGGAATGAAGAACATGCACCTTCAGATGGAAAATGGACTCCTCTATACACTCTAAACCCAAGTGTAGATCAGACATCAAATTCCATGCGTGTAACATGTGATCAGATTTAATTCAGAGAATGAGATGGAACAAAGTAAAAGATTCATACTCATGCAGTAACACCTGGCGCATCAATTCACCGAGGGGAGGCTTGTGTGGATTTTTGCAATAACATAGGACAAGTCTATGAAAATATCCTGAGTGAAAGAGACAGCCAAACTCTAACACAAACTAAATTGTGATGCAAAATTGACCTACACTAGAAGAAAAAGTAAAGCATTTTTTTAAACTGAGAGCACAATGAACAGTCTTCCATATTTATTAGAGGCAAAGAAATGGAAAATCTATTTACATTTCACGAAATCATATAAAAGGGACTAAAAAAATACTGGTAAAAACAATTCCTAATCCACCCACAGAACGTTTATGTATTGTGACAGCTGGAATATTGCTGAGAGATCCCCTCTTCAATAGAATTCATTTTGTTTCCAATTCATTATCTGAATGACAAAAGGAAATACTTTCTCTCTCTGATACAGTCTGATCATTCTGTCTCCTACCTTTCTTCCCATCCTCTCTACATACCCCCAGTCATTAAAGCAGCAATATTAAAAGGAAATAACTTTATAACAACACCTTCTTTCACCCTAAGAATAACTAATCATTGCGATTTCATTTTCTGTTTTATTTTAGTGTAATGCATTTCCTGTCCAGTCTTTGAGACACAACTAAAGCTGGCTGTGCTCTTAATAAAGAATATCCACAAAAAATATGGATGAGAAGTGTTTGCACACAATGGAGAAGTGTATACAAGTCTATCTCAAGCATATTCATTGTGTGTATTCTGAAAAACTAAGTGTGTCTCGTGGCCTGGGTTAGAACCCCTGTTTTAGAGTGTTTGTTTCTCTCTTCCTGGTTAATGGTTTATGATTTATGTAAGGTTTATTTACAATCTGCTGTTTCCAAGGTGAAGAATAAAGGAACATACATAATAGATATACAACAAACAATCAAAAACAAAAAGCTAAATGATTAAAAATACATAAAATATCAAAAATACAAACATAAGAAGCAATCAAAATCAGTATAAAAACAGAGCTCAAGATAGGCATCGTCTGCAACTTGTCCAGAAATAAAAATGGCTTCCGGGCTAACATTACATATGACCTAATAAATCATAACATAAAGATTTCCCAATAGCTGTGTTGTACATAACAATACAGGTGTCTGGTCCTAATTTAATTCACAAAGACCCCATAAGTCAATTTAAACAAATGACCTTTAAAGGAAGATGTATCAGATTGTGCTCTAATCTCCAGTGACAATTGGTTCTACTCTTGGCCTTGAAATAGAAAATACACATCTTGCAGTGTCCACAAAGTACAGATGCAAGAGAGGAGACAAGTCTCCTCAGAGCACAAAGACATAGTAGGTGTGTAGACATGCAACACATTTGTCAGATAGTAAGCTGAAACATGATGCGATGCATGGTGAATCAACAACAGCATCTTAAATTTGATTCTGTAAGCTACAGGGAGTCAATACACTCAAACAAGATGTGATGTAACATGCTCGAGTCAAGAAATACCAGCAAAAGGTGAGCAGCAGAATTGTGGACAACCTGTGAGGACCTAATGCTATTGACAGATAAACCTATATAAAAAGAATTGCGATAGTCAAGATCACTAAGGACCATAGCCTGTAATATTGACCTAAAATCAACGACAGAATGCAAAACGTTTAACATGCTCAACATCCTTAGCTTAAACTAAGTACAAGGCTTTAATTACAGCTTGTAGCTGTGGTTTAAACATCAGGCCAGAATCTAACAGAACTTCTAAATTCCTAATATAATGGGAAATCTAGATTGAATGACTGGAAAGCAGGACTTCTGAGGGAAAATCTGGAGGTAAGCCATGACTAATCAAAAAGATCTCTGTCTTTGAACTATTCAACGGAAATAAGCATACTAGAAGTAGGAACAGTCAGCAGGAAGAAAAATTGTATATCATCCACATAAATACGGTAGTGAACTCTCAAAGACTGTGATCTCTCACTCAATGGGATCAAATACAAATTAAAGAGGACCACAGACAAATAGGAGCCTTGGAGAACTCCAGGTTTGAAAGGCCTGGGAGAAGAAAACTTCACTGTCTCCCTTGCAAAAATGAGTCAGACTACTGCAGCATGGTTCTCAAAAGATCATAAACGCCGAATTATAATGGAGTGATCCATGGCGTCAAAAACAGCAGAGATATCAAGAAAAAATCAAAAGTACCTGCTGCAATGATCCAGTCCTTGCCCAAAAACATCAAGAGTGGGCAAGAGAAGAGACTCATTGTTATGGGTTATTGTTATGATGCCTTCTCTAAGTAAAACCCAAATTGGGAAAGAACCGCTTTCTTTATCAGTTCTGCCACTACAGGCAGAGAAGACATTGGGTGAAAGTTAGAGGTTACATTAGGGTCTAAAGCATAGGTTTTGTTTTTTGTTTGTTTGTTTTTTCAATAAAAGGCAGATTGCTGCAAGTTTCAGAGCTACAGGAAACTAACCTTCCATAAGAAACACATTTACAATAGATAGAGTAGGAATAGCCATGGGGCAGCAATTTGCAGGGCCTGAGGGAAACAGCAGTCTTTTGGTAATGAAGTAAGCCTAAAAGACCTCAAGATCACCTGCACCTTCATATCTCCAACCCGCTTCGTAGGTTCCCCGATCAAGAATCTGCTCTAGTGGATGCAAGCTTTAGCTTTGGATTAAAAGAATTGACAAAAAACATCAGGGGATAAATACTGTGAAGAGTACGAGGACACGGAGTGGGAAATGGCCAGGGAAGGGGATAGAAGGGCTCCTTTGGGGTGACCTGAGTCCGCCCGTAGGGGTGGCTGCTGTAGATTCCGGTCCCCAAGGATCCAGCATGTTAGGGAAAGCAGTTGGTCGCCTTCCTCAGAGGAAATAGTGAGAGCCAAAGACTACAATTCCAAGCAGCCCCTGAGGGAGATACCAAGTACAGCGTCTAGCCAGTTAGTGGCTAGACGCTAAGCGCTAATATTCAGCGGAGATAACCAGCTATCTCTTGCTGAATATTAGTTTTAAGCTAAGTGCTATTTAACCATCCAGGAGCCGTTGCTTTCCAATTAAATAGTGCTGAATATCGGGCCCTATGAGTCCAAGCAGAACCTTTGTCCCTGCAGTATATGAAATGACCATCGGGGGTGTTACGCTTCCAATGATTCTGAAAGCATAATAGAAAGTGAGACAGAAACCCACAGTCTCTCAAAACATAATGCGTAAGTCATATTCTATTATAGGAATCTAGAAAACATTGTTTGCTGGGGGCTACTGCACAAATTCTTAAAAAAAAAAAAAAAGATACCATAAAAATACCTGTTGCAATGCCTAACTTTTATATTCAATGGGCTTTATATGAATTAGAGGGTATTTTTTTTCTTCTTTACAGGAGGAACAAACTGGAAAAATAAACAAATGTTTTAATGCACAGGTGACTCATCCAGTATAGCTTTTAAAAAAAAATTAATTGCATGACATTTCTTTTGCATTGTGACTTACAGCAGTAAGTTCAGCTATTCTGTACGGTGACTGAAAGCTTCCTTTGTTCTTCATGAGCTCGTGCACAAATAGAATCTGAGGCCACCGTAAGAACATTGGTGGCCCAGCAGCAGGAAAGGGTCTTAGCTTCTGCTTTCTGCTTCCCTAATGCATACCATCCATTTCAATTAGCAGGACACAAAATGATATTGTGTTGTAGCAACATTGCGACATAGTAGATGACAGCAATAAAAGACAGTTTCCCTGATATGCAGTGCCGGGCCATGTCCTGGTACTGGCACTAAATATAGGGGGACAAGTTTGAGCAGTCAGGCTGCCAGAACTTATTGGGGCCTGGCTGATATTCAGCTGGTGCTGCATAAGAGTTATTTAGCCTTGGCTGAATTTCGGGCTGGGACAGGCATAACTTTTATTTTGTTTTTTAAATGCCCCAAATCCCACTCCTGCCCCCTGACAATAGCCCTCTTTCCTTCCCTCTTCCCCTCAGTCTACGGCAAGAACCTCCCCCCCCCCTACAGAGGGCACCTATAGCCCTGGTGGTCCATGGTGGGTATTGGGGGGAAGGAGTTAAGGCCTCTCGCTCCTGTCCCTTGTGACCGCTGAAGGAAAGTGGCTGCTGTGACGTCTCGTGGCAGCTCATGATACTACATAGTACCGCAGTACTACACAGTATCATGGCAGCCATTTTCTTTCAGCAGCCACAAGGGGCAGGAGCAAGGGGCCTGCACTCCTGCCCCCAACTACCACCATGGAAAACCCTGGGCTTAAGTTAGGCCTGGGCGAAGGGTCTACCTGGTTAGCTAGGGGGGGGAGTGAGGGGCCCTCCTGGGAAGGAGCTTTATTGCTATGTGCTGGGGGGGAGGAGGAAAAGCAAAAGGGCCATTATCAGGTGGAGGGGCTCAGAGGCTTTTTTTTACAACCCCCCCAATCCCTCCCCCCCAAAGTTATGCATGCTTTGGAACTGTCCTAAATTTGGCTGCTTATCTATGTAGGTGCTGGCATTGAATATTACCAGCACCCGCATAACCCTGGGTTCCTCTCTAATGCCACCCCCTGTATGGCCCCTGACCTGCCCCCTTTTTTTGGCAGCAGTCAGAGGCAATATTTAGCAGCACTGCCCGTTTTAGTGCCACTGAATATCAGGGGTTAGGTGGCAGTGCGTTTTTTTCTAGCAAAAAAGGTGCCGGAACTCAAATGCCAGGCCACCCTTCAGGGGTGGGGTGATCACTGAGGGACCCACCCCACAGTAGCCAGGCCCCCTGCAACCAGTCAGAGAATCTGACAAGCCAGAATTGGTGTGAAGAGCCTGAGCACTTTCATTAAAACTTGGGGTTCATGGGTCAATTTTAGCAGACAATGGAAAAGGTGCTAGTACTCAGTACCCCCTCAAAAAAAAGCCCTGGTAGGTGGTGACAAGCAACTTAAGCGAGCAGGAGCCTCTCCTATCTGCTTGAATCACTTTGAATATCAGCCTCAGTTTGACCATCCACTCTGACCAACTATACTGCTAAGGATATATGCCAGCTCCCAGATATGAATGAGCTTTTTTCATAGAACACCGAGATTGGAATTGAGATGTCCAGAGTCTTTTGTAAAATATGTTCAAGGACATGCAGGTGTTCCTGTGTGTTCGTTGCCGTGCACAGCAGACGCAACCATTTAATAAATATACGTATGGGAAAATTAGCAGCATGAACTCAACAGATTCCACATGGGTGTGCCAGCATGTCCGCGTGGAAGTGGAAATTTTGCAGCTTCCATGTGTAAGTGGCACTGCTTCCACATCTGGCAATCTCATTTTACAACTCTATGGTGCTTATTTTAGAAGCTCTATTCTCGTTCTGGACATCTGAAATCCAGCATTTAGACATCCATATTGCATGCATGTCCAAATCTCAATTTTATAAAGCCAGGATATGGACATCTGAAACTGTCTATATGGCAAAGGGGTGTGGTCTGGGTGGGAGGAGCCAAATATGACATCCAGCTCTGACTTTAGAAGGGGAAGGAATGTCTATGTCTAAAAAATGGCCAGAATACAGCAAAACACACCATGAACCTTCAGAAATGGGGCACAGTTCCTTTAATTAAAAAAAACAATTATCCACAAGAAGGAAGGGACTCTTCGCTCTCAAATGCGCGAATAACTACTTCTTCGAGTGGATGGAAATTTTCTTCTTGATTTCATGAGGAAGAAGTTTGTGTTGATACACACGGTATTCATTTCATATTAGATCATATTTGACCCCTGACGCAGGCGTTGTGTACCGAAACACGGCCCATGTCAGGTCCATAATGGATCATCGTTTTTTTTTTTTTTTAATTGAAGGAACTGTTTTCCGTTTCTGAAGGCTCTTGGTGTTTTTTGCTGTATTTTGGACTTTGTTTTGTACTTTGGACCATCTCTGTGTGGTCGCATATGTCTAAAAAATGGACATCGGTATTTTGACCTAGCACCACACATCCAAGTTACTGCTCTTGCTTATTGAATACTTGCCTTGGACATTTGCATTCCATGCGTGCTCTGCAATTTCAAGTTCCTTCTTTAAGTAAAGCTCATTTGGTTGTGACTAGAAAGGGAGCATTTTGTGTGACCCCTATATTGTGGAATGTACTCTCACGATCTTTGTGAACAGTGCAATCCCTTCCACGCTTTAAACGTTTTTTTTGAAGAAGTATCATTATGTAGCTGCCTTTGGTACTGCGCTCCATGAGGGTTAAAGGGCTTGATGCTTTGGGTGCCTGTTGATGTTAAAATTTGTCTTATTTGTTGACTCTTTTTAAGAATGATTGTGCTTGGAGTTCTTTTCTTTCTTTTTTTTTTAACATTTTTAATTGTACATCACTGTGATTTCTTGTGAACTTCAGTGTTGTATCAAGTTAATAAACTATAAAGTATTTCACTCCAGTCACCAGGACAGGCGAAGGTGCTTATGTCACTGGAACATACCATCCAGATCATATGAAGGGATGATGTAAAACAAGAGAAAATGGAGGGAAAAAACAGCACCATGCATTTTCTTGCTTTAAGGATTTTCCCTTTTCTTTGGTGTTTTCAGTACAACATGCTATTTGTTTCCTTCTTTTTCCAGTACAAATCAGACTTTACTGTAAGCTCTTCCAGTGACAAAGAGATATGTGACATCTCAACAGAGACACGGTTCAGCAGGACTACTGTACTGGGATCTTTATTAGTACAGTTAATACCAGGACCACCGAGACAAAGCCGGGTCCGGGGCAAACAACCCCCTGGACCCGCCCCCCTTCCAGGTCCACCCTGCTTACTTATCCTGCTCCGCCTCCTGTCACTGTGCACAGCAAACTTCCCCAGGACCCAGCACTAGCATTGCTCTCCTGTTTCTGTCTGCGGCAATGCCACAGAGTAGAGTCCGTCCTTCCTCCCTGTTGCGTCCAAAGAGGCTGTTTGGACGCGGCAGGAAGGAAGTACTTTGCTCTGCGGCGCTGCCGTGCACAGGATCAGGAGAGCAATGCTAGCGCCGGGTGGGCCAAACTTGAATGTCGGGCCCTGGGGAATTTTGCCCCCCCCCCCCACCCCCCTTCTCGGTAGCCCTGGTTAATACCAGCCTATTTCTTCTTTTTTTTTTGCTCTGCTCTGGATAAGGGCGGTATATACACGATAGTAAATGAAATGAAAATTCTATATGTGGAGCCTGAAAAATCCGCACAGAATGAATTTGCAACTAAGTGTATTCTATAAGTGGCGCCTAGATTTAGGTGCAGTATATAGAATATGCTTAGTTGATATCTCAGTGCCTAGAACATTCATCCATTTACACCAAGGGAAATGTAGCGCAAATACTGGCATGTAGATTTAGGCACAGAGGGACTTATTCCATATCAGTGCACACAAATTTTGGAACACCCATGAAATGCTCATCTCCCCACCCATAACCATGCCCCTTTTTTAGCTCTGCGCTTTAGGCGTTGTGCATTACAGAATACACATAGTGAGTTGTGCTAGTTAATTCTAATTATTGCCAGTTAGTGCTCATTATTTCTTGTTAAGTGCTCTTAAAAACAGTGATTGGCTTGTTAAGCCAACTAACCAGCTCATTTTCAAAAGAGATCCCCAGCCATCTTCCAACACAAATCGGGAGATGGCTGGCGATCTCCTGAAACCAGCCAAATCGGTATAATCGAAAGCCGATTTTGGCCAGGTTCAACTGCTTTCCATCGCGGAGCCGGCAAAACTTCAAGGGGGCGTGTCAGTAGGGTAGTGAAGGCAGGACGGGGGCGGGATGGGGGCGTGCTCTCGAGATGGCCGGCTTCGCCCGATAATGAAAAAAAAAGCCAGGCTTGACGAGCATTTCGTCGGCTTTACTTGGTCCCTTTTTTTTCATGACCAGACTTCAAAAAGGCGCCCCAACTGACCAAATGACCACTGGAGGGAATCGGGGATCACCTCCCCTTACTCCCCCAGTGGTCACCAACCCCTTCCCACCCAAAAAAAAAAAAAAAAAAACTTTTTTGCCAGCCTCTAAGCCAGCCTGAAATGTAATACCCAGCTCCCTCACACGAGTATGCAAGGCCCTGGAGCAGTTAATCACATAAGCACATAAGCACTGCCACGCTGGGAAAAGACCAAAGGTCCATCAAGCCCAGCACTCTGTCTCCGACAGCGGCCAATCCAGGCCCCAAGAACCTGCCAAAAATCCCAAAATTTAATAACGATCAATGGACTTTTCCTTCAGAAATCTGTCCAGATCCCCTTTAAACTCAGCAAGGCCAGCTGCCGTCACAACCTTCTCCGGCAATGAGTTTCAGATTCTAACTTCGCGCTGAGTAAAGAAAAACTTTCTCCGATTTGTTTTAAACCTACCACATTCTAATTTCATCTTGTGTCCCCTGGTTCTATTATTGTTAGAAAGCGTAAACAAACGCTTCACATCTGTCTGCTCTATCCCGCTCATTATTTTGTAAACCTCTATCATATCACCTCTCAGCCACCTTCTCTCCAGGCTAAAGAGTCCTAGCCGTCTTAACCTCTCCTCATAGGGTAGTCGTCCCATCCCTTTTATCATTTTTGTCGCCCTTCTCTGCACCTTCTCCAATTCCTTTATATCTTTTTTGAGATGAGGCGACCAGAACTGAACACAATACTCCAGGTGCGGTATTGTTTTAGTGGGTACTGCAGTGTACTTCAGACAGGTGGACCCAGGCCCATCCCCCCCACCTGTTACAATTGTGGTGGTAAATGGGAGCCCTCCAACCCCCCCAAAACCCACTGTACCCACATGTAGGTGCCCCCCTTCATCCCTAAGGGCTATGGTAGTGGTGTACAATTGTGGAGAGTGGGTTTGGGGGGGGGATTTGGGGGGCTCAGCACACAAGGTAAGGGAGCTATGTACCTGAGAGGTATTTTTTTTTATTTTTAGAAGTGCCCCCTAGGGTGCCCGGTTGGTGTCCTGGCATGTGAGGGGGGCCAGTGCACTACAAATGCTGGCTCCTCCCATGACCAAATGCCTTGGATTTGGCTGGGTTTGAGATCGCCGGCATTAGTTTCCATTATCGCTGAAAATCGATGCCGGCCATCTCAAACCCGATCATCTCTGACATTTGGCCGGGCCCAACCGTATTAGCAAAGAAAAGATGGCCGGCCATCTTTTTTGAAAATACGGTTGGCTCCGCCCATATGTGGAGCCGGCCCCAGAGATGGCCGGCGCCGTTCGATTATGCCCCTCTAAGTTACGCACATTGTTATAGAAAACACTTGGATTTTGGCTTGGAACGCTAGGTCCAATATATAGAATCAAACGGATTGTGCCTATCTTGTAAACACAAGCACTGATACTTTCTCTCAAGTAGGTGTAAGTGACCATACCTAGAACACTCATGCGTGCAAGTGGATTAGTGCATTTTATAATATATATGTAATTGCAAACTCCGTCCATGCTCTCTTTAAGCTCCACCCATGTATATATGTCTGTTGACAAACTACATCCCATCATCATAGGCTATTTAAGCCTGTATGCCACACACGTGCAAAAGTGACTTTATAAATCTAACGGAATTCAAACATGCGTGGGATAAACATAAAAGAATCCTGTGCCAAAGGAATGGATCCTCAGGAGCTTAGTCAAGATCGGGAGGCGGGGCTGGTGGTTGGGAGGCGGGGATAGTGCTGGGCAGACTTATACGGTCTGTGCCAGAGCCGGTGGTGGGAAGCGGGACTGGTGGTTCGGAGGCGGGGATAGTGCTGGGCAGACTTATACGGTCTGTGCCCTGAAGAGCACAGGTACGAATCAAAGTAGGGTATACACAAAAAGTAGCAAATATGAGTTATCTTGTTGGGCAGACTGGATGGACCGTGCAGGTCTTTTTCTGCCATCATCTACTATGTTACTATGTAGTTCATTCCCAAATGAGCAAAAGCTTCATACCCAACAGAAGTGACACCTCTCGGCCCCTTTGCTCAACCCAGTATACCCCTCATGCTCCTTCCCCCATAATATTCCCCCAGTTTTCAAAAGGTCTGGCTCCACAGGAGTCACCCTACACCAAATCACTACTTTCAAAGGTATGGTAAGGTTTCAGGAGCAGGAATGATGTTGCTGCTCACCAGCACCAAAGCTGTAACAGAATTTCCAAGTTACCCAGTTCCAGAAGATTTTAGGCCAGTCCTGGATTTCTGTCTATCTTATCCTGATAGATTATGGAATCTGCATCACTGCTTTCAATGAATGGCATCAGGAGCTGCAAATCTCACACTGCTTTGGGATGTAAGTTCAAAACCAGGGCTGGCCAAAAAGTCTCTCTCCTGGAACTTGGCAGCTCTGCTGTAAACTGCACTGAATGATCTGAAGCTTTCTTTTACCCAGCACATGAAGTGCCAATAAAAAAAAAAAATCTGAACCAATTAGGACCAATTATTACAAAATGGGTGACAGGAAATGTGAGCTGTGTATCCCTTACATAAGTTTTCATTTATGATTATTTCAACTCTGTCCTCCTGGAGGAAAAAGCCATAGAATGTTATTGAATGGACGAGGGAATAATACACTATTTCTAGGATGGGTGGGACAAATTGCTTGTTCTTTTGGCCGCTGTCGGTGACAGGGTGCTGGGCTCGATGGACCCTTGGTCTGTCCCAGCATGGCGATGCTTATGTACTTAATAGTCAGTTGGTGACTAAAACGTGTATACTTTATAGCAGGTAATAACTGTTTCTGTTGAATCTAATCCCTTCCCTGTTTTTTTTTTCCTTATTGTTTCCTTCTTCCCTGTACTATGTTTATTGCATTATTCCATTTTTTAAAATTTTTTTTCTCTAAAGGGACATGTCACAGCCAGTTAGTGCATTAAACTTAGCATCTGCTAACTGTTTTAACACAGAGGCGCCCTTTTACTAAAGGGTTGCCGAATGGCTACGGGCTTGCCGTGCGCAACCTGGAACTACCACCGGCCCGACACAGCCGCCGGCGGTAGTTCTGCCTTGAGCACGCGTCATGTCTAGCACTACGGAAAATAGTTCCATAATTTCTAGCGTGGCTTTAACCCGGCGGTAAACGGGCAGTGCCGTGCGCTGCCTCGTTACTTCTGGGTTACTGCGGAAGCCCTTACCACCACCTCAGTGGGTGGCAGTGCTCCCCCTCCCCCACCACATGGCCATGTGGTAAGAACAATATTACAGCATGGCCATGTCTTTTTGGGGTGCTTTTTACCCACTGTGGTAAAAAGGGACCTGGTGTGCAGCAAAAACGTCCCCCGCAGCTACCACAGGTAAAAGGACTCCCGCTGCTACCACAGGTAAAATGGCGCCCACAGCTTGGTAAAAGGAACCCAGAGTTAGCACACGAGCACTTTAGTGCCTCCTAGATAAGAGATTTCTTGTTAAATTGCTGAACATTGTAAAACATGTATCCACAAAAATAAATTAATAAAAAAAACATACATGTGCCTACACACACACACATACCTAAAATACCCTCATCTAGAAAGCAGAACGGTAATGATTTTTCACGATCTCGGGTATACTTGTGGTCCATTGATGTACTGTGCAGGAACACCATGGTGTAACAATACCATTATTGATTTGAATGTTATGACAGCTAGAGTTGCTTTGAGAAATGCCTCCAATTCTCCCTTCACCTTAACAATCAAGCATAAAATCATAAAAGAGGGCACACGGACAACTTTGTTCATTCCTTCTGCTGAATCTACTAGTTTAATTAAAAAGAATAAACTGTTACCAGCTACATCTTGAAAAGAAGGTTCTCCTGCAGTGGATGCAGGGTTTTGATCTTACTATAAATTAAAACACTCTTGAAAAAGAGGCAGTGAAAACGTAAAACAAACATTTAAAATTCACTGAGATAATTACATTGCAATTAATGGCTCTATTCTGACTTTAAGCAATCTGCCACTCAATTTAATTACCTTTCCATTAAAAATTGACAATTGCAGGCACCAAGAAGAAGCCATTTTGGATCGATTTTTGTCTCACTTGTGCAAACGAGAAAATTGAATGATCCATTCCAAAAACAAATGTGATAAATAACGAACTCTTACCCTGCTTCTCTCTCCATCATCCTGAATGAAATGTATTTTATATATTACTGCTTGGGGGTAGGCATATTCTATATTGATTGCTATCATTCAGACTCAAAAGGTCAGAAAAGGTCTGCCAAGGTAAAAAAAAAAGTTGTTCTTATAAATATCTCTAAGGTTCTCTACCTTCAGGAAAATATATAGCATAAAAGAAATGTGTTTTTTTCTTGGAGAGGAAATTGGACTAAAAATACAGAATCTCTCCAAAAAATCTTTAAAGAATGCTTTGTTCTGCATATGCTGCATATTAAATAGTGACAATTCTATAACGATTAAATATTTTATTTTTGGATTATTCCAGCACTTCTTCACTAGCCTTCCAGGGCAGTTATTTTGACAAGAGAATCAAAAGTTATCTGATTGAGACGCAGAAGCAGAAAATACGACAGTAGGGCTATATGGCACTTTTAGTCTGTTCCTTCCTTATACTCTGCTATGTCAAGGATTCCCAGTGATGCCTAGATATATCTTCATTTCTTTGCAGCTGCATTACTGTAAGCTTTCTTGAATTGTGTTACTGTTTTTAATGCAGCCTAGTGGTTAGTGCAGTGGATTTTAATCCTGGGGAACTGAGTTTGATTCCCACTGCAGCTCCTTGTGACTCTGGGCAAGTCACTTAACCCTCCATTGCCCCTGGTACAGAATAAGTACCTGAATATATATGTAAACCGCTTTGAATGTAGTTGCAAAAACCTCAGAAAGGTGATATATCAAGTCCCATTTCCCTTTCCCTATTTGAGATTCTACATGGAATGTTGCTGCTATTGAGATTCTGTTGCTACTATTTGAGATTCTACATGGAATGTTGCTACTATTGAGATTCTGTTGCTACTATTTGAGATTCTACATGGAATGTTGCAATTATTGAGATTCTGTTGCTACTATTTGAGATTCTACATGGAATGTTGCTATTCCACTAGCAACATTCCATGTAGAAGCCTGCCCTTGCAGATCAGGAACGTGGCTGCGCAGGCTTCTAAATGGAATGTTGCTAGTGGAGGAGTAGTCTAGCGGTTAGTGCAGTGGACTTTAATCCTGGGGAACTGAGTTCGATTCCCACTGCAGCTCCTTGTAACTCTGGGCAAGTCACTTAACCCTCCATTGCCCCTGGTACAGAATAAGTACCTGAATATATATGTAAACCGCTTTGAATGTAGTTGCAAAAACCTCAGGAAGGTGATATATCAAGTCCCATTTCCCTTTCCCTATTTGAGATTCTACATGGAATGTTGCTGCTATTGAGATTCTGTTGCTACTATTTGAGATTCTACATGGAATGTTGCTACTATTGAGATTCTGTTGCTACTATTTCAGATTCTACATGGAATGTTGCTATTCCACTAGCAACATTCCATGTAGAAGCCTGCCCTTGCAGATCAGAAACGCGGCTGCGCAGGCTTCTAAATGGAATGTTGCTAGTGGAGGAGTAGTCTAGCAGTTAGTGCAGTGGACTTTGATCCTGGGGAACTGAGTTCGATTCCCACTGCAGCTCCTTGTGACTCTGGGCGAGTCACTTAACCCTCCATTGCCCCTGGTACAAAATAAGTACCTTAATATATATGTAAACCGCTTTGAATGTAGTTGCAAAAACCTCAGAAAGGTGATATATCAAGTCCCATTTCCCTTTCCCTATTTGAGATTCTACATGGAATGTTGCTACTATTTAGATTCTACATGGAATGTTGCTATTCCACTAGCAACATTCCATGTAGAAGCCTGCCCTTGCAGATCAGGAACGCGGCTGCGCAGGCTTCTAAATGGAATGTTGCTAGTGGAGGAGTAGTCTAGCGGTTAGTGCAGTGGACTTTGATCCTGGGGAACTGAGTTCGATTCCCACTGCAGCTCCTTGTGACTCTGGGCAAGTCACTTAACCCTCCATTGCCCCTGGTACAGAATAAGTACCTGAATATATATGTAAATCGCTTTGAATGTAGTAGCAAAAACCACAGCAAGGCGGTATATCAAGTCCCATTTCCCCATAGTCGCTGAGAGGAGGGGAAGGGGGGCAAAGTTCCCTGGGCCCAGACCTCCAAGGGGGGCCCGGCGCCGCAGTCCCACCCGCCCTCCGTCATTGACCGTCTGCCCCCTGCATTGAAATCGCAGTCTCACCTCTGTGAAAGCAGCGCTGCAGGCAGCAGAACGCCTCCCTTCGGCTCTCCTTCCCTCCCTGTGTCCCGCCCTTGTCTGACGTAACTTCCGCGAGGGCGGTACACAAGGAGGGAAGGAGGGCCGAAGGGAGGCGTTCTGCTGCCTGAAGCGCTGCTTTCACAGAGGTGAGACTGCGATTTCAATGCAGGGGGCCCGACCTGGTGGCGGATGGAGAGGTGAGCGGTGGTGACCTCGGGGAGGGGTGAAGGTGGGAGCGGCGGCAGCGACCTCGGGGGGGGGGGGGGGGACAGTGCGGGCGGCAGGGGTGTGGCCCAGGGGGCGGCCTTGCCCCGGGCCCAGCCCAGTCTCTCGGCGACCCTGCATTTCCCTTTCCCTTTTACTAAATGATATTAGGCACTTAGAGCCGGATTCTTTATATGGAGTCTAAAATGTAGACACATCAGTATAACGCAAGTAGCACTATTCTATAAACAACATCTACAGTAAGAAGTGGTTAATAGAATAGTGCATAGGCTGGGGAAATGTGCTTACATTTAGGCATGGCCATTTACGCCACTGGTGTAAATGTCTGTGCCTAAGTATGCACGTGTTCCCCCGAATTCTATAACAATGCACGTAAACTTGAATGACGTCCCCAACACAGCTACACTCCTCCCATGGCCACACCCCCTTTTCAGCTACATACACTTCTGTTGAGCCTAAAAAGAGGCTCATATAAATTCCAATTATTGCCAATTAGTGATGATAATTGATTGTTATTGGCCAATTATCATGAATGGCTCATTACTCAATTGAGTAGCACACATAAAATTGGCAGCATGCATAATTTAGCACGTGCTTCTCGCCGTGCCTTATATAGAATGTGGCCCTTAAAGCGTGGTTAGTACACTGTAAAAAGGCTACCATACAAACATGTTAAAGGTATGTGAGGTAGTTATCTGTTACCACACATTAAACCCTGCATTATTCCATTTTTCTCTGAAAGGATGTGGTATGGCCAGTTAGAACAGTAAACTTAGCATGTGCTAACTGTCTAACATGGAGTTAGACTCCATTAAACTCTGGAATTCGTTGCTGGAGAACGTCGTGAAGGTGGTTAGCTTGGCAGAGTTTAAAAAGGGGTTAGACGGTTTCCTAAAGGACAAATCCATAAACCACTACTAAATGGACCTGGGAAAAATCCACAATTCCAGGAATAACATGTATAGAATGTTTGTACATTTGGGAAGCTTGCCAGGTGCCCTTGGCCTGGATTGGCTGCTGTCGTGGACAGGATGCTGGGCTTGATGGACCCTTGGTCTTTTCCCAGTGTGGCACTACTTATGTACTTATGTAGTACAAGAGCACTTACCTCAGGATTCTATATATTGTACCTTTAATTTTTGCATGGAAATCGAAGAGTATTCTATAACAATGCGTAACAGGGACCACATAAGCATCTATGCACGCCCAATGTGTGCCTAAATGGAGTTACCGCACGGCTACCATGTGGCCCTTGCGGTAATTTCATTTTTGGTACACGTTTGCTATGCGCAACTGAAAAATATTTTTTTATTTTCTGGCGTACGTCAGCTACGCGCCAAGTGGCATTTGGTGTGCGTAGGTCATTGCCGCCCGGTTACCGTGTGAGACTTTATCACTAGGTCAATGGCTGGTGGTAAAGTCTCAGACCCAAAATGGATACGCAGCAATTTTCATTTTGTCACACGTCCATTTTCGGCAAAAATTTTAAAAAGGCATTTTTTTTGCAGGTGCGCTGAAAAATTATTCTGTGCGTGCCCAAAACACACATCTACACTACCGCAGGCCATTGTTCAGTGCAGGTTAGTAAAAGGACCCCTTAATTGGTTAACTAGCTAATCAGTGCTGTCAATCGGATGTCAACAACCAATTATCAGCGCTAAGTGACATTAATTAAGATTTACACACACGATTCACTAAATGTATTCTGTAATGTAGAAAATTCTAAGTCACATAGTTGAAAAGGGGGCATGGTCATAGGCAGGGCATGGGCATTTCTAAAATCTATGCGCTTTGTTATAGAATACACCGCTCTGCGCCTAATTTAGGCGTCGGGATTTACACCAAGTAAAACATGGCAAAAATGGCCATGACTAAATTTGATCACACAGAGAGGCACTCGGCATATTCTATATACTGTGTGGAAATTTAAGCCTAGTCTATAAAACGTAGGTATACTTTAGAGAATACACCTAGGCATATTTTTTTTTCTTCATGGAATTTTTCAGGCATTATATATAGAATCTAGCCCTCAGTGCCTCCTAAATAGCAGGTGGTAAGTGGTCCTACATTAATATCGTGCAGGTACCACATACTAATGGTAATATTAACTCACAACCTGCAATAAAAACTGTGTATGGGTGTCTCTAGCAGGGGCGTAGCCAGACTTTGGCGGAAGGGGGGTCCAGACCCCGAGGTGAGGGGGCATATTTTAGCCCCCCCACGGTGCCGCCGCCCCTCCCTCGTCCCCTTTGGCCCCCTCCTGCCGCCGCCAACCCTTCCCCGTCACCACCGTCAGGTACCTTTGCTGGCGGGGGTCCTCAACCCCTGCCAGCCGAAGTCCTCTTCAACGCCGGTCTCCAAGTCCGGTACGTTCGCTGCTCTGGATTATGTTTCTGTGAGTCCTGACGTTCCTACGTGCAGGACGTCAGGACTCACAGAAACAGAATCCAGATCAGCAATGCGCTGGAGACTGGCGCTGAAAAAAACTTCGGCTGGCGTGGGTTGGGGACCCCGCCAGCAAAGGTACCTTATGGTGGTGGCGAGGAAGGTTTGGCGGCGGTGGGAGGGGGGTTCAAATGTGGCGGAGGAGAGTCGGCAGGGGGTGTGAAAGCAGGGGGGCCAGGGCTAAATATGCAAGAGCCCATGCCCCTGTGGCCCCACCTAGCTGCGCCCCTGGTCTCTAGCATTTAGCACATCCTTATCTTTAGCGACTAGTTCGCCTTTGTAAAAGGACCCCTAAGTTTGTACCTGAGGCAATAGAGGGTTAAGTGACTTGCCCAAGATCACAAGGAGCCACAGTGGGATGTGAATCGGGCTTCCCTGGGAAGCTCGCCAGGTGCCCTTGGCCTGGATTGGCCGCTGTCGTGGACAGGATGCTGGGCTTGATGGACCCTTGGTCTTTTCCCAGTGTGGCATTACTTATGTACTTATGTGCTAGCCATTAGGCTATTCCTCCACTCCCTATTCGGCCCACAGATAACCACAATACCAAGGGACAAACAGGCCAGGGAAAATCTGTCTATGGGCTGGTATTGGCCAGTGGCCTGCAGTTTGGGGATTCCTGACCTAAATTTATCTGCCAAATATTTCTTGAAAAAATCATACATTTTTTTTTTTGTTAATTGACAGAAGAGAAATAACATAGATCCAGTATACATGATTACAACATGAGTAGAGGGCAGTTCTCCATTAGTTCTCTGAAGCTTATTGATTGGGTATCTCTGCAAAGTACTTATCTTTGGGTCTCACCTCTTTGGCCATTATGCTTTCTACAGTACACGTAAAGGCTCTTCATTCAATATTGATATTTACTCACAAATTAAATTATTTTTTGCTGTAGAAGAAAACTCTGGAATTTGTTGCCGGAGAACGTAGTGAAGGCGGTTAGCTTGGCAGAGTTTAAAAAGGGGTTAGACGGTTTCCTAAAGGACAAGTCCATAAACCACTACTAAATGGACTTGGGAAAAATCCACAATTCCAGGAATAGCATGTATAGAATGTTTGTACGTTTGGGAAGCTTGCCAGGTGCCCTTGGCCTGGATTGGCCGCTGTCGTGGACAGGATGCTGGGCTCGATGGACCCTTGGTCTTTTTCCAGTGTGGCATTACTTATGTACTTATGAATCAGGCTCAGATTGCTGGCATTGTTTGGGGTTGATTAGCTATTATTTTTTTTGTCTTAAGTTTTCATCTATATTTACATTTTTGTTGATCAATTAATTTCATGTCAAGTTTAACCCAAGGCAATAATAAAAAGCCCCCCCCCCCCCCCCATTTTTTTTCTTCTGTGTTGTCAATAGTGTGCACTATTGCAGAAAAAGTATGGCCTATTGGTTTATTTAGATTTGATATACTGGCATTTGGAGACTCTGTTATGGAAGTTTACAAATATATTTATTTATTTGTTACATTTGTATCCCACATTTTTCCCACCTATTTGCAGGCTCAATGTGGCTTACATATGAACGGAGAGGCGTTCGCCAAGTCCGGTATGAACAATTACAAAGTGATGTTGTGGTAGGATAAGGTTCATGTGGAACAGACACATTAGGGAATCGTAGAGCGGAAGAGTTGCGTTATGTCCATTACGTACTTTGGTTTCGTTGTGTTGCAGAGTTTAGGCATTTAAGTTGGATCAAAGATAAATCAAAGATAAACTGGGAAAAGAAATGCAATTTCCTAAAGAAAAGAGAGTAGAACAGTCCTACCATGATTTATTGGTTTACCTAAAGGTGCCGGAGACTTTTGGCTTAATCAGTTCCAAAGGCATTTGTAAATAAGAATTTCTAAGACAATTCTTGAATATCTGATAAGAAATTCCAATTCTTATAGGTTAGGTAAACTATTCCATAAAGAAAACCCCACTACACTACAATGAGTGATGAATAATATCAAGGTGAATATATTGAAAATACCACAAGAAGATTTTGCTGGGCAGATTTTAGTGATCTAGAAGAGGAATAAGGTGTTAGTAAGCATAACAGAAAAAAAATGGCAGTCCTGAATGATACATTTTATAGACAAGTGTCAAAACTTTAAAGGTAATTTTGCGAGAAAATGGGAACCAATGCTCACCTTTATAAAGGTAAAACACTGTCCCTTTAATAATGTTTACTGCTGTGTTTTGAATTATTTGATGACATTGAACATCAATCAACTGAAGGCCTTTAAGGAGTTGAAGTAGTCAAACCTGCTTATAATCGAAAGAGAAAAACGCCTATATTGCGACCCAAATAGGGAGATGGGCGTCTTTCTCCTGTGGGCGCCCAAATCGGTATAATCGAAAGCCGATCTTGGGCGTTTCCAACTGCAATCCATCGCGGAAACAGGTAAAGTTGACGGGGGGTGTTGGAGGCGTGGTGAAGGCGGAACTGGGGTGTGGTTATCGGCCGAGGAGAGATGGGCGTCTTTAGCTGATAATTTAAAAAAAAGGCGTTTTTACTGCGATTTTGGGTCACTTTTTGTGGACCCTTTTTCTTCACGAACAAGTCCCAAAAAGAGCCCTAACTGACCAGATGACCACTGGAGGGAATCGGGGATGACCTCCCCAGACTCAACCAGTGGTCACTAACCCCCTCCCACCAAAAAACCCCCACTTTAAAAAACTTTTTTCCAGCCTCTATGCCAGCCTCAAATGCCGTACCCACCTCCATGACAGCAGAATGTGTTCTATCCTGTGACAGCCTTTCCCTGGTTCTGATGTGGCTCTCGGGTGAGTGTGACACCTTTTCTGTTATGCGCACTGCAGAGTCACATCAGCAATGCATTGTGGTGGGTGTAGGGTATTGGGCTCCGTGATTCCACTAGCTTGTGGCAAATGCTCATGATGTTGGTAGTTGGTAGGCTCTACTCCCATGGTGCTTTTTCCCCTGCTAACTGGGTCAGAGTGTGCCCTGTTGTGTTTCCGGTAGTCCATGAGGTAGTGGCCGTTTTTGGAAGGCAGTTTTAGATCCCTTTCATGTGTTACCAACGTTAGAGAACGTTCTTACCTTGAATGTGGCTGAAAGAGGGCATTGTACACCATTCTGCCAGCTCTGACCTACTGCTAATCTCAGTACCAGGGAGACTCGTTGCCAGTGGGGCACAACCTCTGATCTGCAGTTAACTGTGAGTAAGCGTGCTTATTCCAATAAAAGACGTTTTCGAAGAGATTAGTCTTCAGGTGTCAACTGGTGTGCCAATGTTATATAGCAGCAACAAGTCCTAGAGGCCTGCATGTATGCAGGTCCCTGGAGCACTTTTAGTGGGTACCGCATGCACTTGGACCCAGGCCCATCCCCCCTACCTGTAACACTTGTGCTGGTAAATGGGAGGTCTCCAAAACCCACTGTACCCACATGTAGGTGCCCCCTTCACCCCTAAGAGCTATGGTAGTGTTGTACATTTGTGGGTAGTGGGTTTTGGGGGAGGGGGGTTGGGTGCTCAGCACCCGTGGTAAGGGATTTATGCATGTGGGAGCGTTGTCTGAAGTCCACCGCACTGACCTCTAGGGTGCCCAGTTGGTGTCCTGGCATGTCAGGGGGGTGAGTGTACTATGAATCGTGGCCCCTCCCACGACCAAATGGCTTGGATTAGGACATTTTTGAGCTGGGCGTTTTTAGTTTCCATTATCGCTAAAAAAACAAACGCCCAGCTGAAAAACGTCCATTTTTTCAAAAATACGGTCTGTCCCGCCTCTTCACGTACCCGTTTTCGGACATAGACGCCCATGGAGATAGGCGTTCGCGTTCAATTATGCCCCTCCACATGGCCCAATAGCATTATCAATAGGCATACAATGGAAGAATGCTATATACTACTGTGAGATAGTGTACACTACTGAGCAATAAATTATGCTATAGAGCAATAGGGTGCACTGTTTGAGCAATAGGGAGAAGTACTGAGCATTGCCCCAAATAAAAAAAAAAAACAATCTAGATGAAAAATATCATAAACAAAAACAATGAAAATTCACACACACCTTATTACCACTAAAATATGTTTCAAGCTCTTTCCTTACCTCACTGATTAGGCCAGGATGGGAAGTGAAAGTTTGTGCTTTGTTTTGTTCCTCGTGCTATTTATGGGATTTTTTCATTTTACTAGTTTTCGTTTACCCATTTTGTCACTTTTATCAGTTTCTGATAATAGCGTGCACTCTTTGGAAATAGCACACCCTCTTTCCATATACTGCATTCTATTTCCAAAGAATGACCGCTACCATCCTATTCTTTAAATCATAACAGTAAAGTTGGAATGAATGGATGAATTCTATTGACAGTTTCATCTCTTTATAATGACTGCAAGTTTTTTCATCATGAGCTAAGGTAAGGCCTATCTTACAGATGTCTTTATATCAACCGAGATACACTTTCATTTAGCCTAATTAAATATTCAAAGACCAAAAAGAAATGAGAATAAAGTATAATACCATTAGAGGAAGGAGCATTATCAAAAAAGGCAAGCGGAGGAAAATAGGCAACACAGCACTTTATCATCTAAGGTTTTACTGCAGAAATCAATTTGATAATAAAACACTTATTCTACTGTGATTCTATTGTTATGAGACCAATAAACAAGAGACAGGATTTGATATGGCTAAAGAAACAATACAATGCATGCAGGAAGAAAGTGGAGATATATATTAGCTTTAAAATCCAGTTTCGCTAGGGATCAAAAAAATGAGCTGGACACCATGACATAGATAAAGTAAACAAAAGTATTCTGTATTTTTATCTCCTCTTTCAAAAGGGAATAGCGACACCTAGTGGCTCAGATGAAGTTTTATAGCCTTGCTAGGCTTAGATTCGCAATCCGTTGATAATGGGAGAGAATACACTACTTATTTGCCGTATTTTGAAATTTGTTTTCATTAGGGAGTGAACCTGATTTGTGCAGGAAGCTACACACAGGCACTGTGGTTCTTTCTTCATGGTAGGGGGAATTATCTTTAAGGAATATTTTATTTGGTAGGGGCAGACACTACATTTCCTTTGCACCTTCTTCTCTTTGATGTTGCAAATATAAAGGAGACCTTCTACAAAAGGCCATTAATTCTTATGCATTTATTCATTTTCATTTATTAGGATTTATTTACCGCCTTTTTGAAGGAATTCACTCAAGGCGGTGTACAGTAAGAATAGATCAAACATGAGCAATAGGCAATTACAGCAGTAAAAATATTCAAATAACAATACAAAGTATGGCATGGTTTACTACTTGGCAACACAAACAAAGCACAAAAGGGCCTTCAAAGTTGGAATAACATGGAAACTTTAATGAAAAATGACCCGACATGGGCCCTGTTTTGGCGCAAAGCGCCTGCCTCAGGGGTCAATTGGTGAACGTCTCGAATGTCAATGAGCAAATAGACCGCATTGTGGTAAACACACCGTTTTGTTTGTCACTAAAATTCTAGTGCGTAGTAGCGGGCTCTGTAGATCGCTAAAAACATCGGCCATGTTCGAAGAATAGTATACTACTTACAATGTCAACACAATATGTAACAGAACATTTTAATTGACAGTGTAGGGTATAAGCAAAGATGGAACATATAGATAGGTGAGAGAGTAAGAAGAGTTAGAAAGTAAGGTAACTGATTTAAAGAAAGTTGCACGTGAGGTCAGAGAGATGGTTAAATATTGTCTCAGCTAGGCAAGGAGTGGATAAACACGTCCTGCTGCAGTATGTGCAGCCTGAGTCACTCTTTTTGTGTGTGTGTGTGTGTGTGTGTGTGTGTGTGTGTGTGTGTGTGTGTGTGTGTGTGTGTGTGTGTGTGTGTGTGTGTGTGTGTGTGAGACTAACTAGTTACTTCTTCCATTAAAGGCCTGGTTGAAGAGCCAAGCTTTCACCTGCTTCCTGAAGTAGAGATAGTCTTTCGTTAAGCGGAGCCTTTCAGGGAGTGCACTCCAGAGTGTGGGGGCTACTCCTAAGAAGGCTCGCTTGCAGGTATCACATTGTGTAATGTCTTTTGGAGAGGGTGTGGTTAGTGATAGTCCTTGAGAGGACCTTAGTGTCCTTGGTGGTGTGTAGAGGATCATCCTATAGTGCCATTTCCTTTGAGGGCCTTGAAGTTCAGACATAAGAGTTTTAAATTTAACCCTGTATTGTACTGGTAGCCAATGAAGTTTTTGCAAAAATGGTGTGATGTGGTCACGTCGCTTGCAACCTTCTATGAGTCTTGCTGCTGCATTCTGAATCAATTGGAGCTGGTGCAGGCCCTTTGTAGTTAGACCATTGTATAGTGCATTGCCGTAATCCAGGCTTTAATGTGAGATTATTGCGTGAAAAATTGGCGACTGTGCGACTGGGTTTTGCAGTAGTTTGCCTATTTCCGTGTGTTATACCACATTACTGAATATTTCAGATTTTTTTCTTTCAGGCATGAGAGGAGAGAGAATGGGTGTGGAAGTGTTAGTCAGCTGACACATAATACTTACTGCGTCCAACCGGCTAATGAATAGTTAACGTGGAACCACTTTCTGTCTCCTGATTAGGAAGCACTAAATGCTTCTGTATTAACTAAGATCAGACATTGCGCATTAATGCTAATGTTAACTCATATCCTGCAATAAAAAATAGTGTAGAACTAGTTTGGGGCTTCCCGTGCATTAAAATTCTGCACTAACACTTTTTTGTAGAAAGGCCCTAAATACGTACATACAGTGGGGGAAATAAGTATTTGATCCCTTGCTGATTTTGTAAGTTTGCCCACTGACAAAGACATGAGCAGCCCATAATTGAAGGGTAGGTTATTGGTAACAGTGAGAGATAGCACATCACAAATTAAATCCGGAAAATCACATTGTGGAAAGTGTATGAATTTATTTGCATTCTGCAGAGGGAAATAAGTATTTGATCCCCCACCAACCAGTAAGAGATCTGGCCCCTACAGACCAGGTAGATGCTCCAAATCAACTCGTTACCTGCATGACAGACAGCTGTCGGCAATGGTCACCTGTATGAAAGACACCTGTCCACAGACTCAGTGAATCAGTCAGACTCTAACCTCTACAAAATGGCCAAGAGCAAGGAGCTGTCTAAGGATGTCAGGGACAAGATCATACACCTGCACAAGGCTGGAATGGGCTACAAAACCATCAGTAAGACGCTGGGCGAGAAGGAGACAACTGTTGGTGCCATAGTAAGAAAATGGAAGAAGTACAAAATGACTGTCAATCGACAAAGATCTGGGGCTCCACGCAAAATCTCACCTCGTGGGGTATCCTTGATCATGAGGAAGGTTAGAAATCAGCCTACAACTACAAGGGGGGAACTTGTCAATGATCTCAAGGCAGCTGGGACCACTGTCACCACGAAAACCATTGGTAACACATTACGACATAACGGATTGCAATCCTGCAGTGCCCGCAAGGTCCCCCTGCTCCGGAAGGCACATGTGACGGCCCGTCTGAAGTTTGCCAGTGAACACCTGGATGATGCCGAGAGTGATTGGGAGAAGGTGCTGTGGTCAGATGAGACAAAAATTGAGCTCTTTGGCATGAACTCAACTCGCTGTGTTTGGAGGAAGAGAAATGCTGCCTATGACCCAAAGAACACCGTCCCCACTGTCAAGCATGGAGGTGGAAATGTTATGTTTTGGGGGTGTTTCTCTGCTAAGGGCACAGGACTACTTCACCGCATCAATGGGAGAATGGATGGGGCCATGTACCGTACAATTCTGAGTGACAACCTCCTTCCCTCCGCCAGGGCCTTAAAAATGGGTCGTGGCTGGGTCTTCCAGCACGACAATGACCCAAAACATACAGCCAAGGCAACAAAGGAGTGGCTCAGGAAGAAGCACATTAGGGTCATGGAGTGGCCTAGCCAGTCACCAGACCTTAATCCCATTGAAAACTTATGGAGGGAGCTGAAGCTGCGAGTTGCCAAGCGACAGCCCAGAACTCTTAATGATTTAGAGATGATCTGCAAAGAGGAGTGGACCAAAATTCCTCCTGACATGTGTGCAAACCTCATCATCAACTACAGAAGACGTCTGACCGCTGTGCTTGCCAACAAGGGTTTTGCCACCAAGTATTAGGTCTTGTTTGCCAGAGGGATTAAATACTTATTTCCCTCTGCAGAATGCAAATAAATTCATATACTTTCCACAATGTGATTTTCCGGATTTAATTTGTGATGTGCTATCTCTCACTGTTACCAATAACCTACCCTTCAATTATGGGCTGCTCATGTCTTTGTCAGTGGGCAAACTTACAAAATCAGCAAGGGATCAAATACTTATTTCCCCCACTGTAAGTATTGCCATACTGGAAAAGACCAAAGGTCCATCAAGCCCAGTATCCTGTCTCCAACAGTGGCCAATCCAGGTCACAAATACCCAGCAAGATCCCAAAAATGTACAAAACATTTTATACTGCTTATCTCAGAAATAGTGGATTTTCCCAAAGTCCATTTAATAACGGTCTATGGGCTTTTCCTTTAGGAAGCTGTCCAAACCTTTTTTAAACTCCGCTAAGCTAACTGCCTTTACCACATTCTCTGGCAACGAATTCCAGAGTTTAGTTATATGTTGAGTGAAGAAACATTTTCTCTGATTTGTTTTAAATTTACTACATTGTAGCTTCATCGCATGCCCCCTAGTCCTAGGAGCCAACTTTTTTTTAATTAATGGGGGTGCTGAACCCAATGGAAATTACCCCTTTCTAGACACAGTTAAGGAGTTTGCTGAATATGGAGGGGGATGCTAAGCACCCACAGCACCCACAGAGCTGGATCCTATGTCCCAAATTAGTTATGCTTTGCAAGCCTTTCACTTTATTCTGAGTAGAAGTTTTGAAAGGAGTTCCAAGTATAGCATATCTTGCAGTAGCAAATGGTGTCATGGTGAGAATTAGGGAACTCAGGGCTCAAATGCCATGTCTTCCGTGAATTCATCTTTTATTTCATTAAACAGAAACTTAGAAGGCATTTTTTATAAGACCATGCAACTTAGGTAGTAGATATGCATGTAAGTTAGCCAAATTCTTAAAGGGAGTTGTCACAGACTCAGGGGAAGTGAGCCGTTGGAACGTAGCTGGATACCAACTATCGACAGGCGAGTCACATGGGCTAGGCACAGCACTAGGCAAAGTACTAGGCAAGGCAAACAGGGTTAGACTGAAGACAAGACAGACAGGACAAAGCAGACAAGGCTAGGCAGGACAATATTGTGTTCAGTTTTGTAGGCCGTATCTTGCTAAAGATGTAAAACGACTGGAAGCGGTGCAAAGAAAAGCTACGAAAATGATATGGGATTTGCGTTGCAAACCGTACGAGGAGAGACTTGCCGACCTGAACATGTATACCTTGGAGGAAAGAAGAAACAGGGGTGACATGATACAGACGTTCAAATATTTGAAAGGTATTAATCCGCAAACGAACCTTTTCCAGAGACGGGAAGGCAGTAGAACTAGAGGACATGAATTGAGGTTGAAGGGGGGCAGACTCCAGAGTAATGTCAGGAAGTGTTTTTTAACGGAAAGGGTGGTGGATACATGGAATCCGCTCCCATGGGAGGTGGTGATGAAAACGGTAACAGATTTCAAACATGATAGCCAAGTTTGTAATCTAAGGCAGCAATTTTATCAGGCATTTCTGTGTCTGAAACTGTGTTTTATGATTGGAATGTCATGTATATTCCAGCAATGTCATAAAGCACTGTTCTGCACACAGAAATGCATTAAAAAATTACTGCCTTAGACTTTAATCTCTCTGGGGCAGGGAACTATTTTTTTTTTCATATTTCTATACTTCCTGCCTATCCATAGAATCCAGGCAAAAAAAAACAACACACAGCCTAAAAATCCATTAAAGTTAACATAAGTAAAAAACATAACTATATAAAAAAATGATACTCTGAAAATAAAGGGGAAACTTCACAGCTCTGCAACCCAATCAACTACTAGAGATGTGCATTCCTTTGAAATGACATAACCAGCATTTTTAAAATCCCAATGATTACCACCATTGAAAACTGACCCATGAATGTATTTATTAGGTATACCGCCATTTGGTTTCCATCATGGCAATGAACAAAAAGGCATATAAGACCATTAAACAATTGTTCACACTGGGGGGGGGGGGAAGAAGAAGTAGCATGACAATAATTAACTATAGTGGAGACAGCAGCGGGACACAGTAGGAAAGAGGACGGTGAGGAAAACAGCAGGAAAATACAGGAAACCAGCCCCTTAGAATTTTGTCAACAAACATATATTTGGAAGAGCATGACGAATGGCCAGTTCTTCAACAGAGCTTTACATTTTTTTCAGGGAGAAAACTCAGTGGATCTCTACTGGGAGTAAGTTCCAGACAGTGGAGTCTACGCCAGAAAATGCTGAACCCCGTCAGCTCGTAAGAGTCAGTTTCCTACGTGAGGAATTGACCAGCTGATTTGTGAATGAGGAGCGCAGAGTTCTAGAAGGCCAAAGTGGTACCATCAGCAGGGGCTTAGCCAGACCTCGGGGTGGGAGGGGGCCAGAGCTCGAGGTGGGGTTGGCACATTTTGGTCTGCCGACCCTCCCACCCCGCTGCCCTGCCACTTCCCACCCACTGCCGCAGCAAATACCTTGGCTGGTGGGGGTCCCCTACCCCCGCTAGCTGAAGCGCTGTCCAGCACTGGTCTCTGGCGCTGCTGCGTTGCCTGCCCTGCTCTGTCTTCCCCTCACTTCCTGCACACTTCACTAAAAGGAGTGTACCGGACCTGAGGGGAAGACAGAGCAGGGAAGGCAGCACAGCAGCACCAGAGACCGGGGCTGGACAATGCTTCAGCTGGTGGGGGTTGGGGACCCCCGCCGGCAAGACAAAGGGCCCATAGGAAATTTGGGGGGGGGCCCAGGCCCCCGTGGCCCCACGTAGCTACGCCGCTGACCATCAGTGAGCTAAGATAAAGAATGGTGCCAGTACAGATGCTTTATTAGCAATGAATACGAAACTGGATATGCAACCAGTGTTCTTTACAAGAGAGGAGTCGGACAATCAAATTTTTTGTGTCGTCAATGAGCAGCACTGCAGTATTTTGTACCAGTTGAAGGTGTCTCAGGAAGTATAAAGGAGCTTCAATAAACAGTGCATTACAGAAATCTAGTCGGTTAAGAATCAGAGCATGAAAAAGTTTTCAATGCATGAAGCTCTAAGAATGCTTTAAGAAATTTGCATTTCTACAGTGCTATGTGGATTTCTGAGCAACTCGAGAGAAGTGATCTTTAAATCATAAGGTATATAAATTATGCTTCTGAGTGGTCTGCAGCAGCTGAATATTGACCTGGGCTTGCAAGGGGGGGGGGGGCATTCTGTACGTGGAGCCACTTTTTTAAAAAATAATTTTGTTGTGTTTTTTGTTTCAATTTTTAAAATGTCTTTGTTTTTATTCTTTTAAAAATGTAAATTATTTTTAAAGGATCCCTTTTACTAAAGCTTAACATGTACGAACAGAAAGTAGCATATTTTAAATGCTGCGCGTGTAACCCATGGTTGTTTAAGAATTAAGATAGAATGAACCCTGGGTAGCAGGTCATTAGGGGAGTGACTGGAGGACCCGGGAGGAGCTCAGAGGTTATAAAAGGGAAACCCAGTAGGAAGAGAATTGTCCCTGGTTCTGCCTCTTGACGGAGTAACAAGGTCCTTGGTTGCCTGAGTTCTGTGTTACCTATAGCCAGGTCTGGCCCAAGGCAAGATGCCATCTGAGGCGGAGCTAACATGCTGCCCCTCCTGGGCCGAGATGCCGCCGCACCCCCCCCCCCCCCCCCCCCGGGCATTTTACATCATGATGATGATGTTCCAAACCCGGCAGCGTTTCCCATATGCTGCCCTGCTGCCGCCGGCATCCACTTCTTCCCTTTACTACTACTACTACTTAACATTTCTAGAGCGCTACTAAGGTTATGCAGCGCTGAACAGTTTAACAAAAAAAAGGACAGTCCCTGCTCAAAAGAGCTTACAATCTAACGGGCGAAATGTCAAGTTGGAGCAGTCTAGATTTCCTGAATAGAAGTTAAGAATGTGTGCTTCCTGCCCTGAAATTTTAACTAAGGCATTTTTTTTCAGTTTGGCAGGAGGCTGCCTGAGCCTCTGACGAAACAAGGTTACTTCAGAGAGGTGGCCGCGGTAAAGGGAAGAGGCGGGTGCTGACAGCGCCAGGGCAGTGTATGGGAATCACTGCTGGGTTTTGAATGTCACCGTGATAAGGTAAAACACAGTTAAGCCGCTCTCAAGATGCCGCTCCTGAAGAGTGCCACCTGAGGCCCCTGCCTCAGGTGACCTAATGGTCGGGCCGCTGTTGCCTATAGCCCCCTGCCAGGTGACCCAGTGCAATTAAGGGGGGGTCCTGCAATGCTGTAACTGACGGATTGAAGTCATAGGCAGTGAACTGTTACACTGCCTCATCCATCTGAGGAGCCAGAAACTCGACGGATTTGGGGAATCCAGCCGTAACCGGGGCTCAGGTGGAGTATGATCTACACCTGGCTGTGCGAGACCTTCGAGGTGGCAGCCCGAAGGGAGAAGGCAGTTACAATGAGTCTGGCCCGGATGGTATTGAAGTACATCGGGAGAGTGAAATCTGTTCTGGGTTCCAATTAGGCTGCAGGACAGGCATGAGGGTTGTGTATATGTGTTAACCCAGTAATGTACTATTGCTGTGATCATCTTGAAAGCAATTATGATTTACATCTGAACTGTATGAAGATCAGTGCAGTGAAACCATCCAGGGCTGCCGAGAGACTGGGCCAGTTACTTTGAATCATCTGAGTGTTGTGTGGTTCCTGAGTGGATGTGCTGACAGGTCCAGAGTGAGTAAGTGACTGTCATGCCTCTCGAATCCCTTCTAACCAGGGATAGCAGGAACGGGTTACGCACGTCCTATTTTATACCTGTGAGTACATGCTAAACTTTAGTACAAGGGATTCCAAAATGAAAATAAGCAAAAAATTAAACCAAACAAACAAAGAAAAATAATGTGAATAACCTGTGTGTGAATTGGGGACAGGAGGAGCAGACAGAAGGAGCCAACTGTGATGGAAGAGTGAGGAAAGAGGAAAGGACCAATGTAGGAATCAGCAAGTGACATCAACAAGCAGGACTACAACAGTGCCACTGCCCCAGACAAACCTGACGTTATGAAATGGCACAACAAACAAGACCCATGTTTGTCCTAGAACTCTGGTAGCTAAGATCACTTTTACTAAAATAATATTTCAGGTAATGCAGCTTAATGCGAGAATTTCTCGCACATATCCTGCAAATTGAGTGTATTTCTTTTCTAGGGCATTTTTGCGAGTTGTGCGCTAATATTGCCATTAGCATGTGAGACCTGCAAAAACTAAGGGGTCCTTTTACTAAGGTGCGCTAGAAAGCGGCCAGTGCTGCGATTAGCATCTGGGTTTGCCGCATGCTCCGACCACTTTCTAGCGTGGCTGAAAAATGGCCGTGGCTGGCTTATTTAAAATGGCCACATGCTAATTTCCCTATTGGTGCATGGCTACTACCGCTGGGAGCCCTCATTGCCACCTGTTTAGGTGGCAGTAAGGGCTCCCACAATCTACTCCTGTGCTAATCAGGTAGTGCATGGTAATGTGCCCACACTACCCAATTAGCGTTGGCATGCCTACTCTGCACCAGTGGCGTAGCTACATGGGGCCACAGGGGCCTGGGCACCTGTAGATTTGGCCCTGGACCCCACTGCCGACGACCCTCTTGACCTCCCCTCCTGCCGCCAACCCTCCCCCGCCGTCGTCACCTACCTTTGCTTGCAGGGGACCCCAACCCCTGCCAGCCGAGGTCCTCTTCTTCTGGCGCAAGGCTTTGTTCTGCTTCTGTGAGTCTGACGTCCAGCCTCTGACAGCAGACTATTTATCGACTATCTGGCGTCACGTAGGATATGCTATTTTGAGCTGTTCATGCTGGTTTTTTATGAAGAAATTTTCTTATATCCTTGTCCTGATAGATTATTTGATACCGCTCTAATTCAAGAAAGATACAGACTAGCCCCTGACGCAGCCCTATCGTTGGGCGAAACACGGCCTGTGTCAGGCATTTGTCTCATACACGGTATCTTCAATAAAGTTTTTTTTGGATATTATACTGATCTGCTAGTTTGTTTTCCACGTACAACGTGCAGGACATCAGACTCACAGAAACAGAATGAAACCTTGCAGATCAGCCAGTGGCCAGACTCACAGATACAGAACGAAGCCTTGCGCCGGAAGAGGACCTCGGCTGGCAGGGGTTGGGGTCCCCCGCCAGCAAAGGTAGGCGGGGGAGGGTTGGCAGCGGGAGGGGGGTTTGAGAGGGTCGTCGGCAGGGGGGGGTCAAAGTTGTTGTTGTTGATGGTGATGGTGGTGGCGGCGGGGCGGGGCAGGGGGTCAGCAATGGCGGGGGGGGGGGGGCTAAAATGTGCTCCCTCACCTCAGGCTCTGGACCCCTCTCCCGCTGAAGTCTGGCTATGCCCCTGCTCTGCACCCCCCAAACACACCTCCCACAGCAAAAAAGAAGAACTATTTTTTCATGGGAGTAGCGTGTGCTGTCATTCAAACTACCACAGGGACATCTCCGCACATCCCACGGTAGCGCCCCTTTCCCCTGCAGTAGGCCCATCTTAGGCCTTAGTAAAAGGGCCCCTTAATGCAGGAGCACCTAGTGACCTAGTGCCTCCTATTTAGGAGACAGTAAGGGGCCCTTTTACTAAGGCGCACTGAAAAACAGCCTGCGCTGGTGTAGGCACGTGTTTTGAACGTACGCTGGTCTATTTTTCAGCGTGCCTGTAAAAAAGGCCTTTTTTATATGGCCGGAAATGGACGCACGGCAAAATTAAAATGAGCACGCGTCCATTTTTGGCCTGAGACCTTACCCCCCCCCCCCCACACTCACTGACTTGGCGGTAAGGTCTCACGCGCTAACCGGGCGGTAAGCGTCACTGTGTGTACAATGCCAATTACTGCCTGGTTAGCGCCACTCGGTAGAAAATAAATATCAGACGCGTGTAAAAAAAAATGGAATTAACGTCCAGCGCACGCGGTAGCCGGGCGGTGGTTCCAAATTGATACACATTGGACAAGCGTAGACGCCTAGGCGCCTTAGTTAAAGAGCCACTGAGCGATCCCATGATACAGCTGTATTAACCAGTTAGCCCACACTAACCATAACATGCTAGCTGGTTAACGCAAACACGCCCCCTCCCAAAAATAGCTATAGAAAATTCGTAGTGCACAGTTTATCGAGCAATAACAGGGAAAATACCAGACAACGCTGCAACGTGTTTGTGCGGTAGCCTGTTCTTTAGTACAAGGGTCCTTTAAAGAGAAAAGTCCTTGGTAAGGAGTTGAGCTGTGGACAGTTAAGAAGCAGCTATGCAGGCTTCACCCATTACATGGCCTGAACAACTTTTGCTAAGCAACTCATGATTATCAGAACATTGAATCCGGGCATGATTCTGTGAACACAAGCAAAATTATTCTAACAATTCTTAATTCTCACTCATTTATACCAGATGTTTGTCTTTCTCTATATCATTCTCTATCTACTGTTGGGGTGATTAATATATTTTCAACTTAAATTAAATCTACTCTGCGTAGAATTAACCACAGTCATTGTGATACATTAAATACCAATACAGGGGAAAAATAACCTTTTCAGTCCAATTAATTCTGCTAATGATAGTATTAGAAGGGGGAATCATTAGATAGGACTGAGTGACTTTTCTACAGGCCAAGGTCACATCTTCTTTGGTATAAGTGACGACTGAACCAGAGGTAAATTCTCACCTTATCCATCATTACATTACTGACTTCTGAATAAAGGTGTCCAGTCAAATGTCACTTATTGACAACACAACCAATGCATCTTCCTTTTCAAGACTGCAATCGAGGGTCAAGAAAACCATGAGATAAAGGATTATCTGTAATAACATGGCCTCATGGACACTAGGTGGTGGAGGAAGGCAGATATACAGCTTGCTTGCGATAAGCTACTTTGTGTAGCTTCTGTGTTAAATGATAGTCTGGTGTTGAATGAGTTGAGTGCAAAGTGAAAAAGGCATTCATTATGCTGTCAAAAGGAATCATTCAATAACGAAACCTAAACTGAAATCCATTTTGGCTTACAGCTCTGTTCCTCATCCTGATACCTAGGTTTATATCAATTATTGTTTGTTATCTGCAGAATATTTTACATGTATTTCCATTTTATGTTCTATTACTCAAGTTCATACTTAAATGGTATTACGTGGAAATGGTTGGAATGTGCATAAACAAAACAAAAAAGCTTGAATAGTCTTGCTTTTAAATGAAACATTTGTGCTTATCGTGTTTTATTTTTTTCACGCATTTCCTATTTTTGTGCACACATTGGGGTAATTCTAGATTGTGAGAGCAGCAGGGTCAGAAAAAGTACTTGTGGAGAACACGTAAACTGCTTTGGTTATACTACAGAAAGGCAGTATATTAAGTCCATGACCCTTTATCCTTTTATAATATACTAGTAAAAAAGGCCCGTTTCTGACACAAATGAAACGGGCGCTAGCAAGGTTTTCCTCGGAGTGTGTGTGTTTGGGAGAGTGTATGTGAGAGTGAGTGTTTGAGAGTCAGAGTGAAAGTGTGAGTCCAATCTATGCTCCTCTGTCACCTGGCCCCTCCATTCATCCCTATCCAGCAATTCCGCTGTCTCCCTGAGGCCTGCCCTGCAATCGATATGCATCCATGGTCATCTGTACCCTCCATTCATCCCTATCCAGCAATTCCCCTCTCCCTGAGTCCTGCCCTTCCAATCCATGCCCATCCATGCTCCTTTGTCACCTGGCCCCTCCATTTTTCCCTATCCAGCATTTCCCCTCTCTGCCTGAGGCCTGGCCTGCAATCCATATCCATCCATGGCCATCTGTCCCCTCCATTCATCCCTATCCAGCAATTCCCCTCTCCCTGAGTCCTGCCCTTCCAATCCATGCACCTCTGTCACCTGGCTCCTCCATTCATCCCTATCCAGAATTCCCCTGTCTGCCTGAGGCCTGCCCTGCAATCCATATGCATCCATGCCCATCTGTGCCCTCCATTCATCCCTATCCAGCAATTCCCCTCTCCCTGAGTCCTGCCCTTCCAATCCATGCCTATCCATGCTCATCTGTCACCTGGCCCCTCCATTCATCCCTATCCAGCAATTCCGCTGTCTCCCTGAGGCCTGCCCTGCAATCCATATGCATCCATGGCCATCTGTCCCTTCCATTCATCCCTATCCAGCAATTCCCCTCTCCATGAGTCCTGCCCTTCCAATCCATGCTCCTTTGTCACCTGGCCCCTCCATTTTTCCCTATCCAGCATTTCCCCTCTCTGCCTGAGGCCTGCCCTGCAATCCATATCCATCCATGGCCATCTGTCCCCTCCATTCATCCCTATCCAGCAATTCCCCTCTCCCTGAGTCCTGCCCTTCCAATCCATGCTCCTCTTTCACCTGGCCCCTCCATTCATCCCTATCCAGCAATTCCCCTCTCTGCCTGAGGCCTGCCCTGCAATCCATATGCATCCATGCCCATCTGTGCCCTCCATTCATCCCTATCCAGCAATTCCCCTCTCCCTGAGTCCTGCCCTTCCAATCCATGCCCATCCATGCTCATCTGTCACCTGGCCCCTCCATTTTTCCCTATCCAGCATTTCCCCTCTCTGCCTGAGGCCTGCCCTGCAATCCATATCCATCCATGGCCATCTGTCCCCTCCATTCATCCCTATTCAGCAATTCCCGTCTACCTGAGTCCTGCCCTTCCAATCCATGCCCATCCATGCTCATCTGTCACCTGGCCCCTCCATTTTTCCCTATCCAGCAATTGCCCTGTCTCCCTGAGGCCAGCCCTGCAATCCATATCCATCCATGCCCATCTGTCCCCTCTATTCATCCCTATCCAGCAATTTCCCTCTCTCCCTGAGTCCTGCCCTCCCAATCCATGCCCATCCATGCTCCTCTGTCCCCTGCCGCCTCCATTCATCCTTTTCCAGCAAGTCCCCTGTCTCCCTTCCATGACCCCCTCTTGCATCCATGCTCCTCTCTCTCCCATGTCCCAGCCTGGGCCGCCCTCTTCTCCCCCCCCCCCCCTTCGCATCCATGGTGTCGTTTCTCCCCTGCCCTCCCGCTCCCATTGTTTTTCTTTTGTGACCACCCTCTTCGCTCCCCCCAACATGGTTTTTATTTTTTTTTCTTGTTTTTAAATGTACCTACGTGGTTCCGGCAGCGAAGCGTCAGGGAAGGAGGCGGTGCTCCCGACGTCTAGGTTTCCCTTCGCTGTGTTCCGCCTTCTTTTGACGTCATCCTTGACGTCAGAAGAAGGCGGAACACAGCGAAGGGAAGGCTAGACGTTGAGAGCGCCGCCTCCTTCCCTGACGCTTCGCTGCCGAGCGTTGCGATTGGATGAGTGTCATTGCTCCGCCCTCGACGTCATCACGTTTGACGCGTGGGCGGGGCAGACACAATGCGATCTCACCCCCTTCACTTTTGGCTAACAGAGGCTTCATTCGAACGTTGGAGGTGCGTTTTATATAGAGAGATTATGGGGCACGTTTTCGAAAGAGAAAAATGTTTAAAAAGTGGTATCAGGCAGCATTTGGACGCTTTGCTTGCCAAAACATTCAAATCACTATTTTTGAAACCTATGTTGCAGATATGTATCTATGCAGTTTGACTGCAGTGTGTCCAAATCACAAGAGGGCCTGTTGGGGGCAAGATTAGGGCGTTCCCAAAATTTGGACATTTTGCTGCCATAATGGAACATTACCAAAACATCTAGGATGTTTTGAGCAAGACCTGTTTTAATATCAACTAAGGCACAAAACTGTGCCCTAAATGACCACTAGAGGAATAAGGGAATGCAGTGCCGTACCAAGGGGGGGGCGGTCCGCTCCGGGTGCACCCTGCTGGGGGGGAGGGGGTGCTGCGCGCCTGTTGGCCGAGTCCGCTCGTTCCCTCCCTGCTGCTCCCTCTGCGCGGAACAGGTTACTTCCTGTTCTGGGGCAGAGGGAGCAGCAGGGAACGAGCGGACTCGGAGCTGACAGGCATGCGGCACCCCCCAAGCAGGTAAAAATGCACCCGGGGGGGGTCACGCTGCACCCGGGGGGGGGGGGGCGCATCGGCGATCCGCCCCAGGTGTCAGCCAGCCTAGGAATGTCACTGAGGGAATAGCCCCCCTTACTCCCCCCAGTGATCATAAGTACATAAGTATTGCCATACCGGGAAAGACCAAAGGTCAATCAAGCCCAGCATCCTGTTTCCAACAGTGGCCAATCCAGGTCACAAATACCCGGCAAGATCCCAAAAATGTACAAAACATTTATACTGCTTATCTCAGAAATAGTGGATTTTCCCCAAGTCCATTTAATAACAGTCTATGGACTTTTCCTTTAGGAAGCCGTCCAAACCTTTTTTGAACTCCGCTAAGCTAACCGCCTTTACCACATTCTCTGGCAACGAATTCCAGAGTTTAATTACACGTTGCGTGAAGAAAATGTTTCTCTGATTCATTTTAAATTTACTACATTGTAGCTGCATCGTATGCCCCCTAGTCCTAGTATTTTTGGAAAGCGTGAACAGATGTTTCACATCTACCCATTCAACCCCACTCATTATTTTATAGACCTCTATCATATCTCCCCTCAGTTGCCTTTTCTCCAAGCAGAAGAGCCGTAGCCGCTTTAGCCTTTCCTCATAGGGAAGTTGTCCCATCTCCTTTATCATTTTCGTCGCCCTTCTCTGCACTGATCACTGACATCCTCCCCACCCTACCCCCAAAGATGTGAAAGAAACAGTACATACCAGTCTCTATCATATTTTAAATGTTATGGCCAGTCCTATTAGAGCAGCAAGCAGGTCCCTGGAGTAGCGGTGGTGGATGCAGTGCTCTCTGGAGAAGGGGACCCAGGCCCATAATCCACTATCACTGTTACACTTGTGGTGGAAAGTGTCAGCCTCCCAAAAATCCACCCAAAACCTACTGTACCCACATATAGGTGACACCTGGTGTATAGTTGGTTTTGGTTTGGGTGGGTTCTGGAGGGCTCAAAATACAATATAAGGGGGGAAGGGTGAGATATGTGCTTAGGAGCTTTTATGTGAAGCCCACTGCAGTACAACGTGCAGGACATCAGACTCAGAATTTGAAACTGAAGGAAGCTTTGCTGCAACGGAAGAGAGGACCTTGGCTGGCGGGGGTTCGAGTCCCCCACCAGCAAAGGTAGGTGACGGCGGTGGGGGAGGGTTGGCGGAGGGAGGGGGTGGAGAGGGTCATCAGCGGGGGGGGGGGGGTCAAAGTTGGCGGCAGGGGGGTCCGGCAATGGCGGGGGGGTCGGCGGCGCCAGGGGGGCTAAAATGTGCCCCTCACTCTGGCAATGGCCCCTCCTCCCGCTGAAGTCCAGATACGCCTCTGCCTCCTGCATTCCAATGGCTTGATTTTTTGTGTTTTCCACTTAGATTTTTTTTTTTCAAAAATAGACCAAAAAGATAAACGCACAGAACACATTTTCAAAAAAAAGGGGAAAACATTTTGCTGTTTCGAAAATCGCTACACTTGCCACTTGGATTCTGGACGTTTCATGTTGAAAATGCCTGTCTGTAGGTACAAACATTTATATGCAGCAATTAATATATAGATTAATGGCATTTACATGTGTTTGAGTGCGCATGCATGCCTAACTGACCAAATTCCATCCAAGTGCTAGTCCATTTAACTTACAAAGTACGTATTTGCGAGGTGGGATATACGCATGGGCAGAGCATGGTTGGGGCTCACACTTACATGAGTAACTTATAGAATTCTATCAGTTACGTGTGTATCTGAGGCAATTAGGCACTAAACACAAACTCTATGGCTGGCATAAGTGATCGCATCTAACTTTTATGATAGAGGTCTATAAAATAATGAGTGGAGTGGAACGGGTAGATGTGAATCACTTGTTTACTCTTTCCAAAAATACTAACCTGCTTATTTTCGAAAGAGAAGGGCGGCCATCTTCCGACACAAATCAGGAGATGGCCGCCCTTCTCCCAATTCCGGAAGGACGTCTTCAACTGCTGTCACTTCCCCTCCTTAGGAAGGAAATTATGTGCAAATGAACTAAAAGAGAGCAGCTCATTTGCAGGCAATTTCCTTCATGCATGCCCATTCCTTTCCAGATCGGTAAGGGAAGGGCTTTTTACATTCAGTTAGTGGGACCAGTGCACTACAAATGCTGGCTCCTCCCACGACCAAATGCCTTGGATTTGGCCGGTTTTGAGATGGCTCCATGGATAAATCCTTCTTATCTGTTCCTTTCTCCACTACTGCCAACTCTAGACTTCGCGCCTTCTGTCTCGCTGCACCCTACGCCTGGAATAAACTTCCTGAGCCCCTACGTCTTGCCCCATCCTTGGCCACCTTTAAATATAGACTGAAAGCACACCTCTTTAACATTGCTTTTGACTCGTAACCACTCGCCTCCACCTACCCTCCTCTTGTCCTTCCTGTACACATTAATTGATTTGTTTTGCTTACTTTATTTTTTGTCTATTAGATTATAAGCTCTTTGAGCAGGGACTGTATTTCTTCTATGTTTGTGCAGCGCTGCGTATGCCTTGTAGCACTATAGAAATGCTAAATAGTAGTAGTAATAGTAGTAGTAGTAATGGCCGGCCTCGGTTTCCATTATCAGCGAAAACCGATGTCGGCTATCTCAAACCCGGCGATCTCAACATTTATGTCGAGATTTGGCTGGCCCCAACCGTATTATCGAAAAAAAGATGGCCGGCCATCTTTTTCAAAAATATGGTTGGCTCCGCCTATTTGCGGAGCCGGCCCCGGAGATGGCCGGCACCGTTCGATTATGCCCCTCTAAGACTCCTGTTACGCATGGACCAGGTGTATTCTATAACCATGTGCATAGATTTTAGAAATGCCCATGACCCGCCCATGGTCACACCCCCTTTTCAATGATGTGACTTAGCACTTAGGTGCAACACATTATAGAATACGCTTAAACAGTTCTGTGCGTAAATTCTAATTAATGCCAATTACTGTCAATAATTGTTAAGTGGCAATTATCAACACTGAATGGCTTGTTAACTCAGTTGCACACACAAATCCAGAATGTGACTGGATTTGTGCGTGCAACGTAAGTCGCGCTATATAGAATCCGGGGGATAGTGTCAAAACCAACCCATATCATACTCAACCAATGACACTAATAAGACCATGGGTGTATCTAATATGACCTTCAGATGTGGTATCTTCTTTTGTATTCCAAAATATTTCAGCGAATAGCACACCCAACTCCTCATCAGTCAGTGAGATTCCATGTGAATCATTATATTTTAGTTATATAACAAGCTCCCAAACTAGAAAAAATATGAACATAATAAAAATTCCCATAAATAATATAGAAACATAGAAAATTATGGAAGATGAAGGCTATATGGCCTATTCAGTCTGCCCATCCATATCATCCCTATCTCTTCCTCCACTGAGATCTCACATATCCTATGCTTTTAAAAATTGAAATAGACCCTTCATCTCTACCACCTCCACTGGGAGGTCGTACCACACATCCACTACCCTTTCCATAAAAAAGTATTTCCTTTGATTACTTTTGAGTAATTTGCCCTCTCGTTTCAGAGCTTCCTTTCAGCTGAAAGAGACCTGTCTCTTGTGCATTTATGCCATAGAGATATCTAAATGACTCAATTATATATTCTCCCTCGTCTTTCTTCCAAAGTATACATAATGAGGTCTATGAATCTGTTCCTATATGCTTTATATTGAAGACCACTGACCGTTTTAGTAGCCACCATCTGGACAGACTCCATCTTGATTATATGTTTTTGAAGGTGCAGTCTCCAGAACAGTATACAGTACTCTTAATGGGGCCTCACCAGAGACTTATATAGAGACACTATCATCTCCTTTTTCCTGCTAACCATTACTCTTTTTAAGCACCCAATCATCCTTTTGGCTTTGGCTGTCGTCCTTTCTACCTGTTTGGCCACCATAAGATCGTCATAAATGATCATCTCCAAGTCTTGCTCTTCTTTCGAGCAGAGAAGTACTTCTCCCCATAAGTGGTACCACTCCCTTGAGTTTCTGTAGCCCAAGTGCATAACCTTGCATTTTTTAGCATTAAATGTTAGTTGCAAATTTCTGGACCATTCTTCTAGCTTAGCCAGAACCCTCCTCATGCTATCCACACCATCAGGAGTGTCTACCCTATTACAGAGTTTTGTATCACCTGTAAAGAGGAAAATCTTACTTGACAGCCCTTCCGCAATATCACTCACAAAGATGTTATAAAGAGCCGAGCCAAGGGCCGACCCCTGCGGTACACCACTTGTAACATCCTTTTCCTCTGAGTGAACTACATTTACCACCACCCTCTGTCTTCTTCCACTTCAACAGTTTCTAACCCAGTTAGTGACTTGTCAGTTCAGACATGGGAAGCTAAACAAAATGAAAACGTTTGGGTTGCACACCCCTAATATTTGGCACCACTATCTGCAGAAATGGTGACATTGAATATATGTATTTGGTGGTTACTGGCACTAGCTATACAGATAGTAGTGATATAATGCTGATATCTAGATAGCTACACGGCTTAACCTACGAGTGCTTTTTTGCTATCTGCAGAACAGTTGAATATTGCCAATGCTACAGTTTGCAGAATGCTTATGCTCAGCCATTGCTCCTCCCCACTTCTATCCACCGAGGTGATCTGTAAGAATTTTCAGTGGCATTATCTGGATGCCGGTTTCTATTATTCAGGTTGTGAGCAACATCTAGAAAAAAAACCAAAGTCAGTCATTTGACCTCCACAGGATCCCTTGTACCTTTGGATACTATCAGCTCCAGGTCTGGGCCTCTTACTACCTAACAAAAGTGATTAAATGGAGACTAGGGGAGTGTAGGCCCTCTACTGCTGTGGCCCTTCAGGCATTGCCCTTTTGTCCCAATGGTCAGTCTTCCCCTGATCAACCCAATATTAAAAAGCTATTATCCAGATAAGTGCTTTTGCAAATCAGGCTGATATTATTCAAAGGTATGAGACCCTTTGGAGATAAAATGACCAATCTTGCACTTTTCTATGTGCTGTTTAGAACCTAAAAGAGGTATCAATAAATAAAATGCAAGCAATATGCAAGGAAGACTCATGCTGACGTGGCATGCACTGGCATGTGGAGAAAGTGGATTTTCATTCTTGAGCTAGAATTCCACTCCTCAGGTTTATCGAGATTGGTGAAGCTACTGAGGCATCAGTGAAAGCCTTGGCTGCAAGGGGGAATTGGCAGGGGGGTATCTGCCATTGTTCAAAGTCAACACCTGATTGCCAGGATTAGGGTTTTGTATTGGCCAGCTGGTAGAAGGAGCTGCTGCCTGTGGCTTCTGACTGAGGTCTGTCATTGTGATTCACTGGGTTGAGTTGGAAAGGAGGGGGATTATAAAGAGAGGTGGGGGTGGGGACCCTGAATAGGTGCAAATGAGGTCATGTAGTGCCATAGCCCAACAGAATCCAGTTTTGGATGAGCCGGAAGCCTAGAAGGAAGGAATCGAAAAAGTAAAATTAAAAGAGGACCCAAGCCATCGCTGACAGAATGGATTACCAGCTGAAACAATAAAGTGAAATGACAAGGAAACACATTGAACCAACTCATATATTTGCAACAAATTCCTAGGATACAAAACCAGTTTATCATTATTTTTTTTTCTGTTTGTTCAACTTTAAAATATGAAACAAAATGCATTGAATATATACATAACAGAATGATTCTCAAATTTTTTTTTTTTGCAAAGGTTAAAAAATTGCATCGCAGATTTAGGATTTCCAAACCGAGCACAGACTCTTGACACAGTCCTCCTCACCAATGTTCAATTTCAGTTTCTTTTTTTTTTTCACTTTAATAATCTTGAATCAGTTTGTCTCCAAATATAACAGAAGAAGCTTCCGAAATCTTTTGCAGTCTTTATCAATGTTCTGATCTGTAGCTGGGGAACGTATCTGTTCGATGGAGCTTCAGTGGACTGGAAACATCTTCAGCAATAGAAATTAAAAAGACAAAAATAAAAAGATAATTAATGTTCTCTACTACCTTATCCTAATGAGTGAGTCAGCAGTGGAGGTGTGAACTTGGCCCAAGAACCAATGAAACTTATCAAGAGGTGAGAAAGTCTTCAAGGGCAAGCGGGCTTATGACACAAAGGCCTCCAGTGAGCTAATATCACAAGGCTGGGATAGAGTAGAGAAGGACAGAGGTGATTATCAGATTGCTTGGCTTGGGTGAGCTACCTAATTTTTCATATTCAGTATCATAAAGTACAGGTAGAACAGAAATAAGGCTTTGTGGAAATTTTATAAGAAGCTGTTTAGTTTAGGTGGCAAGAATAGGTGTGAATGGCAGTATTCTAATTGGTTACGTGTGTCTGTGGACACACATCCATGCAATGACCATTTTCTGGCTATACAGTATTCTATAAGTATGTACCAAGATTCAATGGCATGTACTTTGAAGGTTGGGGGGGGGGGGGGGAGATCACATGGGCAAGGTCCACACTTATATGCATAGACTGTAAAAGTTTATAATTTAAGTACATTATTTTGAAATCTAGGTATAAGCATTTAGACCAGCTCTATGAATGGACATGCCTGTGCCATCTAATTTTCTTTATAAAATAGGCTTCAAATAGTATCAGTTAAGTGTGCAACTTAGCACACCTATTTTACACATGCCATTGACATGGCCTAAATGGTCGCAACTAAACTTACGCTAATATTCCATGAGGGCATCTTGGTGCGCATATGCTGTTATATAATTGGCATCCAATACACACCATCGGCACAGCTAAATGGAGGTGCCAATTTGAAGAATTGCCTTGATACTTAAATATTTTTAGAGGAAATGGTGTGGTAGCCATGTTAGTCCAGAACACTGCATTAGTGACTTTATGGTGAGAATACTAAGAGGAAATTTTCAGATAATCCTGGAACATAAGACCTTTGAAGTTAACATGATGAAATATTCTGACATCCACTAGAAAGGTCTTAACAAAGATCTGGGTTTCCTATCACGTTATAAACCATAAAATGATACTGCTTTGTTACCCTCTGATCACCCAGCCATCTCTCCCTGTTTCTCATCCCCACCTCCACTCCTACTTTTCCATGGATTGTAATTGAAATGCTATTATGAGTCACTTATATATTCTGATATTTGTCACCATTTGGTCATTTCTGATATTATTATTATTGTTATTATTTAAGACATTTATATCCCACATTATCCCAAACAAGTTTGAGTTCAATGTGGCTTACAATAAACAGTATTGGATACATAACAAAGAATAATGCATAAGAAAGTAATTTGTTGTAAGAATCCAATTTTACAATACAATATCATAAACATACTGGGATCATAGGAGCCGACTCTGTGCTTGAGCACCCCAATATTGAGAACAGTCCTTGTATGTGTCCAAGGAGGGGTTATTTCCATTGGGCTTAGCACCCCCAATAATTTTGAAAAGTTAGCTCCTATGACTGGGATAGCTATGGATGTTTAACATTTAGAAAATCTATTATGAATGAGAAATTGCACATGAAGCAAAGAGAACGTTAATGGTAAATAGAGTAATAACCAATTCAGGTAATAATTAATTGTTTGAGATATGGTTGTTCTTTGTGAGGGTTTGTTTGAATAGGAACAATTTGAGGAATTTACGGAATCTAGTATATTCCTGTATATTTCTTGGGTGGTAAGGAGTTCCACCATTTGGTTCCTAGGTTAGTGACGTCTGCAGAGTGGACAGTTTTGTAAATCACTTTTTTGCAATTTGGGAGGTGTAGTCTGAGATAGTTTCTTGTCTCATATTTAGTGTTTCTTTGAGGTAAGTTTATTAATGGTACCATATAGTCTGGAGCTGTGCCATTTAGTATTTGAAAGATAAAGGTACATAATTTGAAGGTGATTCTCGCTTTGATGGGAAGCCAGTGTAATTTGATTAATAAAGCGGAGGCACTTTCAAAACGAGAGATTTTGTATATGAACCTGGCTGCAGTGTTTTGAGCTGTTTGGAGTTTTTTCAACAGCATATACTGTATGGCATTACAGTAATCGAATTGGGATAATGTTAATGATTGTACCAATAGCCTGAATGTTTCTGTTGAGAAATAGGGTCTGATCCTTTTTAGTTTCCAAAGAGACCTAAAAGATTTTGTGATTACTGAGGAAACTTGAGTATCAAATGTTAAATGTTTTCCCCGTGCGTCATGGCCTGGAAATGGTGTGTGCTTAAGGTAGAACTACATATTAACATAGTAAATGATGGTAGATAAAGACCTGTACAGTCCATCCAGTCGGACCAACAAGATAAACTCATTTTACATAGTATGCAATACTTTATATGTATACCAGAGTTTGATTTGTCCTTGCCATTCTCAGGGCCCAGAACTATTCTTGTACTAAATGTTCTGAAGCTAACATCGAAACCCCTTAAAATTTACACTCCAACCCATCCATATCTATTCAGTCATAATCAGGGCACAGACCGTAGAAGTCTGCCCAGCACTGGTTTTGCTTTCCAATTACTGGTGTTGCCACTCAATCTCCGCTAAGATTCTATGGATCATTCCTTCTAAACAGGATACCTTTGTGTTTATCCCATGCATGTTTGAATTCCATTACCGTTTTCATCTCCACCACCTCCCACGGAGGACATTCAATGCATCCACCACCCTTTCTGTTAAAAAAAACACTTCTTGACATTACTCCTGAGTCTGCCCCCCCCCCCCCCCCCTTCAACCTCAATTCAAGTCCTCTAGTTCTACTGCCTTCCCATCTCCGGAAAAGGTTTGTTTGTTTGTAACGTTTGTAACGTTTGTAACGTTCAAATATTTGAACATCTGTATCATGTCACCCCTGTTTCTCCTTTCCTCCAAGGTATACATGTGCAGGTCAGCAAGTCTCTACTTGTACGGTTTGCAATTCAAATCCTATACCATTTTTCTAGTTTTTCTTTACAGCGCTTCTAGTCTTTTTACATCTTTAGCAAGATATGGCCTCCAAAACTGAACACAATATTCCAAGTGGGGCCTCATCAATGACTTGTAGAGGGGCATCAACACCTCCTTTCTTCTGCTGGTTATAACTCTGTATGCAGCCTAGCATCCTTCTGGCCATGGCCATCGCCTTGTCACATTGTTTCTTAACCTTCAGATCCTTGGACACCAACTACCGCCAGAGGCCATGTTGGGCCAGCGGTAGTTCCAGGTTACCCCATGGCAACCCTTTAGTAAAGAGGCCCCTGAATGAAAAAATATTTCCTCCTATTTGTTTTAAAAGTATGTCCACGTAACTTCATTGGAGTGCCCCATGAACTTAGTACCTGTACTGAATATAATATATAAACCACTTTTATTGTAACCACAGAAAGGTGATATATCAAGTCCCATCCCATTTCCCTTTCTTTATACTTTTTCAAAGAGTAAAAAATCAATTCACTTTTACCCATTCTACACCACTCAGAATTTTGTAGACCTCAATCATACCTCCTCTTAGACATCTCTTTTCCAAGCTAACGAGCCCTAACCTAACACATATCGTCTCAAGAAACCCAATGACTATTCTCTATCTTGCAAATGTAATTGAATCAATGTAATCTCTAACAACTGTTAAATGTAAGCCACAATGAACCGAAACTCATTTTTGGATAATTGTGGGATACGAGTATGAATAAATTAAATAAAATAACCTCTTTAGCTTTTCCTCATATGAGGCAGATAGTAAAGTTTCTCACTCAACCAAGAAAACCAAGAGAAAAGAAAAACACCATAACATTCTATCTAGACATATCCAGTGGAAACCAACCCTCATTAATCTACTAAATTAAATGCTAACTTAAAAAATATGTTTTAAGTTGAATCTTGAAATTCTTTAAAGATTCCTCTTTTTGTAAAGCAATAGATAAGCTATTCCAAAGTGCTGAGGCCAATCAGAAAAACGTGCCATTCCCGGTCATTGCAAAACATGCTTTAGAAGCATGGGGTACAACCATCCTATTATCAGTCAATCAGTGGCGTTCCGTGCTTGGCTGACACCCGGGGCGGATCGCCGCTGCGCGCACCCCCTGGGTGCAGTGCAACACGGCGCCCCCCCCCCGGCATGGAACGGCACCCCCCCTGGCGTTGGCACCCCCCTGACGTGGACCCTAAACCCTGCCCCCCCTGGCAAAGTGCCTCTCACTCCCCACCTGCCTACCAGCTGAGCTCCGGCCGGCACCTCCAATCTGCAGCGCTGCAGACTTTAAATGAAGAAAACCATCTCGTCGTTGGCCCTTCACTACTGAGTCCCGCCCTCTGATATAACTTCCTATTTCCTTGAGGGCGGGACTCAGTAGTGAAGGGCCAACGACGAGACGGTTTTCTTCATTTAAAGTCAGCAGCGCTGCAGATTGGAGGTGCCGGGCCGGATCTCAGCTGGTAGGCAGGTGGAAACTGTTGGGGGGAGTGAGAGGTGCTGTGCCGGGGGGGGGGGGGGGGTGGACGGAGCACCCCCCCACCCGTTGACACCCGAGGCGGACCGCCCCCACCGCCCCGCCCTTGCTACGCCACTGCAGTCAATGATCTAAGAGACCTACTGGGATCACATGGGATTGCCAAAGATAATAAATAAGGTAGGGCAAGTTCAAACAATGCTCTATAGGCTAACATAAGTATCTTAAATTCAACTCAATATTTCACTGAAAGCCAATGAAACCTCAAGAACAACAAAGTAACATGGTCCCTAATAGACAAATGGCTGCATTTTGAAGAGTTTGGAGCCTCTTTAACTTACCGTCGAGAGCCCTGTATAAACTAAAATTACCATAGTCTAATATTGAAAACTTCACTCTTTGGTAGTTTCTAGTAGTGGTTTCACTTTAAGACAAACCAAGATTGGCTGGATAGAATCTGTTTTGAAAATTATTGATTCTGCACCTTTCCTCTGGCCTCACTGGCTCTTGGCTGCCCCACTGACTTTAATAGCCCATATAGACTTGAATGACAAAACAAAAATGAAACAAACCATTGGCACCTTTATTGTTTTTTTTGTTAAATTTTGGATGTGAAGCATAAGAGCATTTTTGTTTCACTTTGTACATCCTTTTCAAATTTCATTTCATATTGGCTGTAGTACTCAAGGAGTCCACTGGATGCCCTCCTCCAACAAAAAAAAAAAAGGAGAGAAAAGACCATTTTCAGAATGTTTTGAGATGAATGAAGGTCAGCAAATTTTTGCAAGTCCATATCAAGCATAATACTGCTTTAGAAGATGCAACCATTCAAAAAGATCAGCAGCAGGGACCGCTGCCATACAGACACTGATTTCAAAACACAAATCAAATGCATTAGTCAGTGGAGGAGTGGCTTAGTGGTTAGGGTGGTGGACTTTGGTCCTGGGGAACTGAAGAACTGAGTTCGATTCCCACTTCAGGCACAGGCAGCTCCTTGTGGCTCTGGGCAAGTCACTTAACCCTCCATTGCCCCATGTAAGCCGCATTGAGCCTGCCATGAGTGGGAAAGCGCAGGGTACAAATGTAACAAAAATAAAATAGATACTATTGGAGATTCTACATGGAATGTTTGCTATTCCACTAGCAACATTCCATGTAGAAGGCTGCGCAGGCTTCTGTTTCTGTGAGTCTGATGTCCTGCACGTACTTGCAGGAGGTCAGACTCACAGAAGCAGAAGCCTGCACGGCCACATTGGTGATCTGCAAGGGCCGACTTCTACATGGAATGTTGCTAGTGGAATAGCAACATTCCATGTAGAATCTCAAATAGTAACAACAGAGTGGGGAGGAGTGGCCTAGTGGTTAGGGTGGTGGACTTTGGTCCTGAGGAACTGAGTTTGATTCCCACTTCAGGCACAGGCAGCTCCTTGTGACTCTGGGCAAGTCACTTAACCCTCCATTGCCCCATGTAAGCCGCATTGAGCCTGCCATGAGTTGGAAAGCACGGGGTACAAATGTAATAAAAAATAAAATAAATAAAAATCTTATGGGATCAAAACAGAAGCAGGAATTTGCAATGCTCAGATCAGCAGACCACCGCACAAAGTTAGGAGTAGAAGAAAGGCTTTAATTCCACCAAAAACATACTAAGTCCAACGTGGCCACACTTCGCCTAAAAGAGCTGTCACAGCCAGTCTTTGAAAAGATCCTACCTTTTAGTCCGTTTTTGAAGGTCAAACACATTTATTCAGATAAAGTCATCTGTGATGGTACAAAAATCTGAGGAGAGAATATATCCAGCGAGACACAAAACAGGGATAGCCAGAACAACACAAACAGGAATATATATCCGACGAGACACATAAGAAGAGGGATAGCCAGAACAACATAAACAACACTAATGCCACCCCTAAGCAGAGGCATAGCCAGACCTCAAATTCTGGATGGGACACTGGGCAAAACTGGGTGGGCACATGTAGTCTCTATATCATCCCCCCTCTGCGCCAACAAAAAAAACATTAAATATCTGAGCTGATGGGGATCCCTAAGCTCCACCAGCTGCAGAGGTTCTCCGGAGGCAAGAACAGCTCCCTCCCCTTGCTCCAGCTGGTGGCACTGTGCATGTGCTGCCCTGACCCCTCGTGCATACTCAGGTTTCATACCTGTGTGAAAACATAGCATGTGCAGCAGGGGAGGCCAGCAAAACAGCAACACATACACAGTGCTGCCGGCTGAAGCAAGTAGGAAAGGGTGCTGTTCTTGCCGCCGGAGGATTTATGCAGCAGGTGGGGCTTGGGGATCTCCCCACCCAGCTATTACAAGGGTGCTAGAATTTTGGGCGGGCCTACACCACTTCCCCTACGACTAAAGATAACAACTTAGTGTGCACTCTTTTTTATGACCACTTTTCACGTGATATTGTGAGAATTTTAAGAAAACGTTGGCACTAATCTAGGGAATCTCAAATTTTCCTGAAAAGGAATTGATGCTGGCTTATAAGAGACATAAAAACACTTCCCACCAATCAGAGTAACAGGAGGACCAAAGTGGACATTATCCCAGTGGCCTATGTTCTATCTTTGAAGTCAATTTGAAGACAAAAGGGTTCTTTCACTAAGGAGCACTAATGAATTTAGTGTACGCTAAATGCTAAGATGCCCTTATATTCCTATGGGCATATTATCATTTACTGTATGCTAATCATTAGTGTGAGCTAAATCCGTTAGCTCGCCTTAGTAAAAGGATCCCTAAGACTCAAACAGTGGACCACTGGGGTGACTTACAAATTAAGTGGTCCTTTTACTAAGATATGCTAATGGATTTAGTGCAAACTAATGATTAGTGTATGCTAAATCCATTAACCCACCTTAATAAAAGGACCCCAAGACATTTCTCTAACTGTAGGTCAGAAGGTGTCATTACATTGTTATATGCCCTTGTGAGTTACTGTACATTGGAAAGACCAAAAGAAAATTAAAGACCAGAATTATTGAATATAGAAAGTGCAATCAACCACAGAATATTGGAGAAACCACTTGTAGATCACTGCATTAAGAACAATTGCACTTTTTAAAATGTTGTATTTATGATTTTTGCAATACTCTATCGAATCAAAACAATTTGAATAGAAATTGAGATACAACACAACAAAAAATCCCAAATATGAAACACAAACTAAAGAAGTAAAACTAAGGGATCCTTTTACAAAGGACCGCTAACAGCCTCTCTTAGCGTGTCTTAGTAGAAGGACCCCTAAGTTCTCCTTACAGAACAAATTAGGGGGAGATCCAAGATATGGAAAAGAGGAGTTAATTATTAATACAAACAAATAACACCAAAGAAAGAGCCTAAAGTCTCAAATATCTGCAAGAATCACAGCTAAAACTACTCAACTGCTCCCCATGTCACTCGCAGCCAAAGTGGGTCTTATTTTACCATCAAGGAAAAGTTGAAATTGTGCAGGTTCAAAGAAAACATATTTATGCGTTTCACAAGTCACAATACGTTTACAGGGAAATCTCGCATTCGAAGAGAACGAGCCTCCTGGGCCGAAAGTAAGAACTTTTTTCTTTGATCTTGTGTTAATTTACATAAATCAGAAAACACCCACAATTTGTGATCAAGAAATAAGACAGTTTTGTTATAACAATGCATAATTAACATCCCCCCGATATTTAGCGCTATTTAACTGGCCAGGAACAGCTCTTGGCCAGTTAAATAGTGCTTAACCGACTATTCACGAATATTTAGCGGGAGATAGCTGGTTCTCTCCCACTGAATATTCCTGGTTAGCGTTTAGCAGCTACCAAGTTATATTGTGCAATATAGCCAGCTATCCGCTATTATTCAGCACATCACCAGCTAAATTTGGCGATCTTTCGGTGGCCAAAAAAGAAAACAGGATGCTAAGAATTATTAGGAAAGGAATGGTGAATAAGACCAAAAATACTATAATGCCTTTGTATCGCTCCATGGTGTGACCGAACCTTGAGTACTGTGTTCAGTTCTGGGCTCCGTATCTCAAAAAAGATATAGCGGAATTAGAAAAGGTTCAAAGAAGAGCAACCAAAATGATAAAGGAGATGGAACTCCTCTCGTATGAGGAAAGGCTAAAGAGGTTAGGGGAGATATGATTGAGGTCTACAAAATCCTGAATGGTGTAGAGCGAGTAGAAGTAAATCAATTTTTTACTCATTCCAAAAGTATAAAGACTAAGGGACACTCGAGGAAGTTACATGGAAATACTTTTAAAACAAATAGGAGGGAATATTTTTTCACTCAACTAATAGTTAAACTCTGGAACTCTTTGCAGAAGATATGGTAACAGCGGTTAGCATATCTGGGTTTAAGAAAGGTTTGGACAAGTTTCTGGAGGAAAAGTCCATAGTCTGCTATTGAGACAGACACAGAGATGCAATTGCTTGGCCCAGGATTGGCAGCATGGAATGTTGCTATTAATTGGGTTTCTGCCAGGTACTTGTGACCTGGATTGGCCACTGTTGGAAACAAGATACTGGACTGGATGGACCATTGGTCTGACCCAGTATGGCTACTCTTATGTTCTTTGGCTGATGTAAACTTAACCAGACAGCACTGAATATTGGCTTGGCCAGTTAAGTTTAAACTGGCCAAAAATAAACTGGATATTCAATTCTGATTACCGGAAATGGCCCAACATTGAATATCCAGTCTCATCGCCGACTGCAGAAGGGCTGTCTCCCGTGGTCTGATTAACAGCCCCTCTATCTTTATCCTGCTCAAAAACAAAAGTTACCAATAATGTAACTCTATTTGTCTCTTCATCCCCTGATTGTTCTAGGGTGGATGATATACCAAGACTATCGCTAGAAATATTAGGGGTTTCTATACTCCCTTGCTCAGATCTCTTTGGCAAGAAATTGCATTTAGCAACAGGAGGATGAGTTTCCACAGGGATCTTCAGTATTTCCAAAAACACTTCTTTAAAGTGTCTCTTTTGCAGCTCAAAGTCTACTTTCAGGACATTCACAAATCTAAAATTCAAATATCTCAATTTCTTCTCAAACACTTCTATCCTACGATGAGCGATCAGTCCACCTTGTACAAATATATTAAATAGCGCACCTTATTGTTCCTGTGACTATTCCATTTTCTCAATACTTTCTATTGCTGAGGTCAACCTCTCCTCCTTTTGAGCCATTTTACCTTCCAGATTATTTGTCAAATGAGCGAGTTCTTCCAGTCTTAGTTAATGAAGATTTCATCCGGACCAGGGCTGACCAAATGGCATTGAGTGTAACAACCAGAGGTTAATCAAACTTCAAGGGGCTGGCCCCTCACTTTGGGTTCCCCCAAATAATGGCCTGGATAATCCAATTCTGAGGCCTCCAAAACTGACTTCATTACCTGCTCCAGTGCCACAGATACTAGCTCCATGCTCAAACATCTAGTTCCAGATTGTGATTTCCCCGAGCAAGTAGACTAGACCAGGGTAATCAGTACATCCCTGTAATCCACTCCAAGAAACCCAGAACTAGAGTGCACTTCGGCATTCTGGTCTGGATCTTACAGCTGCTCGATTCTGGAACTTGGCTGGGAGGGTGGACTTTGTGTGTCTGGACTCAATGAGACCTTCAGCAGTTGCCTCCAGCAAAACCTTCTCCGCCAGCGATTCTATGGCTAGAGACACTATTTTGGAAGATGCAATGAAAGTTGAAACTAAGGACTGCTTGCCATCAGGAGGTTTAGGAGACTCGGAGGACAGAATCCTTATTTTAGCCCTTCACCGGGGCCATCTCAAGTTGAAAAATTCAAACCAGGAAATCGTTCTAAGGTAAAAGCTTGAGAGCTGAACCCGTGCAGCCACACACATCTAGCAGGCAGACACCATTTTGGATCTCTCCACAACCCTGATCGTAGTTTTGATCAGTTAAGAATTTTAAGTTCAGAAGAAGGGCAAAAAAAATTATATTTAAACTCAACTTAACCTCATTCTACCACAATATCACTTTGTATTCATTCATACCATGTATTTGTTCAGACCGGAATCGGCTAACGCCGTTAATGGTAATATGTAAGCCACCTTGAGCCTGCAAAAAGGTGGGAAAATGTAGGATACAAATGTAACAAATGTAAATGTAATATCGTAACACAGGATGGATTAAACGATGAATCTGATCTTCCAGTGTTTTTATTAACATAGATGTTGAAAAGCTGACTGTAGTGCTAATAATTTAAGTAGAACTACTAATGAGCTTTTTTTATTTTTTTATTTAACACATTTATATCCCACATTTTCCCACTCAGTTGCAGGCTCAATGTGGCTTACATAATACCGAAGAGGCAGGCTCCGGTTCAGTAAAATACAAATACACAATATAGTAATAAGCATCTAAGAAACATAAGTACAAGGCAACAAAGAAATAAAGAGGGGGTGGTGATAGAAGTCCAATACGGTCCATAGTTTTGCTGTGTCGCAGGAAGTAGAAAGTTAACTGGGGTCAGGGGGGGAAAAGCCTTCTTAAACAAGTTGGTTTTCAGTAATTTCCTGAAGTTAAGATGGTTATGGATAGATTTCACGGTTTGGGGCAGAGCGTTCCACAGTTGTTTACTTATGTAAGAAAAGCTGGATGCATAAATTGATTTGTATCTAAGTCCATTGCAGTCTGGATAATGCAAATTTAAGTAAGTTTGGGAAAGGGCTGGTACTATTTCTGGGGGGTAGATTTATGAGATTCAACATGTATCCAGGAACTTCGCCGTAATAATCTTGTGGACCAGAGTTCAAACCTTGAAGGCAATACGTTCCTTGGTGGGAAGCCAATGCAATTTTTCACAAAGGGGTTTGGCACTTTCAAATTTTGATTTTCCAAATATCAGTCTGGATGCTGTATTCTGTGCAGTCTGAAGTTTCTTAATTAGTTGTTCTTTACAACCTGCATAAATTCCGTTGCAGTAATCTAAATGGCTTAATACCATTGATTGCATTAAGTTGCGAAATACATCTCGTGGGAAGAAAGGTTTTATACGTTTAAGTTTCCACATTGAGTGGAACATTTTCTTTGTAGTGGAATTTACTTGGCTTTCAAGTGTCAGATTGCGGTCAATTATGACACCAAGTAGTTTTAGGCTATCTGAGATAGGGAGGGCATGGTTAGGGATGTTTAAGGTTGAAGGTCTATATTTATTGTGTTGAGATGAAAGGATAAGACAATGAGTCTTTTCAGTATTTAGTTTCAGTTGGAATGAGTTTGTCCATGTGTCCATTGTGTTCATGTTGTGTACTGTTAATTGATAAAGGAGAAGGGGGTAGGGCAGGTTGGCTCTATCCAAAACCAAGGGAGATGTGTCGATTTCATAAGACTCCTGACGCAGGCACTTCTTGCGTCAAGTCATTTGAATGCTCTTCAATATAGGTTTTGAAATCAACACGTCTCCCTTGGTTTTGGATAGAGCTAACCTGTCCTACCCCCTTCTCCGTTATCTGACTACTTTCGTAGGAATTACTGCACCTCCACAGTACGTGGCTTTTTGCTCTCATGTACTGTTAATTTACATGTTCATATCATTTTAATGTGGGATTGTTTAATACATGATAATTGTTTATTTTTTAATTTAAAAATTATTTATAATACACAAATAAATAATAAGAATAAATTTTTAACTTGCATTCATGTGTTTTATCATCTTAGGGCCCTGTTTACTAAGGTGCGCTAGCATTTTTAGAGTATACTAAAATTAGCACGCGCTAAACGCTAGAGATACCCATATGTTCCTATGTGTATCTCTAGCATTAGCACATGCTAAAAATACTGGCGTGCCTATAGTGCAGCTTAGTAAACAGAACCCTTCATTTCTAGTTGCTATTAGAGGAGTGGCCTAATGGTAAGTGTAGCAGGCTTTGATCCAGGCAGCCTGGGTTTCATTCCCACGGCAGCTCCTTGTGACCTTGGGCAAGTCAATTAACCTTCCATTGTCCCAGGTACAAAAACTTAGATTGTGAGCCCTCTAGGGACAGAGAAAGTACCTACATGTAATGTGTACAGCACTGCATGTGTCTATTAGCACTATAGAAATGATTAGTAGTAGAATATAGAGACTCTCTGACTAATATTCAGGCCATGGCAGTCAGCATTTATTTTTAAACGGTACTTAGATGGCCATCCCTGCAGTTCGGAAGTAAGGCCAGTGCTGGGACTCAGACTTCTATGGTGTGTGTCCCAAATATAGCAAAACAGGGAAGACTTCTACAGTCTGTGTCCCGATTATGGAAAGACAGATCTGGATGGGCTGGAGTGAACTTTGACAGCAACTCCAGTAGTTGGGAAATAAGACCAGTGCTAGGCAGACTTCTATGGTCCCGAAAACAGCAAGCACAAATCAAGAACAAATATCCATATAGCTTTTATATCCTATGCTATGAGTGTATCTCAGAGGGGAGGGGAAGATAAGGTTAATAGCAAGTAAAATGTTATCACTTTGCAACGTTGTTGGATTGTTGGTTTGATCACGTATTGACTCATGTAGGTTAATATTCATTTTGAGCCCTAAAAGCCTAGTGTTATTGAAGGTTCAATGATGTTACCTTCTGGAGGGTGGCTGCCAGGAGGTCCTGGTTTGCAATTTTTTGCAAATGATGGGAGCACAGAGCCCAGAGATTATGAAGCATTACAGTAAACATCAATCTTGTTTTGTACTCAACAAATAAATTGTGTTGACAGAAACAAAATATCATTCACATATTTATATAATGAACCTTTGATCTGAAACTAGGCATTTAAAAGCACATTTAAATACAGCTAATGTGGTCTTTTTTTTTCTCCTGATGCCTTTAGAGCTAGAAATTGAAGCAAATAACTGTTTTTTCATACACTTTAATTAAGACGCACTCAGTGCGACTCCATGAATATTTCATGTTCCATAAGGCAGCTGCCTTGTTTACAGTGGGATACAATGTGGAGAAACGAAATGACCATTATCATGTCTGCTCAGTTAGGTTTATTGGCTTTTGACACCTTTGATGTTCAAACAATGTTTAAAAGCAAATTAAAATTAATGATCCCAGCAGTATTTGTCACACTTCTCAGTTGAAGATGTCACATGCAAATACCTCTATTTGTCTCGCTAGAGGATTTTTCTCACTGGTTATGTTTAAACATTGATAATAATGGCAGTGTTTAAAAATGTGTAAATCTTTGCTATAAAGGGGTGATGGAAGCAGGATATAAAGTTCTCAGTTTGTATGACTATACATTAGAAAAATGATGAAAGCTAACAGAGTATCATTACAAGCTTCCCTAGGGTCAGCAAGACACTAGAGGTGTGCCCGGCCAAAAAAAGTTTCAGTTAGCCTTCATTTTAAATGACATTTTTGTGATTTTTATATATTTTTCATGTTTTTTTCCATACATCCTGATTTTTGGCGTACATTGTGCACAAAACCTTTTGATGCACAAAACCTTTTGGTGCACATAAATGTTTGCATGCTCACTAATTCATAGATATACATGCCTAAAAAGTGATTTCAGTTCATTTTATATTTTTAGGTGCCCATATAAACCAAACATGTACTCACAATTCATATTCCGTAGAATACAGATATGAATCAGTCTAGGCTTTGAGCAAGACTGAAATTCAGCTAGGGGCAGCGGAACATCTTATTGGTTGGAGGGGCCAAACAAACCAATTTTTGGCCCTGCCCCCAAGATGCTCTGTTCAGCAAAAATTTGGTGGAGCTATGGCCCAGTGGCCCAGCCAAATCTGCTGCCTAGGAGTGCAGTTCTATGGATCTTTAGATAAGTCAATGTAATTTCAAGTATTCCGCTGACTGTCAGCCAACAAGGTAGGCACAATCTCATCTGGAAACCCTCTAGAACAGGATTTATCAACCCAGCTCTTGGGGAACCCCAAGACGGTCTGGTTTTCAAAATATCCACAATGAATATCCATCTTACTTCTAATGCCAGTCAGAATATCCATGAGATATATTCGCATGTACTGCTCCAGAACATCTCTTTGCTCTGCTCTTCTCTCCCTACAGACCATTTATTACTATTTATTTCTTCTGTAGGGACAGTGGTGGCATTAGCAGTGCTTGATAGTGAAGACACATGGGACTTAGCCAGCTTTTGCTCTGTTTCTAGGTTTTGTCACTTTCATGGAAGCTGGGAAGAGGAGAAGCTCCCACAGTGTCTCGGAGCCTTTGCATCTTCATATTTTCACTACTACTGCCACCAGCATCATAGTAGAATAAGCCACGCCTTCAAAAAAAGGATCTTAGGGAAAAAGAAAGTTGTGAAGGGGATAAGGTTGAGAAGAGAGCAAATTGGTTGTGAAGGATTGAGAATCTTGAGGTCAGGGAAGGGAAGAAAGGGTCAGACCATTTATGTTTTATCTTCTAAAGTTGGAAACCCTACTAACGATTGACTGAATAAAATGCTTCACCTAGATTTGCAGCGTTTAATATATACTTCTTTATAACTCCTATCATGTAACCGAGAGCATAAAGCCAATAGGTATGTACAGAGACACCTGTAAATTCTGCAGCTCACATGCCATCTACATTTGTCATTTCTGTAAGGAAAAACCCATTTGTAATTTGCTTTTAGCCATGTGTTTCACTGATATCCATTTAAGCATTAACTGACAGCTTAATTACAGAAAGCAAAAGTGAATTAGTAACAGTGTTATTTATGATTCCACCTAGAAGATGTAATTACTGAGATGAAAAGTGAACCTCGGAGCATCTAGTTGGAACTCAAGGGGCCAGTAAATAGATCAGATAAAAGAAAAATGAATTTACTGATTGCTTCAATTGCAGTTGCTATTTTATAAGCTATTTTACTCCAAAATCCTAAAACAGAACAAACATGAATATATTCGTATGATATGGAGGAGTCGCCTAATCGTTAAAGCAGCATTCGGTGACCCAGGGGAACCCAATGCAAATCCCACTGCTGCTTCTTGTGATCTTGTGCAAGTCACTTAACCCTCTATTGCCTCAGGTACGAACTTAGATTGTGAGTCCTCCAGGGACAGAAGAATACCTAGAGGGGCATAATCGAAAGGGGCACCCAAGTTTTCCCGAGGATGTCCTTGCAAGACATCCCGGCGAAGGGGCGGGGAAACCCGTATTATCGAAACAAGATGGGCATCCATCTTTTGTTTCGATAATATGGTCGTGGATGCCCAAATCTTGACATTTAGGTCGTCCCTAGAGATAGTCATCCTTAGACTTGGTCGTTTCTGATTTTCTGTGATAATGGAAACTAAGGACGCCCATCTCAGAAACGACCAAATGCAAGCCCTTTAGTCGTGGGAGGAGCCAGCATTCGTAGTGCACTGGTTCCCCTGACATGCCAGGACACCAACCAGGCACTCTAGGGGGCACTGCAGTGGACTTCAGAAAAAGCTCCAAGGTACATAGTTCCCTTACCTTGTATGCTGAGCCCCCCCAAAACCCACTACCCACAACTGTACACCACTACCATAGCCCTTACAGGTGAAGGGGGCACCTAGATGTGGGTACAGTGGGTTTCTGGTGGGTTTTGCTCACATTTACCATCACAAGTGTAACAGGTGGGGGGGATGGGCCTGGGTCCGCCTGCCTAAAGTGCACTGTACCCACTAAAACTGCTCCAGGGGCCTGCATACTGCTGCGATGGACCTGAGTATGACATTTGAGGCTGGCATAAAGGCTTGCACAAAATATTTTTAAAGTTCTTTTTTGAGGGTGGGAGGGGTTAGTGACCACTGGGGGAGTAAGGGGAGGTCATCCTCGATTCCCTCCAGTGATCATCTGGTCAGTTTGGGCACCTTTTTGTGCCTTGGTCACAAGAAATACTGGGCCAGGTAAAGTCGTCCAAATGCTCGTCAGGGACGCCCTTTTTTTTCCATTATGGGTCGAGGATGTGCATGTGTTAGGTACGCCAAAGTCCTGTCTTCGCTACACCTCCAACACGCCCCCCGGAACGTTGGTCATCCCTGCGACGGAAAGCAGTTGGGGACGCCCAAAATCGGCTTTCGATTATGACGATTTGGGCGACCCTGTGAGAAGGACGCCCATCTTCTGATTTGTGTTGAAAGATGAGCGTCCATCTCTTTCGAAAATAAGCCTGCTAGTGTACCTGAATGTACACCACTTCAGTGGCTTGTATAGAGGATAGTAGATGCCTAGAATGTCCTCCCAGTGGAGATGATGGAGACAAAAACACTAATGGAATTTAAAAATGCATGGGATAGACACAAAGGATCCCTAAATAGAAAGAGGATAGTATCAAAGCAAAACTGGACACCTTCACAGCTATGAGTTCATTTATGATGGACAACAGTGGTGCTTAGATGGCTACTACAGCAGTGGAGAAGTAAGGCCAATGCCAGATGGACTTTTACAGTCTGTGTCCTGTATATGACGACAGATCAGGAAAGGCTGGAGTGGGCTTCCCTGGCAACTCCAGTAGTTGACAAGAAGGACCATTGCTGGTCAAACGTCTATGGTCTGAGCCCCAAAGTTATAAGAATTTTGTACCTTTTTTGTTCAATTTTTTCAAACTTTTTTTAAAATCACTTTAACACTTCAACCAAAATAAAGTTGATTTAGTTAGAATAGTCATCTCGAGATGAAGTCATTAACGATCAGCCAGGGGATTACTTAATCCAACATAGACTATGTTTCGCCCTGGAGCTGTTTCAAGGAACACCCCCTGATTTAAACGGAACCAGCATTTCTCAGCCGTTCATACATACTGCTTCGAAATGCCAGTGCCGTTTAAATCAGGGGGGTGTTCCTTGAAACAGCTCTAGGGTGAAACACAGTCTATGTTGGATTAAGTAATCCCCTGGCTGATCGTTAATGACTTCATCTCGAGATGACTATTCTAACTAAATCGACTTTATTATGGTTGAAGTGTTAAAGTGATCAAAAAAAAGTTTGAAAAAATTGACCAAAAAAAGTACAAAATTCTTATAACTAAACACCGATGAGGAGGTGGATGCATAAACCTTCCTGGTTTAGAAGTCTATGTTCAGTAAGTGGCACTGCTGAGGTCTATGGTATATTTGAAGTATATGGGAGGTAGTTTATGTATTGGGTTAACAAGAACTTCCTGAAAGATTGTTGCAATTCTTGTTTGGTATTTTATATCACGTTCATATCAAGTGCTATGACTGTATATGATAGGAATGTGGTTTGTGTGGGCTAAAGGGTGTGTCACACAGGGCATGATTCCAGCTCAGGTCACTCCTGAGGTTGTAACTCAGTCAGAAGTAGTTAAACAGGTAGGATGTTTATGTTTATTTACATATTTACTATAGCGCCAGGCTTCGATAAGATCACAGCAGTGTGCACAATTCAATTAGAATAAAATAAAAATTATTAAAAAGAACTCTAGAGTATGATAAAAAAAAAAAAGACATAAACACATACACTCAAGATAAACAAACCATTCCCCCAATGGCATATCAACCTTCCTTTTAAAATTCCTTTACAGAGTGAATTCATTGAACAAACTCGAGCAGCAAGACCCCGACGATTTTCATGTTTTACAACTTTTTTAAATTTCATTTGGGAGCACGCCTTGTGAATTGAACTAGGAAGTTTGTTCCATAAGTTAGGGACACACTAAAAGAATGCACCCCCATGACTAATCTCCCAACAACGGCCATTCACAGATCGCAGGGATCTCCCAGGAACATAATGAATAGTTATGGAGGGCAAATCAAATGAAATACAATCACACCAACAACTCAAACGCTATCCTAGAATGAATCAGTAACCAATGATAATGAATACGTAAACATTCACTCTTTCATATTTGTGAGCACTGCCCAACAAACGGATAGCTGCATTCTGCAGTGTTTGCAGTCAAGCCTGCATCTATGATGTTGCTATAATCTAACTGCAACATTAAAAGAAAGTGAATTAAAGTATTAAGTGTTGACTCATCCAATACATAAGTACATAAGTAATGCCACACTGGTAAAAGACCCAGGGTCCATCGAGCCCAGCATCCTGTCCACGACAGCAGCCAATCCAGGCCAAGACATTTTTCATTAATCTCAATTGTCGTAACACATACAAAAAGAACTCTTACTACTATTGAAATCTGATCTACAAATGTTAACCTATAATCCAATAGAACTCCTAATTATTTAAAGAGATCTGAAACTACCACTGGTCTTCCTAACAAAGGGCTAGATGCACTAAACCTTAACGACCCTCTAACAACCCTTTAATGAACGAAATTCCCAACCGTCGGTGGAGGCAGAAGGGAGCGACGATCCGTTGTTTCATCTCGTGCAGTGCCTTCACACAAAGGTGAGAGGCGCTGCACGGCCGGTAAGGCGGAGGGGGGTCCTTTGGAGGGGGGAACAGCGGCGACAAACTCGGGGGGGGCGGAGCAAGGGGCGGAGGATGGCGGGAGGTGGAGCAGTGTTGGGAAAAGAAGAAGATGAACACAGGAAGAGAGGGGGGCCCAGCGCTGCTAAAGTTTAACTTTTTATTTTCAGTTTTTAATTTGGTGAAGGGAGGAAGCATGGAACAGCGGCGATCGGGGGGGGGGGGGGGGGAGGGCAAGGCCGTCCATACAGGACGCTTCTGAAAAGCGCCTTTACCCCCTCCCTATCCTTTTTTAAGGTATGTTTACTTTTCAGGGATGCAGCGGGGAGCGAGGAGCCACGTGTTTGTGGGGGTTTTGTTGTTGTTGTTGTTGTTCTGACAGTTCTGGCATGCGCAGAGCAGCCAGCATAACTCTTGGCTGCTCTGCGCATGATTTAAGGGCCGATTACCGAACAGCATTGATACATTGTACTTTTTAAATCTGCACCGAACTTGTGCAAATTGTTTTTTTTTTTGAGCATTGTTCATTTTTTAAAATTCGGTTCGGACTTTAACGTTTGTAATTTTTTTTACGTATGGTTGATGCATCTGGGCCAAAGTAAGGATAACAAATGGGCAATTTAAATGTCCTGTAAACCAACACATAGTTGTTTTGGCAACATAGACAATGTATAATTATGGTACAGCCAGAGACCCTGGAATGGTGGAGGGCCCAGTCATAGAGCTCAGGCTACTACAGACCTTGGCTGAGTCAGAAATCTGATGGCTGACATAACTGGGAGCTTACTGGAAAAGTATGGCCTAGTTTGTAGCCCGGATTGAGGCCTAAATCAGCTAAATTAGGAAAAGTTAGGTCAATAGATATGGAAACAAAATGGAGGATTTCAGCACAAAATGGAAGCCGTATCTGTTACAGAGTGGAATTTTCTCTAATGTAAGTTAGAAAAACAAGTTGAGAAATGAGACTTTCCTGTGAGCAGGATTGTGGTCAGCCATGGTGTGAGAAAGGAAAGGTGTAGCTGGATGCAGGGTCTTGCTTAAGATTTGTGGTCAAGCGAGCTAAAGACAAAACCATGTTAGCAAGATAGAAGCTACTCATTAGCATGACCCAATCAGTGGTAACCATGACATTAGCATAGATCCAATCAGGTATATCTACTGTCATATTATCCATATCCTGAGGGCACCTATAAAAATCAGGGTATTTCCTGGTTTAAGTTAGAGAGAGAAGGGTTGGCACTCTCTCTCTCCAAGGGAAACCAATGTGACCAGCAGAATTGACAAATTACCTAATTGCTTTCCCTTGTAAAACCTCTAATTGGTAAGAGAAATTATAAAAGATTAGGAATTAATTAACACCTGTTTGCAGCTGGATTATTATATTCCTATAACTAATTGATTGTACGTGCCTGTTGTCAATTACTGATTTGACTTGTACCTTGGCAAATAAACTCCTCATTCCAAATGATGATTTGTGGGCTTCACTTAATGATGAAAGGCTGTAAGTATAAATGCTTTTGCTGTATCAGGCTATCTTTCACTGCATTATATAACCTGTGACATAAATCCAGTTTGTCATAAGGCTGGTATCTTTTCCTTAGACCTAACATCTCCCTTAGTGGCAATTCCTTTTAGAACTTCACAACTCCTTGATTACCCCAGTACTAGTGCTATTTAGAGATGGAGTCAGATTTAAGGTCACTCCAGCCTTCTTGGGGGGGCTCGGGACCCCTCAATTCACAACAACAACCAACCCATTTTGTAAAATTCAGCGCAACAGAGTATCAAGTCATCTTTGCAAAAGAGAAAAATCAGGTCTCAGGTGAGAAGACAGAGTTGCTATATATCCTGTTCTATCCTTCGTGCTGGGAGCAACCATGAAAGGAGGCAGGAATAAATGGAGGATGGATCCTAGATTGATGACTGCTGTTGGGACAGGAGGAAAAAGGAGAGAAAGAACAGAGGAGGATGCTAGTAGTGTTGGTGGGGGAGGGGTGGAATCTAGAGCCCATTGGGGCTGGGAGGGAGGAGATAAAGAGGGGAATTACTCCTGAGCCTGGTAAAGACAGAGAGAAAGATGGGAATAATTCTAGGCCTGGGGAAGGGTTAGAAAGAGGGATGCAGGAAGGTCTTGCCCAATGCCTTTCTGAACAACCTTACAAGGGACAATTAAAATGGGAGGGGAAAAAGGAAACACAAAGCATTCCTAACTACATTTTCAAATTATGTAGGCTTACTTTATTATGCTGCGGTAAGCATTGATCTATGCTTACCATGGCAAAATATGCCTTACCGCAGGGGTGTGCTGATGCATCCCATGGTAACTTTTGGATGTGCACATGCTACCCATGTGGTAAAAAAGAAAAATTATTTTTTTTAATACTGGGGGTGGGTCTGAGGCAGGGGCGTAGCTACTATGGGTCCACGGGGGCCTGGCCCCCCTGCCGACGACCCTCTCAACCTCCCCTCCGGCCGCCAACCCGCCGTCGCCGTCTGCTACCTTTGCTGGCAGGGGACCCCAACCCCCGCCGGCCGAAGCCTTCTTCCTTCGTTTGGTTTCTGAGTCTGACGTCCTGCAGGTACAACGTGCAGGACGTCAGACTCACAGAAACAGAACGAAGCCCTGCAGATCGCAAGGCTTTGTTCTGTTTCTGTGAGACTCAGAAACCGAACGAAGGAAGAAGACTTCAGCTGGCGGGAGTTGGGCTTCCCCTCCAGCAAAGGTAGGTGACGGCGGGCGGGGGGGGGGGGGGTCGAGAGGGTCATCAGCAGGGGGGTCAAAGTTGTTGGAGGTGGTGCTGGCAGCGGCGGGGGGGGGGGGGTTCGGAAGCTCTGCGAGGGGGCTAAAATGTGCTCCCTCACTTAGGGCTCTGGACCCCCCTCCCACCGAAGTCTGGCTACACCCCTGGTCTGAGGCAGAGAGTAGGCATCTCCTGCGCTAATCAGTTAATGCGGCAACATTGATGTGCGCTAAACAATTACATTGTGAGACCTTATTGCTTACAAAACAGGTGGCAGTAGAAGCTAATGCACTAATGGCCATGCGCTAATGGGAAAATTAGCGCATGGCTATTAATACTGAAAATAGAAAAATCGGCCATTTTACCCCTGCAGTAAAAATGGCCTTAACACGTGGAAATGACCTACGAGAGGGCCAATTTTTATCGCAGTTTGGTAAAACGCTTTTCTACAGTTTTTGCAACCACATCCAAAGCAGTTTATCTGGGGCAACAGAGGGTTAAGTGACTTTACCCAGAGTCATAAGGAGCTGCAGCGGGAATCAATCCCAGTTCCCCAGGACCGAAGTCCGCTGCACTAACCACTAGGCTACACCTCCACTCTGTGGCCCCCTAACTACATTGTTAATCTTTTATTGGACACACGCTGCTTCTTATTTCACTCAATGAAAAAAAAAAAATCAAACCCATCACCTCAGGTCTCTCATTTCAGTGAGTAGGTACCAAAGCCTCTTGTCTGCAACATTCAGAAGTGCAGTCATATATTTCCATAGAGCAGAGATGATTATTTCCTGGGGCTGGTCAAACTAGCTTTATTTGCATCATTAGAAAGAAATGCCCAGCTTCCACTAACTGCCAGATATCCATCCATTTTTGTGACAAAGATGTTTCGTAGAATAAAAGGCTGAAGGATTGTTTCCCCAAAGGTGAGGCCCTGGAATGGCACAAACTTCTGATTTATGTTACCTTATAGAGTTTCCATTTCAAGAATTGGGGGATGTTGACATGACTCAGCTGGTACAGCTGTTTCATTCTGCGTTTCATACTTACTTTGTAGGCTGTACAGCTGACCTGTGCTGTGCTGTCGTGTGATGTGTTGCCAGTAGATGCTCCGGGGCAGGGGCACGATTGTGCTTAGGGAAACTGCTCTGTCGCTCATTTTCATTTGAAGCTGTTTTACAAAGAAATATATTAGGAAAAGAGAAATATTTCATATTTTTTCAGTTATGCTAAGCAATAAGGAGTGGATTTTCAAATGGCAATGAGTGGAGCAGGGGGGGGGTAGCCAGACCTTGAGGTGGGAGGGAGCCAGAGTCCAAAGTGAGGGGGCACATTTTGGTCTGCCTCCCCGCCGCCACCCCCATCGCCGCCGCATTTCCTGCCCTGCTCTCTCTTCCCCTCACATCATGTCTGGCATGCTCATAGCTACTTCACTGGAGTGGAGGAGTGGTCTAATGGGTAGAGGAGAAGAATGAGAACCAGGGAAGCCAGGGTACATATCTTTCCTTGCAATCTTGGGTAAGCAACATGAAGGAAAATTCTCTAATAGACTGGCTATATTTATGTGCCACTTGAGAGTGTAAATGTACAGAATGCTTTCACTTTCTTGGTGAGTGGACACTTACAGGGGAATTCTACAGATACTGCTTAAAATTGTGCTCACAAATTTGGGCACACCCAATTTGAGTAACGAGCCTATTAGTGCCAATAATTGGGTACTAACAATCAATTATTGGCATTAATTGACAAAAATTTGAATTTATGTGCACATCTTGCTAAGCGCTATTCTATAAAGATGCGAAAAGGAAATCCTTTAGCGTGCAACTTAAAAGGGGCGTGGCCACAAGAGCAGCACGGGCGGCTCAGGGGTGTTCATTAAAGATGCACACACTAATATACTACTACTACTACTACTATTTAGCATTTCTATAGCGCTACAAGGCATACGCAGCGCTGCACAAACATAGAAGAAAGACAGTCCCTGCTCAAAGAGCTTACAATCTAATAGACAAAAAATAAAGTAATCAAATCAATGTGTACAGGAAGGAGGACAGGAGGGTAGGTGGAGGCGAGTGGTTACGAGTCAAAAGCAATGTTTACATAAAAGAACCACAGAAATGGATGTAACTCAAGCTCGCCTTCCTTTGAAATTATGCTTCAGAATTTTTCTCTTAAGGTGCTCCAGTAAGCAAATCAAATCAATTAATGTGAACGGGAAGGAAGAGAGGAGGGTAGGTGGAGGCGAGTGGTTACAAGTCAAAAGCAATGTTAAAGAGGTGGGCTTTCAGTCTAGATTTAAAGGTGGCCAAGGATGGGCAAGACGTAGGGGCTCAGGAAGTTTATTCCAGGCGTAGGGTGCAGCGAGACAGAAGGCGCGAAGTCTGGAGTTGGCAGTAGTGGAGAAGGAAACAGATAAGAAGGATTTATCCTTCTTTTTAAGAATCCAGAGGAGAAGTTCAGTGTAAAATAAAAATAAAAAGCCTTCTTATGTCTCTGTCCTTTTTAATAAAGTTATTTCCCCCATGATCTTAGACCTGAAAAGATTATGGTACATTTTAGGTCTTTAGTTATTTCAGGCTGTCTTTAGTTAGAAGATGGAGTTTATTAGCTTTTGATTGCTTCTCTCCCACATCTACATATTTTAGTCTAAATATTTCACTCACTTGCATTTACACGTAAAGGCTTTTGGTTTGGTTTGTTCTTGTTGCAGCAAGTCCATGATATTTTTTTGTGTATTGTTTTATTTTGTACTAGGAATGTATTTTCTGTTTTTAATCTGTTTTGACTACGAAGTTGTCTAGATCTTTCTGGATAAATGTATGGATCCAAATGGTGACTGTGGACCCTCTATCTGGCCTCCTAGGAGTCACTGGGAATGTGAATGTTGTTTCTACAATATCCCCAGAGGTTGGGGCCAAACATCAAACCCAGGTCTCCTCCCTGGCAGCATACAGCACTAGCCACTGAGTTATCGAGCTGGCTGAGCACTTAGGAACTTCTAACAAAACAGAATATAGAATTTGGAGGATCCATGGCTAATTTAGGCATGAGAACTGAGACACCAGGTTTCAGCTGGTGTAAATCATCGCGCCTAAAAGCTCATCTGAGCGCCATTTACTGAATTTAGGGGTCCTTTCACTAAGCTGCGGTAAAAAGGGGCCTGTGTTAGCATCAGCGCATGTTTTTGATGCATGCTGAGGCTCCCTTTTACCGCAGCGGGTAAAAGGCTGTCTTTATTGGTCAAAAAGAAATGGCAGTGCAGTAAGTGAACCACTTGCTACGTGGCCATTTCAGGGGGGTGGGGGGCAGCACTTACCGCTACCCATTAAGGTGGTGGTAAGGGCTCCTGCGCTAATCCGGCAGTAACCGGGCAGCAATTACCACCAGGTAAGCACCGGCGCTACAACATTTTTGAGCGCCGGAAATAGTGCATGCAGGGGGTGGGAACCACTGCTGGGTTCCTGCGGTTGCCCAGCAGTTATGCCAGATCTATGGTTGGTGTAAATGTGGTTGTGTAAATGAAAGGCCGCGTAAGTGTCTATGCACGCCCAACGTGCACCGAAATGGAGTTACTGCCCGGCTACCACGTTGCTCTAGTGGTAATTTCATTTTTGGTGAGCGCCTGATAAGCACGTCTGAAAAATAATTTTTATTTTCAGACGCCCGTATTGCGTGCACGCCAAGTGGTATTTGACGCGCATAGGTCATTACCGCCCAGTTACTACGCAAGTCTTTACTGCTTGGTCAATGGCTGGCAGTAAGGACTTAGACCCAAAATGGACGCGTGGCAATTTTCATTTTGCCGCACGTCCATTTTGGTCAAAAATTTTAAAAGGGCATTTTTTACAGGTGCGCTGAAAAATGATTCTGCGCATACCCAAAACATGCATCCACACTACCACAGGACATTTTTTCAGCACGTCTTTGTAAAAGGGCCCCCTAGCAGTCAATATTTGAAACAATTTAAAAGGCCAAGAGAAGCTCCTGACCGTTTAAATGACTTGTGCGGAGCGATCTGGGGATATTCAGTGGCGCTGCCTTAGTGCTTTCTGACCTATTACTGTTATGTGGCTGTATTGCATTCTTTATCACCTTACTCTCTTCTATCCCTCTGTCTTTCCTCACCGACTGCCTAGCCCTTAATGTATCTGTTTGTTTATTTCTAGATTGATGTGTCTTTCTATACTGATGTTAGCCTTTTTTAACTAATGTAAGCCACATTGAGCCTGCCCATGGGCGGGAAAGTGTGGGATATAAATGACATACATACATACATACATACATAAATAAATAAATAAATAAATAAATAAATAAATATCCCCTCTAACTACAAATACCAAAACTGGCTAGTTTGTGGGTGGTCCAGGGGCAGAGCTAGGACAGAGCAGAAACTTAGCTGATTACCCCCTCCCCCCGGATTCTATATATGGCTCCAAAAATTGGGTGCCAATATTTGGGCATTGATCCAAGATGCAGCCCAATTAAATTGGCTAAGAAGCCAATCAGTAACAATAATTGGCTGCTAATTGGCACTAAATTGGCACCAATTTGGAATTTGGGTGCACAGTTTGCTATACGCTATTCTATAACAATGTATCCTATAGTGCAGAACTTAAAATGGGGCGTGGTCATAGAAGGTGTATGGTGGGGGAGGGAGCACTCAACACTACTCTATAATGGATGTGCATCTTTGGGTGGCCATTATAGAATAACATTGAGTGCTGATTTTTTTTCAGCGCTGATTTTTGAGCACCATTTACTGAATTTAGCTCTTAGTAGCAATTTTGAATCCAATAACCAGCTACGTAACCACATAAGGTTAGGTTAGGATAGCAAAGCAGCCATCCAAACTCTATGTGGCGAGGTAACTGGGAATTGGTCTGAATATGAGCTGGTGCTTGGTTAACTTCCAGGTAGGCAGTCATACCTAGATATTCAATGTTGAGAGCTGCACATGCCCCGGCATTGAATATCCAGGGTGTGAGGGGGTATATAGAACATTGCCCCTTATCTTTAAGAATAGTCCCTCAGGTAGTTCGAACCTCCTCAAAACCCCTAGTCTTCCCAAAGAGAAAGCGAGACAGGAGGAGTGGAGCCAAAAGGACAGGAACTATAAAAGGGCAGGTCCAGAATAGGGTTGAGGAGGTCCAGGGATAGAAGAAGTGATCTCCAGCATATGCCTTCACTCTGTACATCTAGCTACTATGACCTGGCTGAGGTTAGCCAACCTTTTCTGTTGAATGCTTGTAAACCTGGTTCTGAGGCCTGGCTGGCCTAGAGAGAGATTGAGAAAGAAAATTACAGACTGTGTTTGGGGCGTGGCAGTCACAGGCCATGGACTGTGTTTGGACCAGTAGCGTAGCTATGTGGGGCCACGGGGGCCTGGGCCCCCTCAAATTTCCTCTGGGCCCCTGGTTTTGCTGGCAGGGGTACCAAACCCCTGCCAGCTGAAGCCTTGTCCAGCGCCGATCTCTGGCAACGCCACATTGCCTGCCCTGCTCTTTCTTCCCCCTCACGTCCCGAACACTCCTTTTAGTGAAATTGAGAGTTTTACTAAAAGGAGCATTCAGGCAACGCGGTGGTGCCAGAGACCGGCGCTGGAGAAGGCTTCAGCTAGCGGGGGTTGGGGACCCCCACCTGCCAAGGTATTTGCTGCAGCAGTGGGTGGGGGGTGGTGAGGCAGCAGGCCGGCAAACCAAAATTGCCCCCTCACCTCGAGCTCCAGCTCCCTCCCACCACAAGGTCTGGCTACGCCCCTGGTTTGGACCTTGTCAGCCACAAGCCCTTATCAAGACTTTTCCCTCTGAATTTAAAGATACTTTTCTTTTCTGTTCCTCACCCCATGAATTAACAGGCCTCAGGCTTAGTGAATAAAGTATTTCACCTATTTCCAGTGGCGTACCAAGAGGGGGGGGGTGGGGCGGTCCGCCCCGGGTGCACGCCGCTGGGGGGGGGGGTGCCGCGCGCCGTCAGCTTCGTTCGTTTCCATGCTCCCTGTGCCCCGGAACAGGAAGCAACCTGTTCCGGGGCAGAGGGAGCATGGAAACGAACAAAGCTGACCGGCGCGCGGCACCCCCCCCAGTGGCGTGCACATGGGGGGGGTTCTTTCGCCAGGGTGGGGGGTGCCCTTTCACCGGGGGGGGTCGCGCTGCACCGGTGGGGGGGGGGGGGGTCGCTGCACCCGGGGGGCGGGGCGCATCCGTGATCCACCTCGGGTGTCAGCCTCCCTAGGAACGCCACTGCCTATTTCCATGACCTTGGCTAGCTGTGTTATTTGAAGGCCTACCCTCAAGCCTCGCTCACACTATCACACCGAGTTAGTTCAGCCCACATGTGGAAACAGCTTGCCAGCCGCCTACCACCATGGGCCGAATATCGGATCCCTTAGATTATTAAGCCCTCTGGAGACAGGTAAAGACATACTGTACTTAAATGCAAGTCATCTTGAGTTACTACTTAACAAAAGGCATAAGCTAAATCCAAAATCTCTTCCCTTCCCCCTTCCCTACAATGCATATCCTGGGTCAGACACAACGTGTTTTATGGCAAGCAAGGACAAAGAAACATACCATTGATTTTTTGACATTCTGTAACAAGTGTTCATGTTGTTCTGCTATTGTCAACGCAGCTGAGTGGACCTTCTGATAAATAGCCTCCCCATCTCTTGTCTGAAAGATGAACAGCCCCTCCCCAGTTTCACACATCCTGCCAACATAGAAAATAAAAGTAACTGGAAAAGGAGATTCTGTTTTTATGCATGATCTTTACACAAGGCAGTATCTAGCACTGTCAATGAAAACTGCTTGAAGCTCAAGGTGCCTTATCCAGTCAAATAAAAGTGTTCTCCCTGAGCAGTAAGGTTTTAAAATGCCAAACTAATTTAATGCCACCCGTGAAGATGCGTTGAATCCGACCCCAATCATTAGTGTTTGATCACCTTGGCCAATGTAATGTCTGCTCCTAAAATTTAAACATGACAGTGCAGCCAGAAATATGCCAACTCAGGTAAATATATGGTACTCTGTAAGCTACAAACCATTACAAAAGCTAGCAACGACCTTCACTGTTCATGAGTGCACTGTAAGTAATGATACTTTTGTGGTGTTACAAAAATATTCACCTTCCAGCTTCAAAGGTAAACCAAGTCGGGTCCCGTCCATAGCGTCGCAGTGAACACAGAGGCCAAGAGACAAGCTTTAGTCTAGGATTTTGGATGTCCCATAGACAGATATTCTCAGAGGTGATCTGTAACGTGCATTCTCCGTGGACATCTAGATTGGGGGATGGCATCAAATACACATGGAATCTCTCTGTGAAAGAAGACATATTTATCTAAAATCCCCATAAATACATATATATAAAAAAATAATGCAGCTTTGCATAGCTTGCAGGGGTTCAAGGGTTACAGATCATGAAGGCAACAGACCAAAATCTAGGACAGGGTGAGCCCACAGTCAATCATATTTTCAGGATACGTGCAAAGAATATACATGAGGTAAGTCTGACTATATTTGCATATATTGGTATTGTAGTGTATGCAAATGTGTTTCATGCATATTCATGGTAGGTATCCTGAAAATCTAGCTGAACAGATGTGGGAAACTCTTATCTAGGGGAAATATAGTTGGGTACCAAGAGATGCCTGGCCAAAGTTAATACTTGCCTTATAGAGATGTTAAACATGGTTTCTCTGCAAATCCCAGTCTTCTCAAGGTCAGATCTATATGGGCAGCAACCTATTTGTATTTTAGCTTCATGTTATTTCAACTGTCATTTATGGGAATTTTCATTGGGTTTTCTTGGCCAATTTGTCATTACGGGAGGAATGTTATGAAGTGTGCCTTCTTTCTCGATTGGGTGTGCAATTTGCAAAGAGGATGCACCCTTTCTTTGCATGCATGCACGATGGTTCATACATGGCACACTGTCAGGAAAGAGTGCATACTCTTTGTAAAGAATGCACACTATTATTGGCAAACAAAAAATACAAAATGTGTTTTCTTTCTGCTCGTTTTCATTTGTTAATGACATGGGATATGTTATTGACATTTCTCATGTCATTGCAGATGACAGCCCATCCCTAACAGATGGCAGTCTGGATTGATCAGACACACATTGGTGCATCAATGGTCTCTAGGCCTATTGTGCCTAATGAGAGATCTAGCCCTGGGTATTTTTATTGATTGTAAAGAAAAATTTAAAAGTATAGCAGCTTTTTTGACTCAGTAGTTTCCTGCTGCATCTTCCAGCTCTATTGCATCGAGGGCTGGGATACAGCACGATGCTGAGGCCTCCTTTACATCCTCTCCCAATTTACATTGCATGTCATTACCAAAATGAAAACGAGCAAAACAAAAAACAACCCCCCCCCCCCCACACACACACACACACATTTTGTGTTTTGTTGTTTTCTCAATAATAGTACTCATACTTTGGAAACAATCCAGCTAATATTCAGCCATTGGTGTTCAGTGTTTTTTGTTCTTAATGCATACTGTCACCGGCTAGATTAGACCTCAATATTCAGTGCCAGGCTATGTCCGGGCACTTGCACTGAATATTGAGGGCTAAATTTGATGGGGATGGGCGCCAGAGCCTATGCGGGTGCCAATGAAATTCAGTTGGGGCCTGCATATGACAGGCCCCGCATAAATATCGACCGGGACCTACATAACTATTTTTTTAACTTGAAAGCTCCCACGATCTCCCTCCCAGCCTTCAAAATAGACTCCTCCCTCCTTCCCCCAACCTGCGAAAATCAAAGCCCCTCCCCCGATGCCAGAACTTCTCTCTGCCGTGGCCTGCCCTTGCAGAAGGAGGAAGGTATATCAGAAGGGGTAGGCTGCAGCAGAGTCCAAATATAGCTGACCAGTTATAGAGCCACCCAAGATTTCCTAGATTCAATATCAACATACCATTCTGTTCCCGTTGTACTCCAGAAGCCAGCAGGTCCGGTTCTCCAAGGCTGATATCATTCATTTTTGTTCCCAGACATTCCATTTGCAGCACTTTGCACCATTCAGCAGCCTCAAGTTCTGCATAAATGACCAGAGAATCTGCATATCGGTACATAATCTTTGCAAAGTAAAGTCAATGCTCTGGTTTTAGGAATAAACAATGTCGGACACCTTATTCACAAGCAAATATTTTTGTTTGCTTTTTTAAAAAAAATCATTTAAAGAAAGTGTATTGAAGCTTATGAAACATTTATGCAAAATAATTAACAATTCAAACTTGATATGGCACTTGCTAGTAAACTCTACTTCAATAGCTAAATAAGCAAGTGTAACTCAGTCATCGGAAGAGATTTAGCAAATGCCATTACTACATATTTGGAGGTTTTTCTAAGACTAATGAGGAGCTCAAGCGCTGTCCACAACAGGGGCGTAGCCAGACAACAGATTTTGAGTGGGCCTAGGCAAGAGGTGGGTGGGCACCAAGTGTTTCCCCCCTTCACCACCACCCGAAAAATATCTCAGCTGGCAGAAAAACGCTTCTTTCCATCTTGGCAGTCTGCAGTAGGCATGTACTGAAAACTGAGCATGTGCAGGTGCCAGTATTGTGGAGAGTAGCATGGAGAGTAGAGTTACCATCAGAGGGAAGTCTTCAGCTGCTGGAGCTTGGCATCCCCACCAGCTACCACTAAACATGTGCTATTGTTGGGTGGGCCTGAACCCTAAGTGGGTGGGCCCTGGCCCATCCAGGCCCACCTGTGGCTACACCACTGGTCCACAAGGGAACATTTCCCTGCAAATATTGGATATAAGCATTCAATGGTCTATTGTTCAAAGGAGCAAAGATCGTTGAGCATCTGAGGTCTTTTTCCTCCGTGCAAAATAATTAAGCAATACATCAAAGTATTTATTTTATTTATGTATTTTGTACTTGATAGATATTTATTGAAATTATAATAAAATACAACCAAATATTTGAATATCAGAAAAGTCAAATAATTGAAAAATAACATTTCAGCATGAATACAATGCAACGTGGAGAGGCATAATCGAACGGGGCGCCCAAGTTTTCCTGAGGACGTCCTCGCAGGACGTCCCCGTGAAGGGGCAGGGAAACCCGTATTATCGAAACAAGATGGGTGGCCATCTTTCGTTTCGATAATACGGTCGGGGACGCCCAGATCTCCACATTTAGGTCGACCTTAGAGATGGTTGTCCCCGATTTTTGCCGAAAATGGAAACCGAGAACGCCCATCTCAGAAACGACCAAATGCAAGTCCTTTGGTTGTGGGAGGAGCCAGCATTCGTAGTGCACTGGTCCTCCTGACATACCAGGTCACCAACCGGGCACCCTAGGGAGCACTGCAGTGGACTTCAGAAAAAGCTCCCAGGTGCATAGCTCCCTTACCATGTGTGCTGAGCCCCCCCCCCCAAACCCACTCCCCACAACTGTACACCAGTACCATAGCCCTTAGTGATGAAGGGGGGCACCTAGATGTGGGTACAGTGGGTTTGTGGTGGGTTTTGAAGGGCTCACATTTACCACCACAAGTGTAACAGGTAGGGGGGGGATGGGCCTGGGTCCGCCTATCTGAAGTACACTGCACCCACTAAAACCACTCCAGGGACCTGCATACTGCTGTCATGGAGCTGGGTATGACATATGAGGCTGGCAAAAAATATTTTTAAAGTTTTTTTTAGGGTGGGAGGGGGTTAGTGACCACTTGGGGAGTAAGGGGAGGTGATCTCCGATTCCCTCCAGTGGTCATCTGGTCAGTTCGGGCACCTTTTTGTGGCTTGGTCGTAAAAAAAAAAGTTCTGGTGCTACAAAAATAGGACATATTTTTGTAGCACTAGAAATGGATCACACCAGGGGTGGGAACTACCGCCGGTGTCCTGCGGTAGCCTGGCGGTAGTTCTGGATTGCTGCGTAGTAAGCCTGTGGTGGGCTTACCGCTGCTTCATAAAACAGCCTCTAATTCAAAAACAAAAGACATAAGAAAAGTTGTTCTTTCTTCCTCTGTATTTAAAGATTTCTCTAAAATTGCAGATATGTTGAGGCTATCCGGTAAAACTGGTGATGTTACTGCTGCTTCTTCCCATTCCATTTGATCCTTTCTCCATCCCTTCCCATAGGGTAGGTAATAAGGTCTAACAACTGGGGAAAATGCTTCTGTAAGTAGCTTCAGTATGTCACTCGTACGTTTTTTCAATAGTTCCCTGGATGATAAATGTGGAACTCACCGGAAATTCAACAATCTCAAATTGCTTCTTCTCAAGTTGTTCTCAAATTGCTCTTGTCTCCAATTAATGTTAACACAATCCTGCATGAGAGTTCTCTGGACTTTTTGCAGTTCTTCAACTTTCTTCCCAATCTCAACAAAATCGTTCAACTCTCTTTCTGGAGATGATTCTGTTTCTAGGACTTTACTAGATACATTCTTAAACTGATTCTCAACTTGGTCAATTCAGATACTCATGGTATTCTTCAAATCAGTTATTGCTGTCCATAGGGTCTCCATTGTCACCGTTAAAGCTGTTATTCTTCCTCTGTTTGCTGGAGCAGGCCCAACACTAAGCATTACCTGCTGCCCAAGTTGATCTGAAACCAGGATTGTCACCAGAACATTTGAGGGTTTTCCAGAAATCTCCCATCCTGCTTTTGGAGTCCGGCTTCATGCTAACAAATGTTGCTGCTTCCTCTCTATGGATTATCCCACCCTGAAGATTCCTCTTGCCTAAAATCAGCAAGCTTGAAGCAGCCGGTTGTGGAGGAGAATGATCAGAAGGGGCTCAGCAATACTTCCTCCTCAAGGCTAGGAAGTACTTCCCCTCAAACATGGCCAGCAAGGAGTCCTTCAGCTGTGCCCAGATCATCTCTGGATCAAGTAAACTGTAGAATTGAGGCTTGTGAAGTCATCGAGGTACTCAGTAAGGGTGCAGAGCTCCAAAGTTTTCCTCTTCTATTCCTCATTGTCCAGCAATAATAATATTATATTTATATTCCTTTGATATTCCATCTTTTCATAGGATAACTTACAATATGCAGCACATAAAACATATCAAGTACAGTATGCAGAAGATTAATGCATCTCGGATACAATATAATACAATATTTACTCTTATATTCCGCAGAATACCAAAAACAGAGAACCAAAATTTAAAAAATGCATATTACCAAATGCAGGGAGGAGCTTGCAGCGATTTCGCCTCCCGGAAAGACCGCAATTTTGATTTCTAAAAGTATTGTCTGAAAGGTAAATTTAGTAAGTATATTAAGCATTGAAAACATGATGGAATAAGCACTAACTCCGTGTTGTTTTTCCCTATTCTATAGTTTGGAATTTATGTTCTCCTGAAGATGCTGTTAAGGTGAAACGTGGCCCCACGTTGGGAACGATAATAGAGAAGACCAAAATGTTTTTAAGCACTAATGAGAACTGGCACATTGGTTGAGAGTAACAACAACAGCAGCACACAACAGAGCACAGAACTTGCCAAAGACAAGTGATGCAGTTTATCTGTATTGATAATTAACATCGACAAGAGACTATGATATGCATAATAGCATCCAGTGAGAGAGGAAGGGTAGGCAGGTCCAGTGCTATGATGCTTTGAAGTTGTCGTGCTAGATGCTGTTACCGTGATAAATGGTAAATTGGCACAGCAACACACACTGAGCACTGTATATTTAAAAATTCATAAAATTGAATAATTCTATTTAGGACACTGGTGTTAATTATTAACTACAGTTCAAATTAACAAATTCCAGCTTGTAGTATTTTGAACCCTAAAGCAGTTTATTATTATTAAATTTTAATTGCCAGACCTTTGACCATTCTTCTAATTTTTGGAGATCTCTTCTCATGGTTTCTACTCCCTCTGGAGTATCCACTCTATTGGCTATTTTTGTATCATTTTCAAAAAAAAAAAAAACTTTTCCTTCTAACCCTTCATCAATGTCTCTCACGAATATATTACACAGAATCAGCCCCAGTAGTGATCCCTGAAGCACTCCACTGTTCACCTTCCTTTCCTCCGAGCGGATTCCATTTACCACCACCCTCTGTCACCTGTCGGTCTACCAGTTTCCAATCCAGTTCACCACTTTAGGTCCTAAGTTCATGAGTCTTCTGTGAAGAACTGTATCAAAGGTTTATGTTGAAAGCCAAGTGATTACATCTAGCGCATGTGCTTTATCCAGCTCTTTAGTCACCCAGTTAAAGAAATCAATCAGATTCATTTGGCAGGACTTTCCTTTGGTAAAGCTATGTTGCGTCAGATTCTGCAACCTGTTGGATTCTAGAAAGTTAACTATCTTTTCCATCAGCAGTGATGCCATTATTTTTCCTGCCACTGACATGAGGCTTACCAGCTTGTCGTTTCCCACTTTTTCCCCTGTCCTCGCTTTTGTGAAAAGGGACCACATCAGCTCATCTCTAATCCCGCAGAACATCTCCCATCTCTAATAAATCCTTGACGTCCCACCAGAATTTCTCTGAGCTCCCTCAGCATCCTGGGATGTATCCCTATCTAGCACCATAGCTTTATCCACTTCCATGCCATGCCAAGATATACCCTCGGCACTCAACTGTGATCCTTTCTCCAGGATTTTCTTCCGTGAACACCGAAGAGAATTATTTGTTTAGCACATTCGCTTTATCCTCGTTATTTATTTATTTATTTTAGAACATTGATACCTCGCCTTTTGCCACGTAAAGCAGCCCCAAAGCGGCTTACAATGAGCTAAAGAAAAACAATTACAATGACAGAAGAGGGCATAAGGGAAGGGAAGAGAAATACAATACTTAAGCAGATAGACTGCAGTTACCACTGCTTCATAAAATGGCCTCTAATTCAAAAGCAAAAGACATAGGAAACGTTGCTCTTTCTTCCACTGTATTTAAAGATTTCTCTAAAATTGCAGCTATGTTGAGGCTATCTGGTAAAACTGGTGAGGTTTTCTCCTCTCCCCAATATATCTGAAAAAGGTCTTGTCAACTCTCTTTTCATTTTTAGTCAAATTAGTTCTTCTGCCTGTACATTCGCTAGCCACATTTCCCTCTTCACTTCCTTGAGTTTAATCTAGTAATCTTTTCTGTGATCCTCTTGTTGCGTTCTGTATTTCTTGAATGCCTCCTCCTTTGGCCTTATTTCTTCAGCCACTTGTTTGGAGGGCCATATAGGCTTCCTGTTTCTCTTGTTTTTGTTTACTTTCCTTGTATCTGTTTCCATATGTATTGCAGCTTTCCACTTGGACCACTGCACTTCCACTTCTCCTATGCCTACCCATGCCGTCAGCTTCTTCTTCAGTTATTCCCCCAGTTTACCAAAATCAGCATGTCTGAAATCTAGTACTTTGAGTTTTGTGCATCTGCAGTCTGCTTTTGCTCTTATATCAAACCATATCATGTGATGATTACTATTGCCACCTGGACATTGGAAACACTTTCTTCATTTGTGAGCACTAGATCCAGCAACAACCCTTACCTCGTGGGTTCCATCACCATTTGTCTGAGCAAAGCCCTTTGACAGGCATCCAAATATGCGGAATTCAAACATGCGTGGGATAAACATAAAGGAATCCTGTGCAGAAGGAAGGGATCCTCAGGAGCTTAGCCTAGAATGGGTGGCAGAGCTGGTGGTTGGGAGACGGTAGTGCTGGGCAGACATATACGGTCTGTGCTGGGGCTGGTGGTTGGGAGGCTGGACTAGTGCTGGGCAGACTTCTACGGTCTGTGCCAGAGCTGGTGGTTGGGAGGTGGGGATAGGGCTGGCCAGACTTATACGATCTGTGCACTGAAGAGGACAGTACAAATAAAAAAAGTAGCACATATGAATTTATCTTCTTGGGCAGACTGGATGGACCGTGCAGGTCTTTTTCTGCCGTCATCTACTGTGTTACTATGTAATCTCTCTCTGCTTCTTTCTGATTCCACTGATGGGACATTCCAGTCCACATCAGGCAAGTTAAAATCTCCCAACAATAGAACCTCCCTTTTCATTCCAAGCTTATGGGTATTTTCAATCAGATCCTTGCCCAGCTTCTCAATTTGTGCCAGAGGTCTGTAGATAACACTCATGTGGATATAGCTTCCATCTTCTCTATCCAGGACAATCCATATCGCTTCTTCCTTTCCTGAGGTTCCCTGCAATTTAGCCACTCTGATATTATTTTTCACATACAGTGCCACTCCTCCGCCTCTTTGGCCCTCCCTATCCTTCCTAAAAAGATTACAGCCTGGTATGGTCGCATCCCATAGATCATTGAACAAGTCTCTATAATAGCAACACTATCCAAGTCTTCTTCAGACACCAGGGCTTGCAAATCTTGAACCTTTTTACTCAGACTACGAGTATTTGTTTTTATTGCTTTCCATGTGTTATTAAGTGAGTTTAGATGGTATTCTATATTAACATTACCTTCCCAAAACAGATCTAAAGACCAACATACAAACTTTCAACTGGAAGCCAATGCAATCTTCTTAATACTGGTTCAGGTAAAACATCAAGGTCCTTCCACAGTTTCAGCAATATGCTGGAAGAAAAGTTCCATTAAATAACAAATATATCAAATTAAAAATGAAGATAAAAATACAAATAAAGAAAATTAAAATTTCTCAGATTATATTTAGTCAGAAAACTTTGACCAGGATATAAATTGTTAATAATAAATATATAAGTAGTCTGTTTACTAAGCTGTGATGAAAATTGGCCTTAGAGCACCCTTGCACGGGTCTTTCTCACACACTAATGCCATTTTTACCATGTCTCTAAAATCCCCAGTTTTCATATATTTTTTTAAATGAATGGATGTGTGCTAATTTATTTATTTAGATTTTGCTCACACCTTTTTCAGTAGTAGCTCAAGGTGAGTTACATTCAGGTACTCTGGATATTTTTCTGTCCCAGGAGGGCTCACAATCTAAGTTTGTACCTGAGGCAATGGAGGGTTAAGTGACTTGCCCAAGATCACAAGGAACAGCAGTGGGATTTGAACTGGCCACCTCTGGATTGCAAGACCGGTGCTCTAACCACTAGGCCACTCTTCCACTCCACTTCTCCATTGCCACTATCATGTAGCCATTTTAAAGAATACTGTGAGAGCACTTACCGCCTCCTATTTTGAAGGCGGTTAGGTCGCCAGCATTATCCATGCTCTAACCAGTTACCTAGTAACACAGTATAGTAAATGACGGATCAACAGTCACATTCATTATCAATTCAAGATTAAATCAACAATGAGCGTGATGTTATATACTCAATCATGGCCTTTATTTGGTGTTTCTGGGACATAGACCGTAGAAGTCCACCCAACTCTGTCCTTATGTTCCAACTACTACTAGAGTTGCTGTCAAAGCCCACTCCAGCCTATCCACATCCGTCTTTTCATTTGAGGGAAATAGACCGTAAAAGTCTGCCCGGCACTTTCCACGCATTCCAAATTACTGGAGTTTCAGTCAAAGCTGTCTCCAGCCCATCTTATAACCAGATTGCTATATGCGGGACTCAGACCATACAAGCCAGCCCTGCACTGGCCTAGTTGATACAGCCAGAGTTCCATCTAAGTACCACTTAGTTAGCATGTGGTAATGCAGATGCGGTAACTGGTTAGTGCAGGAATGCCCACTCTCTGGCCCTGACCACAGCCTCTCAAAAAATATAATACAATGTCTAGTGCATGGTTAGCGTGTGCACTTGGCAACACTAAGATAGAATGCCTTAGCATGTACCATGTTAGGCCATTTCTGCTGCATTAGGTGCTCGATAGTGCCTAACGCAGCTTAGTCAAAGGGTCCCTATATAAATAGACCCCCATACATGATTTTGCAATGACGTCAGTCTACCCACCTGATTCACATGCAAACGTTTTTGAGGTATCGTCGTTAAAATAAATCCCAACCGCATGTTTCTTTGTGTTTTTCGGTAACCGCAGTACATTCTTCACATTATTCAGCTCTGTGACCTGAAAGAAAGAACATATACTACTCTGTTTATTGGTATCCATGAACAACAGAGAAGAGCAGAGTATGACAGCAAATTTTCTGACAACAATACAAATTCACCAGAAGCCTTGTTATAAGAAAAAGACAGATGTTTGAACGTGATGGTTGTGAAGAAGTTAAAACAGAGAAGCAATCTGTTGCATTTGTACCTCCCTGCAGGAAAATTAAAGGTCAGTGTGAAAAGATTTGGTACTGGTGTCAAGTGCAATCTTGTTAATCATATCCTATTAATATTTTAAAAAAATCTAATTGGAGAGACTCAAAGTCAGAACATTTATAAAGGGCATGATTTACTCATCTTTTTTCCTATCTGAATGAGAGCAAAACCTTGGAAGCTACATTTCAAAGCGCTATGGTGCATTAAGAGCAGGGCTGCCGAGAGACTGGGCCGGGCCAGAGGCAAGGCTGCCCCCACCGCCCCCTCCCCCCGAGGTCGCCACTGCTGCTCCCCCCCTCCACCCCGGGGTCGCCGCCACCGCTCCTTCCTCTACCCACCCCCCCGAGGTCACCGCTGCCGCTCCTCCCCTCCACCCGCCCCCCCTCCTGAGGTCGCTGCCGCCGCTCCCCCCTCCGTCCGCAACCGGGCCTGGCCCCCTGCATTGGAATCACAAGGTCTAATTCAATATTACTTACACATGCTCATCTACAAAACATTCTACATTGAACTGTACACATTATCTTAATGATTGTAAGCCACATTGGTCAGATAATGTAGGATATACAAATCATTAAATGGAAAATGTGAAAGGAGGAGGGTTGGATCAACAAAGTCAAAAGCAGATGAAAGATCGAATGAGATCAGAATGGCAGAATAGGATTTATTTAGTGTATATCTGATCTCAATGTGTAGCACAGAGAGCGGTGTTGTGACCATTATGAAAGCTTGCCTGATGAGGATGAAGTATAAGAGATTTATCTATAAATGAAATCAGTTGAGTGTGTGCTATTCATTCAAGGAGTTTAGAAACAAAAGGGAGGTTTGATATTGGCCTGTAATTATTGGGGTCAGTAGGATCAAGTTGAGGTTTCATAAGTAATGGTAATTACAGCATGCTTCCATAAGGAGGACATTAATCCAGGAGGCAAGCATTCTTGCAAGAGAGGTAAGTATAGAGGAAGAAGAAGAGATGCAATTCTTTGAACTAGGGGGTCAAGCTATGGGCCAATTGGGGAGTAGGAATAATTTAAGCTAGACAGAGATTTCTCAGCTGCTGTGCAATTAGAGGCTGAAAAGATGCCCACTTGGAGGAGAGAAAAGAAGTTTCTAAATTATCAGTGACCAAGTCAGAAGGAGATGAGGAAACAGGTCTACCAGGAGAAGCAGAAAGTCTAACAGCAGAACACAAGGAGGACACTTTAATTTGCCATGCCAAAGCAAGGTCATCAGAAGATGGTGTAAGTGGAAGAATAACAGAGAGAAAAAACAGATCATAACATAGTAACATAGTAGATGACAGCTGAAAAAGACCTGCACGGTCTATCCAGTCTGCCCAACAAGATAACTCATATGTGCTACTTTTTGTGTATACCTGTGCTCTTCAGGGCACAGATCATATAAGTCTGTCCAGCACTATTCCCCGCCTCCCAACCAGGCCCACCCAATTTCGGCCCAGGCCCGCCCACTCAAGCGCCACACAACTGCAGCAGCAGCGCAGCAGACTATCTTGATGGCAGAGATGGCACCCCCGGCGCTCTGGCAGTTGATCTCTCCTCTCCACAGGCTCCGATTTCAGGCCCTCCCACCACCCAAGTACACAGAAACAGCCTAGCGTATGTCACGTCGCGGGCACCCGCACTGCCTCAGACTCAGACGCGATGATCGATCAGATTCTTCCTGAGCCCCTACGTCTTGCCCCATCCTTGGCCACCTTTAAATCTAGACTGAAAGCCCACCTCTTTAACATTGCTTTTGACTCGTAACCACTTGTAACCACTCGCCTCCACCTACCCCCCTCTCTTCCTTCCCATTCACATTAATTGATCTGATTTGTTTACTTTATTTTTTTTTGTCTATTAGATTGTAAGCTCTTTGAGCAGGGACTGTCTTTCTTCTATGTTTGTGCAGCGCTGCGTACGCCTTGTAGCGCTATAGAAATGCTAAATAGTAGTAGTAGATTCAGCCCACCTACCTTCGGGCTTAGAGAGAGTGCATCCGCATCGCCGTCGTGGTTATCCACACATCTATCCTCCTACGCGGTAGCGGACCCGGACGTGGCTGTGCTCGGCGGTGTGCTCTCAGCCTCGCTTGCGCTCTGCTTGGCTCCTCCACTCGCTCGGGATGTGGTCTGAGGGAGGGCAGGCTAAAAAATTAGGTGCACATGGCCACATGCACACACGCATGCAGGGTTGTGCAAGCTTCAGCCTGGCCCTGCCCTCCCTGGAAACGTGGGAATTGGGAAAGAAAGGTGGTCTTCGAAAGTTCGAATTGAGAAGAAGAGATCATTCAAGAATTGGATCGGACTCAAGTTCCTGTCTTGGCCCCAGGTAACTTTACTGCCCGTGCCAAGCAGCAGCAGCTGCCAGCCCAGCAGCAGGTAATAAATTTTTGGGGGTTTTTACATCATAATTTTATCAAAGCGAATAGATCAGACAACAAAGGTAGAAAAAAGTATTTATTTTATTAATTGGAATATGTCTGCTTTTGCATGCTGAGTCTGACTTCTTGAGTTAACTTTCCAGTTCAGTATTTTGCCTTCATATTTTTTGATTTCTAGTTCCTTGTGTCATGTCTGTTGTGTCATGTGTTTTTCATGTATGATCAAGGTGCAGTATTCTGCTAGCGTGTAGTATTTGCAGCCCTTTTTGTTTTGCTTTTTTTTTCACGAGGTAGTGTATTGGTGTTTTAGAGCCTAATGTAATTACAGTTCTGCCTTTATAAGGTTGTAGCTCATCCTGTTCTTGGAATTAGTGCTGTTATGGTTTAGTAAGGATATGAGTGTGTTTTTGCACAAGTCTGTGTATAGCATTTTGCAGTAGAGAGATTGTGGGATAATGTAATTATATTTAAAAATATCAATTTTTCCATTAAGTATGTATGTGGTTATACTGATGCAGGGCAGCTGTTGGGCAGAGTACTTAGAAATCCATCATCAAGTGAATTCTAACGCATTATTTTGTAGGAGACCAAGAGACACTACTCATACTTATATAGACAGTGCGTGCCCACCCATATTAGCTCTGGGCCCACCCAAAATCTCAGGTCTGGCTACGCCACTGCTCCCAACCACCAGCCCCGCCTCCCAACCACCGGCTCTGGCACAGACCGTATAAGTCTGCCCAGCACTATCCCTGCCTCCCAACCACCAGTCCCGCTTCCCACCATAATTTGTGAGGCTTATTGTTGGAGGACTCAATAGCCTTAGTGAAGTAGGAATGTTTAGCGAGCCAAACAGCAGCCCTGTAGTCACGGTGTGTAGTACAAAAAGCAGACAATGCTGAAGAAGAACACAATGCATAACTAACTTGCTAGGAAGAGGCCATGGCACTCGTCTTTCCAGTCAGTGGCTGTCACATGTTTAGGAGTCAGAGATGCAAGAACAGTAGCAAGAGAAGAGCGTAGAGAGAAGAGAAGAGAGTTCAACGACAGGTCATATGACAGGAGAGAGACTGAAGAGAGTTGCTGAGTTAATGTATTGGTATCAGTAGGAGATAAGGGATCATTTTTATGTCATTTGCAAATGAAAACAAATGTGTGTCAGAAACAACACGGAAAATGACATGAAATGAAAATTTTCTAGCTCCAACCCCTACCTGGACTCTTTCTCCCATTATGTGTCTCTGTGAAGCAGTACTTCAGTGCGAGCTGAGCCTTTAAAATGTAGGGCTGTATGAGCATAGCAGACCAAAATATAGCGATCGTAAGTTTTATTTATATTCCCAGAAAAGATGCCAAATAACCTCCAATTTATAACATTTTTCATACTGCAAGCCTGAAGCTGTCCAAACAACGAGATTAGTTATTCATTTAAATACTTGTTTAACAGCCAGTGATTAGTAGTGTGGTTCAACTTTGAAAGTTTAATTGCTAGAAATACAGTTTTCCATCGCCATGCTTGGAAGACATTTCCAATTTACACAATTCAATTTTCCAAACGGATTCTTCTATAACTAGACAGAAAGATTGTTCAATCTGCTCTTTCAGATCAAGATTAATACAATGGGATTAAAACTCAGATCCCCTTGAGGAATCGGAGTATTCCTTCCTTTAAAACTACTGGTCAGCATTTTGCAGGAATATTAAGTCTGCATTTGGTATATTGCAATGTCAAAAGTCATTGGGGATAAAAAGAATTTAATTTCAGACTTTGCTCCTCTCATATTGCTTATGGTAATTTGCAGATGATGATTTATTTATATTTACCATGTGAAAATGAGACTACCAAAAAGGCAATTTTCTGCCCTGCTTTTGTAGTTCGCATCCTAATTATTTTTTGTCCCTTCTGGGACTGAATGAATTAAGTGAGCAATTGCTTTTGAGTATGCAAATTGCCATGTTTTATACAAGCTTCGACTGGCTTGGCTTTGCTTTCCTATAATTCTCAAAAGCATGGATTTGTTTTGATCAAAGTAGATGTATAGGGATCTTCGACCAATTAAGATAGACAGCTGTGACCTTCCTGACGACCTTATGACCTTAGCCCCAGAAATGCCAACATTTAGGGGGTATTTATTAAGGCGGGTTACTGCCCTAATGTGCATTAAATGCTCCTTAAAATGTGTTAAAGGGCAATAATATGTGTTATATTACTGTAATGCACATTAATATAAGGTACAGCAGGTTACATAGTAATGAGACACAAAGTATGCAAATGCATGCAAAGCAACTCATTACTATTCAAACCGAACAATAGCAGCATGTGGTGAACACCACAAGCCTCATTATTCATAGAAAACTATTGCCAGCTAAAAACTGGCAGTATTCTTCTATCTTGGGAGCATCGGGTTGCAAAGCCGTGGCTTAATGCGCCCAGAGAGCACCTTAAAAGGGCCTTAGCAGACCCCTGGTTCCTCCCTACCACTGATGCTCCACCTGAACATGACTTCCCTGGAAGAGCTCCCCCTCCCTAAACTTGACACCCTGGAGAGCTTCCCCACAAGGGGCATATCCCCCCCCCCCCCCGAGTAGACTCCCTCTACCTAAGCCCCCATCTCCCTGTAGGACCCCCTGTCCTATCATAAGGATTCCCTGGTGTCTACTGGGTTCAGGGCAGGAGCAATCTGCAGTTGCTCCTGCACTTTGCCGTTGCTGGGTTCAAAATAGAAAGGGAAAATATGGTATGCATGTATGAGATTTTCAAACACCGTTTTAGATAGCAGATACAAAGATATGTGGAGGCTTTTGGTGAGTTAACTTTAAGTCTGCAATTGTTTAAGGGAAACAATGCAAGGTTTTTTTTCCCCTTTGAGAACCAACACAATGTACACAGGCTAAAATAAATTGCATGCTTTATATACAACCCAGGCTATTGAAAACTGCCTCTGTAGAGCACCTTACATAAGTAACATCTCTAACCCAGCTTTGCAACTATGGTTGACAATAAAAATTGATTCAAAAATAGAATAACTTGCTTTAATTGCACTCACAACACTTCAGATGTTTTATATATATATATATATATATATATATATATATATATATATATATATACATACAGTGGTGGAAATAAGTATTTGATCCCTTGCTGATTTTGTAAGTTTGCCCACTGACAAAGACATGAGCAGCCCATAATTGAAGGGTAGGTTATTGGTAACAGTGAGAGATAGCACATCACAAATTAAATCCGGAAAATCACATTGTGGAAAGTATATGAATTTATTTGCATTCTGCAGAGGGAAATAAGTATTTAATCCCTCTGGCAAACAAGACCTAATACTTGGTGGCAAAACCCTTGTTGCTAGCACAGCGGTCAGACGTCTTCTGTAGTTGATGATGAGGTTTGCACACATGTCAGGAGGAATTTTGGTCCACTCCTCTTTGCAGATCATCTCTAAATCATTAAGAGTTCTGGGCTGTCGCTTGGCAACTCGCAGCTTCAGCTCCCTCCATAAGTTTTCAATGGGATTAAGGTCTGGTGACTGGCTAGGCCACTCCATGACCCTAATGTGCTTCTTCCTGAGCCACTCCTTTGTTGCCTTGGCTGTATGTTTTGGGTCATTGTCGTGCTGGAAGACCCAGCCACGACCCATTTTTAAGGCCCTGGCGGAGGGAAGGAGGTTGTCACTCAGAATTGTACGGTACATGGCCCCATCCATTCTCCCATTGATGCGGTGAAGTAGTCCTGTGCCCTTAGCAGAGAAACACCCCCAAAACATAACATTTCCACCTCCATGCTTGACAGTGGGGACGGTGTTCTTTGGGTCATAGGCAGCATTTCTCTTCCTCCAAACACGGCGAGTTGAGTTCATGCCAAAGAGCTCAATTTTTGTCTCATCTGACCACAGCACCTTCTCCCAATCACTCTCGGCATCATCCAGGTGTTCACTGGCAAACTTCAGATGGGCCGTCACATGTGCCTTCCGGAGCAGGGGGACCTTGCGGGCACTGCAGGATTGCAATCCGTTATGTCGTAATGTGTTACCAATGGTTTTCGTGGTGACAGTGGTCCCAGCTGCCTTGAGATCATTGACAAGTTCCCCCCTTGTAGTTGTAGGCTGATTTCTAACCTTCCTCATGATCAAGGATACCCCACGAGGTGAGATTTTGCGTGGAGCCCCAGATCTTTGTCGATTGACAGTCATTTTGTACTTCTTCCATTTTCTTACTATGGCACCAACAGTTGTCTCCTTCTCGCCCAGCGTCTTACTGATGGTTTTGTAGCCCATTCCAGCCTTGTGCAGGTGTATGATCTTGTCCCTGACATCCTTAGACAGCTCCTTGCTCTTGGCCATTTTGTAGAGGTTAGAGTCTGACTGATTCACTGAGTCTGTGGACAGGTGTCTTTCATACAGGTGACCATTGCCGACAGCTGTCTGTCATGCAGGTAACGAGTTGATTTGGAGCATCTACCTGGTCTGTAGGGGCCAGATCTCTTACTGGTTGGGTGGGGGATCAAATACTTATTTCCCTCTGCAGAATGCAAATAAATTCATATACTTTCCACAATGTGATTTTCCGGATTTAATTTGTGATGTGCTATCTCTCACTGTTACCAATAACCTACCCTTCAATTATGGGCTGCTCATGTCTTTGTCAGTGGGCAAACTTACAAAATCAGCAAGGGATCAAATACTTATTTCCACCACTGTATATACATACGCATACATATATACACATACACTTTCTAGGGATATGCACACTTTTTTTTTTTTTCATTTTGTATTATGTCTTCTTAGAAATTCATTCTTAGAAATTATTTTTAAAAAAGTGTCAGGTTTTCTCCACCACTACAAAAATACCCCCCTTTAAAAAAAAATAGTACCCTGGACCCTTGTCTGTTCCCCACCCCAGTCTTTTCCAGCCCCCTCCCTCCTACCTTAATATGGAATCTTCTCTTCTGTCCCACTGGTGCTTCAGTTACAAAGGCCAGCACCATTATTAATTTCTGCTATACAAAAAGCACCAGCCTGTTTCAGACCCTGTACAGTGCCATTTTCTTGTATGAAAAAAATTAATAATTGTACCAACCTTGGTCAGCCATGCTGTTTGTAATGTAAGCCCCAGAGTGGCAGAAGCAAATGGGAATTGTTCCTACCTACGAAAATCACTCATTAAGGTAAGAGGAACAAGAGGGACTGGGGGAGGGTCTGGAATTGTTTTGGATTTTTGCGACAGTGCTGGTCTTAGATATAAATAGAGGACAATATGCAGCTGGACTTATCCGGTTAAGAGTGGCTTCTACCCAGATAAATCTCACTGATCGGGTCCACATCTGGATTTTCAGTGGCATTTTCTGAACAGTGCCACAGAAAATCCGGACAGACTCCTCGGCAGTATCCTGGTAGTGTCGGGGTGGTAGTCGAGGAAAAGAGCCTAGACATTCCACTCACCTGGTTAGCAGTGATAATCAGGCGCTAACCCCTCAATTCTGTAAAGGCCACCAAATTTGGACACAGATGCCAGATACAAGCAAAAACTAATTAGTCAATTAGGTGCTAACAATCAATTATTGGAGTAGGTTGGCACTTAATTGGCAATAATTATAGGTTATGTGCGCATCTTCTCTATGCCCTCGTCTTTAACATGGGTGCCTAAATTCCATAGCGTACAAATCAAAAGGGGGCATGGCCATTGAAAAAGCATAGGCGGGTCAGGGGTATTCCCAGAAATACATGTGATGCTATAGAATACTTGGATTTCCACACCTAACTGCCATCAGCTGGACACCAGGATTTACACCAGGTTTCAACAGGCACAAGTTCTTGTGCCCAAGGAAGGATGCAGGAATCTGCTCTAAGCAGTGGCGTAGCTACGTGGTGCCACAGGGGCCTGGGCCCCCGTAGATTTGGCCATGGACCCCCCTGCTGATGACCCTCTCGACCCCCCCTCCCGCCGCCAACCCGCCGTCGCCTACCTTTGCTGGCGGGGGACCCCAACCCCCACCAGTCGAGGCCCTCTTCTTCCGGCGCAAGGCTTTGTTCTGTTTCTGAGTCTGACGTCCTGTACATTGTACGTGCAAGACGTCAGACTCAGAAACAGAACGAAGCCTTGCACCGGAAGAAGAGGGCCTCGACTGGTGGGGGTTGGGGTCCCCTGCCAGCAAAGGTAGCGACTGTGGGTTGGCGGCGGGAGGGGGGGGTCGAGAGGGTCATCGGCGGGGGGGTCAAAGTTGGTGGTGGTGGCGGCGGCAGCGGGGGGGGGGGCAGCAATGGCGGGGAGGGTCGGGGGCCTAAAATGTGCCCCCTCACCTCGGGCTCTGGACCCCCCTCCCGGTGAAGTCTTGCTACGCCCCTGGCTCTAAGCACTTTTATGTAAAGGTTGCTTGACGTCGCAAGCACTTTATAGAATAGTATTTTTGCACGGATCTTTCTGGCGCCTAACTTTGGACATCATTTACTGAATGTGGCCCTAATTAGGTAAGTGCCTGGATAAAATTAAGACAAAACAAAGGCTGTCCTGTTTTTATCTGGTTAGTTATTCAGGTAACAATCTGTATATATCCAGTACCCAGATAAGTACCAGAGGCCAAGTTATACCAGAATATTCAGGGGTGTAGTTTATCAAAGTGGACTACCATAAAATGTGCTATTTTAGCACAGGTCCCATTTTATGCAATGAGACCTAATTACTAATAAGGGGTTAACTACTGGGGTTAATAGTAAAATAACACGTCTTAATGGTAGCCCATATTGATAACTTCCCCCTTTAATTAAAGAACAAAGAAATGTCTCTAGAAATCAAAATCACTGCTATATATATTAAAAATGAGCCAGGTATAGGGCAATCAAGTCATTGTGACATCACTGATGAGGTTGGCTCTGGTTACCAATGACTGAAACTCTACACTAAGGGGGAAATTATCAACCTGAGCTACCCTTAAGACATGTTATTTTACCACTAACTTGTGCTATTTTAGTACAGGTTCCATTTTATGCAATGAGGCCTAGTTACTAATAACTGGCGTAAACAGTAAAATAACTCATCTTAACATTAGCCCACATTGATAAAATCCTCCTTAAATAAAGAAAAAAGAATGACTCTAGAAATTGAAATCTATATGTAATAAAAGTGAGTCAAGCATAGGATAATGAAGCCATTGTGACATCACAAATGAGGTTGGCTCTTAGGCATTGTTGGAATGAGGCATTATGACATCACAATATCAGTTCTGGTTACCAGAGTCTAAAACTCTTAAGGGTGAAGTTATCACCATGGGCTACCATTAAGACTGGTTATTTTAATCACTACCTTATGCTATTTTACCACAGGTCCCATTTTATACAATGAGACCTAGTTACTAATTATAGGGGTAACAGTAAAATAAACATGTCTAATGGTAGCCCACATTGATAACCTCAATGTTCTACTCACCGGTTAGTTATCTGGGTATTGGCACTGAATATCAGTGGTACCCTGGATTTCTTCCGGAACCCACCAAAGACAGATATACAGTGCCGGTAGCCAGATATTCAGTGGCGATCCTAGGTCGGCTGCCACCCAGGGTGGATCGCAGCTGCGCACCCCCCCCCCCCCCCAGGTGCAGCGGCGTCTGTCCCCCCAGGGTGCAGCACGACACCCCCCCTCCCTGGCGCATCAAACCCCGCCCCCCCCCGGTGCATTCTTGCCTGCTGGAGGGTGCAGAGAGCAGCCGCGCGCCTGTCGGCTCCACTGGCTCCCTGCTACCTCTGCCCTAGAACAGGAAGTAACTTGTTCCGGAGCAGGGAACCAGCGGAGCCGACAGGCGCACGGCTGCTCCTGCACCCTCCAGCAGCGTGCACCAGGGGCGGACCGCCCCACCCGCCCCGCCCTTGGTACGCCACTGCAGATATTATCATAACTCCAAACAATGGCAACATCAGTTAGACAAAGCTATAACATCAAGACAAAATAAAATCAGCTTGGCTCTGCAGTCCTTAGCCCAGAAACCTGTTTTCTTATAATTACAATGAAGACAGAAAAAACACATTGACCTTCCTTCACACGCTGTATTTTGATAGCATATGTGGGGTTAAATGACTGAGGTGTACCATGAACATGAAATTGCCTTAATACATTTTTGAGTTCTGCTGAGTCTTAAACTTAAATACTGAAAACACACTATATATCACGTCCACTCAAATGAGTGCCCGGTGACCTCTCTCCTGCCACATTATTCATTTTTATGCCTCGCAGAGATAGCTACTGTATCATCTGAATTTTTTGCCATGCAGTTGAGTTTCTTTATACTTCTAAAACAGGCCTCTCTGATTGATTCTTTTGTCATTGCCACCAAGAGGAAAAAAATAGGACTTGTAGCGCTTTCATCTGTAACATAAGCTATTCTACACCATGTCACAATTGTAAAAGTCAAGGTAACAGGCAGAATATTAACCCTCCGCATCACCTTTCATTCACAGTTGCCTAGCGTATTTTCAATATTTGTCTAACCTTTTCTAGCCCAGCCACAGAATGTGATTCAATCCAGAACCCAGGAAGCAAGTGCCCTAGTTCCAACCAGCAGGTGTCACCATTGAGTAAGAGATTGAACTCCCTTCACCTTAAGTGTACAGACGGGGGGCCAAAATGGCACCAGAATTCTGGGAGATGCTGGGTGTGAGATTGAAGAGGCTTGCTCATTGTCTCTATCACTCAATGACCTCTTCTGAAGTGGTGAGATTGTGAGACCTGATGGAGGAAGAGACGGAAAAGGGTTGTTGGGAAAATCCACTGCTTATTTCTAGGATAAGCAGCATAAAATCTGTTTTACTGTTCTGGGATCTTGCCAGGTACTTGTGACCTGGATTGGCAACTGTTGGAAACAGGATACTGGGCTTGATGGACCTTCGGCTTGTCCCAGTATGGCAACGCTTATGTTCTCGTGTTCTTATGGCTGCAAGCAAGTAATTAATAGTGTCAACTTCTATGGGTACGGAAGGAATGGAGATTAATTATGGGGATGGGTGGGGATGGAATGGATCTTGGTGGGTACAGATTAGAATCTATTGGGGATGGGCAGAGTCTGAGATGGGTGAAACGTCAGTCCCTGTGCAACTCTCTACTTTGCACTTTCCACACTTTCAGTTTTGCATGCAAAACGTTACTGCACATCAGTAAACAGACCCCTGTATTTTTGTTGTCATCAAAAGCTCCTTATCTTGTGTATCAGATCTTTTTGCACAGGCCCTCTGTAGGCAACTAAGGTTTAATCCCCAAAAAATGCAGGGTCATGCACTTGGGTCGCAAAAATCCGAGGGAACGGTACAGTATAGGGGGTGAAGTGCTTCAGTGTACAAAGGAAGAGCGGGATTTGGGGGGTGATTGTGTCTAATGACCTTAAAGCTTCCAAACAGGTAGAAAAAGTGACGACCAAAGCCAGAAGGATGCTTGGGTGCATAAAGGGAGGCTTGACCAGCAGGAAAAAGGAAGTGATAGTGCCGTTGTATAAGTCTCTAGTGAGGCCCCATTTGGAGTACTGCGTGCAGTTCTGGAGACTGCACCTACGGAAAGATATAAATAGGATGGAGTCGGTCCAGAGGGCGGCTACGAAATTAGTAAGTGGTCTTGAATGCAAAATTATAGGGACAGGCTTATGAACCTCAACATCAGTGCTTTTTTTGTGCCCCCCCCCCCCCCCCCCCCCCCCCCCGCGACACTCCGGGCGAGTCCTGCACTTAATTTTTTTTTTTAAGACTCAGAACGTGCGAACGATGCAGCCGGCAGCGATTGAAAGAGGCTGTCTGGGCTGGCGTCTGCGTCGGAGCTTCCCTGACCCTCTGCGAGTCCCGCCTTCGTTGTTACAACTTCCTGTTTCGCGGGACTCGCAGAGGGTGAGGGAAGCTCCGATGCAGACGCCAGCCCAGACAGCCTCTTTCAATCGTTGCCGGCTGCATCGTTCGCACGTTCTGAGTCTTAAAAAAAAAAAATTAAGTGCAGGACTCGCCCGGAGTGTCGCGGGGGGGGGGGGGGGGGAACGATTGGGGAGAGAAAGAGGGAAACCAACAGAGGGAAGGATTGGGGAGAGTGAGAAAGATGGAAACCAACAGAGGGAAGGATTGGGCAGAGAGAGAAAGAGGGAAACCAACAGAGGGAAGGATTGGGGAGAGAGAGAAAGAGGGAAACCAACAGAGGGAAGGATTGGGGAGAGAGGAAAGAGGGAAACCAATAGAGGGAAGGATTGGGGAGAGAGGGAAAGAGGGAAACCAACAGAGGAAGGATTGGGAGAGAGAGAAAGAGGGAAACCAACAGAGGGAAGGATTGGGGAGAGAGAGAAAGAGGGAAACCAACAGAGGGAAGGATTGGGGAGAGTGAGAAAGATGGAAACCAACAGAGGGAAGGATTGGGGGAGAGAGAGAAAGAGGGAAACCAAAGAGGGAAGGATTGGGGGAAGAGGGAAAGAGGGAAACCAACAGAGGGAAGGATTGGGGGAGAGAGGGAAAGAGGGAAACCAACAGAGGGAAAGATTGGGGAGAGAGAGAAAGAGGGAAACAAAAGAGGGAAGGATTGGGGAGAGAGAGAAAGAGGGAAAACAACAGAGGGAAGGATTGGGGAGAGAGAGAAAGAGGGAAACCAAACAGAGGGAAGGATTGGGGAAAGAGGGAAACCAACAGAGGGAAGGATTGGGGAGAGAGAGAAAGAGGGAAACCAACAGAGGGAAGGATTGGGGAGAGAGGGAAAGAGGGAAACCAACAGAGGGAAGGATTGGGGAGAGAAAGAGGGAAAACAACAGAGGGAAGGATTGGGCAGAGAGAGAAAGAGGGAAACCAACAGAGGGAAGGATTGGGGGAGAGAGAGAAAGAGGGAAACCAACAGAGGGAAGGATTGGGGAGAGAGGGAAAGAGGGAAACCAACAGAGGGAAGGATTGGGGAGAGAGGGAAAGAGGGAAACCAACAGAGGGAAAGATTGGGGAGAGAGAGAAAGAGGGAAAACAACAGAGGGAAGGATTGGGCAGAGAGGGAAAGAGGGAAACCAACAGAGGGAAGGATTGGGGGAGAGAGAGAAAGAGGGAAAACCAACAGAGGGAAGGATTGGGGAGAGAGAGAAAGAGGGAAACCAACAGAGGGAAGGATTGGGGGAGACAGAGAAAGAGGGAAACCAACAGAGGGAAGGATTGGGGAGAGAGGGAAAGAGGGAAACCAACAGAGGGAAGGATTGGGGAGAGAGGGAAAGAGGGAAACCAACAGAGGGAAGGATTGGGGAGAGAGAGAAAGAGGGAAACCAACAGAGGGAAGGATTGGGGAGAGAGAGAAGAGGGAAACCAACAGAGGGAAGGATTGGGGAGAGTGAGAAAGATGGAAACCAACAGAGGGAAGGATTGGGGAGAGAGGGAAACCAACAGAGGGAAGGATTGGGGAGAGAGAGAAAGAGGGAAACCAACAGAGGGAAGGATTGGGGAGAGAGGGAAAGAGGGAAAACAACAGAGGGAAGGATTGGGCAGAGAGAGAAAGAGGGAAACCAACAGAGGGAAGGATTGGGGAGACTGAGAAAGATGGAAACCAACAGAGGGAAGGATTGGGGAGAGAGGGAAACCAACAGAGGGAAGGATTGGGGAGAGAGAGAAAGAGGGAAACCAACAGAGGGAAGGATTGGGGAGAGAGGGAAAGAGGGAAAACAACAGAGGGAAGGATTGGGCAGAGAGAGAAAGAGGGAAACCAACAGAGGGAAGGATTGGGGAAAGAGGGAAACCAACAGAGGGAAGGATTGGGGAGAGAGAGAAGAGGGAAACCAACAGAGGGAAGGATTGGGGAGAGAGGGAAGAGGGAAACCACAGAGGGAAGGATTGGGGAGAGAAAGAGGGAAAACAACAGAGGGAAGGATTGGGCAGAGAGAGAAGAGGGAAACCAACAGAGGGAAGGATTGGGGGAGAGAGAGAAAGAGGGAAACCAACAGAGGGAAGGATTGGGGAGAGAGGGAAAGAGGGAAACCAACAGAGGGAAGGATTGGGGAGAGAGGGAAAGAGGGAAACCAACAGAGGGAAAGATTGGGGAGAGAGAGAAAGAGGGAAAACAACAGAGGGAAGGATTGGGCAGAGAGGGAAAGAGGGAAACCAACAGAGGGAAGGATTGGGAGGGAGAGAGAGAAAGAGGGAAACCAACAGAGGGAAGGATTGGGGAGAGAGGGAAAGAGGGAAACCAACAGAGGGAAGGATTGGGGAGAGAGGGAAAGAGGGAACCAACAGAGGGAAAGATTGGGGGAGAGAGAGAAAGAGGGAAACCAACAGAGGGAAGGATTGGGGAGAGAGAGAAAGAGGGAAACCAACAGAGGGAAGGATGGGGGAAAGAGGGAAACCAACAGAGGGAAGGATTGGGGAGAGAGAGAAAGAGGGAAACCAACAGAGGGAAGGATTGGGGAGAGAGGGAAAGAGGGAAACCAACAGAGGGAAGGATTGGGAGAGAGGGAAAGAGGGAAACCAACAGAGGGAAAGATTGGGGAGAGAGAGAAAGAGGGAAAACAACAGAGGGAAGGATTGGGCAGAGAGGGAAAGAGGGGAAACCAACAGAGGGAAGGATTGGGGGAGAGAGAGAAAGAGGGAAACCAACAGAGGAAGGATTGGGGAGAGAGAGAAAGAGGGAAACCAACAGAGGGAAGGATTGGGGGAGACAGAGAAAGAGGGAAACCAACAGAGGGAAGGATTGGGGGAGAGAGAGAAAGAGGAAACCACAGAGGGAAGGATTGGGGGGAGAGAGAAAGAGGGAAACCAACAGAGGGAAGGATTGGGGAGAGAGAGAAAGAGGGAAACCAACAGAGGGAAGGATTGGGGAGAGAGAGAAAGAGGGAAACCAACAGAGGAAAGGATTGGGGAGAGAGGGAAAGAGGGAAACCAACAGAGGGAAGGATTGGGGAGAGAGAAAAAGAGGCAAAACAACAGAGGGAAGGATTGGGGGGGAGAGAGAGAGAGAGGGAAAACAACAGAGGGAAGGATTGGGGAGAGAGAGAAAGAGGGAAAACACAGAGGGAAGGATTGGGGAGAGAGGGAAAGAGGGAAACCAACAGAGGGAAGGATTGGGGAGAGAGGGAAAGAGGGAAACCAACAGAGGGAAGGATTGGGGAGAGAGGGGAAGAGGGAAACCAACAGAGGGAAGGATTGGGGAGAGAGAAAAAGGAGGGAAAACAACAGAGGGAAGGATTGGGGAGGGAGAGAGAGAGAGAGGGAAAACAACAGAGGGAAGGATTGGGGAGAGAGAAAAGAGGGAAAACAACAGAGGGAAGGATTGGGAGGGGGAGAGAGAGAGAGGGAAAACAACAGAGGGAAGGATTGGGGAGAGAGAGAAAGAGGAAAACAACAGAGGGAAGGATTGGGGAGAGAGAGAGAAAGAGGGAAACAGAGGGAAGGATTGGGGAGAGAGAGGGAAAACAGATGGAAGGATGGGGAGAGAGAGAGAAAAACACAGATGGAAGGATTGGGAGAGAGGGAAAAACAGATGGAGGATGGGGAAAGAGAGGGAAAACAGATGGAAGGATGGGGAGAGAGAAGGGGAAAAACAGATGGAAGGAGGGGGTGAGAGAGAGGGAAAATGGAAGGATAGGGAGAGAAAGAGGGAAGACGCTGGATGGAAGAATGCAGAAAGAAATAGGGGAGACACTAGAAGGATGGGGAGAGAAAGCAGAGCTGCTGGATGGAAAAGGGGAATAGAGAAAGACTGGAGAATAAGAGGAAGGGGCATGGGGAGAACAAGGGTGAGGAAAAGATGAAAAGCCACAGGTAGATGAAGGAAATTAAAGAATGGATAGTAAGAATGAATTAAATCTGGACAGAGAGAGAGCCTGAAAAATATTGAAGAAAGCAAAGAAAAAGGAGACAAAAATGACAAATGGCACAGAAGAGTTAAGCGAAAACAAAGGAAAGCAGAATCACAGACTGGGACCAATATGGAAAGAAAAACAGTCACCAGACAACAAAGGTAGAAAAAAATCATTTTATTTTCATTTTAGTGTTTGTAATATGTCCAATTTGAGAATTTACTTGGCCTGTCTTATTTTGCACTGGGTATACTGGAGCTGTAAGAGCTTACAGAGATTATTTATCATGAAAAAAAAATCACGTTATTTTTTTCTCCTATAGTACTATAATATTTTCAATGATGTCTGTTTATATGCGCCATGGCTGGTATAGGGGGGTGGTTAATGTGGTTGTGGCTATCATAGGGGTGGAGCCATATGTGGTGACCCCGGCCCATAATGAGTACCGGCACCTTTTTTCTACAAAAAAAGCATTGCTCAACATGTATACGCTGGAAGAGAGGAGGGAAAGAGGAGACATGATAGATAACATTTAAATATCTCAAGGGCATTTATGTACAGGAAGAGAGCCTTTTCCAAATGAAGGAGAGCTCTGGAATGAGGGGGCATACGACAAAGTTAAGAGGGAATAGGCTTAGGAGTAACCTAAGGAAGTATTATTTCACAGAAAGGTGGTGAGGCGTGGAATGACCTCCCGGTGGAGGTGGTGGAGTCGAGGACTGTTCCAGAATTTAAAAAGGCATGGGATAAGCATGTGGGATCGCTTAGGATCAGGAAGAATTAGGGGTTACAGAGGATGGGCAGACTGGATGGGTCATATGGACTTTATCTGCCGTCATGTTTCTATGTTTCTAATTTCAGCTCTGTAAAAGGGGTATAAATTTATTCCTATATGTAGTAAGAAAATAAGGCTTGAGATATGAGAAATGTTATCAAACTCTTGATCTCATTGCCATCGTGGAATCTTTTGCACTCATGCATGTTAAAATTAGGAAGATAAGTCACAGCACAGAGGACTTCTGTAGATCAAGGAATAAGGGTTTCTCTTCAAACATGCATTGAAAGTGTGGTGCTTTGAGCATTAAATAACACTGGAAGCCAAAGTATCATTCAGAATGAATTTCATGTTTGTAAGATTAAAGTGTAGTCATTTTGAAAAGTGTAGTGTATTCCTCAGCCTTAGGCACTGTAATATTTGATTATTAGGAAGGTATTTCATACTCCTGCTTTTTATGCCTTGGGCAGACACCTAATCATTCCACCAATTTACTTCAATGGTGCCACACGTTTGGTCAGTTGTACAATAAGACTGTGTACAAAGTCCCTGTGAGAGAACCTTTCCATGGAGACCCTGAATTTAACCCATTCCATTCTCTGCATTTTTAAAAGCCACAAATCTGAACAATGGAGCTCTGAAAAAATTCACGCTAGTTTGAATTATGGCGGAACCGAGACAAATATTTTCCTGGTTAACCTTGTATATATGTCGTTTTCCAGCGCAAGAAAAAAATCCCAAAGGCCTCAAATATGTAATCATTTAAAAAAAAAAAGTCTACAGTATATGAGGACAGTTTCCTGGGACTTTGTTGAAAGAAAACCTTACTGGTGTAGCCACAGGTGGGCCTGGGAAGGCAAAGGGACCATCCACTTGGGCTCAGGCCTACCCAACAACAGCTCGTCCTTTTTGTGGTTGGCAGGGATCCCCAAGCCCCACCAGCTGAAGATTCCTGGCATCTCTCCCTCCCCTCCCTCGCTAGCGATCCAGCATCTCTCCTGGTCTCTCAACTCACCCCCACCCCAATGTACTTTTCAAATGTTTCTCTTCGCTTCCAGAGGTCGCTGGCAGGAAGCAGCGACTCACACACAATGACCAGAACTACTCTCAGCTGTTCTACTTTCTTACAACCGACCATGACAAGGCTGCCCCTTAATCTCCAGAATGATCCTTTGATCAGCTATTCCCAATTAATATCCTTTTTCCCCCACGAATACTCCCTGTTTGGAGCTTCTTACATCTGCCATCGTCTTTCATTAACTTAGAGGCCCTTTTACTAAAGTGTGCTAGACTTTGCAGTTACCATGGAAATTAACTAATGTGGAAACTATCGGGGGCATTTCCTGCAGGTAGCACTTAGCAAGGACTCATTCTTCGCCTCCTATTTAGAGAGGTGCAGTGCGGTAAGGGGCCCTTTTACTAAGTGGCGGTATGCCCACCACGGGCTTACCGTTTGCCAGTGTGGAGCTCCTGCTGGCCCAATGCAGGTGCTGGCGGTAGTACTGCCCCAGCGTATGGCATTTCTGACGCTAGTGGAAATATTCCAAAATGCAGGCGCTAACCCGGCGATAATGGGGCAGTGCCACACGCTACCCGGTTACCGCTGGGTTAGCGTGGGAACCCTTACCGCCACCTCAATGGGTGGTGGTAAGTGCTTCCTCCCCGTATGGCCATGCGGTAAGTGACATTTATTTATTTATTACATTTGTATCCAGTGCCGTAGCGAGGGCGGCTGACACCCGGGGCGGCTCGCCGCTGCACACCCCCCCCCCCCCCGGGTGCAGCATGGCGCCCCCCCCCCCTCCGGAGCACACCCTCCCCCCCAGAGCCCATTTTTAATTAATTTAAAAGCGAGAGGCGGGCGGGAGGGCCGATCCGCCCCCGAGTCCACGTCACTGGGAGCTGCGTCGGCTCCGTTGGTTCCTTGCTCTCTCTGCCCTGGAAAAGGAAGTAACCTGTTCCGGGGCAGAGGGACAAAGGAACCAACGGAGTGGACACCCCCCCAGCGGTGTGCACCCGGGGTGGATCGCCCCACTGCCCCCCCTTCCTACGCCACTGTTTGTATCCCGCACTTTCACGCTCATCGCAGGCTCAATGAGGCTTACATAGTAACAAGAGAATACAATCTGTAGTATCTGAATCAACAAAGGAGGTATGTGGTAGGACAAATGAACAAGGGTAAATGGGATAAAAGATGTATGAGAGAGAGGATAGGGATAGGTAAGGAAATGGAGCGATGAAGAAGAGGTAGGGGAAGAGCATGGAGGGTAAGACATCTTATCACATGGCCATTTCTTTTTTTGGTTGGAAACCAACGAAGCAGATCAGTAGTAAATTCAAACAAGGTTTATTAATAAAATAACATCTAGAATATACTGCCCGACACAGGCCGTGTTTCGCCCAGCAGGGCTGCATCAGGGGCTATTTATTGATACTTATTATAAACAAATCCTGAGAAATGTGTGTTCCGGTAATATTTAAAGTTAGATGTCAAAAAAACCAGCATAAACCATGCAGTAGCATGTAGAAACTGCCATGCATCCTCGCCTCTTAATAGTGGCTGGAAAACCCCGGTACCCAATTCTGACGCAGCCCTGCTGGGTGAAACACGGCCTGTGTCGGGCAGTATATTCTAGATGTTATTTTATTAATAAACCTTGTTTGAATTTACTACTGATCTGCTTCGTTGGCTTCCATCTTGGAGTTTGCGGATCGTTTGCCTCGCTGTTTTCTTGGACCATTTCTTTTTTTGGCCATTTTACCCGCCGCGGTAAAAAGGGCTTCAGCGCGTGGCAAAAATGGACCCTGCCGCTAGAGCAGGGACCTTTTTACCACAGCTGAGTAAAAGGGACCCTCAGCGCTGCAATCTCTCCACATCCATTCTCCGCCTATGCCCTGCCTAGTTATGTCTCTTAGCAAAAAATACTACTAATTCACAGTTTTGTACATGGTAATAGAAAAAATACTGCAAAAGCTGTTACTGCATTTTTGTGTTGGCTGTTAATGTGCATTAAACTGCTCACTTTAGTAAAAGGGCTGTTTAGCTTTTTCTGTGATTAATATTTCAGCCACAAAAATTTTGGTCAGGCTTGCAATCTCTTTTCATCTCTAAATCACGACGGTGTACATTTTTTTTTACCTTACCTTGTGGTAGCATCTAAAGTATGCCGCTCGCTCATCTGTAAACTTCTCCAGTCGTTTCGGCCCTTTGCTTGAAGCTTTCTTGAACACCAACCAGCATCTCTGATATATCTGGAAGCACAAAACACATCGCTTAACACCCCCAAGGCTTGGATATTACTATTTGCATCTGAAAATTGTCTTTGAATTGTTCCCAAGTGTATAATTTAACAGCCATAAACCACTGCAAATGTTCCTTGGGTACAAGGCAGACTTGAATCAACAATGGAAGGTTTATATACTGTAACTGAGAGGACTGGTGCATTAAAATGAAAAGCATGTACTTGAGATTATATAGAAAACAATAACCAAGTATGTGTTTTGTATGCTTTCCATTTTTATATGTAAAATATAAGACAAGAAGTACAGATAAAGGAACAGAAGGCCTAGAAATGCATTGAAGCCAATGTACTACATAGTGCAAACCTCAGCTGTTAACACAAGTTAAGTACTGTGAATGAAGCAGCTCGAATAAATTTTGTATGAATTTACTTGGGTTAAGGTTAGTATGTTATATGTTTTTTTTGCAAAAATTGAATTCTACATAAATGTTCTCTCCTGATGGGTCTGTGTTCACTTTTACACGTTTTTATCACACAGTTCTTTATTAATAGGTCGTTTAGGGGCCATTTTACTAAAGGGTTGCTGTGCAGCAACCCGGAGCTACTGCCAATGTGGCCTCAGGAGGTAGTTCCGCCTCGAGCGGCACCATTTCCAGAGCAACGAAAAATATTTTTGTCATTTTTACCATGGCGCTAACCCGGCAGTTATCAGTAATCAGTGGGTGGCGCTAAGTGTTCCCCGCTGCATGACCACGTAATAAGAGACTTTTTATCCGCTGCAGTAAACAGGGCCCTGGCACATGGGAAAACCATCCCCCGCTGCTACCTCAGGGCCCTTTTAGCTCGGTAAAAGAACCCCTTAATTTTCATTTTGAGGCATTTATAAATAATCTATTTGTTTATAGAATTTAAATGAACATTCAATTATTTAGTAACTAGTATCTATCCACGCGGTGCTGACACAGTTCATTCACTTTAAATGGGCTGTGTCGGCATTGCCACAGAGCTGCCAAGGGGTCCCAATTTTTAAGAGGGAGATTTTAGTACACGCCCACAGCCCTGCCCCATTTTGCATTAGCCCCGCCCACTCTACATGGCTCCGCCCCATGACACACCTCAAACCCACGGCCATTTCAGAAAATAATGTATTTAATAGCCTAACACCCTTTTCAATTAGCTTTCAGAGGCCAAACCCTCCTGCCTCAGGTCAGTATAATGCTGTTATGGTATCCTCTCCTGACCTGAGGAAGAAAGTATTGGTCTCTGAAACTTTATTAACACAGCTACCATATTACTTTACCCTAAATTAAAAATAAAATTATTTTCTTTACCTTGCTGTATGGCCATTTACTTTTTCTAATTGTGTTGCTCCAAGTCTCTTGATTCTGCTTTCCTTCGTCTTCTTTTAACTCTTTTGCCAGGGTTTCCTGGCCATTTGTCATTTTTCTTTCCTTTTTCTTTGTTTTCTTCAATATTTTTCTGCCTCTCTCTCTCTGTCCAGATTGAATTCATTCTTACTATCCATTCTTTAATTTCCTTCTTTTTACTTCATCTACCTATGGCTTTTCATCTTTTCCTCACCCTTGTTCTCCCCGTGCCCCTTCCTCTTATTCTCTAATCTTTCACTACTCCCCTTTACCATCCAGCAGCTCTCCTATTTCTCTCCCCATCCTTCCAGTGTCTCCCCTCTTTCTTTCTGCACCCTTCCTCCAGCGTCTCCTTTCTCCCTACCCTTCCATCCAGCGTCGTCCCTCTTTCTCTCCCAATCCTTCCACCCATCTACCCTCTCTCCTGATCCTTCCATCTAATGTCTCTCTCCCCCCCTCCTTCTATCCAGTGTCTTTCTATCTCTCCACCCTTGTCTGTTCAGTGTCCCTTCTCTCTCAACATCCTTCCAGTCTCTCTCCTTTCTCACTGCATCCTTTCATCCATCTCCCCTCTTTCTCTCCCTATCCTTCCATCCAGCATCTTTCTCTCCCCATCCTTCCATCTGTTTTCCCTCTTTCTCTCCCCATCCTTCCATCCGTCTTCCCTCTTTCTGTCCCAATCCTTCCATCTACACCCTCTCCTTCCATCCAGTGTGTGTGTGTGTGTGTCTCTCTCTCTTTCTCTATCCCCTTCTTTCCATCCAGTGTCTCTCTCTCTCTCTCTACCCTTTTACATTCATCATTTCCCCCCTCTTTCTCCCCATCCTTCAATGTCTCTTCTGTTACTCTCCATACCCTTCCTTCCAGCATCTTCCCTCTTTCTGATCTCAGCCAGGATCCCCCCTTTCTCCCCATCCTTATCACTAGCAGCTTCTCTCTTTCTCCAGCCCTTCTCCATCTCCCCTCCTTCTCTCCCCACTCTCTGTATTTTACCTCCTGCTCCTCCTTCCACCAGATCTTCGTTTCTTGGCCACTGCTGCTTGCAACAACAACAAAAAAAGAGCTAACAAACAAACAAAAATTTAAAAAGCAAGCGTGGCACTGCAGGCAGCCTTCAGGCATTGGCTGTCGGCTCTGCAGCCACTCCTCTCTCTGTCCCCGGAGGAGTGCAGCATAGCAGGAAGTCAATCTCAACTTCCTGCTCCAGGGGCAGTGATGTGAGAGGAGAGAGGAGCAGCTGCAGAGCCGACAGCCAATGCCTGAAGGGTGCCTGCAGTGCCACGCTTGCTTTTTACGTTTTTTTTGTTTGTTAGCTGAAGCTCTTTTTATTTTTGTTGCAGCCGCTGCTGCCAAACAGGTGAAGCAGCAGTGGCCGTAAATGGAAGAGAGAGCTAGCGCCGCCGCGTGTTCAGCTGGAGACTTTCCCGCTTTGGCGGGAGATGACCTGCTGAATGCGGGAGACTTGTCAGGTCTGTTGCCATGTGGCAGCTGCTATCATGGCTTGTAAACAGGGGGGGGGTATGAGAGATTGAGGCCCTTTTACTAAGCTGTGCTAGAAAGTGGCCTTTGCTATCACTAGCATGGGGCTTTCCCGCCCGCTAAGGCCACTTTTAACACGGCTGTAAAATGCTGCATTTTCCAATTCCTCTATTAATAGCTATGTGCCAATTTCCCCACTAGTGCACGGCCATTAGCGTGTGAGCACTTACCGACACCTATTTTCTAGGTGGTAAGAGCTCCTGCGCTAATTACACACTAATCGGTTGGTGTGTGGCAATGTAGCTGCGCTGTTTGTTGTATTGATGGCCATTTTATGTTGTGGTAAAAATAGCTTTGTTACACGGGAAAAATCTGCGCAAAGGTGCACTAAAGACTGAACTCAGTAAATTGCGCCCAAATTTGGGTGCCAAAAAAATATGCGCTACTCACTATTCTATAAATGGGCGCTCCCAGTTGGGCACTATGGGATCTGCACCAAAAAGGATTTACACAACTAAATCCTGGTGTAAAACCCCCTCCCCTAAATTAAATTAGGCGCAGATCCCCCAAATTCTGTAACACTACGCACAGATCCTAGAAATGCCCCAACCTGCTCATGTCCCTCCGATGGCCATGCAAAATTTTTGGATCTGCGTAGAAAAATTTACAAGCACATCTTTATAGAATAGAGACTATAAGATGCAGGCTTAAATTCCGATTATTGCCAACAAATCGGGCACTCAGCACACACCTCTGCCATCCCTGATAATACCATTACACAGGAATCAATTCTTGATCAAAAGTGCAATTTATTTAGGCCGCAGCCAGGAACTTATAACATTACATTTGTTACCCAGTACATATAATATTTCCATAGCTTGCAATATATCTAAGATGAAACTCCTGGCTGGGTACACAACCTTCATTACCTGCCATCTCCTATTGCCTCACAGGTGGGCTGTCCCAAGCATCCTGTGTCTACTCTCTGCACTGTCTCTATGAGCACCCACTGTCTTTCAGTGTATCCCTTTGAAGGATGTGCCTACACTGCTTTTCCAGCATCCGATGTTCCAGGCCTCCCGACCATTCAAGCTGGAAGACAAATTGTCCCAAAGCTCTTTCTTTCAGGTATCCATTAACATGCGGAATATGTTTCTTTCATCACATTTGAACTTTACCAAACATAGATTTAAACACTTAACTTACAACCATCAACAGTCAAGGTGCTGTGTACCCGGCACGGACTGTCAAACTGTAGCGCCCCCAGCTGCGAGAACGGTTGCAGCAGGGTGGGTGGGTGGGTGGATGGGGCACAGCTGCTCTTCCCCAGCTTCCTTGCTCTCAAATTCCCCTACTTCCTCTGCTCTGTGACCTCCTTACCCTGTCTTCCACCTTGCTTTCCTTTAACTCTTCCTCCTCTCTGTTCATCCGTTGTTCCTCTCCTATTCTTTTCTAGCCTAACCCCCCTCGTTCTGGTCCCTCCCTCCCCCCCTCCAGGCCTTCCGGTCCATTTGTGTCGGCCTCCCCTTAACATGTTTGCCTTGTTCTTCATGCCATTAATTGATCGTTAGCACCCATCACCCTGATTGGGCTTGTTAAGCAATTAAATTGCACACATAATTTGGGCACACACACAAATTTGCACTCGTAATTTGAACGCTATTACAGAATTAGGGTGTAGGTCTACTTTTGACACAGCTTAGTAAAAGGGCTCCAATGTGAGCTACTGTTAAGATGGGTTATTTTACTGTTAACTACTACTACTTATCATTTCTAAAGCGCTACTAGACATACGCAGGGCTGTACACTTGAACATGAAGAGACAGTCCCTGCTCGACAGAGCTTACAATCTAATCAGGACAGACAAACAGGACAAATGAGGGATAAGGACAAAGAGTAGCAAGATTCTGGAATTCCAAAGAGTAGCAAGATTCCGGAATCCCAAAGACTACTACTACTCATCATTTCTATAGCGCTACTAGATGTACGCAGCGCTGTACACTTGAACATGAAGAGACAGTCCCTGCTCGAAAGACCTTACAATCTAATTAACCCCAGTTATTAGTAATTTGGTCTCATTGCATAAGATAGGATCTGTACTATAATAGCACAACTTAATGGTAAAATAACACATCTTAACAGTTGATAACTTCCCCCCTTGGTGACGAATGTTGTTGTAGGTTTTTACCTTGCCATCCACTTATGAGTCATCGTGCTCATGAGTCCTCAGTCACAGGTTCACTAAAGAAAACCCTCTGCCCTAATGCAGAAATGACTAATTTTATGAGTCCTGACACATCCTGTCCCATCTCTCCCTTTGTTAGAAGGACTATGGCAGTGAGTCACACACAACTCTGCCCTTTCTCTATTCAATCTCAGATGTTCGGAATCATGGTTTGCTGGATCACTTTCCAAAGGAAGTATGATAGATGGTAGAAATTAATTATCAATAAAATTGTTTTATACAAATCTGAAACTTATTAAAAGGGACCAGAAATGCAGTACGTTCATCACATCCAAATGGATGCCACTTGTATAAGTTTCCAGTGTCAAAACAATAACCTGACAAACCGTATCCTTTGTGCATCACTTAATGAATATGTTATCATATTCTATATAAGCTGACACTTTTTCATGTCCTCCTGAATTTTATAAGAGAAGGTGAATTAAAATCAATAAACGTCAAACATTTTCATATGCCACATGCAAAGTAGCAGCTAACAATTTTCATTTATTGCCTATGATGGAGGTGTCCTATTATTTTTCTAATGGAAATGTTACAGAGAGCACCCTGTGTCAGTTTCTTATGAATGTGCAGTGCAATTTAATTGTTTCATCAAGTTCATCTTTAACAGCTCAACGGTTCGTCTTTGTTAACAGGTAAATCACAGCATTTCCTTTCAGAATTCGTTGCCATCTCCGTGTTCCTCAGGTCTCTGCAAAGCTTATCAGATTAATTATATCCTATACCCGGTTTCTACCTTTCATCTCATTGGTTGATGAGTGAGGCAAATGTTATGTAGTTATGAATGGTACAGATGGAAGATGAATCCCACACAAATTCTTCTGTGATCCTAAAAGAGCATCCAGGTCCCATAGGTAAAATTGAGGGGTCCTTTTACTAAGGTGCGGTGAAAAATGGCCTGCGCTAGTGTAGGCGTGTGTTCGGGATGCATACAGATCCATTTTTCAGCACGCCTGTAAAAAATGCCTTTTTGGGGCTGAAAATGGGCGTGCGGCAAAATGGAAATTGGCACGTGTCCATTTTGGGTCTGAGACCTTACCGTCACCCCATTCACTTAGCGGTAAGGTTTCACGCGTTAACCGGGTAGTAATCATCAACACATCTAGAATGCTGAGGTAGTTCAGAATTGGCGCATGTTGGACGTGCGTAGGCGCCTATGCAGCTTAGTAAAAGGGCCCCTAGATTACAAAATTTGAAAAAATATTTATTGATCTAAAGGTGCTAGCAATCGGGATGTGCTTTTTTTTTTCTTTTTAATGAAACAGGAAACACGCCCACATGCTGCTAAAGTGTTATTTTGCAAATAACCACTTGACTTACATAGTGCATATCTACAAGGGGTGGAGACAGGGCAAAGCAAGGGCGAGACATTGACATGACTTAATTTACAGAATACTGTAAGTTATGTACATAGTTGCCACAGACACTAGAACGTACTACAGCTCTATGGCTGGCATGAGCGATCAAATATTTGGCGCATTAATAGACAGTTACGTTACTATTCTATAAAGGAATAGACTGCTTAAGAATATAATAATAGCCATACTGGGTCAGGTCAATGGTCCATCTGGCCCAGTATCCTGCTTCCAGCAGTGGCCAATCCAGGTCACAAGTACCTGGCAGAAACCCAAATAGAAGCACCATTCCATGCTATCAATCCCAGGGCAAGCAGTGGCTTCTCCCATGTCCATCTCTATAACAGACTATGCACTTTTCCTCCAGGAACTTGTCCAAACCTTTGTTAAACCCAGATACTCTAACTACTGTTACAACATACTCTAGCAATGAGTTCCAGAGCTTTATTCTTTGAGTGAAATAATATTTTCTGCTATCTGTTTTAAAATTATTTCCATGCAATTTCATTGAGTGTTCCCTGGTCTTTGTACTTTTTAAAATGAGTGAAAAATAGATTCACCACCACCCGCTTTACACCACTCAGGATTTTGTAGACCTCAATCATATCCCTCTCAGCCGTCTCTTTTCCAAGCTGAAGAGCCCTAACCTCTTTAGCCTTTCCTCATATGGGAAGAGTTCCATCCCCTCTATCATTTTGGCCACTCTTTTTGAACCTTTTCTAATTCCTCTATATCTTTTTGAGATACGGTGACTAGAATTTGTTTTCATTTGGCTCTTTTGTTGTCATGGGAGTAATATCATTGAGTGCATGTTCTTTCAGAAAAAGTGCGTACAGTTTCCCTGATAATTCATGCATGTGCATGCGTTTCATGTGTGGTTTTGCTCATGCATAATATTCCAGTGGCTGGCACTATTTGAAAAACAGTGTGCACTTTTTCAAAAACTGCACCCTTTTTGCAAATAGTGAGCACTCTTTCAAAAAAGTACACTCTATTATCAGCAGATGAAAAAACATGAAATGTCATGTTTGTCTGCTCATTTTTGTTCATTAACGACATGTCATTGCAAATGACAGAATTATCACCTTTATTAACCATCCAAGCCTTGACATGAGTCGTTTTTCGGCCCACAAGGGCTTTCCTCAGGAGTCATATAGGATGTGTGTTGATGTATATCTGACCCAATACATTAAAAAAAAATCTATATAAAGTTGTCAGCTATGGACTTCCACTCTAGATTGCGCAGGGCAGGTGAAGGCGCCACTATCCACAGTACGCACGCATAGTTAGAACTCCTCTGTGGCAAGCACGCCCTCGCCTGCCCTGCACAATCTATAGTGGAAGCCTGTAGCTGGTGACTTTATATAGCATTTTGTTACATATTGGGCTCAGATATACATCAGCACACATCCTATATAAGACTCCTGAGGAAGGCCCTTGTGGGCTGAAACACGACTCGTGTCGAGTCTTGGATGGTTAATAAAAGTGATAATTGTGATATTATCGTCTGCTACCCCTTCTTTTGTCACCCTTGTTGTGACTGGTTTGTCCGTTTGACCACAAGGATTACTGTTCTTCTGCTGCCCTGCATTGCAAATGACAGCCCATCCCTCTCCATCTCTCTCATTGAAGACCCAGGCAGCCAGAGACTCTTCGTTTCTTGGAGGAGCCTTGAGGCAGAAGATAGCACTATGGCTTTACCAAGTATTGTTGGGTGTTCAAACACCTCTGGCTCACTGATGGGGGGGGGGGGGGGGAGAGAGATTCCACTACCTGGTTTATTATACAACAATGCTGTCTCCATACTAAGGGCACTTTCATTTTAAAAAAAAACTGCGTGTGCTGGTTACTGTTCAAAGGACACACATTCCATTAAATAATTTTATTACCTTACCAGTCAGCCGTGGAAATAACATCCTTGTTCAGGGTTTTTACCATCTCTCTCCCGACAAAATTTGTGGCCATCTGTTAACACATTCTTATGCAATTTGTGATTTGCCAGCCCTTGCCAGCAGTACAGAAGATGCGTTTCCATGATCATGTGGTACATGAAAAAACACCTGCTTTCAGTGCTTCAGTAGTCACTGCAGACCTTATTAATGAGGACATTGGAAATACTAACGAGCGTGGAAAAAGGACAGCATACATAATATTACATGGAGCAAAAAGCAGCCTGAATTCTAAGAAAAGGCGATTTATATTGAACATAACATGGAAAAGGAATTAATGCTGAATATCAAAAAGAGAATGCATTTACGTTTTTGTTTTCACCTTGATATTCTGTACTACACTGAAGAATTCATCGGAAATGTTTTACCTGACATAACCAATTTTATTTCAATGAGTCAGGGTCAAAGTTTAGCTAAAGAATAACTCAGCAGATTAACAATTAATAAATTCAAATACAGGCTGTCTCCTTCCACTTTCTAGCTTCTAGACCATTTCCATAACATATATATTTGGCTTTGGGAGTCCAAGAGACACCGCCTTACACATGCTTGTTAAGTTTTGGGATTCCTGAAGCAGCCCCAGCACTCACTGGTTCCTCCTTGATGAACGTGTCCTAAATGTGACCCTTTGGTCCAAATGCTTTCCCACCTCTGTTTTAAAGTAACATATCTGTGTGAGCTCCTTAGGGTATCACTTAGATATTTAGAATGGCAACATATAGGAGGGAGGGCAAAACTGTGATGGACCTTTTTTTTATATGATCTAGGCCTGATTTACTCTAGGAAGACAGAAACAAGAAGCAGACCTTATAAGAAACAAATAATCTTTGTTGATATTCAAAAGCTTCCAGGGATTCAAACATTTGTGCATGACATGGCCATGTTTCGCCTGAAAAAAAAAGACACCCAGGAGAAGGAGCGTTGCTTTCTACCAGGGCTTTTTTTGAGGGGGTACTTGAGGTACTGAGTACTAGCACCTTTTCCATTGTCTGCTAAAATTGACACATGGTCCCCAAGTTTTAATGAAAGAGCTTAGGCTCTACACACCAATTCTGCCTTGTCATAGATTCTGTGGTTGGTTGCAGGGGGCCTGGCTATTGTGGGGTGGGCCTCTTTAGTGATCACCCCACTGCTGAAGGGTGGCCCGGCATTTGAATACCAGCACCTTTTTTGCTAGAAAAAATGCACTGCTTTCTACACTTTTACGTGTTGGACCAGTCGTAGTGGTTTTAGACCAGCTGGTAACTTTGTCCCTGATGCAGCAAGTTTTCAGGTGAAACATGGCCATGCCGGGCACAGATGTTCAAATCCCTGGGAGATTTTGAATATCAATACAGACTGCTTGTTTCTTATAAGGTATGCCTCTTGTTTCTCTCTTCAATGTTGGATTTGATGGACTACTGATCTTGTTGCTTTCTCACTCCTGATTTACTGCAGGCATGATATTCAGCCTGCGATGGTCATTGGTTCTTAAGCCTCTGACAGCTGCGGGCTGAATTAAGCCTGGGTATTCAATGCCGGGCCATGTCTGGACTCTGGCACGGAATACCCAGGTAAGTATGGTGGCATGGAAATTAGTTCAGCAGATAAACAGGACAGTCTTAAAAACATCAGAATAGCCATGTTGGGTCAGACCAATGGTTCATCTAGCCAAGTATCCTGCTTCCAATACTTATGTACTTATATATAGTGATCATATAAGTAATTTTTTATATATTCCTAGAATTTAAATGGATACTTTTCTCTGTGCCCCCGTCCTGCCCCTTCCCCTCTCCAAAAAAAAAAAAATGCGAACTCTAAAGACCTGAGCTGAGGGATGGATCCACAAGCCCTGACAACTGAAGACCTCCTCCTCCAGCAGCGAGAAGTCTTCAAAGTTTGATAGCCAGTTGCATTGACCCGGAGCCACTGCTAACCCCTTCGCATACTCAGTTTTTGCACATGCATGGGGGGGGGGGGGCAGTAGAAGCGGTGGCTTGGGGACACTGCCACCAGATGCCAAGCTTGGAAAGAATTTCTCTCTGCAGGAGGAGGAGGTCTTCAGCTGGTAGGGCTTGGAGCAGGGGCGTAGCCAGACACCCAATTTTGGGTGGGCCTGGGCCCAAGATGGGTGGGCAGAAGAACTCCATCTTGTCCCACAAATGATTTGGTCTCTCCCTCTCTCGCCTGCATGCCATATGGTCTCTCAAATATCCCCCCTCCCCCGTATACCTTTTAAATAGCAGATCTTTACTTTCAGCGAGCAGCAACAAATACACACTGCTCATGTTGGCCCCACAGCCTTCCCTCTGATACAACTTGCTGTTTCCCCATAGGCGGAAATACATCAGAGGCAAGGCTGTGGGGCCGGTGCGAGCAGTATGTAACAGTCGCTGCAGGCAAAGATCTGCTATTTACAACGTATGCAGGAGGAACAGTTGTTGGGAGTTTTCGGCTGATGGGGCTTGGGGATCTCTGCCAGCCACATCATAGGTGTGCTGCTACTAGGTGGGCCAGAGCCCAAAGTGGGTGGGCCTGGGCCCACCCAGGCCCACCCTTGGCTACGCCACTGGCTTGGAGATCCCTGCCAGCTACAGTATGGGTGTGCTAGCGGACTCTGAAGTACCACAAAACTATGGTGAGAATTTGTCAAACTACAGTTCTGGTCTTTTTACCTAATCACCAATATGAGAGTTTGGCATGGTCACGGTGCAGGAGCAGGAACAAAGCACTCCACTAGACCACCAGGGATATTCAGATAGTTCTGGGGGCCTAGGGGGAGGGGAGTCATGGAGAGGGGAATTGTTTGCTTTGGGGGGAGGAGCACATGGATAGGGCCCTGAAAATTGTTGTTTCCTGTCATTTTCCATTGCAACAAATGGGGCGGAGGACATTAAAAAAAATGAATACTCTTAGAAACAACACGGGAAATGATACGAAATGACAATTTTCAGGCTGCCCATCACTAGTATTTAGCCAAACCAAAAAATAAAACTAATAATAACAATAATAATAATAATAATAAAATATTCACTAGAACCTGAAAAGTTACTTGAGAGTACATAGGAAGCGAAACCATCATAGATGCTCCATTGATGCCTGTAACGTTTCTCACGGGTAAATCCCCAAATCCTATTAATCTAAATACATGCACACCTTTTATTGTCATTTAAGAACTCCCAGAGGGGAATATCTAGCCGATCCATTTAGAAAATGGATATGTTACTTACAGGCCTGTGGGTACTTTGTACTGTGGATGTGCAAGTGAATTTTCAAAGACAACCTCTCACAGAATTTCAGTTTGAATATTTGGTGCCTAATGGCCCTGCGGTAGTTTTATAATCCTAGGTTTGCCTGTGCTTTGTAGCAGATGAAAAGTCTGTTCCTTAAAGTGCATGCTGGGATCTAAAAATGAAATTCCCAAGCACTGTCGGCCAGTTTCAGCCTTCATCTATCTCTTCATGGCACTTGTAAAAGTATTGCTGCTCAACAGAAGTGAGGCAAAAAAGACGAGGATTCCAAAGAAATCAATACAGGACCTTTAAAATGTACAGCAAATCAACACATTAAGGACCTGACATGGCCATGTTTCGGCATGTGAGCCTGCTTCAGGGGTCAAAGAACCTGTAATATATGTTGGTAAAAATATTTGCATTGAGAAAGAGTGCAGGCTCTTAGCTACCCAGGAAACATCATTTGAAAATTGTCCACCTATTGTTTCTTGGAGGTTGGTATAGACCTGGAAATGAGCACTGCCACAGTGAAGAAGTCCTATCACTTCCCAAAGGTTTGAGGAGAGGGCATGAGGTAGGATCAGGAGGATACTCTCCAATACTTCCACCCTGGAAATCCGAAGATGTTATGATGACATCACTTGTAGACTAATTACACTATTCTCACCATGTTAGACTTGGACCGGATGGAAACTTCCCAGAGGCTGAATGGGGTTATAGGTTAGTTTCTTACCTCTGATCTACTGAAACCCGATGCACATAGCAATAACATCAAGGTATGATCCAGTCCTTTACAAGGATTTCATTAATAAGGCCCGCCCCTTTTTAAAATATTTTAAAGAAGTCATGTTTAGCTTATTTACCATCTGAAGATGGAATAAAAGTATGAGGTATATTTAATATAGGTTGCTAAAAGTTAGATGTCAAAAAAACTGGACGCTAGTATTCTATGAAGGCGGATTTGTGCACCAAATCTGTTAAAGAATATTAGCATAAGTCTGCAGTTATGTGCCAAACCTTAGGCACGACTGCTTACACCATGTCTATTATTAGCGTAAATGGTGGCACCTAAATGTGGCAGTTGGGCATGTAAATGCAACTATTCTAAAAAGTGCGCACAGGAATAGAATGCCCCTGACACGCCCATGCCCCTCCCAGTTAATTTCCCTTCTGCATTTGAGCACAAGAGAAATTAGGTGTGCTGTTTACAGAACGTGTAAATCTGTTATGTGCACAATGGAACGTTACTGCCAATTAGTGCTTGCTAATTCCAATTATTGGTTTTTAGTGCCATTTAATTAAGTGTGCTACACAAGTAATTGACCCTCTTCTATAACTGTGCAGTCAGTTGAATGCCATTTATAGAATTTTGGGGATAGAGTATTTCCACTCACAGTTTGACTCTCTCTCTCTCTCACACACACGCACACACAGAGTATGGGGGGTGGGGGGTACCCTGCATTGAACAACAGGTACAAACAACCCTTACAACACGGGGATGAGGCTAACCTGTATATGGCTGCAGGTGTATCCCTGGCCACCTTTCTGGGCAGACTGAATGAGATTATGCTGGCCTTTATCTATGCTACTGTTACTGTGCTAATATCATATTATTATTTCATGGCCGTACTTGTGCTACTACTACTACTACTTATCATTTCTACAGCGCTACTAGACGTACGCAGCGCTGTACACTTGAACATGAAGAGACAGTCCCTGCTTGACTGAGCTTACTATCTAATTAGGACATACAAACAGGACAAACAAGAGATAAGGGAATATTAAAGTGAGGATGATAAAATAAGGGTTCTGAACAAGTGAATAAGGGTTAGGAGTTAAAAGCAGCATCAAAAGGTGAGCTTTTAGCAGAGATGGAGCTTGACTTACCAGCTCAGAAAGTCTATTCCAGGCATATGGTGCAGCAAGATAAAAGGAATGGAGTCTGGAGTTAGCAGTGGAGGAGAAGGGTGCAGATAAGAGAGATTTACCCAGTGAACGAAGTTCCCGGGGAGGAATGTACGGAGAGATTAGAGTGGAGTGGTACTGAGGAGCTGCAGAGTGAATGCACTTATAGGTCAATAAGAGGAGTTTGAACTGTATGCGGAAACGGATAGGAAGCCAGTGAAGTGAGGAGAGGGCTAATATGAGCATAATGACACTGGTGGAATATTAGTCGTGCAGCAGAATTTTGAACAGACTAGAGGAGAGAGATGGCTAAGTAGGAGACCTGTGAGAAGCAAGTTTCAATAGTCTAAGCGAGAGGTGATAAGAGTGTGAATTAGGGTTCTGGTAGTGTGCTCAGAAAGGAAAAGGGCGAATTTTGGTGATATTATAGATATCTAAAAAGACTCCATATTTTGCTAATTGTACCACATAAAAATGTTGCTTTGATATTAGCTACACAGTTCTAGGTTACTAGATTTTGCAAAGCAACCTAAAAAGCACTGGTTTGCTACAGTGAAAAGAGTTCTAACAACATAAAAATAGAATTAGGCATTGTGGGAGTGTTAGAATCAATCTTGTATCAAACATCCACATAGTCCATAAAATGGTATAATCTCATTTTTCTGGAACTGGTTTCTCACCATCTGCTAATTATATTGTCTTTCTTGTTTTGTATTGTGCCTACAGAAATTGTGTCTTATTTCCCACTTTTATCTCAATATCTGATACCCCTGGGTCTTGCTTTAGCTGGTACTGTAATACTTCTGCCTTTTGCAAGCTCCTCTCTTAATAAAAAGCAGGGTCTGACACATTTATAACCTGACCTAATGCTGAGTCACAGTCGAACCTGTTGATTTCACTCAGTACTTCCAGGGAATGGGTAATTCACAAAGAGATTTTATCCACTGAATTTAACAATTTGCTAACTGCTTTGCTCAAGGATTTATAGAAATATACAAAAGGTTAACATTTTTATTTTCAGTCTCGATGCTAGATTTTTATCTTGGGACTTAATTTTGTTTTCATAATCTTCCTTCATGTTCTTTCTGAACACAGTGTTCTCGTCATAAGGTTGATTTACCTGTTTGTTACAATGATGGGTTTCAATTTGAACATTTTGCTGGGACACAACACAATAACAAAATCAAGACTTTCTGCCAAGAAAAGTCATATAACCATCGACCTCAGAGCTGCCAAGCAGTGGCGTAGCCACAGGTGGGCCTGGGTGGGCCAGAGCCCACCCATTTAGGGCTCAGGCCCACCCAACAGTAGCACACGTTTAGCGGTAGCTGGTGGGAATCCCAAGCTTGACCAGCTGAAGACTTCCCCCTGATGGCAACAAAAGTGCTGCTCTCCACGATACCAGCACCTGAGCATGCTCAGTTTTCAGCGCATGCCTGCTGCAGACTGCCAGGGTGGAAAGAAGCGTTTTCCCGTCAGTTGAGATATTATTTTGGTGGTGGTTGGGGGGGGGGGGGGGAAAGAATACTTGGTGCCCACCCACTTCTTGCCTAGGCCCACCCAAAATATGTTGTCTGGCTACGCCCCTGCTGCCAAGTGACCCATTTCCAGAAAGGAGACTTTTGGACCAGTCCTGATTGTGAACTTATATCCCAAAGCAATGTGATATTTTTTGATTCTACCCATTGAAATCAATGCTACAGGTCCCATCATCCATCGGGATGTGATTGTCAGAAGTCCAGGAATGGCCTAAATCTCCATCTTACTACTACTACTATTTGACATTTCTAAAGCGCTACTAGGGTTACGCAGCGCTGTACAATATAACATAGAAGGACAGTCCCTGCTCGAAGAGCTTACAATCAAATGGAAACAAGAACAAGGCAACCACGTTAGATAGGGGCCGAACACAAATGGGCTGAAGGCTAACGAAGGATGGGGGGGAAGGGCTAGGGAAGATCAGGGTGAAAGCTCTAGAATGAAGAAAACAGATAGGGAAAGCAGGAGGATGAAGGAGAGGAAAGGGTTAAGAGTAAGGCAAGGAGAAATGAGGAAAGGAAGGGCAACTGTAGAAGAGGGGAAGCAGGGAAAGCTAGAACAGAGCACTATCGGGCAGCTCTGCTTCTCTAGAAGTAGAATTGAGCTTCATGAAAAACTGGCTGCAAGGCCAAGCAACTAGAGGTCAAATGAGTCTAACCTCCAACCAGTGGTGTAGTTACATGGTGCCTTGGGGGCCTGGGCTCCCCCAAATTTGCTCTGGGCCCCTGGTTTGGCTGGCGGGGGTCCCAACCCCTGCCAGCTGAAGCCTTCGTCCAGTGCTGGTCTCCAGTGCTGCTGCATTGCCTGCCCTGCTCTCTCTTCCCCTCATGTCCAGCACGCTCCTTTTAGCGCTGGATGAAAGCCTCAGCTGGCAGGAGTTGGGGACCCCCACCAGCCAAGATGCATAGCGGCAGCAGTGGGTGGGAAGTGGCAGGACGGCGGAGGGGGTGCAGTGAGGCAGCAGACCAAAATGTGCCCCCCCCCCCCCCCATCTTGGGCTCTGGCCCTCTTCCAACTCGAGGTCTGGCTATGCCCCTGCCTCCAACTCTGCCAAAATCATGCCCAGCTGGAGTGACTATTTTATTTATTTATTTGTTACATTTGTATCCCACATTTTCCCACCTATTTGCAGGCTCAATGTGGATTACATAGTACCATTCAGGCGATCACCAATACCGGTTTGAACAAATACAGAGTGAGGTAGTGATAGAGCAAAGGTCAATGTGTGATAGGCACATTGGAAATCGTAAGGAAGAAGAGTTAAATTATGTCCAGTTCTAGCTTTGGTTTCGTTATGCCGTTGGGTTAAGGCATCTAAGTTGGATCGCTAGGGCATGCCTTTTTGAACAAGTTAGTTTTTAGTAGTTTCTGGAAGTTTAGGTGGTCATATGTTGTTTTCAAGGCGTTTGGTACACTAGAATAATGTAAATCCAAACACATTTTTAAAAAATCTCTAACTCTGCACATTCAAGAGATGTTTAAACCTCATTTGTAGAGTATCAGTTTGGTGCTTAATATTGATGCTTCATAAAACAGTACAATGCTCTATCAAACTGACCCTATTATTAAAGATATTTTTCACCGTCAGAATGAAAGGACCCATTTAAAAAAAATGAGCCTCTGTGTAATATTAAGTAGTAAATGTAGCAGAGAAGATAATTGATTAGGACCTTCCACTTTATGAATAATGCTGCTCTTCCTCTATACGCCATGTTATTTTTGTAAATGTAAGGAATTCAAGAGAGAAACTGGACCATAGTGACTCAACCCAAGAAGAAATGATTTGATGTAAGTGTAAGAATCATTGAAAATTTATCATTATTCTTAAATATACTTTTTGTTCACCTGTGTTGAGGCATCTGTCCTCAGTTGTTGTTTTTCTTTTTTCCTCTTTCTTTCTTTTTTTTTTTCATTTGATTTTATTTCATTTGTTTTGTCTGGACAAAGTCAACCTTCCGCCAGGGTCGCTTTACTCATACTACCCCTCTCCTCAAGTCGCTTCACTGGCTCCCTATCCTTTTTCGTATCCTGTTCAAACTTCTTCTACTAACCTATAAATGTACTCACTCTGCTGCTCCCAGTATCTCTCCACACTCGTCCTTCCCTACACCCCTTCCCGGGCACTCCGCTCCATGGATAAATCCTTCTTATCTGTTCCCTTCTCCACTACTGCCAGCTCCAGACTTCGCGCCTTCTGTCTCGCTGCACCCTACGCCTGGAATAAACTTCCTGAGCCCCTACGTCTTGCCCCATCCTTGGCCACCTTTAAATCTAGACTGAAAGCCCACCTCTTTAACATTGCTTTGGACTCGTAACCACTTGTAACCACTCGCCTCCACCTTCCCTCCTCTCCTCCTTCCTGTACACATTAATTGATTTGATTTGCTTACTTTATTTCTTGTCTATTAGATTGTAAGCTCTTTGAGCAGGGACTGTCTTTCTTCTATGTTTGTGCAGCGCTGCGTGCGCCTTGTAGCGCTATAAAAATGCTAAATAGTAGTAGTAGTAGTAGTAATTTTCATTCTTCTCTTGCAATCTGAGCAGAGTTTATATCTAGCCCTCCTCCTGGATAAGAAAAAAAAACACTTTCCAGTGACCTGCATCAACTGGACCATCCAGGGACACAAGAATCAAGAAACTACAAGGTGAAAACAATTTTGCTACATTTTAACAGCCCCCCTTGGACCTCAGAACAGAGTTGTCCCATGTCAAATTTTGCTCTGCTCTGAAAACCCACCTTTTTTCTCTGGCCTTTCCCCATGGCTCCCTGGAGTAGTATGGTGAGTTGTAGGTGGCAGAGTACTCGCTCATTTGCTCCACCTCTTTCTCCTCCTGTCCTAGTTACGATGTAGTACCTTTCTATGATTTTTAAAAAAATTTTGTAAACCGCTTTGGTTGTCTGGCTGAAAGGCGGGATATCAAGCCTCAATAAAAGAAACAAAACAAAACGAATAGAATCTTTGAGTTGAAATTTAATCGACTGATATTCAGTTCATGGCAGCCAGTACCATTTTGTTATATTCATTTGAATGTATTTATAATCTTTCTACTGGAAAAACTCAAAGCTATTTCCGACATCAAAACACATAAAAATAAAACCTCACAGCCAGCCCCTATCTAGTATAAAATAGTTCTAACCAATCCTTGTACAACATACATAGAGGGGCATAATCGAACAGAAACGCCTATCTCCATGGGCGTTTATCTCCGAGAACGGGTCCGTGAAGGGGCGGAGTGAACCGTATGTTCCAAAAAAAAATAGACGCCCATGTTTTATTCGCCAAGGTGTGAGCTGGGCGTTTTTGCTTTTCACCGATAATGGAAAATGAAATCGCCCAGCTCAAAAACGAATAACTCCAAGGCATTTGTTCGTGGGAGGGGCCAGGATTCATAGTGCACTGGTCCCCCTCACATGCCAGGACACCAACCGGGCACCCTAGGGGGCACTTTTACAAAAACAAAAAAAAAGGTCAAAGAGCTCCCAGGTGCATAGCACCCTTCCCTTGGGTGTTGAGCCCCCCAAATCCCCCTCAAAACCCACTGCCCACAAGTCTACACCATTACTATAGCCCTAAGAGGTGAAGGGGGGCACCTACATGTGGGTACAGTGGGTTTGGGGGGGTTGGACGACTAAGCATTAAGCAGCACAATTGTAACAGGTAGGGGGGGATGGGCCTGGGTCCACCTGCCTGACGTCCACTGCACCCCCTAACAACTGCTCCAGGGACCTGCATACTGCTGCTTGGGAGGAGGGTATGACATTTGAGGGTGAAAGTAAAAAGTTGTGAAACATCATTTTTTTGTGGTGGGAGGGGGTTAGTGACCACTGGGGGAGTCAGGGGAGGTCATCCCCGACTCCCTCTGGGGGTCATCTGGTCATTTAGGGCACTTTTGGGGGCCTTATTCGTGAAAAAACAGGGTCCAGGAAAAGTGCCCTAAATTCTAGCTACAAACGCATCCATTATCGGCGAAAGGCGCCCATCTCTGTTCGGGTGATAACCACGCCCCAGTTCCGCCTTCACCATGCCTCCGACACGCCCCCGTCAACTTTGTCCGCATCCGCGACGGAGTGCAGTTGAAAGCGTCCAAAGTTCGGCTTTCGATTATACCGCTTTATTTGTTTTTGTGAGAAAAACGCCCATCTCCCGATTTAGGTCGGAACTTGGGCGTTTTTCTCGTTCGATTATAAGCAGGATAGTAACATAGTAGATGACGGCAGAAAAAGACCTGCATGGTCCATCCAGTCTGCCCAAGACAAACTCATATGTGTATACCTTACCTTGAATTTGTACCTGTCCTTTTCAGGGCACAGGCCATATAAGTCTGCCCAGCAGTATTTCCCGCCTCCCAACCACCAGTCCCGCCTCCCATCACCGGCTCTGGTACAGACCGTATAAGTCTGCCCTCCCCTATCCTCGCGTACCAACCACCACCCCCTCTTCCCCCCAACTGCTCCGCCACCCAATTTCAGCTAAGCTTCTAAGGATCCATTCCTTCTGCACAGGATTCCTTTATGCATGTCCCACGCATGTTTGAACTCCGTTACCGTTTTCATCTCCACCACCTCCCACGGGAGGGCATTCCAAGCGTCCACCACCCTCTCCGTGAAGAAATACTTCCTGACATCTTTCCTGAGTCTGCCCCCCTTCAATCTCATTTCATGTCCTCTCGTTCTACCGCCTTCCCATCTCCGGAAAAGATTCATTTGCGGATTAATACCTTTCAAATATTTGAACGTCTGTATCATATCACCCCTGTTCCTCCTTTCCTCCAGGGTGTACATGTTCAGGTCAGCAAGCCTCTCTTCATACGTCTTGGAACGTAAATCCCATACCATCCTCGTAGCTTTTCTTTGCACCGCTTCCATTTTTTTAACATCCTTTGCAAGATACGGCCTCCAAAACTGAACATAGATACAATTAAATCCTCTCAATTCCACCCTAAATGTAAAGGCATTGACCCTCACTTACCCCCCACAATCTGGCTTAGAAGTGAGGTTCATTCCTGTCATGGTATGTGTAAAATTAACCCATTTGGAGACATTGCCCTTGGAAGGAATCAATCAACAGCTTGACTCCAATGCTGAGCCTTCACAGCTTTTTTGGAAATTCAAGGTATGTGATTCCTGCTAACGCAGGTGACAAGTTATTCCACACAGAGAGAAATTTAAAATGGTGTCGGATTTGGGTGGGCTGATGCCATTACATACTAGTGATTGGCAGGGCAGGTGAGACTGGAGATCATTGCTACAGAAGTGTTCTGAGCCAGAAACACACCCTCTGCAGCAGGTCCCTAATGTTCCCACTGTGTCATGGCAAAATCAGGAAGGGCAATGAACAGGGAGCAATTTTATGCCCCGCCTCCCTTGTGCATTGTGAGGCCACAACACCCGCAAATAGCTCCCTGCATTCCTGCCCTATGAAGACTACCCGGATGAGATAAGATGCTCAGGGAGGTCTGGGTGGCTGGGAAAGATGAAGGGCCATGTTTACTAAGCCCCACTGTAGGCACACTAGTGTTTTTACAGCATGCTAAAAATTAGCATGCGCTAATGCTAAAGACACCCATTTGGGTCTCACTAGCGTTAGCACATGCTTAAATGCTAGTGCACCATAGTAAACAGGGCCCGAGGTGAGATATTTTGAGGGATTTTTTTTTGTTCCTTTTCACAGGAAAGGGGTATTTATATTTTGTTTTGTTTTTCATTTTCTTTTTTAAGTTTGTTGTTTCTAGTTTTAAATAAATGAAGCAAAAAAAAAAAAAATAGGCAAAATTAAGACTAGCAAAATTTCTGAGCACACTTGTAGTAAACATATACAGTCATAGTATATAACAGCATTTTAATATGATACACATGGAATTAATATATGAACAAACTCGATGCATGTATATGATAAAGAAAACAAGTCATGCAACTCAGCCACACAGAGTTACGGAGAGACATATCTGAACTTTTTCAGCAACATGACATTGCATTTAATTGAAAAAGGAGACCCAGTCAGGGAAATTATGGTAATTCAGTTTTCCAAGGCAAAACTGAAGTAAAAGCATTAAGAAAAATAATAAAAACAGAAAAATTGGAAAGAGATGGATTTTATGTACGAGAAAGCAATCTTAGAAAATGAAGAACAAGCTTTGTTATTCTTCATCTTTGGAAGATGAAAATGTTGTTAAAAAGACTCTGAGGCGAGAAGATATTGTCTAAGAAGTTAATAGATTATGCACAGCAACTATGTAGCAATTTAAACACTTAGCACCTCCTAAATCAGAAGCGGTAAGTGATTCCTCTTTAATTTTTCACAGGTACCACTCACTAATGGGAATATTAGCATATAATCTGCAAATTTTGTAAAAAAAAAAAAAAAAAACCTAAAAATGCACTGCAGAGTGGAGGAGTGGCCTAGTGGTTAGCATGGTGGACTTTGGTCCTGAGGAACTGGGTTCAATTCCCACTGCAGGCAGAGGCAGCTCCTTGTGACTCTGGGCAAGTCACTTAACCCTCCATTGCCCCAGGTACAAATAAGTACCTGTATATAATATGTAAACCGCATTGAACCTGCTATGAGTGGGAAAGCGCGGGGTACAAATGTAACAAAAAAATAAAATATATTATGCCTAAAAAATCCACATGGAAAAAAAGTACGCCTAGACATATTCTATAAAATACGCCTAGAATAAGTACTTTATAGAATAAGCCTGCATTTATAGAATACACCAAGCAGCCATCCACGTGACTAAACTCAGTTAGGGGCATTTATGCCAAGAAAAATTTGGTGTAAATGCCTATGGCTAAATTAGGCGTGGATCAGGTATATTCTATAACAATGCGCAAATTTTAGAAAAGCCCACAACCCGTCCATTCCACACCCACGGCCATACTCCGTTTTCAGTTATGCGCATTAGAATTTACACGCATAACTTTACAGAATACACGTAGACAGCTGTGCACATAGGGGCCATTTTACTAAGGCGTGCCAAAAAATGGCCTGCGCTGGTGTAGGCACATGTATTGGATGCACGCAGATCCATTTTCAGCGTGCCTGCAGAAAACGGCCTTTTTTTTATTGGCTGAAAAATAGACGTGCAGCAAAATAAATATTGGCGCGTGTCCATTTTGGACCTGAGACCTTACTGTCACCCATTGACTTAGCTGTAAGGTCTCATGCATTAACCAGGTGGTAATCGTCAGCGCGTATGCACTGTCGATTACTGCCCAGTTAGCGCCACTCGGAAGAAAATAAAAAATATTTTCTGCCACGAGTAGCAGACGCGTGTAAAAATTAGAATTACCGCCCAGGGCATGCAGTAGCCAGGTAGTTGTTCTAATTTGACACGCATTGTACACACGTGAAGGGGCATAATCGAACGGGGGCGGCCATCTATAATGGCGGCCATCTCTAATGACAGCCCCGTCAAGCGGCGTACCCGACTGTAATATCAAAACAAGATGGCTGGCCATCTTTCGTTTTGATAATACGGTTGGGGCCGGCCAAATCTCAACATTTGGGCCGCCCTTAGAGATCACCGGCATTAGAGATGGCCGCCATTGGTTTTCACCAATAATGGAAACTAATGGCGGCCATCTCAAACCCGGCCAAATCCAAGCCATTTAGTCATGGGAGAAGCCAGCATTTGTAGTGCACTGGTCCGCCTCACATGCCAGGATACCAACCGGGCACCCTAGGGGGCACTGCAGTGGACATCACAAATTGCTCCCAGCTGCATAGCTCCCTTACCTTGGGTGCTGAGCCCCCCAAAAATCCACTACCCACAAGTGTACACCACTACCACAGCCCTTAGGGATGAAGGGGGGCACCTACATATGGGTACAGTGGGTTTGGGAGGGGGGGGTTGGAGGGCTCCCATTTACCACCACAAGTGTAACAGGTAGGGGGGGATGGGCCTGGCTCTGCCTGCCTGAAGTGCACTGCACCCTCTAAAAACTGCTCCAGGGACCTGCATACTGCTGTCATGGAGCTGGGTATGACATTTGAGGCTGGCATAGAGGCTGGAAAAAATGTTTTTAAATTGGGGTTTTTTTTGAGTGGGAGGGGGTTGATGACCACTGGGGGAATAAGGGGATGTGATCCCCGATTCCCTCTGGTGGTCATCTGGTCAGTTTGGGCACCTTTTCGAGGCTTGGTCATGAACAAAAAGGGACCAAGTCGGCCAAATGTTCGTCAGGGGCGCCCTTCTTTTTTCCATTATCGGCTGAGGCCGGCCATCTCTTAACCATGCCCCCGTCCCGCCTTCGGTACACTGCCGACACACCCCCTTGAACTTTGGCCAGCCCTGCGACAGAAAGCAGTTGAAGCCAGCCAAAATCGGCTTTCGATTATACCGATTTGGCCGGCATTAGGAGAAAGCTGGCCATCTTCCACTTTGTGTCGGAAGATGGCCGCCCTTCTCTTTCAAAAATAAGGATATGCTCCTATGCAAATTAGTAAAAGGGCCACATAAATTCTAATTGATGCCAATTAGTGTCAATAATTGCTTGTTAATTGACAATTATTTGTGCTGATTGGCTTGTTAACTAATTAGGTTGCACACACAAATCCAGAATATGACTGGATTTGTGCATGCAACTTAAATCATGCTATATAGAATCTGGGAGTAAATGTGGGCAAAGCACACAGGTAAAATCCACATTAAAATGCATTAAGCCCAGATTTTACCACGTGCTAGTAAAAGGGTCTCTAAGGGCCCTATTTACTAAGCTGCGCTAGAGGCACATTAGCGTTTTAGCGCGTGCCAACCATTAGCACACACTAACCGTGTAGGCATCCTTACTATTCCTATGGATGCCTACACAGTTAGCAAGTGCTAATTTTATGCACACGCCAAAAACACTAGTGCACCTTAGTAAACAAGGCCCTAAATTTGTCAATTGTATTGTCAACCTAAACTTTATAGTATACTAGTTTAAAAAAAAAGCCCCTTTCTCATTGAAATGAAACGGGCGCTAGCAAGGTAATGACCTTCTGCCATTAATGTTTTTAAGGGAAGTGTTAGGAGAAATGTACTCTGATGGTAATCAATAATTTTCAGTGGTGTATTATCAGTACTATCATGCTGCTGTATGAGATGTATATTTTTTATGTACTTGTATTCTTTTGTTTCTGTCTGTTAGTGAAGTTTATTTACAAGATTTTCTAAAAGGTATAGAGTATGCACATTTTCAAAAACTTGTATTCCTCCCCTTCCGTTCTGTCCACTTGCCTCCTCCTTTGATGTCTGTACCTTGGAGTTCAGTGTGTTTTTCGTGGAGCTTTTTTCTCCCCTTCTGTTCTCTGCAGCTACCTCCTCCTTAGATGTCCGTACCTCGGAGTTCAACTTTCTTGAAAGTGAGAGTCCTGTCAGGCAGTTTGTATGCTTCCCGCCACCATGGTCCTCTGTTCTCTGGTCGTGGCGTTACTATGCAGCCTTCCCTTCCCTCCGAGGGTGGGGCAGTGAGAGCGAGTGCAATTGCCTGTGGTTGGTCCCTTCTCCTTCTGATGTCGCGCTACCATGCAGCCTTCCCTGCCCTTGGAGAGCGGGGCACTGACAGCGATTGCGATTGCCTGTGGTTGGTCTCTTCTCCTTCTGAAGTCGCGTTTCTTTCCCTGGCAACTGTACAGAGTTCCCTCAAGGGCGGGGCAGTGATCGGGAGTGCAATTACGAACCCTACGAATACTACATGGCTTCACTGCCACACTGCCATGGAGTCAGCTTCAGAACGCTGGAGGTGCAAATTATTATATCAAATGTGTTGGATTTTTAGTCTTGGGGGTCCTTTTACAAAGACGCGCTAAAAATGGCTTGCGGTAGTATAGGCGTGGGTTTTGGGCGCACGCCAATCCGTTTTTTAGCGCTCCTGTAAAAAAGGGCTCTTTTTAAAATTTTGCCGAAAATGGATGTGTGGCAAAATCAAAATTGCCGCACGTCCATTCTGGGTCTGAGACCTTACCGCCAGCCATTGACCTAGCAGAAAAGAATCTGGGCGGTAATGACCTACGCGCGTCCATTAAGTGCGCCAGAAAATAAAAAATAGTTTTTCAGGCATGCATAGCAGACGTGCGCCAAAACTGAAATTACCACAAGGCCCACGCGGTAACCGGGAGGTAACTCCAATTTGACGCGCGTAGGCACCTACGCGGCTTAGTAAAAGAGCCCCTTGGTTCCTTACTGAACAGAGCAGGAAAGTCCTGAGTGAGAAACACGCCATGTGCCGCTTCTATTCTACCCACTGCGCCGTGGCATATCCCAGCCAAGCAAGGAAATCCAGTGGGACCGGGTATAATTTTGGCGCACCATTCCCTTATGCCCTGTGTCACTGAACAAACCTGCTACAGCTCTGGAACAGAGGTTTATCAGATAATCCAGTAGGGATATATGCATTTTCATTTTGTTTGGCGTCATTACATATTAGCATATACAATTTCATTTTGTGAGGACTAAGAAACTGAATTTACCCTAACGAGTGCACATCCTTATCAGCCTATCAACTTCTAGAAGCACTCAAGTGATAAATGGCAACACTTTTAATTATGCAACAGGACATTCACCTTTTGATTAAAATACAGCACTTACAACAAAAGGCGTAGAATACGCAGGCTATTTTTTTTCCAGGGACAGGATAAAAGAAGAAATGATGAATACTAGAAAGAAGACCAGAAAAGCTCTTATCAGTGGTGCCTATGGTCAAGGTTCTTTAAATTAGAATATACAACTTGAACAGTTTGGAATTTGGTTTGGATCTTTGGTAACAGCCCAGCTTGTCAAATATTACCAAAACTGGGTCAACAAGAATGGATTTACCTTGCTTGTCACCAGGTCCTTTTACTTTCTGGAACAGCTTTCTTCAGTCATCCATCATGACTTCTACCTCCTAGTATCATCCATTATCCTTTCCTTAATGTTTTTTGTCTTATGCATTAATCCAATATCTCTAATGTTTCTTTTATCTCACACTAACACTACCTGATTTTGACTCACCTAGATTGTAAACCACACTGAATCCTGGAAAGGGGATATTAGCGGTATACAAGAATTGATTTGATTTGAAATTCCATGTACAAACTCTCAGCATGTAATGAAAAATGTAATGTTGTCTTAGTTATCAGGTTAGGCTTCTACCTTAGCTCTGTCTTAATTCTAATCATAATGCCAACATTAAGAAACAAAAACGGAACATGATGGCAGAGGCAATATGGCCTACCCAGTCTGTCAATGCAGACTGGGTACTACAAAGTTCTACAATCCCTTCTTCTCTCTCAAAGATCTTCAGGACCCCTTTTACTAAGCTACGGTAGACTCTATGCGCACCCAAAGCGCATGAAAATGAACTTATCGCCCGACTAGCACATGCCTTTTGTGGTAATTTCATTTTTTGCGCGCCTCCACTATGCGTGTCTGAAAAATAATTTTTATTTTCGGACATGCGTAGCGGACGCGTGCCAAGTGGCATCTGACGTGCATAGGTCATTACCTCCCAAATGTTTTACCGTTAGGTCTATGGCTGGTGGTAAGGTCGCAGACCCAAAATGGACACGCGGTAATTTTGATTTTTGCCGCACGTCCACTTTTGGCAAAAATTTTAAAAAGGCATTTTTTTTGTATGTGCGCTGAAAAATATTTCTGCACGTGCCCAAGACCCGCGCCTACACTACCGCAAGCCACTTTTTACCACGGCTTAGTAAAAGGGCCCCTCTGTGTTTCACCCATGCTTTTCTGAATTCAAATACTGTTCTTATTTTGATCACCTTCCTTTGGAGGCCATTCCATACCACCCTTTCCATAAAGAAAGATTTCCTTACATTACTCCTGAGTCCATCTTCCATCCTATGGCCTCTTATTTTAGAGCTTCCTTTCAATTGCATTTATATCATGGAGGTATTTAAATGTCTCTATCATTTATTTATTTATTTTATTTTGTTACATTTGTACCCCGCGCTTTCCCACTCATGGCAGGCTCAATGCGGCTTACATATTGTATACAGGTACTTATTTGTACCTGGGGCAATGGAGAGCTAAGTGACTTGCCCAGAGTCACAAGGAGCTGCCTGTGCCTGAAGTGGGAATTGAACTCAGTTCCTCTGGACCAAAGTCCACCACCCTAACCACTATATCTCCCTTCTCTTACCTTTCTTCCAAAGGATATATTTTGAGATTTTTAAGTCAGCCTCCATATGGGTTATGACTAGATCACTTACCATTTTAGTAGATTCCCTCTGGACTAACTCTATCTTATTTCCTTTTGAAGGTGTTGGCTCCAAAATTGTTTATAGTACTTCAAGGGCTGTAGTTATCAACATGGACTATTGTTACGATGTATTATTTTACTACTAACTCATGCTATTTTAGCACAGGTCTCATTTTATGTGATGAGTCCAAGTTACTAATAACTGGGGTTAACAGTAAAATAACATATCTTTGTGGTAGCCCACACTGATAACTTCCCCTCCCCGCCAATAAGATTTCTTCAATAACTTATGTAGAGACCTCATGGCTCTACTACAATACTGCTGGTGAATGCCCCCACCATTTGGGGATCTCTTGAGCAATGACGTAATGCAGCGGTTCACAAACCTGGTCCTGGAGGCACCCCAGCCAGTCAAGTTTTCAGGATACCCACAATGAATATTCATGAGAGACATTTGTATGCACTGCCTCCACTGTATACAAATCTATCTCATGAATATTCATTGTGGATATATTGAAAACCTGACTGGCTGGGGTGCCTCCGAGACCAGGTTTGGGAACCACTGAAGTAATGGTTTGAGTGGAACAGTAGGAAAAACTGGAGAAACAACAGAGGATCCTGGTGCTAAGAAACAGGAGGGGACAAAGATGATATCTGTGGGATCTACAAAGAGAAAAAGAGACTAACAGTGGTGCTCATATATGGAGTAAACCAACTCAGAGAGGATATAGCAGTAAAAGATATAAAGACCACACACACTGTTCCTTCTAAGTTAACCAGGAGTCCTCCACTGCATTGCTCCCAGTGGGGGGTGGTGCCTCAATCAGTGGCTAGAGACAGGCAGGTTCCCTGGAGTCCCCCAGAGCTTGCCTGTGCATCACTATTGAAAATGTGATAGTGAAACAGCACCACCCACTGGTAGGACTGTAGGTGGAGGACTCCTGCTCAGCTTAGAGGGAACAGTGAAGAAGAGACTCATAGGAGCTGAGAGTCCTAAAGAAACAAATAAAAGACTCTAAAGATATTAATACTAATTTTGCTTTCCTCTTCTGCCTGGAGTGTTTACTATTGTGCAAATATTTGTCTCTTTTTACTTAAAGACTCTATTTTAATTAAACCCTTTTTGTTGCTCAGAACCCCAGTTCTGGCCTGGACTGAGTTAAGGTGACTAGTGGAGTGTGAACAGGGTGAATTAATTTTGCCAACAGCCCCCCAGTCCTCAGTATGAGCTCTAATTGCATACAATGGAAGCCGTACATGCAAATCAATCTGATGTATATTCATTGTGGAAGTCTTGAAAACCTGACAGGGTTATGGCTCTCAAGGTCTGTGGTTGCCCACCCCTGCGTTAAATGGTAAAGACCTTCAACAATTCTAAAGCAACAGCAATTGGAATGATAACAATAATCACAAATAATAATGATAGAAAGAGAAGGACAAATGGAGGAGCGGCCTAGTGGTTAGGGTGGTGGACTCTGGTCCTGAGGAACTGAGGAACTGAGCTTGATTCCCACTTCAGGCACAGGCAGCTCCTTGTGACTCTAGGTAAGTCACTTAACCCTCCATTGCCCCATGTAAGCCGCATTGAGCCTGCCATGAGTGGGAAAGCGCAGGGTACAAATGTAACAAAAATAAAATAGATACTATTGGAGATTCTACATGGAATGTTGCTACTATTGGAGATTCTACATGGAATGTTGCTATTCCACTAGCAACATTCCATGTAGAAGGCTGTGCAGGCTTCTGTTTCTGTGAGTCTGACGTCCTGCACGAACATGCAGGACGTCAGTCTCACAGAAGCAGAAGCCTGCGCGGCCACATTGGTGATCTGCAAGGGCCGACTTCTACATGGAATGTTGCTAGTGGAATAGCAACAGTGGAGGAGTGGCCTAGTGGTTAGGGTGGTGGACTTTGGTCCTGAGGAACTGAGTTTGATTTCCACTTCAGGCACGGGCAGCTCCTTGTGACTCTGGGCAAGTCACTTAACCCTCCATTGCCCCATGTAAGCCGCATTGAGCCTGCCATGAGTGGGAAAGCACAGGGTACAAATGTAACAAAAATAAAATAGATACTATTGGAGATTCTACATGGAATGTTGCTACTATTGGAGATTCTACATGGAATGTTGCTATTCCACTAGCAACATTCCATGTAGAAGGCTGCGCAGGCTTCTGTTTCTGTGAGTCTGACGTCCTGCACATACGTGCAGGACGTCAGACTCACAGAAGCAGAAACCTGCGCGGCCACATTGGTGATCTGCAAGGGCTGACTTCTACATGGAATGTTGCTAGGGGAATAGCAACATTCCATGTAGAATCTCAAATAGTAGCAACAGTGGAGGAGTGGCCTAGTGGTTAGTGTGGTGGACTTTGGTCCTGAGGAACTGAGTTTGATTCCCACTTCAGGCACAGGCAGCTCCTTGTGACTCTAGGTAAGTCACTTAACCCTCCATTGCCCCATGTAAGCCGCATTGAGCCTGCCATGAGTGGGAAAGTGTGGGGTACAAATGTAACAAAACAAAACAAAAAAAAATAAACTTGGATATCAATAACATTTAGGCCTAAGCATTTCCACCAGTTCTATGGCTGGTGTAAGCACTCATGCCTTTATGTTAAGCTCGTATATATCCAATTATGCTAGTATTCTATAAAGGAATGTTGCTGCCTGTGTTCCTTCCTATTATAGAATTGCCCGCATGATATTAAAGAGCTGACAGTTGTTCCGCCAGATCACATTTTTCTCATGGCATTCTACATCTCATAACAAAATAATTTGGTGAGACAACTAATTTTAGAGTACATTAGAACAGACACTCGCAATTAACTGAAACTGAAATTCCCTTAATCAAAGTACAAAATTATACTGTTCCAGGGAAATGAGAAAATTGTTACTCAGCTGCAACAAAATAAATACTTGCATATGAAGATGCTAGAAAAGTGACTTCAGATGAAATCTTTATTAGCATGTCAGATTAATCAGATAAAGGACACACCTGTTGGGTGTGGTACTGTTGTAGGGCTACATGGTACCCCGAGATATTGACGGAGAAGGTTCCACCTTTGGCATTGCAGCTGGCTGGGAAGGTGCATCTTCATTCAATATCACAGCTAGGCAGAGGTCACGGTAGCAACTGCATGGTACTTTACTTCTACCAATACTCTGTTACCCCAGGCTTTTGCCTACCTCACCCAGTCCTTCTACTGCCCTGGATGGGTGTTCTAAGCAGATCAACCAAGAGGCATTTCTGGGCGAACATACATTTTTTTTTTGGGTGGGGGGCTTTCCTGTACCCAGCCAATAACTGAGTAATGTAGTGAGGAAAAGAGATATTTACATAAATAGATCTAGAAATTAAATTTGCCCTGAGCCAGATCAGATCCCATGGGTACCCAGCAATATTGCTACGTTTTATTGCCATTGTAAACTCCCCCCCACACACACACACACACCACCTCTCTTCGGCAATGAGGAGAAAATGCAGAAATGAAAGAAAATCGATATAAATATATCTTCTCTTTGCCTCCAGGCAGAGTCAGCTTCCTCTTCTATCTCTCCCCGTCAATGTAAGACATCCCTCAGTGCTCTCTGTACAACACCCTCTAAGAGTCTAGGGGGATGGAGAGAACAGGTGAAATCCACCTGTCTGCTAGGAATCAGTCACTCTATTTATTTATTAGGATTTGTTTACCGCCTTTTTGAAGGAATTCACTCAAGGCGATGTACAGTAAGAATAGATCAAACATGAGCAGTAGGCAATTAGAGCAGTAAAAATATTCAAGTAACAATACAAAGTATGGCATGGTATACTACTTGCAATGACAACACAATATGTACTAGAACATTATAATTGGTAGTGAAGGGTAAGGCAAAGTTGTAATATATAGATGAGTAAGAAAGTAGGAAGAATTAGAAAGTAAGGTGACTGATTTGAAGAAAGTTGCACGTGAGGTCAGAGAGATGGTGAAATATTATCTCAGCTAGGATAGGAGAGGATAAACGTGTCCCGCTGCAGTATGTGCAGCCTGAGTCACTCCTTGTGTGTGTGAGTGAGACTAACAAGTTAGTTACTTCTTCCATTAAAGGCTTGGTTGAAGACAGGGGCGTATCTGAACTGCGGCGGTAGGGGGGGCCAGGGCCAGGGGGGGGGGGGCACATTATAGCCCCCCCCCCCCCCGCCGCCATTGCCGATCCCCCTCCCCCCAGCCGCTGCCATTGCTAACCCTCCCCCTCCGTTGCTCGCCTACCTTCGCTGGCGGGGGACCCCAACCCCCGCCAGCCGAGGTCCGCGTCCTCCTGCCGCTGCCGGCTGCCTTTGGTCCTTTCATTTTTTCACTGAAGCTGGCGCCGACGAAAAAGTTTCTTTTGAATCTGACGTCGCTGCACGTTGCACGTTGTACGTGCAGGACGTCAGACTCAGAAACAATTTCTGAGTCTGACGTCCTGCACGTACAACGTGCAGCGACGTCAGACTCAAAAGAAACTTTCGTCGGCGCCAGCTTCAATGGAAGAATTAAAGGACCAAAGGCAGCCGGCAGCGGCAGGAGGACGCGGACCTCGGCTGGCGGGGGTTGGGGTCCCCCGCCAGCGAAGGTAGGCGAGCAACGGAGGGGGAGGGTTGGCAGCGGTAGGGGGGTCGAGGGCGAAATCTGCGGGGGCCCAGGCCCCTGAGGCCCCACGCAGATACGCCCCTGGTTGAAGAGCCAAGCTTTCACCTGCTTGCTGAAGTAGAGGTAGTCTTGTGTCAAGCGGGGCCTTTCAGGCAATGCATTCCAGAGTGTGGGGGCTACTCCGGAGAAGGCTCGCTTGTGGGTATCACATTGTGTAATGTCTTTTGGAGAGGGTGTAATTAGTGAAAGTCCTTGGGAGGATCTTAATGTCCTTGGCGGTGTGTGGAGGATCATCCTATTCTTCAGATACTTGGGGCCATTTCCTTTCAGGGCCTTGAAGATCAGACATAGAGTTTTAAATTTAGACCTGTATTGTACTGGAAGCCAATGAAGTTTTTGCAAAAATGGTATGATGTGGTCATGTCGCTTGAAACTCACTGCATCCTCTAAACAATCCCCCGTTCATGGGCTGTTGTGAGAGTGACCCCCCACCTGCAACCAACAGTGTTTAAAGGAGAGCATGAAGATACAACTATGTCATGAAGGCACAAAGGGGAGTTCAGGTTACTAATTCAGTGCTGTTTTTTGGTCAGGATTTGGGTTACACACGCAGGTTAGGGCTTGGGTCCTATATCCTAGCTTTCAGCTATGTAAAGTCTCCGAGAGTCACTGACCTTGGAGGCACACAGATGGATTCTTTCTTTTCGCCACATTTGGATATATTGACCCCACAGTGCCTTTATTATTGTGGTCATTTTATGATCTCCTAAAAAGAATAACTTTGTATGTCGTAATACAGTTTTTATATGCTGCCACTGAGCAGGATACATAGTTACTTTTTAGTCTACTTTCCCAAGAGCAAGTAGGCATAGGAGACTGCCATGTTTGTATGTTTATGAGTCCCTATAATAACGTTTACATTTGGTGTCCTATCTGCAGCCAACATGTAAAAGTGATGGGGGGAGGCATGAGAACATGATTATTTTTTCAGATCCAAACATGTACACATATGCACAAATGTGTAAGCTCCAGAAAGTTAGTTCATAAGAACATAAGCGTTACCATACTGGTCCTTCAAGCCTACTACTACTACTACTACTACTACTACTACTACTGCTACTACTACTACTACTATTTAGCATTTCTATAGCGCTACAAAGTGTACACAGCGCTGCACAAACATAGAAGAAAGACAGTCCCTGCTCAAAGAGCTTACAATCTAATAGACAAAAAATAAAGTAAGCAAATCAAATCAATTAATGTGTACAGGAAGGAGGAGAGGAGGGTAGGTGGAGGCGAGTGGTTACAAGTGGTTACGAGTCAAAAGCAATGTTAAAGAGGTGTTTCCAACAGTGACCAATCCAGGTCACAAATACCTGGCAAGATCCCAGAACAGTAAAACAGATTTTCTGTTGCTTATCCCTAGGAATAAGTAGTGGATTTTCCCAAGTCCATCTTAATAATAGCTTATGGGCTTTTCTTTTAGGAAATTATCCAATCCTTTTTTAAAACCCTGCTAAGCTAACTGCTTTTGCCACATTCTCTGGCAATGAATTCCAGATTTTAATTACACGTTGAGTGAAGAAACATTGTCTCTGATTTGTTTTAAATTTACTATTTAGTAGCTTTATTGTGTGCCCCCTAGTCCTTGTATTTTTTGAAAGAGTAAACAAGTGATTCACATCTACTCGTTCCAATCCACTCAGTATTTTATAGACCTCTATCATATTTCCCCTCAGCCGTCTCTTCTCCAAGCTGAAGTCTCTTTAGCCTTTCCTCATAGGGAAGTCATCCTATCCCCTTTATTATTTTGATCGCCCTTCCCTATACTTTTTCTATTTCTGTTATATCTTTTTTTGAGATGTGGTGACCAGAATTGGACATTGTATTCAAGGTGCGGTCACACCCTGGAGAGAAACAAAGGCATTATAACATTCTCACTTTTGTTTCCCCTTCCTTTCCTAATAATTCCTAACATTCTATTTGCATTCTTAGCTGCCACTGCACACTTGAGCAGGCGGTTTCAACATATAATCACCAATCCAGCTTATAATCGAAAGTGATCGCCGGCCATCTTCCGACACAAATTGGGAGATGGCCGGTGATTTTTTAAAAGCGGCGAAATCGGTATAATATAAAGCGGCATTTTTGACTGCATCGCCACTTTCCCGTCGCTTCGCCGGCAAAAGTTCAAGGGGGCCTGTCGGTAGATTAGCGAAGGCGGGACATGGGCGGGCATGGGCGTGGCTACCAGATGGCCGGCTTTCGACGATAATGGAAAATAAAAAGCGGCGTCAAGCAGTATTTCACCGGCTTTACTTGGTCCTTTTATTTTCACGACCAAGCCTCAAAAAGGTGCCCCAACTGACCAGATGACCATTGGAGGGAATGGGGGATGACCTCCCCATACTCCCCCAGTGGTCACCAATCCCCTTCCAAACTAAAAAATAAAGCTAAAAACTTTTTTGCCAGCCTGTATGCCAGTCTCAAATGCCGTACCCACCTCCATGACAGCAGAATGTGTTGTATCCTCCGACAGCCTTTCCCTGGTTGCGATGTGGCTCTCGGGTGAGTGTGACACCTTTTCTGTTAGGTGCCCTGCAGAGTCACATTAGCAATGCATTGTGGTGGGTATAGGGTACTGGGCTCTACTCCCATGGTGCTTTTCCCCCCTACTAACTGGGTCAGAGTGTGCCCTGTTTTGTTTCCTGTTGTAGTCCATGCGGTAGTGGCCATTTTTGTAAGCCAGTTTTAGTTCCCTTTCCTGTGTTACCCTCGTTAGAGAATGTAGTTCTTACCTTGCATGGTGCTGAAAGAGGGTATTGTACACCATTGTGCCAGCTCTGACCTACTGCTAATCTTAGTACCAGGGGACTCTTTGCCAGTGGGGCACAACCTCTGATCTGCAGTTAACTGTGAGTAAACGTGCTTATTTCAAGAAAGGACTTGTTCAGAGAGATTAGTCTTCAGGTGTGAACTGGTGTGCCAAAGTTATACAGCAGCAATAAGTCCTAGAGGCTGTATGCAGGTCCCTGGAACACTTTTAGTGGGTGCAGTACATTTGTGGGTAGTGGGTTTGGGGGGGCTTGGGGGGCTCAGCTCCCTAAGTAAGGGAGCTATGCACGTGGGAGCTTTTCTGAACTCCAGCGCAGTGACCCCTAGGGTGGCTGGTTGGTGTCCTGGCATGTCAGGGGGGCCAGTGCACTAAAAATGCTGGCTCCTCCCACGGCCAAATGCCTTGAATTTGGCCGGGGTTTGAGATGGCCGACATAACTTTCCATTATCGCTGAAAAACAAACCCGGCCATCTCAAACCCGGTGAACTCCAAGGCATTTGGCCGGGCTAAACCGTATTATCGAAAAAAAGAGATGGCCGGCCATCTTTTTCGATAATACGGTTCCGACCAGCTGTAGCGCCGCCGCCAACATAGATCGCCGGCGATTTGGCCGGCGACGTTCGATTATGCCCCTCAATGGCATCTAGATCCTTTTCCTGGTTCGGGTTCCTCTTTCCCACATGATCACTTTGCACTTGCTCACATTAAATGTCATCTATCATTTGGATGTTCAGTCTCCCAATCTCATAAGTTCCTCTTGCGATTTAACAACTTTGAATAACGTCGTCTCTATTGACTCAAACACATGATTCACATTTTAATGGCCTTTTCACTAAGCCACTAATGCATGCTTTCCGTAGGTTGTCTCTATTGACTCAAACAAGTGATTCACATTATAATGGCCCTTTTAACTAAGCTGCAGTAAGCACTAATGCATGCTTTCCATAGGTTAAAACACACTACCATGGGACACGCTGTGTCCTGCAATAGTTTTTGTATGTGTGCACGCTGCCCACGGACCAAAAATTAGTTTTTATATTTTAGCAGGGTCTGGGGGGTGGACAGTAGATGTGTTCTGTGTTAATCGGTTAGCACAGCTACATTGCTGTGGGCTAACTGATTAGCATGTAGTTAGCATATGAGCCCTTACTGCCTAGAAATTAGGGGACCCTTTTACAAACGCCAAATTGGAACTACTTTGTAAAAGGACTCCTTAAATGTGTGCCCTATTTTCATCTGAAAATTCATCTTACTTAAGGAGCTTAAAAGTTATGCTTACAAATTTAGGCCTGACATTTACCCTAAATCCACCCCTGTTGCCACCCACTTCTTGCTCCTAAATTTAAGAGCTCAGTGAAATTTTGAGTACAAATTTATGCACTGAGCCCTAGTAAAATTTTCAAAGAAGCCAATTTATGAGCATAACTCTGAAAGTTAGGAGCACAAATCTTTTGACTATCATGACCTTAAATCTGAGTTGACCTTTATAGTTGACTCACTTTCCCCAGGTACAAAAACTTAGGGTCCTGTTTACAAAAGTGCGTGATATCACTGCTATGGTAGTAAGCTTGCAGGTGACATTCAAACTCTCTTACCTGAAGAATCAAAATGGTTTTCAAAACAAGATCTCAGTGACCAACATTTCCTTTAAACTAATTATTAGCTTGAAAATAGGGGCCAAACCATAGGGCATAAGCCTTTGTGTTCATTTAAAAATCTTCCTAGGAAGGGAAGACTTTCAGGCTTATTTTCGAAAGAGAAGGGCGCCCATCTTTTGACACAAATCGGAAGATGGGCGTCCTTCTCCCAGGGGCACCCAAATTGGCATAACCGAAAGCCGATTTTGGGCATCCTCAACTGCTTTATGCCGTGGGCACGACCAAAGTTCACGGGGGCGTGTCGGAAGCATAGCAAACGCGGGACTGGGGTGTGCTTAACACATGGGCGTCCTTGGCTGAAAAATGGAAAAAAGAAGGGCGTCCCTGACAAGCACTTGGCCGACTTTACTTGGTCCATTTTTTCTTGCAACCAAGCCTCAAAAAGGTGCCCGAACTGACCAGATGGCCACCGGAGGGAATCGGGGATGACCTCCCCTTACACCCCAACTGGTCACTAACCCCTTCCTACTCTAAAAAAACAAACAAAAAAAAAAACTTTACAAATATTATTTGCCAGCCTCAAATGTCATAACCAGCTCCCTGGCAGCAGTATGTAGGTCCCTGGAGCAGTTTTAGTGAGTGCAGTGCACTTCAGGCAGGCGGACCCAGGCCCATCCCCCCCTACCTGTTACACTTCTGGTGGTAAATGTGAGCCCTTCAAAACCCACCACAAACCCATTGTACCCACATGTAGGTGCCCCCCTTCACCCCTTAGGGCTATGGTAGTGTTGTACAGTTGTGGGGAGTGGGTTTTGCACCTGGGAGCAATTTGTGAAGTCCACTGCAGTGCCCCTTAGGTTGCCCAGTTGGTGTCCTGGCATGTCAGGGGGACCAGTGCACTATGAATGCTGGCTCCTCCCACGACCAAATGGCTTGCATTTGGTCGTTTCTGAGATGGGCGACCTCGGTTTCCATTATCGCTGAAAACCAGGGACGACCATCTCTAAGGTTGACCTAAATGTTGAGATTTGGGCGTCTCCGACCGTATTATCGAAACGAAAGATGGACGCCCATCTTGTTTTGATAATACAGGTTTCTCTGCCCCTCCGTGTGGATGTCCTGTGAGGATGCCCTCAGGAAACTTGGGCGCCCCGTTCGATTATGCCCCTCCACGTGTCTATAATGCAGTTTATTGAAGGATAAAGAGGAATATGAAGTTAGCTGTTGGTCTCAGACTGAATCAAGTCCATTGCTATTTTATTAAAAACAGAAAGGAAATATTCTGTCATTTCAAAGATGAACATTTTATTTTTACTTTTTGTCTTGGTCTTTTAGACACAGGAGAGGAGTCTGACATTTCTTTGGTGCTTGTGATCAATGCAATGCTACATAATTGGGGGAGGTGGGGTCTTTTACTAAGCGGTGGTAAGCGCAATACAGGCTTATCACTCATTAAACCGGAAGTACCGCCAGGCTACCACAGCAGCACGGTGATAGTTCCCACCCCCAGCGTGTGCCATTTCCGGAAGTACAAAAATATTTTATATTTTTGCAACCCCGCTGTTTACCCAGTTGTAATCGAGCAGTGTCGCACACTGCCCGGTTACCACCGGGTTAGCACTGGTGGCGGTAAGTGTTCCCGTCCCCCCGAAATGGCCATGTGGCCAGTGCTTCACTTGCCGCACTGCCATTTCTTTTAAAATAATCAGCCTTTTATCCGCTGCGGTAAAAGGGTGCCTCAGTGCGAGTGAAAAACATGCGCTGATGCAAGCGCAGGGCCCCATTTGTCGCAGCTTAGTAAAAGGATCCCTAGGTGTGGCCAGCACTATCTTGAAACAGAAGGATCTACTGGTTACAAAAAAAAACAACAGCTTCTCCAATATAAGTACACAATTATGGAACGCACTGCCTAAAGCTGTGAAAACAATCCACAACCATCTTAACTTCAGGAAATTACTAAAAACCAACTTGTTCAGGAAGGCTTACTCCCCAACATAAATGCCTACATCCTGCAACACAGCAAAACCAAGGATCAGATTGGACACTTATTGATTTATTTTATTTATTTGTTGCATTGGTACCCCACATTTTCCCACCTATTTGCAGGCTCAATGTGGCTTACATAGTACCGTCAAAGGCGTTTGCCCAGTCGGTGGATAACAAATTCAAAGTTGTATAGTGATCGTATGAGGTGTAAGTGGAGGGTCAGAATGGATGAAGATTGCGTGATGTCCTGTTCAATCATAGTCATGCTGTGTTGGTAGGTGAAGAGGGTTACTTGGGGTCGTTGGGGTAGGCCTTTTTGAAGAGGTTGGTTTTTAGTGATTTCCTGAATTTCAAGTGGTCATGGATTGTTTTCACAGATTTTGGGAGCCCATTCCATAGTTGTGCGCTTATGTAGGAGAAGCCGGCTGCGTAAGTTGTTTTGCATTTCAGTCCTTTGCAATTTGGGTAGTGTAGGTTTAGGTAGGATCTTGACGATCTGACTTTGTTTCTTATTGGTAAGTCTATAAGGTCTGTCATGTATCCTGGGACTACGCCGTACGTGATTTTGTGGACTAAGGTGCAGATTTTGAAGATGATCCGTTCTTTGATTTGGGAGCCAATGCAACTTTTCTTGGAGGGGTTTGGCACTTTCGAAGCGTGTTTTGCTGAATATCAGCCTGGGCGGTCTGGAGCTTTTTTATGAGTTGCTCTTTGCAGCCCATGTAGATTCCGTTGCAATAATCTGCATGGCTTATAACCCTCCCCACTTTTAATCCCTTTGTGCTTTGTAACACTTGATCCTCGTCCGTTCACTACTCTAGTTTGTATTTGTTTTCTACCGGATTGGCGTTGCCTTACGGTACTATGTAAGCCACACTGAGCCTGCAACTTAGTGGGAAAATGTGGGGTACAAATGTGTTAAATAAATAAATAAATAAAATCTCTGCATACTTTCTGTAGTCATTGGCAGCTGCCATCTAGTACATAATGAAATTGGCAGGCAGAATCTCGGTAGCCTTAATGTAAGGCTAACAGATGGACGTGAACAGGGGAATGCCAGATCTTTTTTTGTATATGCAGCAGCTCTAGGTAACAGAAGCTTGATTCTCATCCATAAATGTCAAAATATCAGTTGCACAGACCTTGTAACATAATATACTATTGCCATGTTAGCTTGTAGTGATATTAACTTTGGAAAGCATAGATTCCAAATCTATAAAAAAATCTAATTCTTGGCACTAGCAAGTCACGTTTGGTGGTCCAATGAGAGAAACAAAAATATGTTTGTAATCTTGTTGGTCCAAGAAAAAGGATTCGTTGGAAGCTCTGAATCTTTCACATAAAAAGATAAGGGTGGTCAATCTCTTAGTTCCTTTCGTGCATCTCTGTACATCGGGTAACAAGCTGGAAAGACCTTGGAACATTTATAACTTTTATTCGGCAAAAGAATCCGAAAGTTAGCAGCTTTCAGGTATTGTAACCGAGAGGCCCTTTTACAAAGCCGCGGGAGGGCTAACTCACGGGTAGTGCATGCCAAATCGGCACCGGAGTAGTGTGTGTGCCCAGCGCTAATTCTGAGTTTAGCGCATGTTGAATCCCGCGGTAGAAAATATTTTTCTGTTTTCTACCACAAGGGGCATCGTAGCAATGTTGGCGTGTGCTCCATGGTGACCGTGCAGGTAGTACGTGAGCCCTTACTGATAGGTCAATGGCTGGCAGTAAGGGCTCAGACCGTAAATAGGCGCACACTAGTTTTAATTTTTGCGCATGTCCATTTCATGACCCATTAAAAAAGGAATTTTTCCCAGCCTTGGTAAAAAGTGGCTCGGCGTACACCAAAAAGACGCACCTACACTACCACAGGCCACTTTTTACTGTGGCTTTGTAAAAGGACCCCTAGGCGACTCTGAGGCTAGCTCACCCTGCAATTATGCAGAGTGTAGGGAAGGCTAAAATAGGACATTATCTTGAACGTTGACTTCACATATCATACTGTAGGGCCCTTTTACAAAGCGGCGGTAAGCCCAACGTGGGCTTACCGCTCGCTAAAAAGGAAGTATCGCTTGGCTACCGCAGCAGCTCGGTGGTAGTTCCCACCCGCAGCGTGCCTTCATATCTGACGCTACAAAAATGTTTTTATTTTTGTAGCACCGGTGTGTACCCAGCAGTAATTGGGCAGTGCAGTGCGCTGGCCGATTATCACCAAGTTAGAGTGGGAGCCCTTACCGCCACCTCAATGGGTGGCAGTAAGAGCTCACCACAAGCACCCTCCCCCTGAAATGGCCACACATCAAGTGCTTCATTTACCACACAGCCATTTCCTGAAGAAAAGAAAGACCTACCTTTTACCCGCTGTGGTAAAATATCAAAAACACGTGCCGACGCCAGCACAGGCCCCCTTTTCCCGCAGCTTGGTAAAAGGGGACCTGTATGATTAAGCTATGCTGTGGCAAGCTTGATGGACAGACTGGCTGGACCATAGAGATCTTCATCTGCCATCATTTACTATGGGGCCCTTTTACTACGCCGAGTAGGCACCTACGTGCCCCCAACACACGCCGAATTGGAGTTACCGCCCAGTTACCATGTGGCCTTTATTGTAATTTCAATTTTAGCGCACACCCGCACGGAGGTGAGAGGCGCTGTCAGGTCAGTGCAGGGGGCCCGATACGGAGGAGGGCGGGAGCGGCGGCGGGGATGGGGGGGAGGGTGGAGGTTGGTGCGCGCGATGTTCGTTTCCAGGCTCCAGCGGCAGTGTCTGACAGTCCAACTCCATTTCCCTCTCTGTTCCGCCCTCTGATGTCATCACGTCTTGACGCGAGGGCGGGACAGAGAGGGAAGTCTCTACTACGCATTTGCTGGTGAGTCGGTCACTTGACATTTATATGTTTGATAAAACAGGTCTAGACCAAAATTGAAAACTTATTGCCCTGGATATTTTTGTTTTGTTCCATTATGGCAGAAAAACGTGCAAGTATTAAGAATGCCCAGATCCTGCCCTTAACACACCTCCGACATGCCCCCTTGTGATTTGAACGAACTTCTGACGGACTTCATAGAGAAATGTCTCTCTCAATGAAGTTACTTTGGATCTCATTTTCTCATTTGAAAATGAGCTCCATAGTAACCTGTGGAACTTTGTAAGTCTAAGTGCTTTGAAAATGTGCCCAATGTGTCATTGTATACGTGTACATTGCCAAGAGCCAGAAACAAATTATAAAAATGTAATCCTGAACGAAGCAACAAGTAAAAACTTACTAGTCATTTTGAATTTCATTTGTGGGATATTACTATGTTCTATTTATTTGATTTCTGAATGAATTGCAAGACATCTGTAAGAAGCAACTCATGCAACGCAGTAGATCTGTTTCTCCTTTACCTTCCTTACAAATTCATACTGATTCAGGGTAGATGACAGTAGGTTCCATTACAAGCACTTAAATTCACAATAGCATGACATGGTTCACAAGCTCCTTCTTGAACTGAATTCAGCTACAGCTAACACATGAACAAATGCCTATTATGACCCCAACATAAGACTACTTCCTTGAATACATAAAAGGAGGCTTCATTTCACAACAGGTAAAATGTGCAAAAGCCAAATGAAATGGGGACTCGGGAAGAACGTTTTCAGTGCCAGCTGTTAATAATTTAGAAATCAAAGCAACAGAATCATGAAAGATGAGGAGAGAAAATGATACTAAAGGGAAAGCCAATTGCATTATAAGAAACCATTTCTGCATATGAAGACTTTTATTTATCACCTGAACATCATGGGGTTAGCAACTTGAGGGTATAGTTATTTTACATGCTCAAATAGGTGCTTATTTATTAGGATTTATTTACCGCCTTTTTGAAGGAATTCACTCAAGGTGGTGTACGGTAAAAATAGAACAAACATGAGCAATAGACAAATACAGCAGTAAAAATATTCAAATAACAATGCAAAGTATGACATGGTATGCTACCTACAATGTCAATATGATCGCCTAAGAGGTGCTATGGGCACGTTAGTGTTTTTAACACGTGTAAATGGTTTAAGCGCATTAAACGCTAACGCACCCATAGCAATGTATAGGAACATTAGCGTTTAATGCGCCTTAAATTTGCAGGCACGTTAAAAATGCTAACGCACCTTAGTAAACATACCCCTATATGTAATAAAACATTTTAATTGATAGTGAAGGGTAAAGCAAAGATGTAACATATAGATAGGTAAGAGAATAAGAAGAGTTAGAAAGTAGATGACTGATTTCATGAAAGTTGCACACGTCAGAGAGATGGTTAAATATTATCTCAGCTAACGTAGGAGTGGATATATAAAAGTGCTTATAAAGTGCTTGAGGGCATATATACATATTTTTTTTAATTGGATATATTAACTGCCTTTATGAAGAGATTCACCCTCATTTGGAGTAGTGCGTGTAGTTCTGGAGACCGCACCTACGGAAAGATATAAACAGGATGGAGACGGTCCAGAGGGTGGCTACGACAGGGGTGTAGCCAGACAGCAGATTTTGGGTGGGCCTAGGCAAGAAGTGGGTGGGCACCAAGTGTTTTCCACCCCACCAAAAAAATATCTCAGCTGGTGGAAAAATGCTTCTCTCCACCTTGGCAGTCTGCAGCAGGCAGGCGCTGAAAACTGAGTATGTGCAAGTGCTGATATTGTGGAGAGTAGCGTTTTTGTTACCATCAGGGGAAAGTCTTCAGCTAGCAGAGATTGGGATCCCCACCAGCTACTGTTAAATGTGTATTACTGTTGGGTGGGCCTGAGCCCTATGTGGGTGGGCCCTGGCCCACCCCAGCCCATCTGTGGCTACACCACTGGGCTACGAAATTAGTAAGCGGTCTTGAATGCAAAAATTATAGGGACAGACTTATGAACTTCAACATGTATATGCTGGAAGAGAGGAGGGAGAGAGGAGACATGATAGAAACATTTAAATATCTCAAGGGCATTTGTGTACAGGAAGAGAGCCTTTTCCAAATGAAGGAGAGCTCTGGAATGAGGGGACATATGACAAACATAAGAGTGAATAAGCTTAGGAGTAACCTAAGGAAGTATTATTTCACAGAAAGGGTGGTGGAGGCGTGGAATGGCCTCCCGGTGGAGGTGGTGGAGTCAAGGACTGTTCCAGAATTTAAAAAGGCATGGATAAGCATGTGGGATTGCTTAGGAACAGGAAGAATTAGGGGTTACAGAGGATGGGCAGACTGGATGGATCATATGGCCTTTATCTGCCATCATATTTCTATGTTTCTATAAAACTAAGGAGCACTTCTACGAAGGCGCAGTAGGGCTACCGCACAGCAAAACAGCACTACCGCTGGCTGTCCACACAGTAGTTCTATTTTTGCCGCGCACCATTTTCTGCAGTAGAAAGTATTTTTTTATTTTCTACCGCGGGGGCATTCCCAGCAGTAATTGGCCACATTGCCGCATGCTGCCTGATTACTGTATGTTTAGCGAATGAGCCCTTACCGCCTTCTAAATAGGTGGCGGTTAAGGGTTCAGGAAGTAAATGGCCGCATGCTAATTTTAATATTAGCAGACAGTCATTTAATGCTCCATTTTTTAAAAAGGCCTTTTTCCTGCCCTGGTAGAAAGTGGCGTAGCGCATGCCAATTTCATGTGCCAAAACTAGTGCGGGCCATTTTTTACCGTGGCTTAGTAAAAGGACCCCTTAGTTTTGTTAACATCAAAACAATAGCAAAATGACCAAATATAACCATAAATACAATAAGGGGTCCTTTTACTAAAGCACCCTAAAAGGTGGCATCTGCTACCTTAAGCGCATAGGTTTACTACGCACCACGGCCACCTTTAGGACGCCAGTAAAATGACCACATGCTAATTTCCCTGATTAGCACAGGCACGCCTACTTTCTGAGGAATTAGCACGTGCTGAGCGGGAAACTTCCATGAGATGCCTAAGGGGCCTTTTTACTAAGCCGTCTAGGTGCCTACACGCACACAACACACCTCAATCTGGAACTACTGCCCGGCTACCACGCAGCCCGGGCGGTAATTCCAATTTTTACGCCCATCCGCTACACATGTCCATAAATATTTTTTTATTTTCAGACTCATGGCGCTAACCGGGCAGTAATCAGCTGTGTACACATGTTGGCGATTACCGCCCGGTTAACGCGTGAGACCTTACCGTTAAGCGAATGGGTGGCGGTAAGGTCTCAGACCCAAAATGGGCGAACGCCAATTTTTATTTTGCCGCATTTCTGTTTTTGCCCCCCCCCCCCAAAAAAAGGCCTTTTTTTTACAGGCGCGCTGAAAAATGGATCTGCGCTAAGGACCCCTAAGAAAGGTAACTTGGAAACAGCAAATTAAAACCAAATAATAGGACTGCCATGAAACAGTCCGAAAAATATACACATTTAACAGCACTGCAGAACAACCACAGAACAAAAATATGATAAATGTCAATACAATACAGATAAATAATAGCAGCCAGAACATTTTTTTCATGTCGTTTCTGGGAATGTTTATTGCCATCATTTTCACTGGCTATAAATTTGTTTTTTTGGTCTTGGGGGCTGTCATGGGGCCCAATAACCCCTGCCAGTTTTGCACTCACACTTTTGAAAGAAGACGCACCATTTGGAAAAAGGGCTCAATCTTTCTTAAACAGTGTATGCTCTTTTCCTGATAGCATGTGCACGCTCAGTGTTACACACACATACGATGGTTCTCCATAAGCAATGACGCACTATCAGGAAAAGACTACACCCTTTTCCCGCTCTTTCAAAAGAGTGTACACTAATATTGGTAAATGAAAAACACACATTTTTATGGTTTTATTCTGCTCATCTTCAGGTTTTAATGACATGCAATGATGTAGGATATATTGTTGACATTTCCTATTGCATTGCATATGACAATTCATCTTTAATAAGTAGGCAATATGAAAATATAGGGCCTGATATTTAAAAGCATTCATCCAAGTTGCAGCATCTGCTACCCAGAGAAATGCCACTCTCTGGGGTCAGTCACTGATTTTCAGCTTCAATACCTGGATAATGCCGCTCAAACTCTGCAGACTGCCCCGGAAACCTTGGTGGAGCTAGAAAATATCCAGATAGTGGCAATATTAACTGTTAATATTTGGATTTCTTCCCTGATAATTAAGGAGAGCACATATTGCTGTTATCCAGATAATAATGGTGGTGGTTGGTGGCAAATGCCTCCGCCTAAATTTACCCCAGAAGCAATCATATTCTATAATTATGTGTGTAACTCAAAACCACACCCCCAATCTGACCCAAAAAACCCATGATGCTCCCATTTCCATGCCCCCTTTTTTAAGACATGCATATATTTTAGGCACAGATCCTGCGCCATAATGTATGTGCATTAGTCCCAATTAAATCTAATTAGTGCCAATAATTGCTTGCTAAAATTCAAATTATCGACACTAATTGGCTCGTTATCCTATTAATTTCTGCACCTAAATCAGGGGAATGTCTAAATTTGTGCACAAATTTTGGCAACTTTTATGGAATCAACAGCTAAGGGCCAGATTCTATAACTGGTGCAGAAAATTTGGCACCAATAAAATCTGGGCACTTTGGGATGAGCGTTGAGTGTCGAATTCAACACTCAACTCTGGGCACCAAATTCAGCACTCAACTTTGCCTGCAAGGACTTATGCCAGCTCAAACCTGGTGTAAATCCAGGCGTGCAAATTGTGCGTGGATCCCCAATATTCTGTAACACTGTGCACATCTTTTGTGAATGCCCTTAACATGCCCCGCCTCCCCCCATGGCCACACTACTTTTCAGTTGCGAATGATCTAATTTAGATGCCCACTGTTACAGAATAGCATGTTGCCAGAACAGCAGCCAAAATAATTAGTGCCAGTTAAGTGCTTGTTAGCACCAATAATTAAATCATTGGAGCCCATTAACTAAGGGCCCCTTTTACCAAGCTGCGGCAAAGAGGGACCAGCGCTGGCGCGTGTTTTACACGTGTGCCGAGGCCCCCTTTTACTGCAGCTGGTAATAGAGAAATCTTGCTTTCCTACAGGAAATGGCCAGGGAGCAAGTAAAGCACTTGCGGCATGGCCATTTTAGGGGGGAGCCCTTACCGCCATCCATTGAGGTGGCAGTAAGGGTACTCGCGTTAACCCGTCGCTATAAAAAATAAATACATTTTTGTAGCGCCAGAAATGACAGCATGCTAGGAGTGGGAAGTACTGCCAGGCTGCTGCGGTAGCCCGGCGGTACTTCCTGTATAGCGAGCAGTAAGCCCACCTTGAGCTTACAACCACTTAGCAAAAGGAGCCCTAATTATTATAGGCATCAAGCTGGGATCTTTACCCAATTTTGGGTGCCCAAATTTGGGTGACCTTTATATAAGGTTACCATATGTCCGGATTTACCCAGACATGTCCTCTTTTTGAGGACATGTCCGGGCAACCGCCCGCCCACCAGCCTGCCCGTTTGTCCAGAACTCTGGACAAACGGGCAAATTGCTAGCCTCCCCTCCACTTACTTACTACTGCCCTGGTGGTCTAGTGACCTCTTCCGCCTTCGGGGCAGGAAAGAGCCCCCTGTTTCCTGCCCGGAGCGCTGCCCTGCATGCATCCTTCCTGTTGTGATCTCGGTGCCAATTCAAAATGGCCACCAAGAGTTGAAGTGACCTCGCGAGACTTCAACTCTTGGCGGCCATTTTGAATTGGCGCCAAGCATCAGCAACAGGAAGGATGCATGCAGGGCAGTGCTCTGGGCAGGAAAGAGGGGGTTCTTTCCTGCCTCGAAGAGGTCACTAGACAACCAGGGCAGTAGTAAGGTAAGGGGAGGGAGGCTGACGGGGTGTGTGACGGGGAGAGAGGAAAATGTGACAGGGGGCAGAGCGAGGGCGTGAAAGGGGTGAGGCGGGCGTGAAAGGGGGCGGGGTGGGTGTGTAGTGGGGGCGGGGCATGTGTCCTCCTTTTTGGGGGACAAAATATGGTAACCCTACCTTTATAGAATCTGGGGGTAAGTGACTTACACATGCCAATTACAAATAGTGCCTAGCACTTACAAAAATTTCAATTATTTGCATCAATCACGGGCATAAGTGCAAGTATTCTGCTACATATACTTTGCTATTGGCACTTAAATTTAGGGACCAGCTTATAGAATTTTAATATGACGTAAAATCTATATTCAATACTTATGTGGTTTAGTAAATTGTCTCCTATAACATGTATTGCTCGGCGGTAATAAAAACTTACAGAGTACTTCTACAAAGCAGAATGTGTCTTTCTTGATTCAAGATCACAGAATGTTCCCTTTTCTCCCAACTTAAAGCTGTCATTTTTACTGAGCTATAAATTAAACGGATAAGTTCCCCACTGAAGGTAGCTTCTGCACCTTATAAAATGGATTTATTTCCACCTGTTCATAAAGTACCGTAGCTTACTTACAGCCTAATATCTTTCTGGCTGAAATACTGCTGCAGCTTACTGGCATCAATAATGAAATCTAGAACAAAGAAATGTATTATTTCTGTACTTGTTATAGAAGTTGTAGATTTTCCTGATTTTGAATAAATTCAGTCTGCAGAAGGGATGTGCTGTTAATATGTGCATGGCTTATGATGTAATTGGTATATTACATGCTTTGCGGGGGGAGGGGGAGTTACCAGTGTGGACTACTATTAAGATGGGTTATTTTACTGTTGTATTGTGTTGTATTGTAACACTTTTACCCCGCGCTTTCCCACTTATTAGCAGGCTCAATGCGGCTTACATAATATATAATAGGTTTACAAGAAAACACAAACAGGATAAAACAGCTAAACATAGTAAATAAAGAGGTGAACAATAAAAGTGCATAAGGGGTAAGGGAGGAAGGTGGTAGAGGAGGAAGTGGGAAGAGTATATAAATTGGGATAGTGTGTTAATCACAGTTCTTAGTAACTAGGTCTCAGTGCACAAAATGGGACCTGTAGTAAAATAGCATGAGTTAGTGGTAAAATATGTGCACATTTTGGGCCCTGCTTACTAAAGTGCTTTACAGGCTCATTTTCGAAAGAGAAGGACGTCCATCTTTCGGCATAAATCGGAAGCTGGACGTCCTTCTCCCAGAGACGTCCAATTCGGTATAATCGAAACCCGATTTTGGACGTCTCCAACTGCAGTCCGTCGTAAGGACATCCAAAGTTCAAGGGGGCGTGGTGGAGGCGTAGCTGAGGTGAGACTTGGGCGTGCTTAACACTTGGACGTCTTTGACCCATAATCGAAAAAAACAAGGATGTCCCTGACGAACATTTGGACGTTTTCACCCGGACCTGATTTTCTTACGAATAAGGCACAAAAAAGTACCCGAAATGACCAGATGACCACTGAAGAGAATCGGGGATGACCTCCAGTTACTCCCCCAGTGGTCACTAACCCCCTCCCACCCTCAAAAAACATCTTTAAAAATATGTCGTGCCAGCCTCTATGCTAGCCTCAGATGTCATACTCAGGTCCATGACAGTGCATGAAGGTCCCAGGAGCAATTTTAGTGGGTATGGCAGTGCACTTCAGACAGGCGGACCCAAGCCCATACCCCCCCCCCCCCCACCTGTTACATTTGTGGAGGAAACAGCGAGCTCTCCAAAACCCACCACACACCCACTGTACCCACATCTAGGTGTCCCCCTTCACCCATAAGAGCTATGTGTACAGTTGTGGGTAGTGGGGGCTGGGGGGCTCCGCACACAAGGTAAGGGAGCTATGTTCCTGGGAATATTTTATGAAGTCCACTGCAGTACCCCCTAGGGTGCCCAGTTGGCGTCCTGGCATGTCAGGGGGACCAGTGCACTACAATTGCTGGCTCCTCCCATGACCAAATGGCTTGCATTTGGACATTTTTGACATGGACGTCTTTGGTTTCAAATCGATGTTTAGGGTGAAAACTTCCAACCAATCAATAGGACTTAACCACTAAATTAGATACAAGCACTACTTCACATTCAAATAATGGTCATAACAACGTGGCAGTGATTTCTTTATGGTGGAGGAAAAAGCCTCTGTATCCCCAGATATGCCTTGAAAGTTGTGTTCATATATGCTAATTAAAGCCAATTAGTACTGCTAATTGGTTAAGTACCAATTATTGGCGCTGGTTGGCTTCTTAATTAAGTTGTGCATGTAATTTTTTCGGCTATTTGACTTGGCATACTACAGTTGACAGAGAGGTTTGTGCAGCGGTGTATTGTATGCGATATCTCTGTTAAATACAATTGACTGTGAGTCATCTGTTTTACCAATTTTCTTGCATCAAAGATCAATAGACCCCTGACGCAGGCCGTCACGGCCGAAACACGATTCTTGTCAGGTTGTTTTTATTGATTTAAATAAAGACCTTGTTTAGGAAACACCACTTGTGAGAGGACTTCTTTTGGATCCACTGTTCGTCTTCTTTGACGTGCGTGTAATTTGGCCACGCGGCCAAATTAGTTCTCACAAGTTAAGGCGTCATATATAGAATTATGGGGTTAGTGCAGAAAATGCCCACTTTCTGCTCCCCTCACAGATAAAATGTTTACATTCTTTTGGGAACTGTTACTTACTACAGGATGCCTTTCTAAGCTATGGGGGTCCTTTTATGAAGCTGCGTCAATAGTGGGCCTGCACTGGCGTGGGCACATGTTTATGACATGTGCCGAGGCCCCCTTTTATGGCAGCAGGTAAAAGGGAGGTCTTCCTTTTTCAAAAGAAATGGAGGTGCGGCAAGTGAAGCATTTGCCACATGGCCACTTCGGAGGGGATCTCTTACCACCACCTGTTGAGGTGGTGCTAAGGGCTCCTGCACTAACCCGGCGGTACCTGGGCAGCAAGCAGCACTGCCCGATTACTGCCAGGTACACACCGAAGCTACAAAAATAAAAATGGAAATGGCATGCACTGGGGGAGGGAAGCTACCACCAGGCTGCTGCGGTAGCCCAGTAGTACTTCCGTTTTAGCACGTTAGAAGTTCAGCGCACATCGTTACAGAATACGCTTAGTGAGTAGTGTGCCTAAATTCTAATCAATGCTAATTAATGCTTGTTAAGTGCTGTTATCAGTGCTCATTAGCTTATCAAGCTTGTTAAGTTACATGCATTGTTATAGAATCTGCGCCAATTTTGGCGCAGATCTCTAGGTGCCCTATATAGAATCCTGGGGGAAGTGTATTCTGTAAACTGGTGCGTGTAAATTCTAATGCGTAGATCTGAAAAGGGGACATGGCCATGGGAGGGGCATGGACAGGTCATGGGCATTCCTAGAAACTACACACACTGTTATAGAATATGCCTGATCTACGCCTAAGTTAGGTGTGGGAATTTACACAAGGTTTAAGTTGGTGTAAATTGTCGTGCCTAAATTTAGTTGTGTGTCTGGGTACTATGCATAGTCTATAAACTGCACCTAACATTAGGCGCGGTTTACAGAATAGCGCTAAGCATGTTTTTTTATCCACCTTAATTTTTTGACGCAATATATAGAATCTAGTCCTGTATGTGTACTGTTAATAGAAATTAAATGACATGTTAAGTGGGATAGTTAACAATCATACACTACGTACATTTTTCAGAGTATTTTGACTTTTCATTTTGTTTTTAACATAACTTGGGAGAAGGAAGGTGCCAACCAATTACCCTTGGAGAAGCTCTGTATATTTTGTAAGGGTCACTGATCAGTTTCTGGTGCCTTTCAGGACACTGATAGTTCTTGAAAGGAAATTTGAACGTCATCAGTCCAGTTTAATTGACTTTAATACTTCTTTGGACAGTCAAATATAACTACTGTGTACGGGGTTTTCAGACATTACATAAACTCAAACAATGGACTGTCTGGAATTTCAGCCATATTAGCAAACCCAAGAAACACTTTTCCCTTTGTAGCAATGAGCTGTTTAAATATCACTACACTGATATAGAGGTTTTCTTCCTTAGGGATTCTCAGAAAGGGATAGCAATGTAAATTATTAACAAGCCAATTATGTATGGTTATAATTTCACCCTTTCAAGTAAAGGTAATTTGATAGAGACTCAAGAATTAACTCTTAACAGCCTGATTCACTAAGGCAGCTCCTCCCATTCTGTGTCTAGAGGAATAATTGTTAATGAATTAGTTCTCAAGGGGACTCTGAATACATTCAAAATTTGCCAGGACCACAGTTAGGTTGCCTGAGTTACTGTATTTATTTCAAAATAAAAACTGCAAACCAAAATTGTACCAATGTTATCAAATTAAAGATTAACTTTAAAATAGTTTAATTTGACTTCATTCTATTTTGTGTTTTTTTGACAGGGCAACTATCAAACAAGAAGAGATGCCACACGGTATAAAAACTGTGTCAGATCTTTACAACAAAGATGAAAATAAAATCCTGTTTTCTGGTTGAGTCAACAAATGGAGATTTTACTGAGAGGGCTCTGCTATCCACAGAATGGAAACAGAACTCATGCATATATTAATAACACATTTAGGGCCCTGTGTACTAAGGCACATCAGAGTTTTTAACATGCCTACAATGAGCATGTGCGCTGTGTAGGTGCCTATAAGGAAATTGTAGGCGCATACACTGTTAATGCGCATACATGGTTAACGTGCGTTAAAAATGCTAACATGCCTATAACGCAGCTTAGTAAATACTAAGTCACGTAGGTGCCTATCCTGCTTATTTTCGAAAGAGAAGGGCGCCCATCTTCCGACACAAATCGGGAGATGGGCGCCCTTCTCTCAGGTGCGGCCAAATCGACATAATCGAAAGCCGATTTTGGCTGCATTCAACTGCAGTCCGTCGCAGGGCCGGCCAAAGTTTAAGGGAGCATGTCGGCAGTGTACCGAAGGCGGGACGGGGGCGTGGTTAACACATGGGCGCCCTCGGCCAATAATGGAAAAAAGAAGGCCGGCCCTGACGAGCATTTGGCCGACTTTACTTGGTCCATTTATTTTCAGGACCAAGCCTCAAAATAAAGCTGTGGCGAGTGGTTAGAGCACCAGAGGTGGCGGGTTCAAATCCCACTAATAGTTTTGTTAAAATTGGAGTAATTATTATTTTCTCCCCGTTTTTATTTATTTAAACATTTGTTATTTGCCATTCATGAACCTTTTCAAGACTAACAACTTCCAAACTGCACAACACATTAGCAGAAGCAGCATCGGAGCCTGTGATTTTTTAAATAAAGCTTCGCTTTAAAAAAACGTCCATTTTGTGCGTCCTCCCCCGCAATAATAAAAACATATTATAAAGGCGTATTTGGCATGCGCAGAGCAGCCAGCATAATGCTTTGCTGCTCTGCGCATGCTTGACCGGCCGATTCTCCGACTGTTTGAAAAAGGAATAGAGAATGCAAGTGAGCTACAACGAGTAGCTCATTTGCATTCCCTTTCCTTGATGCATAGCCGCTCCCTACCGATTCGCTATGGAATTCGGTACGGAACGGCTCTAAGGTCGACTTTAGTTGCCTCTTTTCTGCCCTGTTTTGCCTGTCTCGTTGTGTCTTGCCTTGTCTCATTCAGTCTAGTCCTGTCTGGATCCTGTCCTTGCCTTGTCCTTGTCTTGCCCTTTTCTGGACCCAGTTTTAATGTAGTTCTGTATCTTGCCTTGCCTTGTATTGCCTGGGTCTCTCGCCCAGTTTTAATCTAGTTCTGAGTCTTGCCTTGTCCTGTCTGGGTTCCAGTTCTAGCCCTTTTGCCTTGTTTCCCTTGTCTCACCTGGATCCAGTTCTTGTCTTGTCCCTTGTGCCTTGTTACCTCTGTTCTGCCTTGGTTTATTCTAGTCCAGTCTGTTCTGATTCCTGCCTGTGCCAGCCCAGGTGACTTGTCTGCCAAAGCTCCGGCTTTGGTCCAAGGACTCACTATTCCTGACATTTGTGACAGTAAAATCCAATTAAAAGCCAATCAGTGCCACTAATTGGTTGTTAGCCACCAATTATTGGTGCTCATTGGCATGTTAATTAAGTTGTGAATGCAATTTGGCCATGTGGCCAAATTAACATACACAACTTAAGGCGCCATATATAGAATTTGGGGGACTGTGACTTTTCTTACTCCCTCCAGTGAAGAACTACTCAATTGTAGCACCTTTCTGTAACCTGGATGTGCCAAGTACCAGGTTTTATAAAAAGGACGTCCATTTTTTTTTGGATATGAACACCTCTTCCCCTTTTGCAATCAGAAATGGATGGCTATCTTTAGGCCTCTCCCTAGTCCCACCCGAAACACACCCATTCAAGCTCCTTTGCCATATGGATGTACTGCAGTTTTAGATGCCTATATCCTGACTTATAAAAATCGGAATTCGAATGTCCATGCAATATGATCTTTTAAATTCTAGTTTTCAGATGTCCAAAACAGGAATAGAGCTCTTAAAATATCTAACTAAGGGCCCCTTTTACCAAGCTGCAGCAAAAGGGGACCGGCACTGGCGTGTGTTTTACCGCAGCTGGTAAAAGGTAAGTTTCGCTTTCCTACAGGAAACAGCCGGGTGGCAAGTAAAACACTTGCTGCGCAGCCATTTCAGGGAGAGCCCTTACTGACACCCACTGAGGTGGTGGTAAGGGCTCCCGCGTTAACCCAGCGGTAGCCGGGCAGTGCGCGGCACTGTCCGATTACCGCCAGGTGCACTCCGACGCTACAAAAATAAATAAATTTTTGTAGCGCCGGAAATGACGGCACACTTGAGGTGGGAAGTACCACCAGGCTGCCGCAGTAGCCCGGCGGTACTTCCTGTATAGCAAGAGCAGTAAGCCCACGATCGGCTTACCGCCGCTTAGTAAAAGGCTAATAAGCCGCCATTATTTCCTGCACTACAAAAACGTATTTATATTTTGAGGAGCCGGAGTGTACCTGGCGGCAATCAGGCAATGCTGCACGCTGCCCGGTTACCGCTAGGTTAACGCAGGAACCCTTACTGCCACCTCAATGGGTGGCGGTAAGGACTCCCCCCAGAAATGGCTGCACAGCAAGTGCTTTACTTGCTGCCCAGCCATTTCCTGTAGGAAAACGAGACTTCCCGTTTACTAGCTGCGGTAAAAGGGGGCCTCGTCGTGTGTGCAAAACATGTGCTGATGCCAGTGCCGGCCCCCTTTTGCCGCAGCTTGGTAAAAGGGGCCCTACCTGCAGTGGTGTGCTGGAGCAGGCTCTCACGGGCTCGCGAGAGCCGTTTGTTAAGTTTTGAAGAATTTTGGGAGCCTGCTGTTAAAGTAGGCCCTCCATGACTACTTTAACCACTGGCTCCCAAAATGTGGGCTCGGACCCCCACCTCAATTCTCTTTTACTATGCTGGTGGGGATGCTGAGCTTCACCAGCCAAGTGAATAGACTGCTGCTGCTCCCCGCTCCTGATTTCCAGCTCTGAGCAGCAGGCTGGGACTTCTCCTGCATGTGCAAGAAGTCCCAGCTTGCTGCTCAGAGCCAGAAACAAGCAGTGGGGTGTGGTGGCAGTCCATAGCATGCCTATATGAGGTGGAGAGAGAGGGGCATGCGTTTTCCCGCCAGTCCACCCATGCCCCCCCCCCCAAATTGCAGGGCTACCTATGCCAAGAGAGAGAGAGAGCCCCTTGTTAAAAATTTACCAGCACACCCCTGCCTATCTGAATGTATCACAATCAGAGACATTTTAATTTATCATCAATTTGTACCTAACATTTTAAACTCTATTGTCCTATTTTGAATAGATTAGGCGTAGGCACAGATAGAGGAAAATCATTCTGAGGGCCTTAAAAATGAAGCAATATGTGTCTTCAATAATCCTGTGAATTCTAGAATTTTAAGCGTTGTATTAAATCCTGGCCCTTTGTCTTGTGCTTCAATGAAAATATTTATTCTGCTTCTAGCACCAGTTGTTTCAGAATGTGTAACCTGTGCATTTTTGCTGTTAACCAGATATATTTCTGGAAGACAACATGACAGCTTGGAGACAAAACTAGCAGGATTGCAGTGACTAAGCAACAAGACGTTTTAAATTACTCACAGACCTTGAGAGAGAGAGAGAGAGAGAGAGAAAGAGAGATGTTTTCCTTAACAAAGGGAATACAAAGAAGAATTACCAGTGTCCATATCTGTATCATTTTACAGCAAAAGCAAACAGAAATCAGATTCCAGAGATGGACAATTGAAAAAAAAAACCAACATATTTTGATGTTACTTTGATTCACCCTTCAAATTGCTAGTGATTTCTGTCAGTTACTTATGTCAGCTGTGACATATAAAAGGGAAAGGTTAAGATAATCATTTATGTATGAAATAGAAATGGCATCTGCTACCTTTACAATGTGTCTATAACAGACTGTACCTAGAAGTAATAGACACACCTCGAAAGGTTGTTTTGTTTTTTTTAAAGACAGCAAACACCTCGCATCAAGAGTCACATTTGTAATACAATAATGTAGGCTAGACAATGATGGTCGGTGAAATAGGCATGTTGGTGCTTGCTACTGGAATTATTTTTTATAGTTACTTTGCTAATGAGCCTACCATGAGTAGGAAAGCGCGGGGTACAAATGTAACCCAAGAGTAGAGTTTGGACTGAGTTGAGGACAGGGCCTTCTTGAACTCTTAGCTGAGAGTGAGTTTAGAAATCCAGGGGTAAAAGTGGGTTAACACTCTGGGCTCCTTTTACTAAGGTGCGCTAATGGATTTAGCACATGAAAACAATTAGTGCGCGCTAAATTCTAAGAAGTCCATAGGATTAAATGGGCTTCCTAGCATTTAGCGCATGCTAATCATTAGTGTGCGTTAAATGCATTAGCGCACCTTAGTAAAAGGAGCCCTCTGAAACCTAAATACCATTGGGAACACAATTACATTTCATCCATTCCTAAAGCAGGAGGATTAAACCTCTTGATAAGAAGAACAAAACCAAATTCATCCCCAGATGAATGGCGACAGCAAATTCATACTGGAGAGTGTTAGGACTATGCACAGGCAAAACATTTTAAGGTCATTTTTCAAATTTTTATATAACTTTTAGGAGTTTTTTTCTTTTTATTTCACAAATATTTAGAAGCCCCTTTACTGAAGTACTTTAGGTACTTAGGGTCGGATTCAATAAATGGCAAACAAAATTAGGCACCATTAAGAACCACGCTAAGCGCCAATTCTATAAAGGTCACTTAGTGCTAAGAAACCTTTATAGAATAGCGCTTAGAGCAGATTCCTGCACCCAACTTCTTCTTTTTTTTATTTTTTTATTTTTATTGACATCACAATCAATACAACAGTTGTATAATTTTCAAAGTGTGCAACTTCAAATGCGAGGACTTACGTCTTATGAAACCTGGTCTAAATCCTCATGTCCAACTGATGGCAGTTGGGCGCAGAAACCGAAGTATTCTATAACATGGCGGATAAATTCTGGAAATGCTCCTGACCCACCCATACCCCTCCCATGGCCAAACTCACTTTTGAATTGTGCGCTATGAAATTTAGGTGCCCATGTTATAGAATATGGTATAGGGCAGATGTGCGCATAACTCATAATTAGTGCCAATTAAGCCCAATAATTGATTGTTGGCACCTAATTGACTAATTAATTCCCATGCACATCTGGGCTCCACACCCAAATTTGGGTGACTTATAGAATCTAGGGAGGTCAGGGCTTAATTCAGTAAAGGATGTTAAAACTCTGCACCAAAAATATGCATGTTAAGCACAAATTCTGTTAACAGCAATATTGCGCATAATTGCTGTTATAAAATACTAGTACAAGTCCACATTTTGGCACCAACTCTAGGTGCGAGCACTTGCACCATGCTCAAAGACCTGAAGTTGAGTGCCTAGCTAACAGTATTCTGTAATTGCTTGGTATGCCCCTCATCCACCCATTCTCCTCCCATGTCCATGCACCCTTACATTCATGCACAACTTAATTAGTTAAGAAGACAATAAGCGCCAATAATTGCCACTTAACAATCAATTATTGACACCAATTGGCATTAATTAGAATTTACTTGCAGAACTGTTAAGTGTATTCTACAATGTGATGCGGTCATTTCAAAGTTGCATACTTGAAAAGGGGGCATGGCAATGGGAATGGAGTGGGCGGGTTGTGGGTGTTTCTAAAATCTATGTTCGTGGTTATAGAATACACTCAGTCCACGCTTAATTTAGGCATTGACATTTACACCAAGTTTTGCTTGGCGTAACTGCCTGTGACTAAATTTAACATGCAGACGGATGCTCAGCAAATTCTATAAACCATGAGGAAATTTAGGCTTCTTCTATAAAGTACACCTACATGTAGGAATACTTTATAGAATATGCCTAGCCTAGGTGTATTTTGTTTTGGCACCGATTTTTTAGGCATGATGCAAGAGCGTAGCTACGTGGGGCCATGGGGGTATGTGCCCCCACAGATTACACCCTGGTCCCCTCTACATCTGACCCCCCCCCCCCCCGCTGCCGCCCACCCCCTGCATCAGGTACCTTGTTTGCTGGTGGGGGTCCCAAACCTCGCCAGCCGAAGAGTCTTCTTCAGCGCCGGTCGACTCCGGCGCCTTCGTTGTGTGATCATCTCTTTCTGACGCCTTACGTCCTGCACCATGCTTGTAGACCCATGCAGGACGTAAGGCATCAGAAACAGATGATCAGACAACGAAGGCGCTGGAGTCAAGTGGCGCTGAAGAAGACTCTTCGGCTGGTGGGGATTGGGGACCCCCGCCAGCAAACAAGGTACCTGATGCGGGGCTAGGGGGTGGGCAGGTGGCGGTGGAGGGGGGGGTTGCAGTCGCGGTTGCAGTGGCGGGTCCAAAGTGGCGGGGGGGTCGACGGTGGGGGGAGGCGGCTAAACAGTGCCCCCACCTCGGGCTCTGGCCCCCCTCCCGCCGAGGTCTGGCTAGGCCCCTGGCATGATGTATACAATCTAGTCCTAAGGGGGTAATATTCAGTCCACAGCGGTCAACATTTTTTTAAACACTGACAGATACAGACAGAATTAGACATAGATATTCAGTGCTAAGACATGTCTAGACACTGACATAGACTATCTGGCCTAATTGATAGGGTAGTAGCCACCACTGCTTAAGCAAGTCCCAGCTGATATTCGGCCAGGGCTTTCATAAGACAATTATGCAGTGCATGCCCTGGTCAAATATCAGCCAGAGCCCGCATTAAAAAATTGTCAAGTTTCCTTTCAATCCCCTTTTTCACCCACTCCCAACAAGGTCCATAGCCCCGCCCCCCCCAACCCACCCTTGACAAGATCGGATCTCCCTACAGGTCCAGAATATGGAGTAGGCTTGGTAAATGTCTTTTATAGTATAATAGTAACTTGGAATTTCACACAAGGATTCGGGATTATAAACCCAAAAATTCAACAAGGAAAACATCTTAACTAAGGTTCTAGAATACTTTCCCCAGAACTTACAGCGCTAGGAACGTGGCACAATGAAAGTCTTTGGAGTAAATCTCTGGAGCACTTCCAGGAGGAAGACTGAATTTCTGACAACCCCATCCTGATTCATTATGAGACCCGGAGTACTGATTTCAATGGGTAATAACAGAAACTACAAATCCCAAACTGGTCTGTGATTTAAGTTCAAAACCACGACTGGACAAAAAGTCTCCCTTCTAGAACAGGGAATTTGACAGCTCTGCTTAAGCTGCAGTTTGTACTCAAATTTAGCTGAGTCCTTCTACCAACTTACTATTTAAGGGGTCCTTTTCTTAAGGTGCGCAGAAAACTAGCTTGCGGTAGTGTAGGCACAGGTTTCGGGCACGCGCCGATCCATTTTTTAGCGTGCCTGCAAAAAAGGCCTTTTTTTGCTGAAAATGGATGTGCGGCAAAATTAAAATTGACGCGTGTCCATTTTGGGTCTGAGACCTTACCACCAAGCATTGACCTAGCGGTAAAGAATCCAGGCGGTAATGACCTACGTGCGTCAAATGCCACTTGGCGCGCATCCATTACGCCTAGATTCATTGCCGCGTGTCCATTTTGGGTCTGAGACCTTACCACCAACCATTGACCTAGCAGTAAAGAATCCAGGCGGTAATGACCTAAGTGCGTCAAATGCCACTTGGCGCGCGTCCATTACGCGTGCCTGAAAATAAAAATATATTTTTCAGATGCGCGCCAAAAATGTAATTACCACAAGAACCACGCGGTAGTCGGGCGGTAACTCTATTTTGGCGCACATAGGGCACGTGAAGACCTTTACACGGCGTATTAAAAGGGGCCCCTAAATGATTGAGTCAGTCTATCAGTACCTTTACTTTGGCTGGTTCAGTCTGTCACAGAGTCCCTACCCTGGAAATGGACAGCTAGGGACTCCTGAGGCTTGGACACTAAGATGTATGTCTATGTTATAGACATCTGAATGTGGAAAGTGTTTATGATGCCATAGTTGCAGTCTAATTATTTAAAGTGATAAGGCAATCATGTAAAACATTTATTCTCCATTAATGAAAGCCAGTTATCCCAAAGCAGTGAATATAGTATGTAAATGAAGCCATTAATTTCTTCCATTCACTGTCCTTAATTACTTTAACTTTGTTTTTCCTTTACTGTCAAAGTTACTGTTCCCTGGATAAGAATAAAACAATAAGAAAACTATGCAGGCCAATCTGCCTCTGAAAGGTTACCGGGGAGAAATGCTAATTAAGTGATCCATGTCATTCTACTTACATTATGAAAACATAAAGCAGTTTTATATTAATTGTCTCTGGCCTGTGTAATATTACTGACAACACTTGAAGAATTATGAGAAGGAAAGGGCAGCCCTGTTCCATCACCTCCTACAATATGTTTAAAACTAAAAACATAAAATTAAAATGTCAACCTTGTAACAATAATATATTAAATGGTTTTATAATTCCTCCCTGAAGGTCTCAATAAGGCAGCAAATACTGAGCCCACATGGGACATATGTTGTCTTTCTTCAACTTTTTTGTAGTGTCTCACCTCAGTATTTACTTTTTCATGCTTTTGAATTTTATTTTCTTAATTTATTTTTCCTATTTCTGGTATTTTTGTTACATTTTGTTGCATAGTTGTTTTAGGTTGAAAAAAAAAAAAAGGCTTACAAGTCCAGACAAATGAATTTTAAGCATGAGAAAATATCAACCCAAAATCAAACCATTACCAGCATTGCTAAATGGTGAGGTAAAAGATGCCAAACAATGGAAAGTGATCCGAATGAAGAAAATAGGAAAAAGCAAAACAGAATTTGTCAAAATGTTTGCCACAGAGGCAAAAACTAATAATAAAGCCCTTTTTTGAAGCACATTTGAAGAAAAAAGCCTGCAAGGAAGCAAATTAGAGCATTAGGGGGTCCTTTTATGAAGCTGCGGCAAAAGGGGGCCTGTGCTGGTGTTGGCACGCGTTTTTGACGCATGACAAGACCCCCCCCCCCCTTTACCACAGTAGGTAAAAATCAGGTCTCCCTTTTGTTAAAGAATAAAAATAGAAAAAATGATTATTTTAACCATGCAGTAAAAATGACCTTAGAATGCAGGAATGACCCGCATAAGGACGCACTAAGATCACTGTTTACTGCAGTTTAATAAAAAGGCCCCGAAATGTGTGGGTTTTTTTTCCTGGTCATTTCAGGCAAAAAAACAAATGAATGCACATCTCTACAAACTACATTGCAGAAGCAACACGATAAAACTGCAGAGCTAAAAATATTAAATGGCCAGGTAAAATGTTTTCATTCATTTTCAGACTAGGAATTCAATTCGAATAACATATACAAGACTGGACCCATCAATTTAAGAGATAATCTGGGAGTCTTTGGGGATACATTTCCTTTAAGAGAATTAACAGTCAGTGCAATGAACAGTTCATATTTTTGTAGAAATTTCTCTCAATAAAAGAAGCTCATGGCAGATAAATGGAGCAACTCCAAAAATAATCTAATGATTTTCTATATAAAGGAAGACAATAAAATCTGAGTTAGGCAGCACATCTAGAACTGGTATTTCATTGCTCCCACACTCTTCTTTGGTGAGCAGCAATGTCAGGTGGCAGGCTCGGAGGGGCTGAACGTGGGAAAAAGAAATACTGTATTCTCCCATATATATCCCGCACCCTTATATAACCCACAGGTATCCCTGGTGTCTGTTTGTAGGTAGTTGTATAGCCTGCACCCCTGCATATCCCGCACCCATGCATATCCCGCACTATGCTGAAATGTAAGTCATCCACTGAGGACTTTAAGCTGGGCGTCATTTCTCTGTGGATGAAAAAAAAAATCAATCTCCCAAGTGGAGAAAGGAAGAAGAAATATTGGCTAAACTTCATCCCCAAAAATACACTCGGTGAGGGAAAACTCCAAAATGGCCAAACATAGAGCTGAACCTCAAAGAATGAGTAATAACACAAAGAGAAAATTGCAGCATCGTCTAGACCAGTTAGCTGCGCAGATGAACACTACTGATTTCAACAGAGGGGAACAATGGATCCATAATTTCATGAGAAATGGACTATCCGTTCGAGCAAGAACAACTATAAGAGAAAAACTACCAGATGACTGGGAAGAGAAAGTTGCAACTTAACTTTGTCATAGGGGAGCGAAAGAAATATTCAACCAGAAAATATAATAAATATGGATGAAGTGTCCATGGCATTTGACATAACTCCTACATGAACACAGTACCAATACAATGGCTATAACAACAGGCCATGAAAGAACTAGCTTTACTGTGGTACTGAGCTGTGCTGTGAGTGAGCAAAAACTGAAGCCACTGGTAATATTCAAGTACATAACGATACCTGTGAAAACTTTCCAAGAGGCGAGGTTGTTATGTGCAACAACAAAAAAATGGATGAATGAAGAGTTTATGACTCCGTCACAAACAGAAGGAAAAAACCTCCATGGATGAAGCAACCAAGTGCAAAACAGTAGATCGAAACCCAAAGGAAGAAACCTTTCACAGATGGTGTCCAAATTCTCTTTATCGATTCTGTTAAAAAAAAAAAATGATTACAGCAAAGAAGACCCTTCCTTTGGGTCTCCTCTACTGTTTTGCACTTGAAGAGTTTATGAAACATTGGATTGATAAATGCTTTTGAAGGAAACCGGGAGGCTTTTTTGTACCGAAATCTTTACATAGTAACATAATAAGTGACGGCAGATAAAGAAATGAATAGTCCATCCAGTCTGCCCAAGAGTCACATTAATTTTCAATTCTAGATTAAATCAACAATGAACGTGATCATATATTTGATCATGGTCTTTCTTTGTTGTTTCTGGGACACAGACTGTAGAAGTCCACCCAGCTCTGCCTTTGTTTTCCAAATATTTTAGCGATATTTGATGTAATAGCCTCACATAGAAAAGAGTCTTTGCAGAAGCTATTAAATAGTGCAGGAGCACATATCGCTATTATACCTGGTAGACTTACCAGTAAGCTACAGCCTTTGGACATTTCAGTTAATCATTCATTCAAATGCCTCATTCATCAACAATGGGAAAAGTGGATATATGAAGGCAAGCACTCTTTCACCCCTTCGGGGAAATAATGCCATGCCACTTATGCAGAAGTGTGTTCCTGGGCAGAAAATACCTGAGAAGCAGTAAGATCCTCCATGAGGATTCAAAAAGGCACTCAAAGATGGATGCTCATTGGATGCTATCTCTTCAGAAGATGAAGATAAAAATAAAGATTATCCAGTTTATTTTCGAAAGAGAAAGTCGCCCATATTTCGACCCAAATCGGGAGATGGGCGCCTTTCTCCCGTGGGCGCCCAAATCAGTATAATCAAAAGCCGATTTTGGGCGCCTCCAACTGCAGTCTGTCGCGGGAATGAACAAAGTTGATGAGGGCGTGTCGGAGGCATGGTGAAGGCGGGACTGGGGCGTGTTTATCGGCCGAGGAGAGATGGGCGCGCTTGGCTGGTAATGGAAAAAAGAAGGGTGGCAGTAGCAAGAATTTGGGCCATTTTTGGACTCTTTTTCTTCACAAACAAGTCCCCAAAAGGTGCCCCAACTGCCCAAATGACCACCGGAGGGAATCAGGGATGACCTCCCCTGACTCCCCCAGTAGTCACTAACCCCCTCCCACCAAAAAAAAAGAACTTTAAAAACTTTTTTTGCCACCTGTATGCATAGGCGTAGACTGGGGGGGGCGAGGGGGGGGGGCAATGCCCCCCCAAACGACGCGAGGCGCCGCCGCGCCATTAGTTTAAAAAAAAAAAAAAAAAAACCACATGCAGGCACGCGCTCCTCTCGGTCCGCTTGGCTTCCCTGCCCTCTCTGTCTGCTCCCGCCTTCCTCTGACGTCATTTCCTTTCGGGCGGGACGCAGACAGAGAGGCCAGGGACGCCAAGCGGACCGAGAGGAGCGTGTCCGTCTACCTCTCTCTCTTCCTCCCTCCCTCCGGCGCAGGCAGCAGTCTTTTCCAGCATTCCTGGCAGCGGTAGCGTTGTACACGCTGCCTTTGGCTCTGCCCCGAAGCCTTCTCTTCAAGTTCCTGTTCCCGCATAGGTGGGAACAGGAACTTGAAGAGAAGGCTTCCGGGGCAGACCGAAGGCAGCGTGTACAACGCTACCGCTGCCAGGAACGCTGAAAAAGCTGAAGACTGTTGCCTGCACCGGAGGGAGGGAGGAAGAGAGGGGGTAAACGGAGTCACCATCTTGGACCTCGGGGGGGGGGAGCAGAGGGAAGATGGATGGGACTGGGAGGGGTGGGAAGCAGAGGGAAGGAGCAAGAGATGGATGGGACTGGGAGGGGTGGGAAGCAGAGGAAAGGAGCAGGAGATGAATGGGACTGGGAGGGGTGGGAAGCAGAGGGAAGGAGCAGGAGATGAATGGGACTGGGAGGGGTGGGAAGCAGAGGGAAGGAGCAGGAGATGAATGGGACTGGGAGGGGTGGGAAGCAGAGGAAAGGAGCAGGAGATGAATGGGACTGGGAGGGGTGGGAAGCAGAGGGAAGGAGCAGGAGATGAATGGGACTGGGAGGGGTGGGAAGCAGAGGGAAGGAGCAGGAGATGAATGGGACTGGGAGGGGTGGGAAGCAGAGGGAAGGAGCAGGAGATGAATGGGACTGGGAGGGGTGGGAAGCAGAGGGAAGGAGCAGGAAATGAATGGGACTGGGAGGGGTGGGAAGCAGAGGAAAGGAGCAGGAGATGAATGGGACTGGGAGGGGTGGGAAGCAGAGGGAAGGAGCAGGAGATGAATGGGACTGGGAGGGGTGGGAAGCAGAGGGAAGGAGCAAGAGATGGATGGGACTGCGAGGGGTGGGGAGCAGAGGGATGGACCAGGAGATGGATGGGATTGGGAGAGGTCAGGCACAGCAGAGGGAAGGAGCAGACGATGGATGGGACGGAGGGATGGTGAGCAGAGGGAAGGAACAGAAGATGGATGGAACTGGGAGGGTTGGGGAGCAGAGGGAAGGAGCAAGAGATGGATGGGACTGGGAGGGTGGGGAGCAGAGGGAAGCCTACTGGAAAGAAGACACTGCATAAAACAGAAGACACTGGGATCAAAGCGAATAGAAAAACTAAATGATCAGACAACAAAGGTAAATAAAAGTATTTTATTCATAATTTATTAATTGAAATGTGTCAGCTTTTTGAAATGTGCATCTGTGATATTTTGCCTGTAAATTTCATTTCCTTCCTCCATATTAGCATATTCATTTGCATATTTATATATGCAAATGATATGCTAATATGCTCCGCCCATTCTTTGCCCCCCCAAATGAAACAGTCAAACTACGCCTATGCCTGTATGCCAGCCTCAAATGTCATACCCAGCTCCATGACAGCAGTATGCAGGTCCCTGGAGCAGTTGTTAGTGGGTGCAGTGGACTTCAGGCAGGTGGACCCAGGCCCATCCCCCCCCACCTGTTACACTTCTGCTGGTAAATGGGAGCCCTCCAAACCGCCCCCAAAACCCACTGTACCCACATCTAGGTGCCCCTCTTCAGCCATAAGTGCTATGGTAATGGTGTAGAGTTGTGGGCAGTGGGTTTTGGGGGGGCTCAGCACCCAAGGTAAGGGAGCTATGGACTTGGGAGGTATTTTAATGTTTTTTTTAAACTTTTTACAAGTGCCCCCTAGGGTGCCCGGTTGGTGTCCTGGCATGTGAGGGGGACCAGTGCACTATGAATCCTGGCCCCTCCCATGACCAAATGCCTTGGAGTTGTTCATTTTTGAGCTGGGCGCCTTCGGTTTCCATTATCGCTGAAAACCGATACCGCCCAGCTCAAATCTGCCCAAACCCGATGCATTTGCCCGGCACCAAATGTATTATCGAAACAAAAGATGGACGCCCATCTTTTTCGAAAATACGATCTGTCCTGCCCCTTCGCGTATCCGTCCTCGGAGATAGGCGCCCATGGAGATGAGTGTTCGCATTCGATTATGCCCCTCTACGTTTTCCTCCATGAGGAAACAGCCACTTTTGCAGCAGAGTATTTTGTGGATTATTTCCATGACTCTGAATTTGAGGGACTCTGAACTGATGATGAAGCAGGTAAGTCTGACATTGACAGTCTTTGTAACAACTCTACGGTTGCATATGGGACCCTATAACTCATTTGTGATATGTGTTGGACAGTGTCACTAGAACAAACAAATCTTTTTTTTGTTATTTTGTCAGAAATAAACTGACTTTAAACATTTTAAGAGCAGCATTTGTCGTTTAAAACCCACAGTTTGCATGTAAAAGGTTGTAAAACCCATACCCATGTATACCCCGTGAACAGTATTTATAAAATGTAAAATCTTGTATTATCTGCGAGATACATACAGGAGAATATGGTACTCTTCCTAGAATAAGATAGTACTGGAAGTATAAGTGAGAAGTGCAAATCACCTACAAAGTTCAGGTCTGGGTACCTTTGCCCAGGAGACTCTATGGGGTCCTTTTACTAACCCGCGAAAGTGTCTATGCGCGCCCAACAGGCACCAAAATGGAGTTACTGCCCAGCTACCGCATGACTTTTGCAGTCATTTCATTTTTGTGTGCATCCGATACGTTTTCTTTTCGGCCGTGATTATCAGCCGCGCCCCAAGTGGCATTTGACGCCCGTAGGTCATTACTGCCTAGCGGTAAGGTCTCAGACCCAAACTGGATGAGCAGCAATTTTGATTTTGTCGCACGTCCATTTTCAGCAACAATTAAAAAAGGCCTCTTTTACAGGCGCGCTGAAAAATGGATCAGCGCATGGCCAAAACCCACGCCTACACTACCACAGGCTATTTTTCAGCGTGCCTTTGGAAAAGGACCCCTATGAGTGGTAAAAAAACAAAAGTGTAAATCTTTATAACACAACCTGTTTTTGGCTGCCAGGTCTCTACTGTTTTCAGAAATCTAGCAGCACAATAATCAATAAAGCAGAACTTAAATTTGGCTGTTAGGTTTCTACTCTTCTCAAGATCTCTTCAACCAACTGCGATCAGTAGAAACCTGACAGCCAAAACCAGGTTGTGTTATAAAGATTTACAGGATGTCCTAACCAACTAAGGAGGTTTTTGCCAATGATGAAGAAGTCCCGCTCCTGTATGATTGTTGAAAAACTCTAGGAGCGTCTCGAGGCTTTTCCTCCTATAACTCTAGTGCTTGCTCAAGTTGTAAAAGAGTACCCTCTAATAAGTACCAGGCACACCCGTTAAAGGGGGGGCCGACCACAACCGGGCTGAAGGCCAGCGAAGACAGAAGTGTGGGGGAGGGTACAGGGAGGGCCAGCTAGAGAGCAGAGGTAGTAGTGGGAGGGAAACAAGGGGTAGCAAGGGGAGGGGGCAGGAAAGAAGGGGAGGAGCAAGGGAGGAGGAGAGAGGAATTCGAACTGCACAGGAAGTCCTTTTGAATTTGGAGGCAGGAGAAGAGCAAAATAAATCCAATTCTATCGAAGATACGGCTTGTAGTGTGGTATTGAAGGGGGCGGGGGTTGATACGTCTGAGTGTGTGCCGAATGCTCGAGTTGTATATTGAACATTAGCACATGGCCAGATATGCAACAAACAGAAAAAAAAAAACCCTTTTTGATTGCCTTGCTTGATAAGGACGTGCTAAGCCCATTTATTAACACAGCTTAGTAAAAGGGCTCCATAGTTTTGAAAACACAAAATTACAGATGGTGCTGCCTCACCCATCTCAGCTCTGTCTCCAGGGATACCCACAAATTAGGCACACTGTTCAACAACTCATGTAATTTGATCTACATAGACACCAGACAATTTTCAAAGATCCCAGGTCTGCCAGTAAAACATTCTTTTACCATCAGAAGTGGCTTTGAAAATTGTCCCTTTTATGCATTGTAAAGCATGTTGATGTGACAAATAGCGATAAAGCTGTGGACTTGATTCCTTCAGCTGTCAATGGTGTTAGAACCCATGAGAGATGAGATGCAAATTGAGTCAAATTCCATGACAAGGAATTCACAGGAACAGAAATGCAACTCTGAGGTGCTGCCTGTCACCATCTGCACAAATTTCTATACTGAAGATGTAGAAGGAAACTCACGTTGCTCAAGACTGTGTATTGTCCATTGTATTGTGGAAATACTCAACTTGCCTGAACAATATGTCTTCTGGCTTAGTCCCATGTAAATACTACCTGTACCTGACAAAAGGCAGCTGAATTGTGAACGTTTCACTCTTGTAGGTGTTTTATAACAGGTCAGACATTCTTATATTGAGGGGAAGCTCATATTTATTTATTTATTGCATTTGTTTCCCACATTTTCCCACCTATTTGCAGGCCCAATGTGGCTTACAGAGTTTGGTTATGACATAATCATTCCATCATATCAGATACAATTAGTAATGTACAATGATTGGGTAAGGGAAGAGAGAAAGAAGGTGTTAGGCAGGATAGAAGGTGGACTGTGATAACTGGGTGGATTGGTGGGGTAGGTTTGTAGGCTATGGGTTCTCTTTGTAGGCCTTGTGGAAGAGATGTGTCTTCAGAGATTTGCGGAAGTTGGTTATCACTTACAAAATTACCCATAGCTGGCAAGAGGGGAGTGCAGGTGGGGGGGGGGGGGGGGGGGCAAAATTTTCCGGGCCCAGCACAGGGGTCTTTCTCCCCTGCTCCTGACGGGACCCGTGTGATTGTGTCCCAACAGGAGCAGGAGAAGGAAATCTCTGGCGCTGGACCCCCCCCCCCTTGCATTGCCTGCCTAGCAGCTGCTGGGCCCTCAGGCCGTGCATGCTTGGTTTTGAGACTGAGCATGTGCGACCAGAGGAGAGTAGCCGCAGGGGCAGGCAATGCTGGGAAGAGGAAGGTACTTTGTGCAGTTGAGCGGGAGGAGGGGGCGGTGGTGGCTATGATAATTTGGGGGGGGGGGGGGGGGCGGCGGTGGTGATGATGATTCTGTCCTGGGCCCGGTGGAATTATCCCAGTTTTAAAGTCAAACTCAAAACCCCTTGTGGGGCTTACAGGCCGCAAGCACATTTTTTGAAGGGAACGTGCAAACAGCTTCACTTTCCATATGCAGGGGCTGGCCGCAAAGTGGACGCAGTTGTAGTACAAACTATGCATGTGCTTCGCTATGAAGTCCATGGCTTAAACATGAATATGCATGAGAGAGATTTGAATACCAAAAAGGCGGTGCATGTAAATCTCCCTGGTGCATATTCATTGTGGATATCCTGAAAACCAATTGGTCAGGCGGTCCCTGGGTTGAAAACCACTGGTTTAAGCCATATATGGATAAATATTTCAAAAATGAAGCCCTTGTCGGTTGTGGACTGGCTCCATCCTATGCCCAAACCAAGAACGTTTCGATAGTGTTAAAACTATCTACCTGTAAAACAGCATTGAAGATTTTTTTCCCACAGAGGAGAAGGGCAAATAACACACAGCCAAAATATGCCTCTAATCTTGGGGCAACAATGTGATAGGAATCAAAATGTACACATGCCTAAAAATTCAGTTAGCGGGATCTTAGTGGCATTTCTGGCACAGTGGGCAACAGTCAGGGATTCCAAAACGGAGAGAAAGTAAGATGTGAAAGAACTATTATTATCTCATAATTATAGCTACCGCCTTGGCAAAGTGGAGTCTGACTGGGGAAAATTACATTTTGAAGCATTTAGTTACAAGTGGGGCTGTGCAAACTGAGATCAAAAATGTTTTAAACCATGGCACTGAAGGATTTTTTAAAACTCCCTTTAGCTTATAGAAATTGTTTTTCATTCTTGCTTCTTGACGTGATTGTTTAAGGACTGCAGTTTTTGCTTTGTTTTTGTATTTCAGTTTAATACTGTCCCAAATTTCCAAGATTGGCATTGGTTTATATATATATTTTTTAAGTGAGCATGTCATCCCATGCAAACTGTTTCCTAATTCAAGGCTCATAAGGTCCCTCAAAGGCTGAAAGTCAGAAATATGCTGTGAACATTTGGGAAAGATCTGCCATGTGCAGGGTCCAGAAAACAGAGGTTGTCAATAGTTTTGGCTCATATTGTGTGATCTCAGTCTCCCCTGCTTCTTTAATTAGGACTGATCAGGGCTGTATTTACATATAAGAAAGAGGAGCTACAGCCAGTGGCGTAGGAAGGGGGGCGGGGGGGGCGGTCCGCCCTGGGTGCACGCCGCTGGGGGGTGTCGGCTCCGCGCTGGTGCACTGCCCTCTCTGCCCCGGAACAGGTTACTTCCTGTTCCGGGACAAAGAGAGCAGTGACCCAGCGCGGAGCCGACACACCCCAGCAACGTGCAGTCGGGGCGGATCGGCCCTCCCGCCCGTCCCTCGCTGCAGGTATGCGCTCCGGGGGTGGGGGGGTGCGCCGTGCTGCACCTGGGGGGGTGTGCAGCGGCGACCCGCCCCGGGTGTCAGCTCCCCTCGCTACAGCTCTGGCTACAGCTTAGGTTGCAGTATCCTCTCTGACTCCTCCAAGGAACATGGCTATGACATACCTATGTACTTCTTGATGGGTTGCAATCTCAAATACAGTGCGCTTGACCCCATTTGGGGTAATATCTAGGGTTACCATATTTTGTCCGCCAAAAAGGAGGACACATGCCCCGCCCCTACCAAACACCCCGCCCCACCACACCCTCCCCATTTTACACCCTGCCACGCCCTCTTCCGCACCACCCCGCCCCCTTTCACACCCTCGCTCTGCCCCCTGTCACATTTTTCCCTCCCCCCTGTCACACACCCCATCATCCCCCCTCCCCGTCACCCCCCTCCCCTTACCTTACTACTGCCCTGGTGGTCTAGTGACCTCTTCATGCATCCTCTTCATGCATCCTTCCTGTTGCTGATCTCGGTGCCGATTCAAAATGGCCGCCGAGAGTTGCAGTCTCGCGAGGTCACTTCAACCTCTCGGCGGCCATTTTGAATAGGCGCTGAGATCAGCAACAGGAAGGATGCATGCAGGGCAGCGCTCCGGGCAGGAAAAAGGGGGCTCTTTCCTGCCCCGAAGGCGGAAGAGGTCACTAGACCACCAGGGCAGTAGTAAGTAAGGGGAGGGGAGGCTAACAATCTGCCCGTTTGTCCACTCACCAGCCTACCCGTTTGTCCAGGAATCCGGACAAACGGGCAGATTGGCAAAACCCGCCCGGTTGCCCGGACATGTCCTCAAAATGAGGACATGTTCGGATAAATCCGGACCTATGGTATCCCTAGTAATATCCCACAATTTGGGAAGTACTGGCTTAGGGCTTCATATTACAAGGGGTCTGATTATTATTATGTATCCTATATAATAATTTGTAACTCAGGGTTCTATGGCTGGCTGGCTGGGTTCGTAACATCTTGCTGACATCAGCTCGCCTCCAGCATTCCCTTCCCTCTCACTATCCCACCCTCGCGTAGAAATGAAATGACATCAGAGGAGGGCGGGACACTTAGAGGGAAGGCAAGGGAACGCTGGAGGTGACGCAAGCCCAGGCTGCCTGCCTGCCACCACTCCGACCTGGATTTCGATAGGGACAGAAGGCCAGGGGAGAGCCACTGAGTGGCAGTGCATCCTTCCGCAGCGGGTCTGGGGTGAAACACCAGAGGCCAACTATCCTCTTGATTTCAGCATGGCCGAGCCATGCTTGAGACCCCAGAAAACAGGAGGAGACCCAAGGGAACGGGCTAGGCGTGCCGCCAAAGTGGAGTCCTTCCCAGCAGTGCTGGCAAGCAGAGCTTGGCAACACTGAAGACATGATTGCTGTGGGCGGCTCCCCAACCACTAAGCACATGGTTAGACAAGGCCACAGTGCTGTGGGAAGCACGGAAAAGGCAAGAATCGCGAGGCATGGAGGGGAGGGGAGAATCGCTGGACATGGAGGGGAGGGCAGGGGAGAGAGGAAAAATCGCTTGGTTCCACTAGTTACGTAATAATAATAAAAATGTTTGTATGTAATGTTGCATTTTATGCATACTGTTTCACAAACATGGAAAACTATTAAACCTAAAATTTACTTCCTACTTAATTAAGGAGGAGAAGCTCTTAAATGTTACAGGTTAGGGGTCACAATGCATATAAATCTGGCCCTGGATCTGACTGTGCACCAAAGGACCGTCTATTATGCCTTATGTCTGAGTGCCTAGAACCAGGGCCACTGAGGGGAGGGAGGGGGGCAGGGGGGCCGGGGCGCCGGGGCCTCTCTCTTTCTCCTGCTCCCAGGCCGCCGGCGCTGAAGTCCCTGGTCTCACCTGCCTGCCCTCGGCTCCGTCAACAGCCCCCCTCTGTCTGCCACCGGGCCCCCTGCATTCAAATCGGCAGCGCCTCACCTCCATGTCCCTTCGGGCCCTCCCTCACTGTATCCCACCCTCATCTGATGTAACTTCCTGTTTCCATGAGGGTGGGGCAGAGTGAGGGAGGGCCCGAGGGGAGGCGATCTGCCGCTTTCACACAGAGATAAGGCGCTGCCGATTTGAATGCAGGGGGCCTGGTGGCGGACAGAGGGGGGACTGTCGATGAGGCTGGGGGTGGGTGGGTGGAGAGCGGGGATTGTGGTGCCGGCGGCCTGAGAGCAGGAGAAGGTGGCGTTTGGGGGGGCTCTGCCCCAGGCCTGGCTCAGTCTCTCGGAGGCCCTGCCTAGAACTCTCTCCACAGCACACTTGGTATTTTCTGATAATCAATTTAAAAGATATCAACGAGGAGTTCAGGAAAGGCATTCCAGAGGAGCTTACCTGGTGGCCCTTTTACTAAGCCGTGAAGGCACCTATCCTCGCCCAACGCATGCCAAATTGGAGTTACCACCCAGTTACTGTGTGGCCCTCACGGTAATTATCAATTTTGGTGCGTGTCCGCTACACGCGTCTGAAAAATATTTTTTATTTTCTGGCACACGGCAGCTACACGCGTCAAGTGGCATTTGACATGTGTAGACCATTACCGCCTGGTTACCGCGTGAGACCTTACCACTAGGTCAATGGCTTGCAGTAAGGTCTCAGACCCAAAATGGACGTGCGGCAATTTTCATTTTGCCGCACGTCCATTTTCGGGGAAAAAAAGGCATTTTTTTTGTAGGTGTGCTAAAAAATATTTCTGTGTACACCCAAAACACACCTCTACACTAGCGCAGGCCATTTTTCAGTGTGCCTTAGTAAAAGAACCCCTGAATTGTAAGGATGTATTATTACACATGATAATGAAGTAGAATATAGCTTCACTAAAGACTCCTCCCCCCCACCATTCTATAATTGGCACCTAAAGTTGAACACAAAAATGGACATATGGTAGTAAAATAGGGACAGTTATACATGTAACTTAATTGGCTAATTAGTGCTAAATTGGCACTTAATTGGCAGTATCAATGGTTGGCCTTAACCAGCACCAATTAGCAATAATTTGTAGTCATGCACGTAACTGAGTAACGCTTCAATTCTATAAACCAAGCACCTGATTTTTATAGCACCAACTCCAAAGAGGGTGTGGACCTGGGAGTGGCATGGACAGGTCAAGGGCATGCCAAGCAATTAGACATCATGTTATAGAATACTGTCATTTACACATCTAACACAGCAGCCAGACTTATATTTGGAAAAATACGATTCAAAAGCGCCAAGCCCCTCCGTGAAAAATTGCACTGGCTCACAATCAAAATCTGCACCCTGGTACAAAAGATTATCTACGGTGAGGCCCTGGCATACATGACAGACCTCATCGACCTACCAATAAGAAATACATCCGGATCAACACGAACATATCTAAACCTCCACTACCCAAGCTGCAAAGGACTCAAATACATAGTAACATAGTAGGTGACGGCAGAAAACGACCTGCATGGTCCATCCAGTCTGCAAATCAACTTATCCATCCAGCTTTTCCTACATAAGCACACAACAATGGAACGCACTACCAAAAAGCCGTGAAAGCAACGTATAACCACCTAAACTTCCAGAAATCACTAAAAACTTACCTGTTCAATAGGACATACCCTACCGACCCTACTTAAATACCTGAACCCTGCAACACTACGTAACCAAAGAACGTAATGGACATAACGTAACTCTTCCTCAATTTGATTCCCCAATAAGTTGTTCTACTTGGAACTGATTCTACCATAACATCACCGTGTAACTGTTTACACCGGAATTGGTGAACGCCTTTACGGTACTATGTAAACCACATTGAGCCTGCAAATAGGTGGGAAAATGTGGGATACAAATGTAACAAATAAATGAATAAATAACTGCCAATGCTTAGTCGTGAGCATTTACACCAGCCTTTCGTAGGTACAAAAATGCAGATTTAAGCTAGTATTCTGTATCAGCAGTTCCACGCAGAACTGCCATTATAAAATTTATGCTTAATACGCACCATCTTGACACCTAACTTTAGGGAACCTATAAGAAATTACCCTCTTTATAGCATGGGGTATTTAAAGAAACATAGAGCAGCCCAGCTTCACAAGGTCAACATCTCTGAAAGCAAAAGTCTAAGAGGTCTATATTGCATTACCAGATGGGAGTATTGCAGATTCCCAATTCTCAGTTGTTTCATTGGTGTCATGCTCTGAAAGAACCGAGGCTGGCAATGACACAGTCCCGAGTCAGATTCTATTAACATTGATCCAAAAGCATTTTGAAAGCTTTTGGTAAACAATTTCCAGCAGCAGAAAGACAGCATTTTTAAAGCAGAAAGAAAAAGAAATGGGAAGAAATCAGATGTCATATACAAGTAAACAGGATCCATGCTAGGCAAGCTGCTAATTTTATTTTCATAAATGCAGTCAATGGCATATTAAAAACATTCAGGAGGTAACTCTACAAGGATCTGCCTAGTTTGAGGTGGCAGAAATGTGTGTACATGGCACTATTAAAGTCATCTGTGTGCACATAGGTACTTTCATGTGTAAATGACCTCTTATAGAATAAGTACACATAATACTTTGCCAGTGGACATGTATATGGGCGGAGTTTGGATGCAGAATGGAAGGAACACATACATACATATATGCATACATTATTGAATTCTATAATTTGCATGCACTTATGGCCACATCTATGTATGCATGGTGCATCAGCTACAGGGTTGATGAAATTGGTCGCATCTAGATGAACTCACGTTCTCGGCCAGATGCACAAGTATTCTATACAAAAAAATGTGCCCCCTCACCTTGGGCTCTGGACCCCCCTCCCGCCGAGGTCTGGCTATGCCCCTGGAATAAAGAATATAATAGATTGGTCTACTTCTGTGCAGCTTAAATTGAATGCAGAAAAAAAACTAAGGGCTCCTTTTACTAATTGACAGTAAGCCCAATGCGAGCTTACCACTCGCTATACAGGAAGTACCGCCAGGCTACCGCAGCAGTCCAGCGGTACTTCCCACCCCTAGTGCGCCTTCATTTCCGGCACTACAAAAATGTATTTATTTATTTTTGTAACATACTAACATAGTAAATGATGGTAGCGCCGGAGTGTACCCAGAAGTAATCAGGTGACGGACGGTAAGGGCTCCCCTCCTTGAAATGGCCATGCGGCAAGTGCTTTACTTGCCACACAGTCATTTCCTGTAGGAAAGCGAGACTTCCCTTTTACCAGCTGCAGTAAAAGGGGGCCTCAGCGCGTGTGTTAAACACGCACCGATGCCAGCGCCGGCCCCCTTTTGCCACAGCTTGGTAAAATGAGCCCTAAGATCTTATGGTTTAGTCTACATCATTCCAATATTCCTCAATCTATTGCTATGGAAGGAGGAATCATCTTAAAAGTGGAAAAAGAGTCTAGCGTCCTGGGCATGATTCTTGATTATTCTTTATCAATGGAAACACAGATCAAAAATATAGTACGGAAAGTGTACTTTAAAACTTGTGCAACGCCGGCTGTTGCGTTCCTACTTTTTACAAGATCATTTTAGAGTTATTGTCCAACTGACTATTTTAGCGCTTCTGGATTATGATAATTCTTTATTTTTAGGTGCAGCAGTGAAGCATATTGCTAAGCTTCAGCTAGGTCAAAACTCTGCAGCGAGATTGATCTTTCACAGATTTAAGTTTGATCATGTTTCTCCCTTGCTTGCCATGCTACATTGGCTGCCTGTTCAGGCAAGGATTTCAAGTTTGTTAGATTTAAAGCAGTTTTTACAAATCTTTTTGTTTTATGGTAGTTCACCTTTGGAATAGTCTCTCTGTTTCGATTCGCCTTATGAGGGATTACTTAACCTTTCAGACGGCTTTAAAGACTTATTTATTTTCCACAAATTATCAAGGATATTGTTCTTGAAGCTTCTGTTTTTCCTGGTGTCATTTGTTTACTGTAAATTCCTGAAGACTTATCAATGTTGCTTATCTTGCCTTGAATCTTGTATGAGAGAGCTGGTGGGTTGTAAATCCTCTATAACACTGGTTCCCAAACCTGGTCCTGGAGACACCCCAGCCAGTCAGGTTTTCAGGATATCCACAATGAATATTCATGAGAGAGATCTGCAGCGCTGTCTCCACTTCATGCAAATCTATAAGATAAGAATTACCCTTCTAAAATGTTACTGCTGTTGAATGACAAATATGTATGTCACAAACGCCTATGTTTACTAAGGTGCGCTATAGGCGTGTTAGCGTTTTTAACGCACGTAAATGGTTTACGTGCGTTAAATGCTAATGTGCCCATAGAAATGTACAGGCACGTTAGTGTTTAACGTGCCTTAACTTTAAAAGCACATTAGAAATGCTAACGCACCTTACTAAACGTACGCCAATGAGTTATGTCTAAATAAAAGTAGCATTGTGCAGCATGTAAACAATATATGCATGCTTTTCCCTGTGGGGGACTGGTGAAGTATGTGCATGCTTTCATTTTTAAATATTCTACTCTGAAACCTGGAGATTTCATGTACCGACATTTACACTGGCTGTCCATCGTGCACACATTTGCTTGGCTAAAACCCCAGCTCTTCCCAACTCTAACCTCCAAGAACATCTGCACTCAGTCTGAGGCAACATACATGGATACAGGCTGCAAATACATATTTTTATTGGCAAATTGGGGGGAAATTGAACTAAAACCTATTTCTGCAGTGGTATACATGCATGCATCAGTGTACACGTACACCCTTCCACAGAGATTCTGGCAGATGTGGATATTGCGACTATTGACAGGGTACAAATCATCAGACCGGGGAACTGGAAGGAGGGAGGAAGCTATGGCACTGCACAGCCAGAGAGAGGGACTGTGGCACTGTGGGACCCACAGAACCAGAGGAAGCAATAGACATTGGAACCAGAGGATTCAAAGGCATAAAGAGACACAGCTAGAAGGGGTAGGGGAAGGAGAAGATTAGGTTCCGTCCAGCGTGGGTTATAACTGAGGCCCCGATGCTCAAAACTCCAGTGTTGTTCCAAATAGCACCATAAAAATACCACCACAGCAGCGCAGAAGAACTAATGAGATGCTAATATAGGCGTTTTCGTAGCGTTAAGCATTAGGGAGCCTGGCAGGAGGATTGTGCTTTGGTATGGGAGGATTGCGCTTGTTGCATGCGCAGAAGAGTTCTGCGGTAAACTTGGCTCCTTTGCGCATGTGCCTGGTAAACTCCGAACGTGAAGCACACTTCAGCATCTGTTTTCTGCAGCCTAAATATAAGCATTTTCAATGTTCTTTTAACGAGGATGCTTTAAGTTTAGACGCAGGAAACAGCTGCCAATGTATGCTTGGGTCTGCTGTTTCTCATGGCCAGCACTTAAGGGCTTGCACCGGCTTCCAAAAGCAAGCAAATTCGACCGATGTTGCAGAATGATTCATGAGAGAAAAATGAGAATCATGAGAACTCCTCTCTTCCAACGCCCTAACGCCTGCTCCGACCCGACAATATTTTTTCGCAGCAGTAAAGCAGTTTTGTTTCAGGCACTCTTTTCTGAGCATTGGGGAGGAATACAAAATTACCTCATTAACATGAGCTTGACTACAATAGCATTCTATCTGCATTGTCTGTCTGTACGTTCATTTGTTCCCACGCTCTGGACATTCTGTACAAGTAAAAGCAGGTGCTAGTATGGTGCTAATGGCCTCTAGTATCTGCATTTCCTTTTCAGCATCAGGGCCTAAGAGTGCTGAGTGTCAGGAGGGTCAAGTAGAATGGAAATAATCCTTTTATAGATTAACAGTTGCCGCTGGTGGTGTATTTAATACCAATGCCAAATTAGGGATGAAATTATCAATGAGGCTACTGTTAAGATACTAATAACTGGGTTTGACAGTAAAATAATGTACCTATGTCTCATAAGACTATAAAAATAGCCGTACTGAGTCAGACTGATGGTTCATCTAGCCCAGTATCCTGTTTCTAACAGTGGCCAATCCAAGTCACAAGTATCTGGAAGAAACCCAAATAATAGCAACATTCCATGCTACCAATCCCAGGACAAGCATTTGTACCTCAATAGCAGACTATGGACTTTTCCTCCAGGAACTTGTCCAAACCTTTTTGGATAACTTCATTGAATAAATTTTTTATTTATTGCATTTGTACCCCACATTTTCCCACCTATTTGGGACCTGTGCTAAAATAGCACGAGTTAATGGTAAAATAACATGCCTTAACTGTAGCCCACATTGATATTGTCCCCCTTAATGTGAAGAGTTTCAGTCTCTGATAACCAGAGCTGACTTGGAGGGGGATAATCGAACGGGAATGTCCATCTCCATGGCTGCCCATCTCTGAGGACGGGGGCGCGAAGGGGCGGGACGGACCGTATTATCGAAAAAGGTGGGCGTCCATCTTTTCTTTCGATAATATGGTTGGTGCCAGCCAAATGCCTAGGATTTGGATGGATTTGAGATCGTTGGCATTGGTTATCAGTGATAATGGAAACCGAAGCCAGCCATCTCAAAAACGACCAAATCCAAGCCCTTTGGTCATGGGAGGGGCCAGGATTCGTAGTGCACTGGTCCCCCTCACATGCCAGGACACCAACCAGGCACCCTTGGGGGCACTTTTAAAAATTAAAAAAAACCCATTAAAATACCTCCCAGGTGCATAGCTCCCTTACCTTGGGTGCTGAGCCCCCCAAATCCCCCCAACACCCACTCCCCACAACTCTACACCATTACCATAGCACTTATGGGTAATGGGGGGCACCTAGATGTGGGTGCAGTGGGTTTGGGGGGGGGGGGTTGGAGGGCTCCCATTTACCAGCACAAGTGTAACAGGTGGGGGGGGGATGGGCCTGGGTCCACCTGCCTAAAGTACACTGCACCCAGTAAAAACTGCTCCAGGGACCTGCATACTGCTGTCATGGAGCTGGGTATGACATTTCAGGCTGGCATAGAGGCTGGCAAAAAATGTTTTTAAAGTTCGGGTTTTTGGTGAGAGGGGGTTAGTGACCACTGGAGGAGTCAGGGGTGGTCATCCCCGATTCCCTCCGGTGGTCATCTGGGCAGTTTGGGCACTTTTTTGTGACTTGGACCTAAAAAAAAAGGGTCCAAAAAAAGTGGACCAAATTCTCGCTAGGGCTGCCCTTCTTTTTTCCATTATCAGCCGAGGGCGCCCATCTCTTAAGCATGCCCCGGCACGCCCCTGTCCCGCCCCTGTCTCGCCTTCGCTACCCTTCCGACACGCCCCGGGGAACTTTGTTCATCCCTGCGACGGACTGCAGTTGGGGGCGCCCAAAATCGGCTTTCGATTATACCGATTTGGGCGCCCGTGAGAGAAGGGCGGCCATCTCCCGATTTGGGTTGGAAGATGGCCGCCCTTCTCTTTCGAAAATAAGCTGGATTGTGATGTCATAATGCCTCATTCCACCAATGCCTAAGAGCCAACCTCATTGGTGATGTCACAATGGCTTGATTGTCCTATACTTCACTCACTTTTCTTACATACAGCAGCAATTTCAAATTCTAGAGACATTTTTTTTTCTTTAATTAAGGGAGAAAGTTATCAATGTGGGTTTCCATTAAGATGTGTTATTTTACTGGTAACACCAGTTGTTAGTAATTAGGTATTGTATAAAATGGGGATCTGTACTAAAATAGTGGTAAAATAACAAATCTTAACAGTAGGCCAAATTGATAACTTCCCCCCTTGGTCTTTTAAGGTTTTTTTTTTCACAGTCAGAAATCAAGCATACTTTAGGACCCTTTTACCAAGCAGCACTAAAATGTGGCCTGTGGGAACCCCAATGTGGGCCTTTCCTGCTCACTGAGGCCGCTTTTAACACTGCCAGTAAAAGGTGTCTAATAATAGCCTTGTGCTAAATTTTCCCATCAGCATGTGTTCTCCTACCACCACCTAATTTGTCGGCAGTAAGGGCTCATGCGCTAACCACACGCTAATTGATGAGCACAGTACATGCCTACTCTCTGCCTACAGACCCGCCCCCAGTACTAAAAAATAAAATCTATTTTGTAGCATGTGGGAAGCATGTACCGATGCCAAAATACTAAATGACTAAAATACAAACTAACACATGCATCTAGCTTCTCCTATATGAGCACGCAGCTGTGGAATGCATTGCCAATGGACCTGAAAATAATGTATAATCTAATTAACTTTCGCAAATCACTGAAGACCTATCTCTTCAACAAGGCATACCACAATGACCCATAATAGAAACTTAATACATCACCTCTTACTTGATATCCAAAATGTTGTCTCCCTATGCTTATTGCTTAGCTCTTGTAGATCATCTATATTCTCTGTAGAGACACACTGAACGTCAATTCTATAAAGGCATCTGTGCACCAAATTTGCAAGTTAAATACATAACTTGCAGTATTCTGTAAGTTGTCTATGTAACTATTAGTCAAGGAAAGAAAGTCATAAGGTCCAAACTGAAGAATGTATTAAAAAGACATTCTGACTGACATTTAAAATAAAAAAAAAAACCCCGCTAAAACAGCTATCCAACGATACTCAGCGTCAGACAGCCGGCTATCTGACGCTGAATATCACCGGATAGCAGCTTAAAGATAGCCTGTCATATTGCGCAATATAACCGGCTATCCCTGGATTTTTAAAACCTGACCGGCCAAGTTTGGCCGCCACAATAGCAAGAATAGCTGTGGCCGGTCTCACTTTAAGCAGTCAGTGCTGAACAACAGTATGGCCAGTTAAAATCAGACCGGGCAAACCAGATATTCAGTGCCGGTCACCAGAAACAGAGTAGCATTGAATATCCGGGTTTAGCGCCGACTATGGAAGAGAGCCTGGCAGTCTCCCACGGTTTGAATATTGGGGCCATTAAACCTAACTGGCCATGTTTCAGCAAACCCCTGCTTTGGGGTTATATAGGGGTAGATTCAGTACATAGAGCCCAAAGTTATGCAACGGGATGATGTGAGCCATGTGCAAATTCTATAAAAACAGTTCCACGTGGAACTGTCTTTATAGAATACAAGCTTAAGTCATTTTCATGCCTAATTTTAGGTGCGAGCATTTATGCCTGCCAAAGGCTGGTGGAAATGCTCACGCTCGCACCTAACTACTGTCACTCAGGTGCAGAAATGGAAGTATTTTATAACTCCGCCCCTAAATCCTGGGAATGCCCATGACCCACCCGTGCCTCTACCTTGGCCACGTCTCTTTTGGAGTTGCACATGAAAGAACTTAGGTGCCCAGTTTACAGAACAGGGGTGTAAGGCAGTTACATGCACAATTACTAATTAGTGCCAATTACTGCTTGTTAATGCCAATTATTGGTACTTATCTCCAAGTAAGTGCTGATTAGCTATTTATGTTATGTGCATAACTGATCCTACTCTATAACTGGGTACACATTTGCACGCCCAACTTTAGGAACCATTTATAGAACTTGAGGTGTAGCATGCTTGGACTGAAGACTTTGTGAAGTTCAGGCAGTGTTTGAGTTACTGCTATCACAGACTGTGGATTTAAGGCAAGTTGGTCCCGGCATGTGCTTGTATTGAATTAAAAAAAAAAAGACACTGCCATCATTGCACATAACTCCTGAAGCAGGCTTGTGCCAAAACATGGCCATGTCAAGTTTTATATCTTTAATAAATTATTCAGTTTGGATCTTAGGACTTACTTTCTTTGATTGATCATACATGTGTAAGACCTTGCCTCTCTGTTTGGACCGCATAACTATTAGACATGTCTATGGCTCACCCATGCTGCTCCCCTGTGAATTCCCCTTTCCATTTGTATGATACACAAGTTGCACGCCTACGTTATAGAATAGTGGCAGTATTCTATGAATGTATATTCTATATATGGCACCTAAAAAATTGGCACTGAAAACATTTCTGCCTAGGCAGAATAGAATATGCCTAGCAGCCACGCCTGCACCTAATTTCTAGGCACATCCATGTATGCCAAGCAAAACTTGGTGTAAATACCGGCACCTAAGTTAGGCATGGAGTAAGTGTATTCTACAACCCTGCATGTGAATTTTCAGAACTCCCTTTTCCCGCCCACCCCACACCCCCTTTTGGCAGCATGCATTAGGATTTACGTGCACCAATTTACAGAATATGCTTAGCAAATTGTGTGTGTAATTCTAATTAATGACAATTAGTCTCAATAATTGCTTGTGAAGTGGCAATTATCAGCGCTGAGTGCCTTGTTAAGGTAACTAAATTACGTTCAGAAATCTACTCTACATAGAGTCCAAAGGATGGTGCCTACATTTAAACATAAATCAATGGTATTGAGCTATTTAGATTATTGCAATGGAATCTAAGTAGGATGTAGAGAACAGTTAATCAAGTGACTTCAGATCGCCCAGAACACAGCAGCAAGACTGATTTTTGGTAAATCTAAATTTGAATCTGCCAAACCCCTTTGAGAAAGTCTACACTGGCTCCCCATTAAGGAATGCATTGCCTTCAAGGTTTGCACCTTGATTCACAGGATTATTTATGGAGAAGTTCCTGGATACATACTTAATCTAATTGACCTTCCACCCAGAAACAGTTCCAGTTCTTCCCGATCCTACCTAAATTTACACTATTCAGACTGCAATGACCTCAAATACAAGTCTACCTACGCATCCAGCTTCTCCTTCATAGGAACACAGTTTATTTATTTAATACATTTATATCCCACATTTTCCCATCAAATTGCAGTTATGGAATGCACTACCTAAAATCTTAAAATTAACTCAGAACCACCTAAATTTCAGGAAATTGCTGAAGACCACCCTATTTAAGAAAGCTTACCTTCATGATTCAACTTAATTTACCTCTTCCTATTACAGCAAATTCCATGGACCCTTACCTTTATTATTTACTCTTATTATCTCTGTTGTTCTTTACGATACCTATATGTTTGCTATTTTTTTTATTACATTATTATGTTATTTTATTGAACTATATCACATTGTTATGTTATTTTATTGAAATGTAGTTTGCCCTACGGTTTTGTAAGCCACTATTGGTGGGTAAATGTGAGGTATAAATGTGTTAAATAAATAAATAAACAACCATTTATAGAATGAGGGTGTAATGCATTGTTTCCTAAAAGTGAGTGAATGATTTAAGAGGTGGCTACCAACAAGGGAGATCTAGAAGCATATTTTTCCTAGTTGAAAACAAACGAGAAACAGGCTTTGTACTTCACACTGTTTATATTGGTTGTTGGAGAATTTTACAGTAAGTACATGTTCTGAATTCTGCATTCCAAATAAAGTCTGAAATCTGTAACAGTGTATGGAGTTCTGCTTTCACAAATTAAGATGTACTGAAGTGGAAAGTACACTGAAATTCTAAATGGCATCAGATCAGATATGTTCAAAGCTCAGGAGACGACACAGAGCATGAAGACAAGAAATTTCATGTTGAAGAAACACTTTAAGATGGAGTATCCCTTGTCACCAACACTGCATTTCTATAAATGCCTATTTCTGTATTATGGATATGTGCAAGGCAAAAAATGTTTGCTTGATTTTCAGTTTGCTTGGCTTTTCCCCCTGATTTCAGAAATTATTTTCACAAATTTGTTTTCATATAAAAAATTGTAACACAGATGAACACTTTTACCCTATAATTCTATTAACTTGCCCTTCAGTAGTAAAGAAGATGGGTGTTAAAGGAATGGTCTAGGAATCTGAGCCAAAGACAAGCGAGACCTCCCCCTGGGCTGGCTATTTATATTGACCCTGGTTTTTCCTCCTAGGGATCTATCCGCCTACCCTGTCAGTCATATGGCATGGCCCCTGTTCTGGAAACAGTAGGGTGAGAAAAAGGTCAGGTAGATGTATTGAAGATTCCAGCACTGTTCAACAGGCAGAACCTTAGTGGTCTTTCCATTATTTTTCCCAACTGTTTTCCATCAATTCTACTATTACCATAATTATTTCTGTATATCTGTTATCATGGCTTTACATAGCTGTTTTTGAGCAGTGGTTCAAATACTTAGTACATAGATACGTTCTTTTATATTTTTATGGCAACATTAGACGAAATGTCATGACTATGATGCCTTAGGTAAGCTCATTGAGATTCTCCACTCATCCCCTTTGCTCCTTCTTTTCGGTTTTTCTCCATTTTTTTAGTGGACAGTGTCCCATATTAGTACATTTAGGAGGGAAGTTTTTAATTTCACTAGATTGCTTCTTTTAGGAATTGGTTTATTCTTGTACATCACCTTTGTTTAAGTTATCTTTGGCAGTTTTATACAGTATTTGTTTTGGCTTTTTAGTTCTGTTAGTACCATTGGACAATGTGTTTTTTACTTTTTTTATTTGAATAGTGACAGTAATGGCTGGATAACACCTAACATTTACTCACACACACACACACACACACACACACACACACACACACACCCTTTTTTAAAAAATATGATAGAGGGGCATATTCGAACGGCACCGGCCATCTCCATGGCCGGCCATCTATGGGGCCAGCTCCGCAAGTGGGTGGAGCCAATAGTATTTTCGAAAAGGATGGCCGGCCATCTTTTTTTCGATAATACGGTTGGGGCCGGTCAAATGTCAGAGATGGCCAGGTTTCAGATGGCCAGCATCGGTTTTTGCCCATAATGGAAACCGAAGCCGGCGATCTCAAATCCAGCCAAATCCAAGGCATTTGGTCGTGGAAGAGGCCAGGATTTGTAGTGCACTGGTCCCCTTCACATGCCAGGACACCAACCGGGCACCCTAGGGGGCATTTCTAAAAAGTAAAAAAATTAAAATAGCTCCCAGGTGCATAGCTCCCTTATCTTGGGTGCTCAGCCCCCCAAAAACCACTACCCACAACTGTACACCACTACCATAGCCCTAAGGGGTGAAGGGGGGCACCTACATGTGGGGACAGTGGGTTTCGGGTGGGTTTTGGAGGGCTCCCATTTTCCACTACAATTGGAACAGGTGGGGGGGGGGATGGGCCTGGGTCCACCTGCCTGAAGTCCACTGCACCCACTAAAACTGCTCCAGGGACCTATATACTGCTGCAATGGACCTGAGTATGACATTTGAGGCTGGCATACAGGCTGGCAAAAAAAGTTTTTAAAGTTGTTTTTTTTAGGGTGGGAGGGAGTTAGTGTCCACTGAGGGAGTCAGGGGAAGTGATCCCTGAATCCCTCCGGTGGTCATCTGGTCAGTTTGGGCACTTTTTGGGACTTGGACCTGAAAAAAAAAAGGGTCCAAATAAAGCAGACCAAATTCTCGTGAAGGTCGGCTTTCTTTTTTCCATTATCGGGCGAAGCCGGCCAACTCAACGCATGCCCCCATCCCGCCCCTGTCCTGCCTTCTCTACCCTGCCGACACGCCCCCTTGAACTTTCACCGGCCCTGCGACAGAAAGCATTTGAAGCCGGCCAAAATTTGTGGTTTTGAAGCAAATATTTTTGAGCAGGGGTGGTAATTTCACTAAAATCTTTTTAAATTTGGACAAAGAATGATCTATTCCTGGCATACTGTTCATCCTCAAGGTCTGAAAAAATGTATCGAATGGTATGAGGTACAAGGCAAGGGACATGCACGGAGGTTGTTTTAACTTTGCATGTCTCAGAATTTTTTCAAATGAAATGCAGTTGGAGACCTTGATGACAGATCCACTCTGTTTGCTGTAAATTTGTATTATTTATTTATTTAAAAAATTTATATCCCACAATATTCCCGCCCATGGGCAGGCTCAATGTGGCGTACAATAGTTAATAAACAAACCATAATACAATAACATACAGTGGACAAGGGCCACAGGAGGGAGAAAGAGATGACTGATGAGGGAAAGGAAGAGAGGGTGTGTGATAGGGTATCACAGAGTGAGCTGTGGGCTAAAAGGCTGTGGCTCCTGCAGGACTCGTGGTAAACGCTCTGCCAAAAAGGAAGGTCTTGAGACGCTTCTTAAAGGTCGGGTGATCTGAAGTGAATTTGATCTCACGAGGCAGCCCGTTCCACAGTTGAGTGCTGAGATAAGGAAAAGAGGAGCCATAGATGGCCTTACATTTGAGGCCACGGGGAGCAGGGTAATGGAAAGTAAGGTACGAGTGGGCCAAGTTTCGGGAATTCCTGGGCGGTAGGTTAACAAGAAGGTCCATGTAGGAAGGGGCATCTCCATAGATAATTTTGTGCACCAATGCACAGGTCTTGAACGCGATGCGGTCCTTCACAGGAAGCCAGTACTGCCGCTCACGCAATGGTCTCGAGCTTTCAAATCTGGATTTCCCAAAGACGAGCCGGGAAGCTGTATTCTGGGCCGTTTGCAATTTTTTTAGGAGCATACCTGCACATTCTCCGTAGATACTATTGCAGTAGTCAAGACGGCTAATCACCAGGGACTGGACTAGATTGCGGAAAACGCCCCGAGGGAGTTTGGTATGTATAATTATTTAGTTGGATATTGTTAGTATAGATTTTAATGATATGATGCATAGATTGGGTGTTTGGTTGACTCGAGTTCTCTCGTGTAGATTTCCAGCTCCTAATGATGCTTTATAACAAAACATAGCACTGTGTTGGGCTGTGAATTGGATTTTTATATCGTGCTGCAAATTGGAACTTTTTGAAATATATTCAGGCATGGATATAACTTATCCTACTAAGCTTGTGGCTTGGTATAACAGAAGATAATATTATGCAATTGGATTTGGATTGAATGGCTCCATTTGCTTACAGTATTGAGTTATGAGATATCACAAGTTTGATCATTGAGGGAAGTCCCATGAATTTTGGAACCAGAAAGATTATTTCTTCACCAAAGCCTAACACCTCAATGACTATTATGACATTGCTGTAAGATTCCCATGATACTGAGATAAATACCGTTTGTTTGGAGATATATTAATCTCAGGTTTTTTTGAGACAAGCTTGTCTGTTTGAAAGATACTGCTGATGTTTAGAAGAGATATTTATTTCTGTGATTAGAATATGTACTGAGATTTCATGATGTTTGTTATATATTGTAAACTTTTGTAGATTAATAAATTATCTAATTATATTCTCAATTATTTGGATTTCATATTTTATACAAAGACTAGTTATCGAAGGAAGGTTCCCCATACGGTTTAACAAATCAATCTTTTTTGCAGTCAGTGGTCCACAGTTTACTCAGCTTCTTTGCACAGGTGGTACCTACTGTCATTGAATGTTTTCTCCGTTTTATCTTTTATTCCATTTGCTCAAAGTGCTTGTTCCTGTACTGCCATGAGAAGATATTTGGTTTCTTTCTTCAAGGTTCCTTTCTTCAGCCACTGCCACTCTTTGGATTTATTCACTTTTCCTTCAGTGTCTGTTTTATATTGTCCATGGAGTGATCTATTGTGCCAATCATCTATTCCATTCTTACACGTTCTCATCAGTAGACCTGCATAGCTTCTTTGGATTTAAGTAAACCTTGTTGATTTCTAGTTTTCTAGTCTTCTTTTCTATTATTAATGTAATATTATTATTATTATTATTACTACTTCTACTACAGGAGGGTTCTGATTTGAAAATCAGACTGAAAGAAACATGCTTATAGTTGGCACTAACAAAAAAAAACAGCACCACGGGCCTTTAAAAATGGAACACAGTTCTTTAATGAATGAGCCTTGACAAAAAGACCCGACACGGGCCGTGTTTCGGTGACTAGCACCTGTGTCAGGGGTCACAGTGATGACGTGGAAAACTTGGGGAATAACTCGAATATATTCCTCTACAATATATTATTCCTTACCCCACGTCTCATGTAGTAAAAGCTACAAAGCACCAAGGCACTTTCACTTTCTGTATCAAAATGGATGAAAAAAAAAAACATGCTTATAGTTGGCACTAAACCATTATTATCTCAAGGAAAGTGAACAGGCCAAAAAAAGTTTCTTTGATCTCACATAGTTTTTGATCAGGACTCTTTTTAAAAAAAAAAAAAACATGGTATTATATTTATTCACAGCTTTCTATCATCTATTAAGTGTATCATAAACATTCAGTAGAAGAGAAATTCCTCTGTGAGAGTTGATTTCTGTTCATAAAATAAAATGGGCTCAGCTTTATTTTGAGTCTTCTTAAACATTCTAGAACTCTCATGGAGGTACCATATTAATGGCAAGATCCTCCTGTCCTATGCACCATGTTAACAAAAAGGAAAGGACAACGTGGGTTTCATTATTGCTTAACTACCATTGTTTAGATCTTCTGTTTCATAGATGGAGGTTTACTTTTCTGATCCAATTAGTTGGGCCTCGTTGATGTTTATACTGTGCCCTGTTACTCTTACTTCATAGCAACAGAAAAATTGAATTTCCTTAAATGTCTCTAGAATTGACAGTGTCTCTATAATCATAGGTTGCATATAGCATTCTAGAGGGTCAAAATCTGAAAGAACTTTTGAGTCAAGCTAGTCTTCTGATGCTCAACACTATAGGCAATCCTGCGAAGGGGAGTGGAGATTGCTGTCAACTGCAAAGACAATAAGATATATATAAAACATATACTGACTGTCAATCTGATTTTGTAGTCTATGTACTTAAATGCCCTTGTAGCCACATGTATATGGAGAAAACAATAAGAAAGCTTTCTGTACACGAGTGAACATAAATCCTGCGTAACCCGAGTAAAACCAGGAGCCCTTTTAGTAGCTCATTGTGAGGCATTTCATCACTCTTTTGACCAATTACAATGTTTTGTGATTGACCAAGTACAATAGAATATTTGAGGTGGCGATAGAGGTAAAACATTGCTGACTTGAACAGCACTGGATTTATAAACTTAAAATGCTGGAACTGCTTGGATTAGATACTGTAGTTGAACGGACAGCTTTTATATAGCAATTTTAATCCCGCTCACAGATTGACGTGGGTCCTCCAAGTTGGATAATGAACTATGCATGAAGCTGTGATTGATTGGTTGGCGTCTTAGATTTAAACAATTTTAATATATTTTGAATATTATGAAAAAGAGTGAGTTGCAAAGATGCCATGAGTGACATGGCAATGTTTTTCCTTGAATTTGATTTCTTCTACAGTGCAGTATTGTGGATTTATTTCTATTTCTTATAGATAATGGTATGAACACACAACTTCTCCCGAAGAAACCGTGAGGTGAAACAAGAACCCCATAGGGATTTGTTAAGATAAGTGCTTCCTGCATATATATTTTTTGCATTTTGATACAGTAGAAGATAATGTTGCTTTAATATGAGTAAAAAATTATTGGGGGTGCTAAGCCCAGTGGAAATAACCCCTCCCTTGACACATTCAATGAATATTCTCTATATTGGGGGTGCTCAAGCACCCATAGCACCCACAGAGTTGGCTCCTATGATTACAGTGAGTCTGTTGAGACTAAAATAATCTGAGCCACCATTCATGTATAGTGTGAGTGTGTAACTAGAAGGGAATGGTATGCACCAAAAATATAATCTTTTTTTTCCAAAACAATTTTTTTATATATAAAAAAAGGAAGGGAGGAAAAGACCTCAGAAATTATCTGTGGACTCGCATCTGGCTCAGATTATTTTAGTCTCAACAGACTCACTGTAATCAATGGTCAAAAAATCCTTCCAATGTTACACAGTGTTAGTGTGTAATCATTGTTTGTTTTGAATGGATCCTCATTTTTTATCTTTTGTTGTCTAAAATTGACAGGACTAATGAGTCATGGGCAACAAAACCTCTACCTAAAACCAATCAGTAAAAAATCCAGCATGAAATAAAGGTTTCCCATACCAGGTTCAACATTTGAACCCCAAAACCTCTACTTGCCATTTAGAGAACTTTACTGACTTAATAAATATCGCAGATTCAATGAGTATAACTCTGTGCTTTGTATTTATAAGAGAACTTTTAACTACCGTGGTTCCTAAAAGACTGCCAGGAGAGGTTGTGGCAGCCATTTTGAAGATGTTGCCGCTAGAGGTAGGAGTGGGGTTCGCGCCTGTCCTCACCGCCCCAACTGGACCATCATGAATAGGAAGTAAGCCCAGGAGGTCAGGGGGACATTCTGGGGGGGGGGGGGGGGGGGGACGACAATGTCATGGGTTGGGGGGATGCCTAGAAGGAGAAAATAAAAATGCATTTTCTAGTGCCAGAGTTGGTGCACAGAAGAGGTCTGGACTACCACTGGGCTTCTGCAGTAGGCCCAATTTGCCACATGCCAATGCAGCGGTAGCCCTACCACCCTTTAGTGAAAGGGCCCCTTAGCAATCTATTTTGAACAAATCAAACTTGGAATTGAAATTATTTATTTATTTGGATTTTGATCACACCTTTTTCAGTAGTAGCTCAAGGTGAGTTACATTCAGGTATTCTGGGTATTTCCCTGTTCCTGGAGGGCTCATAATCTAAGTTTGTACTTGAGGCAATGGAGGGATAAGTGTCTTGCCCAAGATCAAAAGGAATAGCAATGGAAGTGAACTGGGCGCCTCTGGATGTCAAGACTGGTGCTCTAACCACTAGGCTACTCCACTCCATTAATTATGTTAAGGACAATTCATCATTAAATTAATTCCAGAAGAAGGGATTAGACCACACACCAGCACACACAACCTACACCACAAGAGGGCAAATAGATCCACAAGCATTTTGGCAACTGTTATATGACAACGAACGGAATACACGAACGGACTCCATAAACTACCTCAACCATTGGGAAGATAGATGCAGAAGCGTACTAAACGAAATTGCACCCTTAAAGACAAGAATATCAAGAAGACAAAACTCGATACCATGGTTCAATGATGAATTAAAAAAACTCAAAACACAAACCAGGAAACTTGACCGAGCATGGAAAAAAACAAAAGATGAACATATACTCAATGCATGAAAACAAATACACAGAAAATACAAATATGCAATAAGACAAACCAAAAGGTCCTATTACAAAACTAAAATAGGACCGGATTACAAAGATCTGAAAAAACTATTTCAACTCATAAATAAATTATTAGACACCACCCCCATCACCACAACCAACACAGACATCCTACCCACAGACAAACTTGCTAACTACTTTAATGAAAAAATAATAAAATTACGCAGCAAAATTCCTCAGCACAACACCGACATCGAAAATGTCTTCAACGACCTGGACCTAACCCCTGGTGGATGCCCACCTGACTGTATCTGGTCAACATTTACTCTCCTCATCACTGAATCAGTTACAAAGCGGCTTATAGCTTTGCCAACACCCACTGCAAACTGGATACATGTCCCAGTCACCTACTTAAATCCGCCCCTGACTGCTTCATAGAAGACCTAACATCCTACCTAAACTTCATGCTACAACAAGGTCTCTTCCCTGAGGAATACGGCAACATCCTACTCACCCCAATACCAAAATACACCAAGAAAAGCACAAACGATCTAACCAATTACCGCCCAGTTGCGTCTATCCCACTAGTTGTCAAACTGATGGAGAGCTTGGTGACCAAAGAGCTTACGGAATACATGGACAAGTTCTCAATATTGCATGACTCACAGTCAGGATTCAGTCCCCACCATAGTACTGAAACCATCCTAGTCACTCTCCTGGCCAAATTCAAGTAAGAAATAGCCACAGGTAAAAGTATACTTCTCCTCCAATTTGGCATGTTGAGCGCATTCGACATGGTAAACCACAACATACTACTAAGACTCCTTGGCCACTTTGGGATTGATGGAAATGTACTTAACTGGATAAAGGGCTTTCTAACCACCAGAACTTACCAAGTAAAATCAAACTCAAACATTTCTCCACCTTGGAACGCCACCTGCGGAGTACCTCAAGGATCACCACTATCACCAATACTCTTCAACATGATGATGATCCCACTGGCAAAGTCCCTATCCAACTGAGGCCTTAACCCATTCATCTATGCAGATGACATCACAATATACATTCCCTTCACGCATGACTTGTCAGAAATAACTAATGAAATCAATGACGGCCTAAACATCATGGACTCCTGGGCAAATTCATTCCAACTGAAACTGAACACTGAAAAAACACACTGCCTCATCCTTTCATCTCAACATAACTTTGTACAAACCCACAACCACAAACACCCCAGAACACACCCTCCCTACCTCAGACAGCCTAAAAATACTCAGCGTCACAATTGACCGCAACCTTACCCTTGAGAGCCAAGTAAACTCCGTAATAAAGAAAATATTCTATTCAATGTGGAAACTTAAACAAATAAAACCTTTCTTCCCGAGGGAAATTTTTTGAAACCTTGTACAATCAATGGTCTTAAGCCACGCAGATTACTGCAACGGAATCTATGCGGGATGTAAAGAAAAACTCGCAAAAAAACTCCAAACCACCCAAAACACAGCTGCCAGGCTGATATTTGGTAAAATATGCTTCAAAAGTGCTAAACCCCTCCGAGAAAAGTTGCACTGGCTCCCAATTAAAGAACGGATCATCTTCAAAATCTGCACCTTGGTTTACAAAATCATCTACGGCATAGTCCCAGGACAGACCACATAGATCTACCAACCAGAAACAGAATCGGATCATCACGATCATACCTAAACTTACATTAACCAAATTGCAAAGGACTTAAATACAAAACAACTTACGCATCCAGCTTCTCCTACATAAGTGCACAACTATGGAATGGACTCCCAAAAGCTGTGAAAATAATCCATAACCATCTAAACTTCAGGAAATCACTAAAAACCAACCTCTTCAAAAAGGCTTACCCCACTGATCCAAAGTAAATCCCCACACCCAGCAACACAGCATAACCAATAATCATACTGAACAATACACAATCTTCAATCCCTCCGACCCTCATGTTGCCTGACACATAACTACCTCATTCGACCACAACATAACCTTGTATTTGTTATCAACCGACTGGCGAATGCCTTTACGGTATTATGTAAGCCACATTGAGCCTGCAAATACGTGGGAAAATGTGGGGTACAAATGTAACAAATAATAAATGGGTTGTTATGGATCACTGTTAACAAATTTCAATCCTATAAAACAAAATACTTGCAGTGGAGCTCAATGTAATAAAGTGCATGTTGATAATAACCAAATAAGTTGTGGTCTTCTCTAGATGCATTGGAATTAGCACATTAACACAGATGTATAGCCAGCTCCCAAGATCTAGGTTAATGAATCTTATATTTCCATGGCCTAGCGGGTAGTGAACTGTTTTTGCTTACTTTTGCATTTCATGGTCTCATTAGCATAGGTTTTTTGCATGAAAATACTTGAGCTAAATATCATGTGTTAAAACACTGGTAATGTGCACGCATGACTGTGCATGCTAACAGCACTTTCAATCACGTATTATCACGAATATTTTGTTCAATTCTGGTCACTGCATCTCAAAAAAGATATAGTGGAATTAGAAAAGGTGCAGAGAAGGGTGACGAAAATGATAAAGGGGATGGGACGACTTTCCCTATGAGGAAAGGCTAAAGCGGCTAGGGCTATTCAGCTTGGAGAAAAGGCGGCTGAGGGGAGATATGATAGAGGTCTATAAAATAATGAGTGGGGAAGAACGGGTAGACGTGAAGACTCTGTTTACGCGTTCCAAAAATACTAGGACTAGGGGGCATGCGATGACGCTACAAAGTAGTAAATTTAAAATGAATCAGAGAAAATTTTTCTTCACTCAACGTGTAATTAAACTCTGGAATTCGTTGCCGGAGAATGTGGTAAAGGCGGTTAGCTTAGCAGAGTTTTAAAAAGATTTGGACGGCTTCCTAAAGGAAAAGTCCATTGACCATGATTAAATTGGACTTGAAAAAATCCACTATTTCTGGGATCTTGCCAGGTATTTGTGACCTGGATTGGCCACTGTTGGAAACAGGATGCTGGGCATGATGGACCTTTGGTCTGTCTCAGTATGGTAATACTTATGTACTTCAGAAAACCTTAGCATTATTGGCCTCTGTGAAATAAGACACATTGCTTGACTGCCAAAAATCTATTGAAATATTGAGAATTTCTGTCCTAGTGCACTGGCATGTGCATTCTTTAGTGCTGTGTACAGGACTGGCCCTGCAGGCCATTCACCAAATTACATTTGCATGACCTTTCTTAAGTTGTTGTTGTACTGGAACTGGTATTTAAAGTCTCAGTTAATGCAAAAGACTGTAGCCAAGCTTTTATTTTGGATTTGGCTCACACCTTTTTCAGTAGTAACTCAAGGGGAGTTATATTCAGGTAGACTACATATTTTCCTCTCCCTGGAGGACTCACAGTCTAAGTCTGTACCTGAAGCAATGGCAGGTTAAGTGATTTTCTCAAGCTCACACGGAGCAGCAGCAGGGTTTGAGCCACGCTTCCCTGATTTTGAGCCCAGTGCTCTATCCACTAGGCTACTCCTCCACTACTCATTAGCTTAACCTTGTCTGGCAAAGTAACAAAAAAAAAAGGCTCAGTGATAAATCTTCAGTAGTCACTTTTTCATATAAAACCTCACGCTATTAATTATTCAAACTACCTCTATTAATTATAAATTTATTCTTCCTGGGGGGATTTACAAAATGTATGAGTATGTTTAAGGTACTCCAAAGAATATTTAAGCAAATGATGAGGTAGAATTAGTGCGGAGATCATGACATTCACAATTATGTTGCAAAGATCACATGACAGGAAGACTTTTATAGACTAAGAGGCATGGCAATTCCCTGAACACAAAAACAATAGCCTACATCTGTACAGCTATGCTTAGATGGCACCAAAGAGTGGACAAGTGTTGTAATTCTGGGGTTGATATTCAGGCAGCGGCACGCAACGTTTTGCTGACCGCTGTGGCCTTATGCCTGAAAATTCAATGCTGGGTCATATCCAGGCTCCAGAATTGAATTTACAGCAGCAGCGTACCAAGGGCGGGGCATTAGGGTTGGTCCACCCCGGTGCACGCTGCAGGGGGGTGCATGGAGCAGCCGCTCAGCTGTCGGCTCCGCCAGTTCCCTGCTCCCTCTAATGTTACTTCCTGTTGCAAGGCAGAGAGAGAGCAGGGAACTGGCAGAGTTGACAGCCACGTGGCTGCTCCCAGCACCACAACAGGTAAGAGCAATGCACCCGGGGGGGGGGGGGGGGTCGAGGTGATGCATCGGGGGGGGGGGGGGGGGTGCAGCGGTGATCCATCCCGGTTGGCAGCCAACCAAGGAACACTACTGATTTATGGGTATATGGAGCCAGCGAAAACATAGCCAATTAAGGGTCCTTCAAATGCAGGCTTACCAAATGCTATCCAAACGCGGCCCACACTGGCCCAACACGGCTGCTGGCAGTAGCTCTTTCTTGAGCGCATGTCATTTTCTGGGCTCAGGCATCACTGCACACTGCACGATTACTGCAAGGTTACCACGGGAGCCTTTACCGCCACCTCAATGGATGACGGTACGTGCTCCCCCCCCCCCCCCCCACACACACACATACACATGGCCACGTAGTAAGAGTACTCTTACTGCATGGCCATTTTTTAGGGGTTTTTTACCCATTGTAGTAAAAAGGGTTCTGATGTGTGGGGAAAACAGCCTGCACTGCTACCGCAGGGCCTTTTTTCCCACCGCTTAGTAAAATGACCCCTAAGTGAGATATTCAGCATTTAATTGACTATGGCAAACCGCATAAAGATAGGACCGACTTTTATGGAGTCCTATTTATTCAGTTACCTTGACCAATTAGGAGCTGAATATCAACACTTAAAATGACTGGTTTCACAAATCAAAACCAGCTATTTTGGGGGTGTTCTGGGGGTGGAGTCAGCACTTGACTCCACCCCCAGAACACCCCCAAAATAGCTGGTTTTGATTTGTGCAAACCAGTCATTTTCAGCGGCATTAACCAGTTAAGTGCTGCTGAAAATGATCGGTTAGACCCAAACAGGCCATTTAATCAACCAGGAGCCTTTTCTGTCTGGTTAAATCGTTTTGAATATGGACACCTCTATTTATAGTGGCATAATGGGGGCAATTCAGTAAATTGGCGCCTAGAGGTAGATGCTACTTATGTGCATCAAAGGCACCATCAAATTGACAGCAATAAGTAGAAAACCAGGCAGACCAAAGAGTCCAAGGAATTCTTTATTGAAAAAGACCCAACCTGGCCGTGTTTCGCCAAAATGGCTGCATTGGGGGGGTAAAACTAGTACTAGTTATCATTTCTAAAGCGCTACTAGACATGCGCAGTGCTGTACAGTTGAACATAAAGAGACAGTCCCTGCTGAACAGAGCTTACAATCTAATTAGGACAGACAGACAGAACAAACAAGAGATAAGGGAATATTAAAGTGAGGATGATAAAATAAGGGTTCTGAACAAGTGAATAAGGGTTAGGAGTTAAAAGCAGCATCAAAAAGGTGAGTTTTAGATGGAGCTTGACGTACCAGCTCAGGAAGTCTATTCCAGGCATATGGTGCAGCAAGATAAAAGGAACGGAGTCTGGAGTTAGCGGTGGAGGAGAAGGGTGCAGATAAGAGAGATTTACCCAGTGAACGGAGTTCCCAGGCAGGAAAGTAGGGAGAGATGAGAGTGGAGAGGTACTGAGGAGCTGCAGAGTGAATGCACTTATAGGTCGATAAGAGGAGTTTGAACTGTATGCGGGAACGGATAGGAAGCCAGTGAAGTGACTTGAGGAGAGGGCTAATATGAGAATAACGACACTGGCGGAATATTAGTCGTGCAGCAGAATTTTGAACAGATTGAAGAGGAGAGAGATGGCTAAGTGGGAGGTCTGTGAGAAGCAAGTTGCAATAGTCTAAGCGAGAGGTGATAAGAGTGTGGATGAGGGTTCTGGTAGTGTGCTCAGAAAGGAAAGGGCGAATTTTGCTGATATTATAGAGAAAGAAAGGACAGGTTTTAGCAGTCTACTGAATATTTGCAGAGAAGGAGAGGGAGGAGTCGAAGATGACCCCAAGGTTATGAGCTGATGAGACAGGAAGGATGAGAGTGTTATCCACAGAAATCAAAATTATATAAAAAATACAAATCATAAAAATAAACAAATATGAATCATGCATACAGACATGCATAAAAATTATAAAACGTACACTGTAAATATACATTTATGTTCAATGCATGAAATAACATAAAATCTTACAAGCATACATCATGAATGTATTTATAAACAGTGCATAAAAATATATGTGATCTAATTAATCCAAACCAAGGAATATTAAAATCAGTGGCTTCTGCATATGGATAAGGGGAAAACATGTACCCAACCTTAAACAATAATAAATGGATGTAAAAACACTTCTTAATACTTGACAATCAAAAGGCTCTTACTGTAATCCAATTCTGTCAAAACAATATCAACTAATAGTGGTCTGTGCAAATAAACTGATAAGACATGTGGAAGGAAAAATGGGAGTGGGGGGGGGGGGGAAGTCTCTACAAAGTCAACACTCCACTGCTCTCTTAAGGGAGCCACAGAAAGGTTGTTGAACTAGGCTCCCTTAAGAAAGCAGTGGAGTGTTGACCCGGTGATTTATGAGACTTTTTCCTTCCACAAGTCTATCAGTTTATTTGCACAGAGAACCACTGGTCCACTATTAGTTGATATAAAAACGCTTCACCATAGTGGATGCATCTCATATACGTGGTGAAACAGAGTGAAAGTCAGACAGCCTTTCTTTGTGTTCCTGACCATCAAATTGACAGACACCTATATGCAATACGTGCTATTCTATAAGGTACTGCCTAAGTAGGGGGTGTACGTGTCAGTGGAGCAAGGGTGTGTCTCCCAGTTAGGTGCATAGTTTATAGAATACTATAAATTAGGCACATCAATTGGAGCACCTAGGCATGCCGACTTATGCCAGCCATTGACATGGTATAAGAGGGTGCACCTATACAAGGGTGTGCCCAAGCTGACCTTGGCGTCAAGATGCTTTTATAGAATTGGCACTAGCCCCTGGATTCTATATAGCGTGCCTAGAGTTACGCGTGGTTCTGCATGTAAATCTAGGCGTATTCTATAACTACGCGTGTAGATTGTTTTAACAAGCTGTTAAGTGTTAACAGCTCTTAACAAGCAATAACGAGCACTAATTGGCAAAAATTAGAATTTACTTGCGTACATTGCTAAGCATATTCTGTAATGTACTGCATGTAAATTCTAAATTCAAAAAGGGGCATGCTTGTGGCGTGGAAATGAGCGATTCATGGGCGTTCCAAAATCTACGTGCTTTGTTATAAAACATGGGCCAGTGCACATAAATCTACATGCAGGGATTTACACCAGCTTTTCATTGGCATAAATGGACGCGTGTAGATTTGGATGCATGAACTACGCCTAAGTGTATTCTAAATACCACATGTAGGGCCCAATATTCAGATCGTGGGAGTCACCAGGTCTGACTCCCGCGGTTGATGCTGAGCCTGGATATTCAATGCCAGGCCATTTCCGGTGACCGGCATTGACTATCTGGTTTATTTTTGGCTGGTTTCGAGTTAACCGGCCAAGTCAATATTCAGCGCTGGCCAGTTAAATTGAAAACGGCCAAAGACAGGCCTGCTATTTCGGTGGCCCAATTTGGCCACCAAACTTAGCCGGTGATGCGCAGAATATTAGCAGATAGCTATCATGCAATATAGCTGGTTATCCGTTAAGTGCTGACCGTAAATACTCAGCAGCAGGTAACTGGCCATTCCCGTTGAATATTTGCAGATATCCAGTTAAGCGCTATTTAACCTGCTAGGACCCGTTCCTGGCCAGTTAAATAGTGCTGAATACCGGACAGATTGGGGTTTGGGGTATGGTTGGAGTGGGCATTAGGTTGTTGTCTGTATTTTGTTTTATGTTTTATTTATAAATGTTGATTTGTGACCTGCCATGGAACAGATGGAATAAACAAAGAAACATGAGTGGTGTTCACCATCACTCCGAGTTAAAGTAAATTTTTTTACATTAACCTCCAATGATAACAACATAACACATTTTAGGGGCCCTTTGCTAACGGTGGGGCTCTTTTACTAAGCTGCGGTAAAAGGGGCCCTGCGCTAGCTGCAGTGGCCGTTTTTGCAGTGCACTGAGGACCTTTATATCGCATCGCGTTAAAAGGCCAAAAATAGAAATGGCCATGTGGTAAGATTGCACTTACTGTGTGTCCATGCAGGGGGCAGCACTTACACCACCCACTGAGGTGCCAGTAAGAGCTCCCATACTGGTCAGCATGGGGCAGAAGTAAAACCTGGTGTAAATGCCGACAGCTAAATTAGACATGGACCGGGTGGTTCAATAACAATGTGCACAGATTTTAGAAATGCCCGTGACCCAACCATTCCATGCCCATGACCACACCCCCTTTTCAACAATGTGACTCAGAATTTGGATACAGAAAGTGAAAGTGCCTTGTTGCTTTCTAGCTTTTACTATATGAGACGTGGGGTAAGGAATAATATATTGTAGAGGAATATATTCGAGTTATTCCCCGAGTTTTCCACGTCATCACTGTGACCCCTGACGCAGGTGCTAGTCACTGAAACACAGCCCGTGTCGGGTCTTTTTGTCAAGGCTTATTCATTAAAGAACTGTGCTCCATTTTTAAAGGCCCGTGGTGCTGGTTTTTTGTTCAGAATTTACGTGCAGCATGTTATAGAATACACTTAGTCAGTTCTGTGCATAAATTCTAATTAATGCCAAATAGTATAAATAAATGCTTGTTAATTGGCAATTAGCAACACTGGTTTATTAACCAATTAGGTTATGTGTATTGTTATAGAATACGCTTTGATTTCTGTGCTGCTATCCCAGTGCGATGTATAGAATCCAGGGGAAAGTTGACAATTCTATAACTGAGCATCTCTGTTTAGGTGCCCTGCGAGCATGTGGTAGGTGCTTACTTTCCTTGATGGAATGCTATAGATGCACCTAACAATTAGGCACCTATGTACAGCAGGGACAAACATACCTTTCAATATTCTGTAAGTTACATGCATAAGTGGAAATCCCAGCTGTGTCCCACCAATGTCGACCCTTATATATGCCTCCATGCACTTAACCACTATTCAAGCTCATGCATTGGAACAGAATAATGCCCAGGTATCATACCAGCATATACACATACAAGTATGCACATGCATGCATATATGCTAATATTCTAAACATTTGTGTTAGTAACACACATGCTTAGGTTATAAATTTACCCCTTAAGTGTTAGTAAACGGGACCCATTGTCTCTCAAACCCTCTGCTTAATGTCCATTGGTGCTCTGGGAATTTAACATGGGAATCTGTGACAGAATATTTTGGCATTCAAATGTTGTCCAATTGTAATGCCATTTAGTGAATTCACCCCTAAATGCCAACTTTATCAAGATGTCTAGCAATTCAGATTATCCAAAAATTTAAGTACTATATATATCAAAGTATAATGAATGCAACAATGTAATACATATTACATAATATATCAATATCAGATTATCTTGAGCCAGTATCCAGTAAACCAATCCAACTTTGCATTGGTCAAACGGAATTATTTTATTTTCGTTCATTTACAATGAAAGATGGAATTAGATACACTCTTATCTAGATAAAACACCTTGCTTTAGAAAAGAAAGTCCCCTGCCCCCCCTCCCCCCCCCATCAATACTAGTGTGCCAGAGCTAATATTTAGACTGCCTAATGCATCAGCTGGAAAGTTACTGGCAACAAGTGAACTGAGCCCTTTTCATTTCAACAGACAAGATCATAGCAGAAAGAGACCCAAATTCAAGTCCTGCTCAGCAGACCACCAAGGACAAGATTTCTTTTCAGGCACCAGAAGAGTTGGGTGAGCCTCCCCTGTCAGCTGTTCTAGTTATACAAGTGCGTTAAGGATTTGAATGGAGGTGTAATCCTCTGGTTGACACAAAGCAGGGTCTGCCACACCATGAATTCAGCAGGAGACAATGCAACAGTTTCAAAAGGCAGGCGAATCACATTACCGAAAGCAGCAAATCACTCTGAAGGAAAATCTAAGGATGACTTACCCCGAGACGTCGGCTCCTAATCCTAACGTAGCCTTGTTTCATTATGTCATTAAAATTTGAAGCCATCCCTTTGTTTGTTTTTTTTTCCTAAGCCACAATAAAAAAAAAAAAAAATGAAGGAAGTGGGGGAAGAAATATTCCCCTGAAAGTTCAGGTGTTGAACGTACTGCTGCCACGATTATATACCAGCCGGCATCAGTTGACTTTTCTTGAGGAAGAGACGACGTGCATGGCTTTTATTTTAATCCAGTTGGGAGATGGAGAGAGTGAAGAAGAAGAAGCTGGGGTGAAGGGGGAGAAGGGGAAGAAATGAAAGCCAGCAAGAATTAAGGAGGTTGAAAGAGCATCAGCTGATAGATCTGTCTGACAACATAGTGGAAAATACCACTCTGCTGAGGGAGGGCTGAGCTGCGGCCATGGAGCAAGATTCCTTACCGGCGCCTCCCTCCCCATCAGAGCATATGGAATCTCCCACTCACTCAGTACCATACACAATCTGGCAGGCATTGTTCAAATAATAATAAAAAGAAAAAATACCCTGGCATCCTGAAGCATTAGAGAACCAACATATAATAGGAAAAAAATTTTTAAAGCTATGTTATTAATTCCCAAAGCAAGGCAATATTATTGTCTATATATGTCATCATTTTTTTCTATTATATCCTCTATGTAAATTAAAATTCCTCAACCCTTGAGGTCAACCTAGAATTCAATTATCACATTATTTTATGGTCAATTAATTGCTACACTTTGCTGTGTTTTCCTTATGATGTGAAAAAGGAAGGAGGGCAGAGAATGAGAAAGAGAGAATGCCTGAATAGAAAGAAAAATTCCAAGGATTACCATAAAATACAAAAAAAGACAGTATCTACTGGCTTTTGCTATACACAATGTAATTTCTCAGGGTTTTTTTTTTACTTTTTTTTTTATTTGTTGATTGTATATTTACAAGTCTATTCTCAATTTAATGGGCCACAATGTAGGACTAGTGTGGCAAACCTACATTTTGCAATAAAACGGGTGATATTTACCAACCTGCCTTCTCATTTTGATTTCAAAGCACAGCTTACTCCAAGTACAGTAGGATTTGCATAAAGAATATAGGAAAAAGTAGAAATGCCTAAATGTTTTAGATTGGATAGTTGATGATTTGCCCATAAAACTTAGAATTCTGATCCATCTGATGTTAAATGATTCCAAACATGCAAAGTGCATCTGTTGAGAGTGAAGGAGGCTCTGTGGAAAGTGCACCAGCTGAAAATGCCAGAAACCACAGGAAAATTCAGACTAAAGGAGCTGAGATTAAAGAAGGTATGGAAGAATTTAAAAGGCAGGCTGAGACCCCGGAAAGCATGGAACACAAACCTAAAAACCAAAGTAGGCCACCTCCAGACTAGACATTGAACATAATGAGACCCTTTTACAAAGCTGCGGTAAAAAGTGGCCCGCGGTAGTGTGGGCGCATGAAATTGCCACATGCTGAGGTCACTTGTTACCGCAGCCAGAATTACCATTATTTCAAATGGAAGTTGTAAATGGCTGTGCGCTAATAAAGATATTGGGGTGCAGCAATGTACTGCCTGAGCTGTTACTGCCACCTATTTAGGGATCAGAGACTAACCTGGCGGTAATCAAACAGCACGCGGCTTTGGCCAATTACTGCTGGGCATGCCTACACCACACTTACATACTAGAAAGTAGAAATATTTTTTCTGTTGCGGAAAATGCTGCATGGCAAACTACTGCAGGGCAACTGGGCATGGCCCGCTATAGTACTGTTTTGCCCCATGCTACCCACACGGTAGCCCTACTGAGGGGCATAATCGAATGGGGCAACCTTCGAAAGCTAATCAAGAAATGTATTAAGTTATGTCCAATAAAAAAGGTATCATCTTATTTTCTTTTCCATGTTTTATTTTGTTTGATTTCTATTGATTACCTTTAAAAGTGGACTAACATTGCTATCACACCTCTCTTTCATCTAACTAGAAAGAGCCTTCCTGTCGAGATTCGCCTTTTGAAGAATTGTTTCATATTCCATAAGGTGTTGATTACTTATTTGTTTCCTTGATGTTTGCTGATGATTCTGCTTCCAGAGGTTCTTTCTGCTATTATTTTCTTTTGTTATTCCTGATGATTGTATCAGTGTTATTTATAGTTTAGTTTATAGTTTATGGTGATTTGCTAGACCGCTCTAGCTGCCAAGGCAGAGCAGAGCGATGCATAGGCTAAAATTACATAAAAATGGAAAAGGAAAGAAACTCCATTGAAAACACAGGAAAGATATTCATTCATACAAAGTCAGAGAAAACAGAGAGGGAGAATCAGAACACAGAGCTAGACAGAGATTAACACTGTTAAACATTCTCCAGCTAGAGGAAATCACTGGCTATGCTACTTCATCAAAAAAAAGCTTTTGGCCACTGTTTGAATTCAGACCCAGTTGCTACGAGAATGAAGCATGTCCATAGTGATTTAGCTCGAAACATATACAACAAGTGACATCTATCTACTCATCCATACAACACAGGAAGACTCCTGAGGCAGGCCGATGGGCCGAAACATGGCCGTATCAAGTCACTGTGTTGACCATAGAGTCATTATTGTTGTTCAATAAACCCTCTAGACCACATACATCATCATTGTAGCACTTTAGCATGTAACTTACAGTATTGTGTGTGTGTATGTGGGACCTAAGTGTGGGACTCTCCCATGCCCTGCCTATGTGTATACCCCCTTGTATTTCCATGGTAACACAGTAAATGATGGCAGATAAAGACCTGCATGATCCATCCAGTCTCCCCAACAAGGTGACCAGAGAAGCGCCAACCACTCTGTGCAGCCCCAGTCACCCATGCTTCAGCGCTGATTGTCAAGCCTCCATCATGCCAGCCATATAGGCAACCAAACATGATGGAGTCTTGGTTATAACCTTATATCATCCCTAAGTATTGCTGACAGTATTCAGTTTACCAGCCAAGATGTCTTCCCTGCCCCCTGAGCTGCATAGCACCCTCACTCGGTAACTCTATGCAAAAAAAGTATTTTATAGTTTTTGGAGGGGGCGTGTCTGAGGGTTGAGAGTCTAATACCAAAAATCCTTCAGTCTCTGGTATATAATATATGATAAATATCCAAACCAGGACACAAAGTTAGCAAAATTCAAAATTAATCAAACACAAATTCACAGCAAGGGCTACCAAAGAAGTATTAGTGTATGTTTCAAATTTTTTTTATGAATACCCTCAGAATTTCCACTCTTTACTGCAAGTGATAATATCACTGCCTGGTGGTTCAGCACTTCGTTCATCGGGTGATTCTTTTTATATATTTTTGTGCTGGTCAAGTGATACTAATCCTCAATTCATCTTCTATTAGATGTAATGAAAATATATATATAACCAATAGCCAATACTGCTGATAATATAGTCAATAAATACACACGCACTTATCTTGTGATTCGTGAATGCTCCAACTTGTTGAGTCATGACAAGAAAATATCCAATAGCCTCCCCCTAAAAGACGCCCAAGAGGGTTGAGAGTGACATTCCTGTGCTAATCAGTGCAGCTACATTATTGTACACTAACTGGCTAGTGCAGGAATTGTGCATGAGCCGTTACCGCCTACAAAATGAGTGGCGGTAAGTGAACAGGCTCTAATGTTTTCCTTTGGCTGCACACTAATGGTGAGATTAGCACATGGCTATTAATACAAAAAAATAGACAAAGGTCATTTTTACAGCTGTTGTACAAATGGCCTTAGCGCACAGGAAAACCCTACGCAAGTGTGCACTGAGGCCATTTTTAGCCAGAACTACCGCCGGCCCAACACAGATGCCATTTCTTTTTTTTAGTTTATAATTTTTTATTATTTTATATATACTTATACAGATAAATACAACTGCAAAGTGTAATACAGCCACAATTGTAATAACTTTACAAACTTAGGAAAAAGAAAAACTTTTGTTCAATTATTTATATAACATTGGCTTCCTTAGACCACAATGTAAAGGTTAGGGGGGGTAGGGATTAGTGAAGTGTATTACACAATATCACAGATTAAACAAGAAAAATAGTGACACCGTTATTCCCTTACTTCTTATCTCTAAGCTTGTTTAGTATCTAAGAAGTTCTGAAGCTGATCAGGCATATAATATATATATTTTGTTTGATTTATCCTGATAACACATTTACAAGGATACGCAAGGAAGGAGCCTCCCATTTCCAAAATTTTTGACCTCATTGACAGAAACTTTTTCCTTTTTTCCTGTGTTATTTTAGTCACATCAGGATAAAGCCAGATCTTCTGGCCTACAAACATGCGGTTGGTTGATTTAAAATAAAGTCTCATTACTGCATTTAAGTCCTGCTGGAAAACAAAAGAGACTATCAACGTTCCTCTTTCCATCGCATTTGTAACTGATTGTTCCAAAATGGCTGTGACATTTTGTAAGTCTACTGAGTCTTCTCCCTCTACTTTGTTCATTGTATTTGAAATATAATAAATTTTATTCAAAGGAGGAAATATTTCTTGGGGAAAATTCAAATTTTCTTTCAAAAATCTGCAAAACATATCATTTGGAGAGACTCCCAACATTCTAGGAAAATTTAATAGTCGAAGGTTTAACCTCCTATTACAGTTCTCCATTTGTTCCATTTTTCTTCTAATCTCAATACTATCTTTAATCACAGCCACTTTGAATTCTTCCGTTTGCACACAGATGCCATTTCTGACACCAGCAGAAATATTGAAAAAAATATGTCTGCAGGGGCTTACCCAGCAGTCATCGCTGCTGGGTTATTGTCGGATTAGTGCACAAGCCATTAGCACTACGTCAATGGGTGGTGGGAAGTGGTCCCCTCCGAAACGGACGCACTGCAAGTGTGAACTTACCATGCAGTCATTTCATTTTTAGTTATTTTCACCCACTGCGGTAAAAGGGGCCCTGGCATGTGGCAAAAACAGCGCCCCTTTTACCGCAGCTTAGTACAAGGGCCACTTAATGCCCAAGCAGCACTTATGTGTGTGAATATAACATTCACCTGCATAAGTGCCAGTAATCTATCATCTCGCATGCGAATGGTGCTTACATTTAGCCACTCTGGGGTTGATATTCACCCAACAGTGATCAGCATTTTGCTGACTGCTGCCAGCATTATCCCCAGAAATTCAATGCCGGGCCATGTCCAGCTTTTGGCATTGAATTTTCAGGCTTGCAGAGCCAGCTAATGCCTAGCTGGTTAAGTGCCCACATGAACCACAATTTGATAGGCTAATGCATAGCTGTTTTAGTACCACACACACACAATACTATAGGCTAATGCAATGCCGATTAAGTCCCACTCACACACAATACGATAGGCTAATGCATAAAGATAGGACTGTTTTTTATGAAGTCATTTTTATGCAGTTAACCTGGCTGGTTAAGTGAGGAATATTGGCATTTAACCAGCCAAGTGCTGACTCCACCCCGGAACAACCCCAAAATAGCTGGTACTCATGTGGGCACTAACCAGATATTTTCAGTAATAGTAACCAGTTAAGTGATTAAAATGAAGTGATTTAACTGACCAGGAGTCATTTCAGACCAGTTAAATCACTTTGAATATTGACCAGTAAGTTATACAATAAGGGAGTAAATGATTTAAAAAAAAAAAATAAAGTATGTTAAAATAAATCTAAAATATCTCCATATTAGAGAGGGAACAAATTTCCAAAATGTAAAAAAAAAAAAAATTACATCCTCCACCATATGTCACTCTGAATCCAATGTGTAGCCATGGAAATATCAGGTTTTCAATTTCTAATACAGCACCACTTCGCAGCGGAGCAGAAATGGTTACAGCTCACTCCTGCCCCATTTTGACACCTGGGATTTGGTGAGTTAACATGTGAGGGGGAGGGGGAGTTCTTTAAACACTTCTCCTGTGAATTTAGTCAGCTGGGGACCAAGCCTTCAGTGTGTATTGCTACTGGCAATAGCATACAGTAAACAAAAAAAAAAAAGCAAAAAACCTGGGGAAAGCAAAACAAAACGACATCTCACCAATGGAACATACAGAATACCTCTGCACACTTCTAATTTCCCTAACCCCGAGCCAGTAGGCGAGCGGTATACAGCAATACTGACCATCCGGTTTCATTTCGCTGAGTTATCGCCTCACCATTTTGGGGGGGGGGGGGCAGTGGGCTTGTGTGAAGGTAGACTATTTCAAGTTTCATTTTGGATTTCCAGGAGCACGTTCTAATCCTTTTAGCCATCTTCATTTCACACACCACTGAGAAGTGCAGTGATTTGCAAAGGTAGACCTACAGTTCAATCTCTAGTCATCTTCATCTATAAAGCACAAGCTTCTTCTTTTTTTTTTCCAAGAGAGCCTCCCTTTATTCAGAGGTCATTGGCTTGCTGTGCTTCAATGAAATCTCCTACAGGAATGTTAGAATTAGCATAGGTCATTAGAATGTCATTGATCTGCAGCCCTTGAAATCAAACTTGCATGGGTTCACATAGCATTCCAGCCAAAATTGAACAACTAATAAGAGAAAAAATTCATGATGTATTTTTTTTATTGGTACCTGCTTAGTTTATAAGCAAGCTATGAGTGAAATAAATAAATAAAAATGAGCAGATTGGTTGCTTTGAAGCCCTGTGTTTTTCCATTCCGGCTGATCCCATCCCACCTTGTTCTAATGAATGAATGCCTATATCAGAAATAAAAATGTTTTCTCTATGTTTAATGTTTAGTATATTTAGGGGTCCATTTTCAAAAGAGAAAAACATCTCAAAAATGGCACAAAGTGGCATTTGAACTTTTTTCTCCAAAAAAACATCCAACTCACGATTTTCAAAAACTCAGATTTAAGATATTATTTTTCTCTGCGGTGTGTCCAAATCCTAAAGGGATGTGTTGGGCGACGGGATTTGGGTGTTCTCAAAACTTGGACTTTTTCTGCCTAGAAACATTAGAACTGTGAACACCCATCTAAAATTTCGAAAATACCTCACCTCTTCTGGAAAGCCTACCCAGCAGACCCGAACTAATTAATGAACAATGCCTCACATCTTTCGATCTAAGAAATGAACAATACGTCTTCCACATAATCCTATTACTTCAAACTGTACAAATTTTACTCCAGTTATAATTAAGTGTACTTCTACCCTTAACCTATTCTTTATTGCTCACTAGAAGCTGTAGTCCCATCCCCAGAGACTTATCAGCCTCATTGGGATTACTTCTCTCTATATGCTACTATATATTCGTCCCTGAGTTGTATTCTCTTTTCGAGAACCGTATCAGCTTCCTTGCACCTACTGTTACTCTATTTTCCACTCTGTATATATTCCCGGAGTTGGTACTCTCCTCTCCGGAACCTGTAAGCCACATTGAGCCTACTGCTATGCGGGAAAGTGTGGGATACAAATGTAATAAATAAATAAATAAATAATGGAACAAAGCAAAAACGTCCAGGGCTAAAAGTTAAACGGTTTGGTCTAGACCTCTTTCAATCACGCCTAATTCACACAAAGATGCCCTAAATAAGGAGATGATCACTGTAAGAATTAAGGCATGAGCCCCCTTACTCCCCCAATGGTCACTGGCCCCCTTCAACCCCCAAAACTGGGACAGAAACAGTACATACTAGCCTTTATGACAGCTTCAGATGCTATGGCCAGTCCTATTAGAGAAATATGCAGGTCCCTGGAGTAGCCTAGTGGTCAGTGCAGTGCACTGTACAGAAGGGAACCCAGTCCTATATCCCATTCTAACTGGTACACTTGTGGTGGAAAGTGTGAACTCTCCAAAACTCACCAAAAACCTACTGTACCTACATACAGTGGGGGAAATAAGTATTTGATCCCTTGCTGATTTTGTAAGTTTGCCCACTGACAAAGACATGAGCAGCCCATAATTGAAGGGTAGGTTATTGGTAACAGTGAGAGATAGCACATCACAAATTAAATCCGGAAAATCACATTGTGGAAAGTATATGAATTTATTTGCATTCTGCAGAGGGAAATAAGTATTTAATCCCTCTGGCAAACAAGACCTAATACTTGGTGGCAAAACCCTTGTTGGCAAGCACAGCGGTCAGACGTCTTCTGTAGTTGATGATGAGGTTTGCACACATGTCAGGAGGAATTTTGGTCCACTCCTCTTTGCAGATCATCTCTAAATCATTAAGAGTTCTGGGCTGTCGCTTGGCAACTCGCAGCTTCAGCTCCCTCCATAAGTTTTCAATGGGATTAAGGTCTGGTGACTGGCTAGGCCACTCCATGACCCTAATGTGCTTCTTCCTGAGCCACTCCTTTGTTGCCTTGGCTGTATGTTTTGGGTCATTGTCGTGCTGGAAGACCCAGCCACGACCCATTTTTAAGGCCCTGGCGGAGGGAAGGAGGTTGTCACTCAGAATTGTACGGTACATGGCCCCATCCATTCTCCCATTGATGCGGTGAAGTAGTCCTGTGCCCTTAGCAGAGAAACACCCCCAAAACATAACATTTCCACCTCCATGCTTGACAGTGGGGACGGTGTTCTTGGGTCATAGGCAGCATTTCTCTTCCTCCAAACACGGCGAGTTGAGTTCATGCCAAAGAGCTCAATTTTTGTCTCATCTGACCACAGCACCTTCTCCCAATCACTCTCGGCATCATCCAGGTGTTCACTGGCAAACTTCAGACGGGCCGTCACATGTGCCTTCCGGAGCAGGGGGACCTTGCGGGCACTGCAGGATTGCAATCCGTTATGTCGTAATGTGTTACCAATGGTTTTCGTGGTGACAGTGGTCCCAGCTGCCTTGAGATCATTGACAAGTTCCCCCCTTGTAGTTGTAGGCTGATTTCTAACCTTCCTCATGATCAAGGATACCCCACGAGGTGAGATTTTGCGTGGAGCCCCAGATCTTTGTCGATTGACAGTCATTTTGTACTTCTTCCATTTTCTTACTATGGCACCAACAGTTGTCTCCTTCTCGCCCAGCGTCTTACTGATGGTTTTGTAGCCCATTCCAGCCTTGTGCAGGTGTATGATCTTGTCCCTGACATCCTTAGACAGCTCCTTGCTCTTGGCCATTTTGTAGAGGTTAGAGTCTGACTGATTCACTGAGTCTGTGGACAGGTGTCTTTCATACAGGTGACCATTGCCGACAGCTGTCTGTCATGCAGGTAACGAGTTGATTTGGAGCATCTACCTGGTCTGTAGGGGCCAGATCTCTTACTGGTTGGTGGGGGATCAAATACTTATTTCCCTCTGCAGAATGCAAATAAATTCATATACTTTCCACAATGTGATTTTCCGGATTTAATTTGTGATGTGCTATCTCTCACTGTTACCAATAACCTACCCTTCAATTATGGGCTGCTCATGTCTTTGTCAGTGGGCAAACTTACAAAATCAGCAAGGGATCAAATACTTATTTCCCCCACTGTATAGGTGACACCTGCAGGCATAAGGGCTATTGTAGTGGAGAACAGTTGGGTACAGTAGGTTTTTGGTGGGCTTTGGAGGGCTCACCATACAATTTAAGGAGGTAACAGTGAGATGTAAACCTGGGACCATTTATGTGAAGTTCAAGGCAGTACCCCTTAGGGTTCCCCCCTGCTTTGCTGGGATGTCTGTGTGATCAGTCTACTAAGAATGCTGCCCCCCCCCCCCCCCCCCAATACATCCCAATGGCTAGTTTGGGGGCATTTTTCTCTTGGACTTTTTTTTTCTTTCAAAGATAGGTGCACTGAGCACAAAATGTCTAGCAACTGCCATTTTTGAAACAAAAGTTGAACAATTTTCTGGTTTGAAAATGGCCATGTTCGTTACTTGATCTTTGGACATTTTTTTCTCAAAATATTCAAAATTGGATTTAGACATCATATCGAAAATGTCCCTCCATATTAACCATTTAAAAAATGATGTGGTAAACCTTTTCATGATGTGTCCAAACACCATCCCCAAAGACTATATCCTTTTATTTTATTTCTTTAGCCATTCCTTAGATTCACATACTTATAGCCAATGACAAATCTAGGAGATTATGCACGGCCAGAGTTTTGAGTATATTCTGCCATATGCAATCATTGATCTTTCCTGTTCTGTGAAGTTAAGACTTTCACTTAGTAACCTTTCACTATAAAAGACACAGCCATAGTCATTCTCTAATGTTAGCACAATTGATAATCAGTGAGAATTTGACCATGCCAGATTTACATTTTCTTTCTTAAAGCTGTCATTCAACTGGCAGAGTAAAGTGATACCATCTGCTCAGCTGACAAAAGGACAATATTACAGATCCGCTTCACTCCGATTTTCTGTCTCTTTCATAGCGCCTGCTGACACAGAGTAACTTGTGAACGTTGGTCTGAAAGGCATGAAGATGTGCTGTCATATATAAGTCCCAATTCCTTACCCCAAGTATAATTCAGTCTGAAGTCTTGGGTAAGAAGGTACATTGACCTAGGAGAATGGGGGAGATTTTTGGTAAGAGTACTTGCACTCAAAGTGACTGATATTCAGACTGCGGGAGTTAACCCAGCTAACTCCCGTGGTCCGCAGTGATGCCGGATATTCAGTGCTGGATCGGTTCTGGTGACCTGTGTTGAATATCCAGTTCATTTTTAGCCATTTTCAACTCAACTGACTAAGCTGGTATTCAGACTTAGCCGGTCATCTTGAAACTGGCCAAAGGTATCCCATGTTTTCAAATGCCCATATTTAGTCACTAAACTCGGGCTGAAAATCAATAGATATCTGGCAATATTCAGCAGGGGGATAGCCGGCTAACTCCCACTGAATATTGCCAGATAACCGGTTAAGGGGCATTTCACCAGCCAGGTGCCGATCTTGGATGGTTAAATGCTTTGAGAATATCAGGGGAAAGACTTTATTGCTAATTTTCATAAGAAAAGAGCGCAAGATATATTTCTTTGAAAATTGCTCCACGGACAGAAAACTGCCCACATACTTTGCCCTTGCTTTGGATAGAGATGTAGCTATCTGTTTAACTAGCACTGCTGAATATATGTCTCAGCAATGACCACACCTGCAGCTATTGTTAATAATGGGCTCCCCTTATCACTCTAGGATTGTCACTGTCTTTTCACTCTCACTCCAGTGTTCCAAATATCCATTACTTAGTATTGTGGAGTGCTGAAAGACCAGTGGTGTTTAGAATTTTTACCACCTCTCTAAACTATCATACATAATATAATGGCTTAAAGAGATAAAATACAAGGCCACACATATGAGAAAGTGACGTTAGAGATTTTATTACTCACCAAGAGAAAGTTACAATTACAAATTTTAACCTCTCATGGGGGAAGGGTCACAGAGCCACAACACAACTGTGATGCTTGCATCTGAAACTCCAAAGAATATATAAGCAGTTAAATACTTTTATTATTCTCCAAGTATATGTACAATTAATTGCTTATGAGAGTACAGTACCACAGCTACACATAGGTGTTCTTCTGGGTCTGAGTCTCTAAAGAAGTAGGAAGTACATACATTTTTATAGGTCTTTTCAGGCTACAGGTAACACAACAACAATCATGCCCCATTGGACACACGACAACACCGTGGCCAACACTGATTGGCTATGGTAATGAGTTGGTTAGTTCTTCTTGGAAATGCCAATAGCTATTATTTACTTAGAAATGCTAATAATATAATGGACTAACTCTTCTTAGAAAGCTAGGTCATTTTCCTGAGGAGCTATCTTGTTCTGTCAGCTACAGAACCTCTGTGACCACCACGTTGCTAAACCATGTTACTCTGTTTTTCCACCTACGCCCGTTCCTCATTCTGCTGCATGAGAGTGTCACAACAGATCATGAGTTCTGCAGTCACACTGGAGTTCAGGTTAGAGTCATGGGCCTCTAAGGTTTTCTCTCATTTTAGATATTGAACCAAAGTCAGACCTTGATATTGAATCAAAGCTCTTAGCTATGATGATAATATACACTAGCCATTGAGGAGTAAATTCAATCAACTGCAACAAAATTTAGGCGCTGGGATGATGTGCACTGAGCTCAAATTCTGTAGCAAAAGTACTGCGTGAAACTGCCTTTATAGAATACTAGCATAAGTTCGCAGTTTTGTACCTAAGCTTAGGCGTGAGGACTTAGACCAACTTGCCAAAGGCTGGTGTAAAGGCTCACACCTAACTGTTGGCAGTTAGGTATACCCTCAGGCATACCCCTGTCCTGCCCATGCCCCTCCTATGCCATACACCCCTAGAAGTTTCACATGACAAAAATTGTGGGCACAGCATCTAGAATAGCGACTATGGTCCGTAACATGGACAATGTCCAACTGCTGCCAATTAATATCAATTTAAGCCAATTATTAAATTAAATTGCACACGCAACTGACCTGATTCTACAAATAAGGAGCTCAACTTTGCAAGCTCCTCAGTACCTCTCTTATCTCTCGACTCTGTTCCTTTTATCTTGCTGCACCATATGCCTGGAATAGACTTCCTGAGCCAGTACATCAACCTCCATCTCTGGCCGTCTTCAAATCTCTGTTAAAAGCCCACCTTTTTGATGCTGCTTTTAACTCCTAACCCTTACTCACTTGTTCAGTACCCATGTTTTATCATTCCCATCTTAGTAATTCCCTTATCTCTTATCTGTCCTAATTAGATTGTAAGCTCTGTCGAGCAGGGACTTTCTCTTTATGTTCAGGTGTACAGCACTGCGTACGTCTAGTAGCACTATAGAAATGATAAGTAGTAGTAGTCATTCCCACTTGCAAAGGCCATTTTTACTGCTAGGGTAAAATGGCCAATTTTTCTATTTTCACCATTAATGACCATGTGCTAATTTTACCATTAGTGCGTGAGCCCCTACCACCACCCATTATGTAGGACGTAAGGGCTTACGCACTTATGGTAAAATTAGTGATGATAATGGCACTAAGCATGCATTAATCAGTTAGCATGTGGAAATGGCGATGAAATGAAAAATGCCTAAGTGTATGCTATAAAGTATGCCTTAATTTAAGTGTACTTTATAGAATAAGCCTAAATTTCCACACGGTTTATAGAATACTCCGAGCGCCCATGTGTGTGACTAAATTTAGCTGTGGGAGAGTTTGCCAAGTAAAACTTGGTTTAAAATCCCGACGCCTAAATTAGGCATGGACTGGGTATATTCTATAACAACGCGCATAGATTTTAGAACACATGACCATGTCCCCTTTTCAAGTAGGCAATTTAGAATTTACGCACATCACGATGTAGAATACACTTAAGACAATCGTGCATGTAAACTCTAATGCCAATTAGAGAATATGACTGGATTTGCATGCAACTTAAGTTGCACTATATAGAATCCAGGGCATAGTGTGTAAGTTGAAGGGGAAGTTCACATGGGTAGAGCATGGGAGGGCCATGGGCAGGGCTGCCACTTATATGCACAACTCATTGAATACCGTAACATACGCAGGTACCAGTTGCATTTAGGCACCTGCAGGTAAGACAAGTCTATGATTGATGTACAGTAACTGCGGGCACATAAATATAAGTTGTGCTGATGCCAGGTTGCACTAGTGTTCGAGAATGGAATCCAGGTGCCTAAATGCCCTTTCGCCCTATCTAATGTAATTGTAATTGATTTCACTGTGCATTGTAAGACACTTTGAGTCTGCTTCCTGTGGAAAAAAGTGAGGTATAAATGTTCATAAATAAATTAATAAATTATAGAATAGGCTTCCTTTAAATGGCATCAGGGTGCCGAAAAGAAGTGCCCACTTATAGAATTGTCCCCATGGGACATAAAGGTCCTTAGATAAAGACGCTATGCATTCACCACCTGCCAGCAAACACATAAATCATTTTGAATATAAAACTCTATATTTGGTTCTCCCCCCCCCCCCTTTACGTCACCCTCGATTACTATATTCCCTTCCCCTACAACATGTTCAATTAGCTCATGGAGATTCCTGGCCAACCTAAGAGCTACATAGTAGGCATCAGAAGCCTTCTAGCACTTACAAAGCCTTCACACTCAATCAACCATGACATATGGGAATCCAATCTTGTCCTCTCATGCCAGAGAACACATCATGATGTCTTAAGATACACGGCCAAAAATGGGCATATTTAGTATTTCTGGTCATATGGTAAAGTAGTGTGGTTTACTGTTGAGTCCATTTGAATGTAAGGAAAAGAAGGATAGCAAAAAAACAATAAAAAATAAAGTGATACCTTTTTATTGGGTTATGTAAATGCATTGCTTGTCTGGCCTTCAGAAGCTTACAGGTTCTTTATCAGGTCAAAACAAAATGGCTGTCTGGTAGCTTAGATAAGTAAATTCTTACCTAAGCATCAATCACAAGGAAACACTAGGAACACATTGAACACACTAGGAAACTACAGTCAACAAAGCAAGGGAAACTCTTACCTAAGAAGATTAATAGTCATGTATTACAGCATCAAAGAAATTGGTCACTCTTCTTCTATCACTGCCTACAGACCCCCCGACACAATTGGAGGACCTAGATAAAGATCTGATCGCTGATATTCAAAAGTTGGGGAAGAAAAGAGAGGTGCTGTTGTTGGGAGATTTCAATCTGCCGGATGTAGATTGGAAGGTTCCGTCTGCGGAATCGGAAAGAAGTAGAGAGATAGTGGATGCTTTTCAAAGTGCTTTGCTCAGACAAATGGTGTCAGAACCCACGAGGGACGGAGCGATGCTAGATCTGGTACTCACAAATGGGGATAATGTGTCAAATGTCTGAGTGGGTGCCCACCTGGGCAGCAGTGACCATCAAACGGTTTGGTTTGATATGACTGCTGAAGAGGAGGGTGGCCACTCAAAACTCAAAGTCCTGGATTTCAAACATGCTGACTTTAGTAAAATGGGGGAATACCTGAGGAAGGAGCTGATGGGATGGGAAGAAATACAAGAAGTGGAAGGACAGTGGTCCAGGCTGAAAGAAGCTATAAATAGGGCCACAAACCTTTATGTAAGGAAAGTAAATAAAAGCAAGCGAAAAAGGAAACCGATATGGTTCTCCAAGCAAGTGGCTGAGAAAATAAAGGCTAAAGAGTTGGCGTTCCAGAAATACAAAAAAAACTCAAGAAAAAGGGACACGAGGAGGAATACCGGATGAAACTGAAAGAAGCCAAGAGAGAGATACGTCTGGCGAAAGCTCAAACGGAAGAACAAATGGCCTAGAAATGTAAGGTAGGGGTGGCAAAATTTTCTTCAGGTATATTAGTGAAAGGAGAATGACTAAAAAGGGAATTGTGAGACTAAAAGATACTGCGAACCGCTATGTGGATAATGATGAAGAAAAAGCAAATTTGCTAAATAGATACTTCTGTTCTGTTTTCACAGAAGAAAATCTTGGAGAAGGACCGCAATGGACTGCAAAAAAGTACAAATGAGATTGAAGTGGATAGAGCACCGTTCACAGAAGAGAGTGTGTATGACAACTTGAAAAGCTAAAGGTGGACAAAGCCATGGGACCGGGATGGGATCCACCCTAGGATATTGAGGGAGCTCAGAGAGTTCTGGCGGGTCCTCTTAAAGATCTGTTAATAAATCCTTGGAGACGGGAGAGGTTCCGAAGGATTGGAGATCGGCGGATGTGGTCCCTCTTCACAAAAGTGGTGATAGGGGAAGAAGCTGGAAACTACAGGCCGGTAAGCCTCACTTCAGTTATTGGAAAAGTAATGGAAGCATGCTGCAGGAAAGGATAGTGAATTTCCTGGAAGCCATAAGTTGCAAGATCCGAGACAACATGGTTTTTACCAAAGGGAAATCGTGCCAAACGAACCTCATTGAATTCTCTGATTGGGTGACAGGAGAATTGAATCAGGGACGAGCTATGGACGTAATCTACTTAGATTTCAGCAAAGCTTTTGACACGATTCCCCACAGGAGGCTCTTAAATAAACTGGATGGGCTGAAGATAGGACCCGAAGTGGTGAACTGGATTAGGAACTGGTTGACGGACAAACGCCAGAGGGTGGTGGTGAATGGAATTCGCTCGGAGGAGCGAAAGGTGAGTAGTGGAGTGCCTCAAGGATCGGTGCTGGGGCCGATTCTGTTCAATATATTTGTGAGTGACATTGCCGAAGAGTTAGAAGGTAAAGTTTGCCTATTTGCGGATGATACTAAGATCTGTAACAGAGTGGACACCCCGGAGGAAGTGGAAAACATGAAAAAGGACCTACGGAAGCTAGAAGAATGGTCTAAGGTTTGGCAATTAAAATTCAATGCGAAGAAATGCAAAGTGATGCACTTAGGGAGTAGAAATCCATGGGAGACGTATGTGTTAGGCGGGGAGAGTCTGATAGGTACGGATGGGGAGAGGGATCTTGGGGTGATAGTATCTGAGGATTTGAAGGCAACGAAACAGTGTGACAAGGCGGTGGCCCTAGCTAGAAGGTTTGTTAGGCTGTATAGAGAGAGGTGTGACCAGCAGAAGAGAGAGGGTGTTGATGCCCCTGTATAAGTTGTTGGTGAGGCCCCACCTGGAGTATTGTGTTCAGTTCTGGAGGCAGTATCTTGTTAAGGATGTAAAAAGAATTGAAGCGGTGCAAAGAAAAGCTACGAGAATGGTATGGGATTTGCGTTACAAGACGTATGAGGAGAGACTTGCGGACCTGAACATGTACACTCTGGAGGAAAGGAGAAACAGGGGTGATATGATACAGACATTCAAATATTTGTATTAATCTGCAAACGAACCTTTTCCGGAGATGCGAAGGCAGTAGAACGAGAGAACATGAAATGAGATTGAAGGGGGGCAGACTCAAGAAAAAATGTCAGGAAGTATTTTTTCACGGAGAGAGTAGTGGATGCTTGGAATGCCCTCCCGCGGGAGGTGGTGGAAACGAAAACGGTAACGGAATTCAAACATGCGTGGGATAAACATAAGGAATTCTGCTCAGAAGGAATGGATCCTAAGGAGCTTAGACGAGATTGGGCGGCAAAGCCGGTGGCGGGAGACGGAGATGGTGCTGGGCAGACTTGTACGGTCTGTGCCAGAGCCGATGGTGGGAGGCGGGACTGGTGGTTTGGAGGCGGGGATAGTGCTGGGCAGACTTATACGGTCTGTGCCCGGAAAAGGACAGGTACAAATCAAGGTAAGGTATACACAAAAAGTAGCACATGTGAGTTTATCTTGTTGGGCAGACTGAATGGACCGCGCAGGTCTTTTTCTGCCGTCATCTACTATGTTACTATGTTACTATGTTACTATGTACTATGTACTATGTTACTATGTTACTATATCACTGCCCATTGAGTGAACACAGGCTGCACAGGACAAGTTACAGGATACATTCTCGGGACTGAATAGATTTTGCAAATTTGATGATTGTCTATCTATCTATCTATCTATCTATCTATCTATCTATCTATCTATCTATCTATCTATCTATCTATCTAGTTATTTATTTATTTATTTGTTCATCTATCTATCTAAACTAAGATGACCACAAATTACATATTGAGCCCTTTTCAAGCTGTCTGCATTGGAACAAAGTTTGTGGGTACTTTTTACTTGCAAACTTTCCACCAGTGGAGAAGTAGCCTAATGGTTAGTGCAGTGGCCTGAGAAAAACCAGGGGAACTTGATTCATTTCTCACTGCAGCTCCTTGTGACCCTAGGCAAGTCACTTAACCCTCCAGTGCCCCAGGTACAAAAACTTTAAATTGTGAGCCCACTAGGGACATAAAATGTACATGTATGTAATAAATATTAACTGCTTTGGTTTATTTATTTATATTTTGCTCACACCTTTTTCAGTAGTAGCTCAAGGGGAATTACATTGGATATTTCTCTGTCCCAGAAGAGCTCACAATCTAAGTTTGTACCTGAGGCAATGGAGGGTTAAGTGACTTTTGCCCAAGATCACAAGAAGCAGCAGTGGGATTTGAACTGGCACCTCTGGATTGCAAGAGTGGTGCTCTAACCACTAGGCCACTCTTACTACAGAAGGCAGTACATCAAATCCATGACCCTTTACTCTTTACCTGCATACAATAGGGAAACCACATTGGTTATACCCTGTAAATATAGTATATCAAATGCATGACTAAACAATGAATAAATATCTACCATATGAATGGCTCTGCTACCAGGAAAAACAATAAAGAAAGAAGAAAGAAATTTTAATTAAGAAAAATAGAAGTGAGACATTAAGATGGAAGGTTTTTTTGGCCAATGATGAAGAGAAGATTGTTTGATCTGCTCAGCTCTATTAATCTATATGATTCATGAGCTCTTTGAGGCCTTTTTTCCTTCCTTCTTTAGGATATTTCTTCAGGACATTTTCATATGGTGGATATTTATTCATTGTTTAGTCTAGCGATTACATATTTCCACACTCAAATTTTTATTTTGATTTAGTGGATATCAAATGCATGATCATGACCAATTATCAAAGTCAGGGAATGAGGGTGATTCTATAACAGGATCTCTATGAAATTTCCAAAAGTTGCTTATTTTATAATAGTAATCCTGGCGCAGAGGGTCATATTCTATAACTACACGCTTAAATCTCAGACCACCTATGAAATGCGCATTCCCATGTCCCTTTTTGTCTGTGTGTGTTAGAAGTTAGGCACAGTGCATTACAGAATATGCTTAGCGAGTTGTGAGCGTAAATTCTAGTCATTGCCAATTAGTGCTCATTATTGCTTGTTAAGTGCTGTTATCAATGCTAATTAGCTTGTTAACCCAATTAAGTTACACGCGTTGTTATAGAATACGGCTGGATTTTGCTGCCGATCTCTAGGCATGCTATAATAGAATCCGGGGTTATGCACATTAGAAAAGGAGGGAGAACGCCATTTTATGGTAGTAAAGTAGGGGATGGGTAAAAACAATCCATTTACAACATTTTGATGTGAATTCCATTTTTTGATATGAATAATATGGTTCTGATGACATTGGCAAGTGGATTATGATGAGTACTGATTGCAGACTTTCTAGTAACACCACATGTTGTCATTTCTAATTCTGAGTGATTTAAATATTTATTAATAAACATACCCCCTAATTCTATAACCTTGCATGCCCATTTTCTCACTTAGCATTTAAAACTGTGCACATAGGTTAAAGACTACTGCCAGTTACAGGCATAACTTAATTGTTAAATTAGGTGCTAATTAGTTTTAACAATCAATAATTAGCTATAACAGAGTTTGTCGGTGCTAATTGGCACTAATTTGCCTTTATACATGTAATTGCACTTAGTTGGCATTAGATAACCTTAGGGGTCCTTTTACTAAGCTGCAGGATAAAGGGCCCTGGGGTAGCAGTGGGGGCCATTTTTCCTGCACGCCAGGGCCCTTTTTACCGCAACGGGTAAAATGCCTCCCAAAAAATGGCCATGCAGTATAACATGACTATGCGGCAGCTCCCGCAGTAACCCAGCGGTAACCAGTGTGCGGCAATGCCCAGTTACTGCCAGGTTAGCGCCACGCTATGAAGATAAAGTTTCCAGCACACCAGAAATGCAGGCAGATGATCAAAAGCAAACGCCGGCGCTAGAGGCTGTTAGCACCATACTAACGCCGGCATTTGCTACCGCCTCATGATCAGAGCCCTCGAGCACATGAAACAACGCGCTCGAGGGCTATTAGCACAAGGAGCATGCAAATGCATGCTAATCAGCACTTAACGTATTCATCCCCAATGATCAGCATCCAGCGTGCCAAAGATTGGGTCGCTGGCCGCGACAAACCCTATGCCAGCTCCCAGCTGGCGTTAGGGTTTGCAGATCATTGGGGGGAATGGTAAGCCTTGTACAGCATGCATTTGCATGCTGGCAGGCCCCCATTCCCCCCTGCAGCAAACCTGCCAGCGAGGGCAGTTGAGGACGTCCAAAATTTGCATGTTTCTGTGACGGGGCAGTTGAGGACGTCCCAAATTTTGGCCGTTTCTGCAATGGGCAGTTAAGGACGTCCAAAATTGATGTTTCTATGAGAAAGCCGTCTTTCTCATAGAAACATCCGATTTTGGACGTCCTTAACTGCCCATTGCAGAAACGGCCAAAATTTGGACATCCTCTGTCCTCAACTGCCCCGTCGCTATACCTCCGACACCCCCTTGAAATTTGGCCATCCCTGCAACAGGGCAGTTGAGGACGTCCATCTTCCGATTTAAAGATGGGTGTCCTTCTCTTTTCATTGGTCTCCAGCCCAGACCTGTCAAACAAGTGCAGGAGAATTGTGCCTGAGCATGCGCTCAGCACAATCCTCCCACACTTGTACTCCATGAGCAAGAGATAATTTGCTGCTGCTTAAATTTGCATGCATTATCTCTGATCATAGGTCTAATAGCGCCCCGCGCTGTTTCCAGCGCTATTTTAGAGCGCTGTTTGAACAGCGCAGGGCTTTGATCATCTGCCTGATGGTGCGCTTTGGAGCCAGAACTACTGCCAGCAGCAGTGTTGGGCAGCGGTAGTTCCAGTTCCAAATAGCGTGCGGTAAGCCTGCATTGGCTTACCAATGCTTTGTAAAGGGCCCCGTAGTGCACAATTCCTTAAGTGCTAGGGGGGTGTGGATGTGGGAGGGGCATGGTGGTCAGGAGCATGACTAACACGTATGCGCTAACTTTATAGAACACTGTCATTGACAGTAATTGACAGCAGTAATTGACAGGGCCGCCGAGCAGAGTGGCGTTCCTAGGGGGGCGGCACCCTGCCCCCCCGGTGCAGCACCCCCCCCCCCGATGCAGCGCGGAACTCCCATCCCCCCAGGTGCACGCCGCTGGGGGGGGGTGCCGCAGCGCGCGCCTGCTCAGAGTTCCCTGACTTCGCGCGTTCGCTGCAGCTCCCTCTGACCCGGAACAGGGGAGTAACCTGTTCCAGGGCAGAGGGAGCGTGCAGCGAACGCGCAAAGTCAGCGAACTCAGAGCAGGCGCGCGCCACGGCACCCCCAGCGGCGTGCACCCGGGTCGGGCCGCCCCCCCGCCCCCCCCCCCCCTTGGTACACCAGCTGCCGCCGAGAGACAAAGCCGGTCTGGGCAAACACCCCTCTAGCCCGTCCCACCCCCCCAGGACCCTCGCATGCACCTGCTCAGGGCCGCTTACTGTCTCCTCTCCTGCTCCGCTCTGCTAGCACTGCACAAGTCCTTCTTCCTGTCGCGTCCAACAGGAAGTACTTCACACAGAGATGGTGGGATGCAGCAGGAAGCATTTACACCAGTCATTGAGTTAAAATATGTGCTCAGACCTGGTGGCTAAAATGTGGGCAGAGGGCTCCTGTGCATCTTAGGAGGTACATTGCTTGTGAATGCACCTACATAACCAACTTAAAATCAGCTTCATCTGCAGTAATCCCAAAGAACAAAATGAAATGATCTGCGCTCTGGTCTGTGCATAATGTATTTTGGATACATAAGCTTTCAAACACTCTCATAATTACATAAGAACAAACAGACTGCTCTCTTTGAAGATTTAATTACTTAATTAAAATTTAATAGCTGTAGAAGAATACTTCAACAACACATGCTACTGGCAGGGGATTTCAGTGTTTCTTGTAGTTAAAAATATGTAATACATTCACCATGACAAGAGAACAGGTGCTACAGGAAATGGAAATAGTGATAGCAGGTGTATTTAAATGGATCTTTATCCCTGAGAGAGGGGGAGTCCTAAAAGCCACTATACTACTACTACTAATCATTTCTATAGCGCTACTAGACATACGCAAGCGCTGTACACATTATATGCAGGTACTTTCTCTGTCCCTAGAGGACTCACAATCTAAGTTTTGGTACCTGAGGCAATGGAGGTTAAGTGACTTGCCCAGAGTCACAAGGAGCTGCGTGGGAATCAAACCCAGTTCCCTCAGGATCAAAGTCCGCTGCACTAACCGCTAGGCTACTCCTCCACTATAACTTACCAGTGATGCGTATGTCTCCACAGTCACTGAGAAGAGGTGAAGGTTGTCTGAAGGTTTGGCGAATTCAATACAGTAGGTTCCTTACGGTGGCATAGTCAAGAATGTATTTACAGGGGTATGTCTCCTACATCCCCCCCCCCCCCCTCAGTATCTTAAATCATCTCTGCTCCAGTCTTCTCCCCAGCAGTGGTAGCGGCACTCATAGGCTGCCTACAACCTGGGACTTCCTCCTTGAACCATCCCACCCTTCACAAAACAGGAAGTTGCATCAAATGGGGCAGAACAGTTCTGAGAGAAAGTCCTGGTGCAGGCTGCAGGCAGCCTATGAGAGCTGCTGCCGTTGCCTGGGCGAAGGCTGGAGCAGAGATGATTTTAAGGTACCACTCAGACGTCCCCCGGTAATTTGGGGATCAGCACGTGCTTCCCAAGCACTACAAAAGAGATTTTATTTTTTAGTTCTTGGGGTGTGTCTGGGGATGGAACATAGGCATGTACTGCACTAATCAGTTAGCACAGCTACATTGCTGCGCACTAACCAATTAACATATGGTTAGCACGTGAGCCCTTACCGCCTTGAAAATAGATGGTCATGCACTAATGGGGAAATTAGCATGTGGCCATTAATCTGAAAAAATGGAAAATGGGGCCATTTTACTGCTGCACTAAAAGTGGCCTCAGTGCATGGGAAAGAACCGCGCTGGGGATAGTGCTTGTCAAGTTTTAGCACAGCTTAGTAAAAGAGCGCCTGTGTTTTTTGGTGAACAATTACAAGAAGCAACTCATGTGTACAAGCCAGTAGCCATTCGCTTTTTGGCAAGTTGATGTACCAGAAACTAATGAAGGCGGTTAGCTTGACAGAGTTTAAAGAGGGGTTAGACTGTTTCCTAAAGGACAAGTCCATAAACCACTACTAAATGGGACTTGGAAAAATCCACAATTCCAGGAATAACATGTATAGAGTGTTTGTACGTTTGGGAAGCTGCCAGGTGCCCTTGGCCTGGATTGGCCGCTGTCGTGTACAAGATGCTGGGCTCGATGGACCCTTGCTCTTTTCCCAGTGTGGCATTACTTATGTACTTATGCTGTTTTTCTCTGTAACATTTTCCAGGAAGAGTCATTGGAGTGTCATACTCAATGTGATTCACTTGTTCTCCAACTGGTGTAATTTGGTCTAGCTGAAAGCATCTGTTGTTACACATTCTTGTTAGCTGCTTTTGCAGGTTCTAATGTCCGAAGCGCCTCACTATTACTGCTGATTTTTGTTGAGAGAACCGCCTGAACTATGCGATTTCAGCATATCAATGTCAATTCCATTCTTCAATGAACCTTCTTGGCTCGCTGCATGTATTCACGGCTTAATCTAGTACTTAGAGGCCATGTTTTCTTTTACCAACAACATCTAGAAACAGTTTTACCTAAGTACATAAGTGTTGCCATACTGGGAAAGACCAAAGGTCCATCAAGCCCAGTGTACAGCGCTGCGTACGTCTAGTAGCGCTATAGAAATGATAAGTAGTAGTAGTAGTAGAATCCTGTTTCCAATAGTGGCCAATCCAGGTAACAAATACCCGCAAGATCCCAAAATGTACAAACATTTTATACTGCTTATCCCAAGAAATAGTGGGTTTTCCCCAAGTCCATTAATAACGGTCTTTGGACTTTTCCTTAGGAAGCCGTCCAAACCTTTTTTAAACTCCGCTAAGCTCTGCTTACTTTTTACAGTGTTAATGTTGACAATCTCTGTAGTTAGTCCACATTGAAGTAATACTGATAAGAACCTTGGCTCTGCTTTTGGCCTTTTCACCAAACCATTGTTCATTAGGCAAGTAATTCTGTACTGTAGACTCTAACATTTACACACCAGGTACAGGTATAAAATTCTGAGAATTCTAGCATATATACATATATGTAACATTCATGGCGGATGAATGCCAAAGCACTATTCTATAACCACGCCCATATTTCCAATAGTGTGTAGTTTGCAGGTGGGGTATATACATGCGTGAAGTCTGGGCAGAGAATGGACAAGGTGCAAAGTTATACATACAGTATAACATAATATTGTATAAGTTATGCATGTATCTCTGGAACATAAGCAAGCACACATCCATACTTCCGCCCAGTGGTGTAGCCATGGGAAGGGGGGGGGGGGGGGGCCTTGGGAGCCTGGACCCTCCCACTGGGCTCAAGCCCTCTCCAAACCTGCAGCACCTGTTAAATGGTTGGCGGGGATGTTGAAGCACCGCCAGTCAAAGAAATTTGCTGCTGAACCGCTCAGGGCCTCTGAGAGACAAAGCAGGGCCTGTGGCAAACACCTCTCCAGGCCGCCCCCCCCCCCCCCCTCCGGGCCCATGCATGCCCCTCCTCTGGGCCTGCATACTTGTCTCCTCTCCTGCTCCGCTCTGCTGCACTGCACAAGTCCTTCTTCCTATAGTGTCCAAACAGGAAGTACTTCACACAGGAGGCGGGATGCACCAGGAAGAAGGACCTGTGGCCGGCAGAGCACAATTAATGTGATATCATTGTAACTTTGTTCTGCACAGGAGCAGGAGAGCCATGCTAGTGTCGGGTGGGCGCAGGGCCCCCTTGGAGGCTGGGCCCTGGAGAATTTCCCTGCCCCTGCTCCCTCCCCCCCCCCCCCCCCCCCCCCCCCCCCCCCTCAGCAGCCCTGGAGCCACTCCCCTTCTTCTCTTGCTGTTGCAAGAAACAGAAAGTCAGCAGTGTATCTCCAACCACCAACACCAGGACTCCTCATACATGCTCAGTTCATGCAGGAACTGAGCATGCTCAGGAAGTCCTGGATTCAGCGGCAGGTGGCATGTTGCTGACTTCCTGTTTCCTGCTGCAACAAGATGAGGAGGGCAGTGGCACAGAGGCAAATTTCTTGTCTGCCAGGGCTTCAGCATCCCCGCAAGCAAAGGTATTTTTTAACACACTGGAGGGGGAGAGAGAGGATATATATTGCCCCCACCCAGTCTTCCATTTCCCCTCCCCCAAATTAGAGGGCTTGCTACGCCTCTGTGATGCCAGTTGTGCTAGGATTCAACATAGAAAGAGCTAGGCAGTGGAATGGGGTGGCCACGAGGACCATGGCTCACCAATATTTTGTCAAGCACACAGCATCAACAAGTAGAGAGTTTTGGGGTGGAGTTGCAGATAGGTTGTTTTGGCCACTCCAACCAAAAGGTTGTTCTGCTGCCCCTGAAAGTGCTACTTTCTTTACATAATTCACAACAATAGCACCTTTATATAGCTCACAGTTACAGATGGCCTTCGGGTACCTACTCATTCAGTCCTAGATTATTACTTACATATTTCTATAAGGTTCTAAGGGGTCTTTTAGTAAGCTGCACCAGTGGCGTAGCCAGGGGGGGTGCGATGTTCTGCCAGCTCCAGCGCCTATTTTTTTCTCAATGTGTTGCATTGAAAATGTGTGCTTAGCACCGGCAGAAGTCCGCTCGTTGCTCCCCCTGCGCCGGCAACCTGGCTCCGCTTCTGAGCTGCACCCTTATGCAGATTTTTCGCTGTATCTATCGAACTGTACCCCTCCTGACAATTGTTAACCCCACGTGTTACCTTGCAACCATCCCCATTGTAACTGTCCCCACTGTTCCATGTAAGCCACATTGAACCTACCAACTGGTGGGAAAATGGGGACACAAATGTAATAAATAAATAATTTTTTACCTCAGCCATAAAATGGGCAGTTTTTCCATTGTTTGCATTAATGGTCATGCATTAATGTTGCTTTTAACATGTGGTCATTAAAATCTTGTACCACTGAGCACTTATCGCCTCCCTTGTAGGCAGCAAGGGCTCACCGCAATATTCAGTTGCGAGTGCAAATGCAGAATGTGACTGGATTTGCATGCATCTTAAGCAGGGGCGTAGCCAGACTTCGGCGGGAGGGGGGGTCCAGAGCCCGAAGTGAGGGACACATTTTAGCCCTTCCCGGCGGCCATTGCTGACCCCCCCACCATTGCCAACCCCCCCCCCCCGCACCCGCCGCTGCTGCCACCACCACCACCAACAACAACAACAACAACTTTGCCCCCTCGCCGACAACCCTCTCGACTCCCCTCCTGCCACCAAACCTCCCCTGCCGCCGCCTACCTTTGCTGGTGGGGGACCCCATCCTCCGCCAGCCGAGGTCCTCTTCCGGTGCAAGGCTTCGTTGTACGTGCAGGATGTCAGACTCACAGAAACAGAACGAAGCCTTGCGCCAGAAGAAGAGGACCTCGGCTGGCGGGGTTTGGGTCCCCGCCAGGCAAATGGTAGGCGACGGCGGGGGAGGCTTGGTGGTGGGAGGGGTAGGTCGAAAGGGTTGTCGGCAGGGGGGGGCAAAGTTGTTGTTGTTGTTGGTGGTGGTGGCGGTGCAAGCGGCGGTGGTGGGGGGGGTCGGCAATGGCGCCGGGGAGGGCTAAAATGTGTCCCTCACCTCGGGCTCTGGACCCCCCTCCCGCCGAAGTCTGGCTACGCCCCTGCTTAAGATGCATGCAAATCCAGTCGTATTCTGCATTTGCGCTCGCAACTGAATATTGTGCATGACCATTAATGCACAGCATGGGAAGGGCATGGGCAGGGCTGCCACTTACATGCACAATTTACAGAATACCGTAACTGCATTTAGGCACCCGCAAGTATGACAAGTCTATGGCTGATGCAACTGTGGCTACATAAATATAATGTGAGCTGATGCCAGGATGCACTAGTGTTCTGCAATGGAATCCAGGTTCTCAGATGCCAATACAGAATAGCCTCCCTCTGAGTGGCATCAGGGTTAGCATACAGTAATGTAGCTGAACTAAATGATTAGGGCAGGAATGACTATTCTCCACCCCCAGAAACACCCCCTCAAAATTAGTTTTTAAATTCTTTTCGTGCACAGTTAGCGTTTGCTGATTTGGCAGTTAGTGCAGGATGCATGAGTACATCCCATGGTACACACTTTAAGCTGTGTTAGGCTCACATTAGCACCTGACACAGTTTAGTAAAAGGCAGGGGCCCCCCAATGCCACCGCCGCCGCCCCGTGCCCCCACCACCGTCGCCCATGTTGCCCCTGTCCCCCCCCCCCCGTTACTGCAACCCCTCACACGCTACCACCGTCCCTGCAGCCCTTAACTTCCTCCATGTCCAGCAGCATGTTCTTCAATCTTCTCTTTCCTACCTTCTTTCATCCCTGCTGCTGCTACCCGCGGTGTTTTAAAATGGCATCTTCAACCTTTCACGGGTAGCATTGGCGTAGCTACGTGGGGCCAAGGGGCCTGGGCCCCTGTAGATGTGGCCCTGGACCCCCCTGCCGACGACCCTCTCAACCCCCTCCCGCCGCCAACCCACCGTCGCCAACCCGCCATCGCCGTCGCCTACCTTTGCTGGCAGGGGATCCCAACCCCTGCCAGCCGAGGTCCTCTTCTTCCTTCGTTCTGTCCTGCAGGACGTCGCAGATCAGCTGATCTGCAAGGCTTTGTTCTGTTTCTGTGAGTCCGACGTCCTGCACGTACAATGTGCAGGACGTCAGACCAGTGGCGTAGCCAGACCTGACATTTTGGGTGGGCCCAGAGCTAATATGGGTGGGCATTATAGATATAGATAGATATAGATATATAGATAGATAGCCCTGTCCTACTCCCTACCCACCCCCTATGGAATTAAATTAAAAAAAATACTTTTTTTTTCATGCCCACCTCTGCACGCACCGGTCCACCCAGAGAAAACCGCCGGTGCCTACACTTTTTTTTTTTTAATTTTAAACTAGGCACTGCAGAGACCATCCCCACCCAAAAACCCACCAAAATGAGAGAGAGACAACTTTTTAAAAAATTAAGCTAGCTTGGCACTATTAAAATTTATTGTTGGGGAATTTTTGGGTGGGGATGGGCTCTTCATTGCCCTAGGCACTGGCAGTAAATCGTCTACCTCCCCCCCCCCCCCATCCAGAAGCCCACTACCAGACCACAGCCATCATTTTGATAACAAAAGAGTAATCAAAATGCTGGCAGGTCATGGTGGTGGGGCTTCTGGGTGGGGGTGGGCTCTTCACTGCAGGGCAAAAAAAGGTATATTTTAATCATTAATAAATACATTTTTTGCCCTAAGTACATAAGTACATAAGTAGTGCCATACTGGGAAAGACCAAAGGTCCATCTAGCCCAGCATCCTGTCACCGACAGTGGCCAATCCAGGTCAAGGGCACCTGGCACGCTCCCCAAAACGTAAAAACATTCCAGACAAGTTATACCTAAAAATGCGGAATTTTTCCAAGTCCATTTAATAGCGGTCTATGGACTTGTCCTTTAGGAATCTATCTAACCCCTTTTAAACTCCGTCAAGCTAACCGCCCGTACCACGTTCTCCGGCAACGAATTCCAGAGTCTAATTACACGTTGGTGAAGAAAAAATTTTCTCCGATTCGTTTTAAATTTACCACACTGTAGCTTCAACTCATGCCCTCTAGTCCTAGTATTTTTGGATAGCGTGAACAGTCGCTTCACATCCACCCGATCCATTCCACTCATTATTTTATACACTTCTATCATATCTCCCTCAGCCGTCTCTTCTCCAAGCTGAAGAGCCTAGCCTTCTCAGCCTCTCTTCATAGGAAAGTCGTCCCATCCCCACTATCATTTTTGGTCGCCCTCGCTGTACCTTTTTCCAATTCTACTATATCTTTTTGGATACGGAGACCAGTACTGAACACAATACTCCAGGTGCGGTCGCACCATGGAGCGATACAACGGCATTATAACATCCGCACACCTGGACTCCATACCCTTCTTAATAACACCCAACTTCTATTCGCTTTTCCTAGCCGCAGCAGCACACTGAGCAGAAGGTTTCAGCGTATCATCGACGACGACACCCAGATCCCTTTCTTGATCCGTAACTCCTACGCGGCAACCTTGCAAGACGTAGCTATAATTCGGGTTCCTCTTACCCACATGCATCACTTTGCACTTGTCAACATTGAACTTCATCTGCCACTTGCACGCCCATTCCTCCAGTCCTCGCAAGGTCCCTCCTGTAATCGTTCACATTCCTCCTGCGACTTGACGACCCTGAATAATTTTGTGTCATCGGCGAATTTAATTACCTCACTAGTTATTCCCATCTCTAGGTCATTTATAAATACATTAAAAGCAACGGACCCAGCACAGACCCCTGCGGGACCCCACTAACTACCCTCCTCCCCGAGAACACTGGCCACGCAATCCTACTCTCTGCTTCCTATCTTTCAACCAGTTCTTAATCCATAATAATACCCTACCTCCGATTCCATGACTCTGCAATTTCTTCAGGAGTCCTTTCGTGCGGCACTTTGTCAAACGCCTTCTGAAAATCCAGATATACAATATCAACTGGCTCCCCATTGTCCACATGTTTGCTTACCCCCTCAAAAAAATGCATTAGATTGGTGAGGCAAGACTTCCCTTCACTAAATCCGTGCTGACTTTGTCTCATCAGTCCATGTTTTTGTATATGCTCTGCAATTTTATTCTTAATAATAGCCTCCACCATCTTGCCCGGCACCGACGTCAGACTCACCGGTCTATAATTTCCCGGATCTCCTCTGGAACCCTTCTTAAAAATCGGAGTAACATTGGCTACCCTCCAGTCTTCCGGTACTACACTCGATTTTAGGGACAGATTGCATATTTCTAACAGTAGCTCCGCAAGTTCATTTTTTAGTTCTATTAATACTCTGGGATGAATACCATCAGGTCCCGGTGATTTACTACTCTTCAGCTTGCTGAACTGACCCATTACATCCTCCAAGGTTACAGAGAATTTGTTTAGTTTCTCCGACTCCCCCGCTTCAAATATTCTTTCCGGCACCGGTGTCCCACCCCCAAAATCCTCCTCGGTGAAGACCGAAGCAAAGAATTCATTTAATTTCTCCGCTACGGCTTTGTCCCTCCTTGATCGCCCCTTTAACACCATTTTCGTTCCAGCGGCCCAACCGACTCTTTGGCCGGTTTCCTGCTTTTAATGTATCTAAAAAATTTTTACTATGTATTTTTGCTTCCAACGCTAATTTCTTCTCAAAGTCCTTTTTTGCCCTCCTTATCTCCGCTTTGCATTTGGCTTGGCATTCCTTATGATCTATCCTGTTACTTCAGTTGGTTCTCTTCTCCACTTTCTGAAGGATTGTTTTTTGGCTCTAATGATTTCCTTATCTTACTGTTTAGCCACGCCGGCTGACGTTTAGTCTTTTTTTTCCCGTTTTTTTCTAATACGTGGAATATATTTGTCCTGAACCTCCAGGATGGTGTTTTTAAACAGCATCCACGGCCTGATGCAGTTTTTACCTCTGCGAGCTGCTCCTTTCAGTCTTTTTTTCACCATTTTTCTCATTTTGTCGTAATCACCTTTCTATAGGTTAAACGCTAGCGTACTTGATTTCCTAGTTTCACTTCCTTCAATGCCAATATCAAAACCGATCATATTATGATCAATGTTATCAAGCGGCCCTCGTATTGTTACCCCCCTGCACTAGATCATGAGCACCACTAAGGACTAAGTCTAGTATTTTTCCTTCTCTTGTCGGCTCCTGAACTAGCTGTTCCATGAAGCTGTCCTTGATTTCATCAAGAAATCTTATGTCCCTTGCGTGTACAGATGTTACATTAACCCGTCTATATGCGGGTATTGAAATCCCCCATTATTATTGTGTTGCCCAGTTTGTTTGCGTCCCTTGATTTCCTTTAACATTTCCGCATCCGTCTGTTCGTCCTGGCCAGGCGGACGGTAGTACACTCCTATCACTATCCTTTTCCCCTTTGCACATGGAATTTCAATCCACAGTGATCCAAGAGGTGTTTTGTTTCCTGCAGAATTTTCAATCTATTTGATTTCAAGGCTCTCGTTAATATACAATGCTACCCCCTCCACCAATCCGATTCACCCTATCACTACGATATAATTTGTACCCCGGTATGACAGTGTCCCACTGGTTATCCTCCTTCCACCAGGTCTCAGAGATGCCTATATATCTAATTTTTCATTTAGTGCAATATATTCCAACTCAGAAGAAACTTTCGGCGCCAGCTTTACTGGAAGAGAAATGAAAGGACCCTCGGCTCGGCTGGCGGGGGTTGGGGGTCCCCCGCCAGCTGACGGAAATTCTTTTAACGGCAGCCGGCAGCGGCAGGAGGACGCGGACCTCGGCTGGCGGGGGTTGGGGTCCCCCGCCAGCGAAGGTAGGCGACAACAACGGAGGGGGGGAGGTTGGCAATGGCAGCGGCTGGGGGGAGGGGGATCGGCAATGGCGGCGGCGGCGGGGGGGGCTATAATGTGCCCCCTCACTCTGGCTCTGGCCCCCCTACCGCCGCAGTTCAGATACGCCCCTGGGTGGTGGGCTGATGATGTCTGAGCGTTCCAGCGCGGGTGCCTGCGAGTACGCTAGAGGCTGTGTGTGCGTGTGCGCTTGGGGGGTGGGCGGGCCTGAAATCGGAGCCACAGTGACAGGAGAGATCAGCTGCTGCCAGAGCGCCGCGGGTGCCGTCTTGGCCATCACGCTATGCTGCTGCTGCGGCAGTTGTGTGTGCGCTTAAGTGGGCGGGCCTGGCCGAAATTGGGTGGGCCTGGGCCCACCCAGGCCCACCCGTAGCTACGCCCCTGTGTCAGACTCAGAAACAGAACGAAGCCTTGCGCCGGAAGAAGAGGACCTCGGCTGGCGGGGGTTGGGGTCCCCCGCCAGCAAAGGTAAGCGACGGCGATGGCGGGGGGAGGGTTGGCGGCAGGAGGGGGGTCGAGAGGGTCATCGGCAGGGGGTGGTCAAAGCTGTTGGTGGTGGTGGTGGTGGTGACGGCGGGGGTGTCAGCAATGGCAGGGGGGTCGGTGGCGCTGGGGGGGGGGGTAAAATGTGCCCCCTCACCTCGGGCTCTGGACCCACCCTCCTGCCGAAGTCTGGCTATGCCCCTACACGGTAGTCCTCGCGAGAGTTTGCGACCACCATTTTCAACCATGGAGCAGGCACAGGACACAGACAGCGGTGTTGTGCGGAGGAGCCTCTGGGCCCTTGGGCATTGCCCAGTTGCCCAAATTGTCAGTCCGCCCCTGGTAAAAGGGCCCCTATGAGAGAAAGTGCCTCTCACTTTGCTTCTCTGTCAAGTCATAGTTATGCAGCTTTATTGCCGTGTTTCTTGTTTACAATCTCAGCTAGTTGTCTGCCACTACTTACAGAGAACGCAGTGGATTTATTATGACAGTGTACTGCAGATGTAAGGATTTAACATAACCCAACAAAGGGCTTTCCTTGTAAAGGTATATGTTGTGGATTCAAATGGCTGCCTCATGCAGTGCTTCCTCTTGCAAATAAGTCAAATATTTCACTGTCTGTATCTCACCAGAAATAGTTGGCTGTGTTCAGATCACTGAGGGGCCCTTTTACTAAGCTGCCTAAACGTCTACGCATGATCAGCGTATGCCAAAATGGAGTTACTGCCCAGCTACCGTTGGCTCTCGTGTTAATTTCATTTTTGGCACGCGTCTGATACGTGCATCCAAAATATAATTTTTATTTCCAGACCCGCGTATTGGACGCGCACCAAGTGGCATTTGATGCACGTAGATCATTAACGCCCGGCTACCGCGTGAGACTTTATTGCTAGGTCAGTGGCTGGCGGTAAGGTCTCAGACCCACAATGGACGCGCAGCAATTTTCATTTTGCCGCACATTCATTTTCAGCAAAAATTTTAAAAAGGTGTTTTTTATAGGTGCACTGAAAAGTGGTTCTGTGCGCGCCCAAAACACGCATCTACGCTTCCGCAGGCCATTTCCTGTGCATGCTCCTTTATGTGAAACTGAGCATGCTTAAAGGAACGTGCAGGACGTCAGGAGGAAGAAAGAGCACAGGGCAGGGAACGTGGCGCGCTGGAGACCCGGCGCTGAAGAAGGCTTCGGCTGGTGGGGTTAGGGACCCCCGCCAGCGAAACCAGGGGGCCCGGATGAAATCTGGGGGGAGGTCCAGGCTCCCGTGCCCCACCTAGCTACGCCCCTGCACCACAGGCTGTGAGTGTAGCGCAACACAAGCACTTGACTTAAAAATCCCAAGATGATATCTTAACTATTGGATCATTAGAAATCTAGGATGCCCTTTTACAAGGTGCATAAGGGCCTATGCGCATCCAGCGTGCGCCAAATCAGCAGTAATGCCTGGCTACCGCATGCACCGGATGGTAATTCTGAATTTGGCATGTGCCAAAAACATGCAGTAGAAAATATTTCTATTTCTACCGAGTGGTGCTTTCTCGGGAGTAAAATTGGAAAAGGTGCAGCAAAGGGCGACTAAAATGATAGCGGGGGATGGGACGGCTTCCCTATGAAGAAAGACTAAGGAGGCTAGGGCTTTTCAGCTTGGAGAAGAGACGGCTGAAGGGAGACATGATAGAGGTATATAAAATAATGAGTGTAGTGGAACAGGTGGATGTGAAGCGTCTGTTCACGCTTTCCAAAAATACTAGGACTAGGGGGCCTGCGATGAAACTACAGTGTAGTAAATTTAAAACAAATCGAAGAAAATTTTTCTTCACCCAACGCATAATTAAACTCTGGAATTCGTTGCCTGAGAGCGTGGTGAAGGCGGTTAGCTGAGCAGAGTTTAAAAAAGGGGTTAGGCGGTTTCCTAAAGGACAAGTCCTTAAACCACTACTAAATGGACTTGGGAAAAATCCACAATTCCAAGAATAACATATATAGAATGTTTGTACGTTTGGGAAGCTTGCCAGGTGCCCTTGGCCTGGATTGGCCGCTGTCGTGGACAGGACGCTGGGCTCGATGGACCCTTGGTCTTTTCCCAGTGTGGCATTACTTATGTACTTATGTAAACAGCAGTGGGAGCACACTGCATGCCTACTGCCTGAGTAGCTCATGAGACCTTATTGCTAAGTCAGTAGGAGTGGCGGTAAGGTCTCAGACCAATAATGTACGCGTGCTGGTTTTTATTTTGCCGCACGTCCATTTTCCAGCCCCTTAAAAAAAGGCTCTTTTCCAGGATACCCGGCGTCCACCAGGGGCGTATCTGCGTGGAGCCACAGGGGCCTGGGCCCCCGCAGATTTCACCCTGGACCCCCCTACCGCCGCCAACCCTCCCCCGCCATTGCCGTAGGTACCTTTGCTAGCGGGAGACCCCAACCCCCGCCAGCCGAGGTCCGCTTCCTCCTGCCGCTGTTAAGTTCTTCTTTGTCCTAGGCTCCGTCACTCCGTGCTGTTCAAATAAGCTGGTGCTGCTACCTCAATCCACTTTCGGAGTCTGACATCGCTGCACGTTGTACGTGCAGGACGTCAGACTCACAGAAACAGAGTCTGTGAGTCTGACATCCTGCACGTACAACGTGCAGCGACGTACAACGTGCAGCGACGTCAGACTCCAAAAGTGGATTGGTTGAGGTAGCAGCGCCAGCTTCTTTGAACAGCACGGAGTGACGGAGCCTAGGACAAAGAAGAACTTAAAGCGGCAGGAGGAAGCGGACCTCGGCTGGCGGGGGTTGGGGGTCCCCCGCCAGCAAAGGTAGGTGACGGTGGCGGGGGGGGTCAGCAATGGTGGCCCCGGGGGGGGGGGGTCGGAAATGGCGGCGGCAGCGGCGGCGGCGGGGGGGGAGGCTATAATGTGCCCCCTCACTCTGGCTCCGGCCCCCGCTACCGCCGACTTTCAGATACGCCCCTGGCGTCCACCCAAAAGACACGTTTGCCCTGCCGCAGGCCACTTTTTGCCATGGCTTAGTAAAAGGGCCACTATATGAATGTGACCTGACAATCTCTGCCCCTCCGTGGCTCCTTATTCAGTGTTTTGTATTGAAATGTAGACAACAACTGTGAAAACTGATGATATACAACCAAACAGTTTCACTCTGAAAGCTAAATTTACCATAGAGTTTTACAAATGGTGCTATTAGGGCAATGTGTCACAAAATGATTAATGCACCCAACTGGCTATCATTTCTTTTCGTTTTCATAGCAGACTAAGCCATTAATCTGAACTGTGTACCTCAAGCCAAGCCAAGTGCCATTTACTTCTTTGTTTGTCTATAGAGACAAAGATGTTGTCTTCACAACTAGACTGATCTGGAACATGCTTAGGGGCTTAGTCAGTCTTAAGCCTATCAAATAACAGTTTCATGAAGACAAGTTCTTATAGAAAGTATGTGCAGAAAAAATGGTTGTTATAATAATTATGAGCAAACATCGGCATTACGTAATCTATGGGGCTCATTTTCGAAACAGAAAAACATCCAAAAAGCGGCAGATGGACATTTTTTGACAAAACGTCCAAATCGCTATTTTCAAAGCCCATTTTTAAGACAGTTTTCTATGGAGTTCGTGTGCAGTGCATCCAGATCACAAAGGGGCATGTTGGGGGTGCATTGAGGGTGGGATTTGGGCATTCCTAAAACTTTGGACTTGTTTCTGCCATAATGGAACAAAGCAGAAACTTTCAGGGCTAAAAGTTAGATGATTTGATCCAGACCTGTTTCAATCACGACTCATCCAGTGGTCACTCCCCTCCCACCCCCAACCCCAAAGATGTGAAAAGAAACAGTATATACCAACCTCTATGACACCTTCAGATGTTATGGCCAGTTCTATTAGAGCAGCAATCAGGTCCCTGATTGTAGCCTAGTGGTCGATGCAGTGCACTGAACAGCACCCAAGCCTATATCCCACTCTAACTGGTACACTTGTGGTGGAAAGTGTGAGCCCACCAAAATCCTACTGTACCTACATATAGGTGACACCTGCAGGGGCGTAGCCAGACACCCAATTTTGGGTGGGCCTGGGCCAAAGATGGATGGGCAGAAGAACTCTGCCTTGTCCCACAAGTGATTTGGTCTCTCCCTCACTCGCCTGCATGCCATATGGTCTCTCAAACATCCCCCCATCCCCTGCATACCTTTTAAATAGCAGCTTTTCACCAGCAGCGAGCAGCAACTAATACACACTGCTCATGTTGACCCCACAGCCTTGCCTCTGATACAACTTCCTGTTTCCGCAAAGGTGGAAGTATATCAGAGGGAAGGCTTTGGGGCTGGTTTGAGCAGTATGTATCAGTCGCTACTCACTGCAGGCGAAGATCTGCTATTTACAAGGTATGCAGGAGGAACAGTTGTTGAGAGTTTCAGCTGCTGGAGCTTGGGCATTGTTGCCATCATAGGTGTGCTGCTACTGAGTGGGCCTGAGCCCAAAATGGATGGGCCTGGGCCCACCCAGGCCCACCCTTGGCGACGCCACTGGACACCTGTAGACATAAGGGCTATTGTAATTGTATATAGATGACTACAGTAAATTTTTGGTAGGATTTGGAGGCCTCACCATACAATATAAGGGCGTAACTGTGAGATGTGTACCTGGGACCTTTCATGTGAAGTCCACTGCAGTGCCCCTAAGGGTGCCCCACTGCTCTGCTGGGAGGTCTCTGTGGCCAGTCTACTAAGAACACTGCCCCCCTCCCCCCGTACATCCTAATGGCTTGTTTTTTGTGTGTTCTTCCCTTGGACTTTTTTTTTTTAATGGTCCAAAAATATAGATGCACTGAACAGAAAAACATCTAGGAAATGGCCATTTTTGAAACAAACGTTGGACGTTTTTCTGGTTTGAAAATGACCATGTTCACTACTGGATTTTGGATGTTTCCACAAAACATCCAAAATTAGATTTAGATGTCATATTGCAAATGCCCCTCCATGTCACCTTGCCAGATACGCTTATGCTTAGAACAATCAAAACAAAATTGGTCTTAGGATTTAATGTTAGGTTATTTTCTTTGTAGAATAGGAATTTGTGGTCCAATGTTAATTAGCAATTAACATTACACACTATGAGGGCAATTCTATAACTGGGGGGTTCTGTTTAGCATCTTGAGAATGAGCGATAGGAGCCTATTGTGTAACAGAACCTTGATATCTAGGTAAAATGGGACTTGATATACCGCCTTTCTGAGGTTTTTGCAACTACATTCAAAGTGGTTTACACGGCTTTAAATCTCCACTGAAAGTACAATTGTATACAGAGCTCCACACAATTTAACACATCAAGAACTCAGAGGTCACACTATAAGCTTACTGGAATAAAAGAAAAGTCTTAAGTCTTTTTTCAAAAAGGCTAAGCTCTGTGCTTTTCTTAAAAACTCTGGTGAACTGTTCCACCAAGTTGGGCCTACAACCCTAAAAGTCATTTTACGATATTACTCCAACCTTGTTTCTCGTACAGATGGAATCAAATCTCTAGGGGGGTTACTTTTCTTTTTTACCTCATCCTATAGATATGGGGCTAGATTCTATATATTTATTTATTTATTTATTACATTTGTATCCCACATTTTCCCACCTATTTGCAGGCTCAATGTGGCTTACATAGTACCATAGAAGCATTTGCCAGTCTGGTAAAGAAACAAATACAGGTGGTATTATGGTTGAGTAAGGAACATATGTTTCAGTTACAATGGGAGTCAAGGAGAGGAAAAATTATTTAGTGTCCAGTACAAGCTTTAGTATTTATTGCATTTGTATCCCACATTTTCCCACCCTTAGGTAGGTTCAATGTGGCTTACATAGTACATATATGGCATGGTTTATAGAATTAATGCTTAATCAGAGAGGTCACGCAAAAATTTAGGCATGGCCATTTCCATCAACAAAAATGTGATGCAAATGCCCGTCCCTACATTTACACACGGAGCACTGTTATTCTACAATTCCTACGTAACTTAAAAACACAATCCTGATCTGCCCTGAAACGCCTATGACTCTCCCATTTCCACGCCTCCTTTTGTGGACCATGGATACATTTTAAGCGCAGAACCCATGCCTAACTTTATGCTGGTAAGTCCCAATTAAATCTAATTAGTGGGAAGGGAAGGGAAATGGGACTTGATATACCGCCTTTCTGAGGTTTTTGCAACTACATTCAAAGCGGTTTACATATATTCAGGTACTTATTTTCTACCAGGGGCAATGGAGGGTTAAGTGACTTGCCCAGCGTCACAAGGAGCTGCAGTGGGAATTAAACTCAGTTCCCCAGGAGCAAAGTCCACTGCACTAACAACTAGGCTACGCCTCCACTCCAATAATTGCTTCTTAAAAGGCCAATTATTGGCACTAATTGGCTCATTATTCTATTAAATTGCCACACAAATCAGGAACATGCCTAAATTTGCGCACACAATTTATGGCAAGCTTTATAAAATCAGGGGGATGATGGTAATACTGTTCCTACAGTATAATGAAACATCTTACTATGTAACCGAGAGGCCAACTGCGGACATATAGATGAGGACAAGATGTTTAGTACAAAGCTAATGAAATTTAAGCATGAAGTAAAGAAATCCAAGCATAAGAACCTACTGTACCTGAAAAGAACTTGCCTTGTTATATACATGAATTAGAGCAAGAAGGGATCACCTTTCCTCGAATTCTGCTGAGCGATCAAGTATATTTTAATGGTATTGAGCGGGACAATACGACAATACATTCAATTTGTCATCTTGAAAGGAGCATGTTTTGTGGCTTCTTAGATGTCACAATTTATTTGACCCCTGATGCAGGCACTGTGCACCGAAACACGGCCCATGTCGGGTCCTTAAGGAAAGAATTGATGTCTAAGTTGCATGATTAAAGAAATTGCATCCCGATTTTGAAGGCTCCTGGTGCTTCCTTTTGCTTCTACTGAAAAGACATGAGCTGAATCCAAAATCCTAAAGGGACACGCATGTTTTATATCACTCTCCCATACATCTGGCTTAGAGCAGGATGTCAAAGATTTTAAGATGTAATAATTAACAACCTCCTTCTGGCATCATTTGAATATCCTGATGAATTATAACACTCAGTTATAGTTAGATAATCTGATGGGAAGGAAAGCTTGTTCTATTAATTAAATGCATGAGCTTGAGCTAAAGAGCCATCTGGGATCAGATGAGCCAACATCAAAACTTTATAACATGCCCGAAATTCCATGGGAAGTCAATGAAACTGAATATAAAGGGGAATCCAAGCTCCGAGCAACATATTTAGAGGATGGAAATGTTTAAATAAAATACCATGTAGTAATATTAACTGCTTCTCTAAGTCAAATCACAGCATATAAATCCTAATAAACTGTGATTGTTTAGAGACTGTGAGCAGAAATTTGGCTCAGTTATTAGTAAAGACACAGTAAGTACTGAGCTTTTGCAATAAATCAATTTAAGGTTAAAAAAAATTAAATTCTATTATAGTTAACTCATTAATAACATTATTTGCTAACTTGTTGGAAGCTAAGGGTTAGTTTGTGACATTGCTCTAATCTAGTCAAAGAAGGCTTACTTGATCCATAAATGCCAAAGGGAAATAATATAAGCATTGACACTAATCAACGACTTGGTTAAATCTCCCACCTCACTCACTCTACTGCCTGGGAATAGAATCTTTCTCCCTCCTTCCAGACAAGGAGCAATCAATCAAGGGCATAATATGGGATACTTAATGGGCAATTCCATAAGTAGATGCATAATATACACACCCCTTTCTATGTATATATAAGCTCCCTAAGCAGTATTGTATAAGACTACATTTAAGTATTATCCCCTAATTCCCCTAATTCGTTACAAATGCAATAAATAAAATAAAATAAAAAATAATTCTGTAAAGGTTGCCAAGAATTGCGTGCACAAATTTAGGTGCATTCCCGATTTTCACATGCAATTTCATTGAATAACAAGCCAATTAGAGCCAATAATTAGCTTTTAAACAAGCTGTTAGTGGCGCTAATTAGATGTAATTGGGGTCAATGCATGTAAAGTTAGGTGTGGGATACGCGCCTAAAATTTACACACGCTCCAAAAAAGGGCGCACGGAAATGGGAGGGTCATGGCATTTTAGGGTGGAACAAAGGCATGGTTTCGAGTTACATGCAAAATTACAGAATAATGGTGCTCCGCACATAAATTTAGGCTTGGGCATATGCACCACATTTTCGTTGGTGCAAATGGCTGCGACTAAATTTATACTCGACTCGTCACTTAAGTTTGCATTCTATAAACCATATGTGAAGAAACAGTGTGTTTTAAGCCTGTAAAATGTATTGGATATTTTCCTGCATTAATTATGTCTTGAAGTATACTTCTCCTATTTGGCCAGCAGATAGTGTTTCTTTGCTGTAAAGCTGTAACAGAGAAATTAATGATCTTTTCTTTCATTTTAGCAAACAAACAAGAAGCAAGAAGAAATATATTTTTTAAATTTTCTTGTTCTGGACTCTGATTGGCCCAGGAGCTCATTTTCATTTGGAGAGTACTGGCTTTTGCTCCAGTCTTAGCCAGGGAGAAAAGAGAGCAGGATCTCTTTGCTGAGGCTCAGTGAATTATATGTCCTGATCTTCCCGGCTACTTTTTAGAAAGTAAACAAATGTTTAGTTAGTGTTATAATTGATCCATATTTCAGTTACCTGGTATTGTTTGCTGACTGGACATTTTTTGTTCATTGTTCAATATATATATTTAAGTCAATAAACAATTGTTTATTGCCTCTGTCTGTCTGGACTGATAAAGAATCCTGGTGGCTTGTGTGTTGGGTCTGTAAGTGCTTTCTGGGAACTGTAGGACCACTAGGAGTGTGGCCCCAGTAACCTAGAAATCAATGGGGATAATTTGAGAGTGGGAGACTCACCCAGAGGCAGTTATGACCCAGTCGGTGGGAGGAGGGTGATATTGTAGAGCACAAGCAACAGGTACAGGCGGACCTGAGCTGTGCTGGGGATAGGCCCTCTAAGTGGCCATGGGGAAACTCCAGGTGGGTGGCTAGGCATTTCGTGACACCATGTTGAACTTTAGGTCTAGCTTATAGAATACCATTTTAGTGTTTTTTTTCAGCACCATTTATAGAATTTGCCCCTATAGGACTACATTTAAAAAATGATGCTCAAAGTTAGATACAGGAATGATCTGTGCTAATCTAGTATTCTGTAAAGGGTGCTCTGCATGGAGTGTCCTTTTTAGAATAATAGCTTAGCACACATTTTCCCCCAGATTCTATATAGCACACCTAGCGTTCTGCACCAAAATCCAAGTGGATTCTATAATAGCGCACATAACTTAATTTGCTTAACAAGCCAATCAGCATTGTTAACAGCACTTAATGAGCAATAATGAACACTAATTGACAATAATTAGAATTTACTCGCATAACTTGCTAAATGTATTCTGTAATGCAGAACACCTAAATTTTAATGTGCACAAGCAAAATGGGGCATGGTTATAGCTGGAAAAATGGGCATTTCGTGGGCATTCTAAAATGTACACACGTAGTTATAAAATATGGCTCAGTGTGCCTAAATCTATGCACCAGAATATATGTCATGTTTTTGTTGGTATAAACGGACGTGCATAGTTTTAGGTGCTGGGATATCAACTAAGCCTATTCTATATAGCATGCCTAAATCTAGGAGCCACTTATAGAATACACTTAGGCAGAAATGTTTTCCACATGGAATTTTTAGGCACCATATATAGAATCTGCCCAGTTGTGCCTAACTTTGGATGTGAGTGCTTATGCCTGCCAAAAGCTGGCATAAATGCTGGTGCCCAGCTGATGGCAATTAGGTGCACAATCTGACCAATCCATGCACCTCCTATAACCATGCCCCTTTGGAGTTGCACGTTATGAAATTTTAAGTGCCCATGTTATAGAACAGGGCATAGGCAAGATCTGTATATAACTTCTAATTGCTGCCAATTAAGTGCTTGTTAATTCCAATAATTGACTGTTATTGTCTAATTAGCTAATTAGTTTATGCATGGCTCTGAGATCTGTGTCCAAATTTGCGTGACCTATTCAGAATCCAGGGGATAGTGTGCAAATGCAAGGGGTGTACACATGGGAGGAGCATTGACAGGACATGGGTGTTTCAACCCACTTACACACATAACTTACAGAATATATAAGTTATACATGCCCTTGCTGCACTTATGCAGTTATTCAGGTCTATGGCTGATGCAACTGCGGTTGTTTAAATTTTAGGCACACCAATGCCAACTTAAATGACTGTTCTATGTTGGCATCTGTGCACCCCATGCTGAATTGGTGTGCCTTAAAGAAGGTGCCCACTTATAGAATTGCCCTCAAAGAGGTGTAGATGTATAATATCGCCTAGCCAGACCAAACAGCTGTTGTGAGGAGCAGAAAGGAGCCTTCGCATATCCTGGAAGAAGAAGAATCTCACTCGTGCCACTTGCCACATGTCGAAAGAACAGCCCAAGCTCATGGCTCTGCTCTGCCCCCTTTGTCCTCTAGACCGGAATTCACTGCATTTCCTTCTTATCTTTAACCAGAGGTGGAGGGATTAGGGGGGAAATTCTAAGGACCCCAAATTATGACTCAAGGATACTATTACTTGAGCACTGCTGCTACCCACATTCATGGTTTAGCAGTCTCAGGAACAGGCACCTAAAAGTACACACCAGTGGCGTACCAAGGGGGGGTGGTGGGGGCGGTCCGCCCCGGGTGCACGCCGCTGGGGGGGGTGCCGCGCGCCTGTCGGCTCTTCATTTTCATGCTCCCTTTGCCCCAGAACAGGTTACTTCCTGTTCCGGGGCAGAGGGAGCATGAAAACGAAGAGCCGGCAGGCGCGCGGCACCCCCCCCCCCCCAGCGGCGTGCACCGGGGGGGGGTTCTTTCGCCGGGGGATCGGGGGTTTTTTCGCTGGTGGGGGGCATCGCGCTGTTCTGGGGGGCGTTGCACCAGGGGGGCGGGGCGCATCGGCAATCCGCCCTGGGTGTCAGCCCCCCTAGGAACGTCACTGGTACACACCTCTTGTGCACACCATAAGCACCAATAATTGGCAGTGATTCACGTATATGCACTAAGCGTTATTCTATGAGGTAGTACCAAAGTGCAATAATGCATAACTGCAAGTGGATAAACACATGAGTGGAGCATAGGTGGGCCATGGGTGTGTTGTCAAAGAACATGCACAACTTATAGAGTATTATCAGTTGTGTGCATTGATTGGTGCACACAGGTGTACCCACTTACACCAGCCATTAATCTGGCTTAAGTGTAGCGAGTAGAAGTAAATCGATTTTTTACTCGCTCCAAAAGGACAAAGAGTTGGGGACACTCGAGGAAGTTACATGGAAATACTTTTAAAACAAAATAGGAGGAAATATTTTTTCACTCAACAAATAGTTAAGCTCTGGAACTGTTTGGCAGAAGATGTGGTTACAGTGGTTAGCATATCTGGGTTTAAAAAAGGTTTGGACAAATTCCTGGAGGAAAAATCCATAGCCTGCTATTGAGACAGACATGGGAAGCAACTACTTGTCCTGGGATTTGTACCATGGAATGTTGCTAATGTTTAGGGTTCCAAATCTTGCTACTCTTTGAGATTCTTCATGGAATTTTGCTATTCGTTATGATTCCGGAATCTTGTTTCTGTTTGGGTTCTGGAATGTTGCCACGATTTGGGTTTCTGCCAGGTACTTGTGACCTGGCTTGGCCACTGTTTGGAAAACAGGATACTGGGCTAGATGGACCGCTGGTTTGACCCAGTATGGCTACTCTTATGTTCTGTAAGTGATCATGCCTAACTTTTGGTGCATCAAAGTGAGTTTGCACAAAAAGTCTTTAATGACTTAGGTGTGCCTAAGTGCCATTATGAAACTGGCACTAAATGCACCCCCATTGCGGTGCCTACCTCTTGGCACCAAATTATAGAATTGCCCCCGTATAATTTTAATTTCCAGGAAAAATCCATTCCAGCACTTTCTCTCGTGAGCCCAACACAAACATCCTTAAGAGATCAACACAGATTGGAGCTATTCTTGATCAATTTACATGTATCCCCCCTGGCATATCTTACATAAAAACACTTTAATAATAAAACCAACATTACTTCCCGCAAGGAGTAAATGATTCACATTCATATTCATATAGATACTTGCTTGTTTCCTTAAGGCACAAAAAGTGACTCACCTTTTCATTATTTTTAATTTGGACTGCTCTTTTATGTTTGCACAATAAATGGTTTTCTCTTTGCATGCTACCAAGTAGCTGAGCCGTAAAGAATTCAATTTACAAGTACACTAAGGCCATTCAGCATGCACAAAAATTAGCATGCTATACACATAGAGGGAAATTCCTTTATCTAGGCACCTCCGTTTAGGTGCCCCAGGGAGGGTACAAGCAGCCTATTTTATAAGGGAACCTAGGTGCCTAGGTTCCATTTTAGAATACTAGCATCCACTGCTCCCTCTAAGCTGAGCATGAGTCCTCCAGTAGCATTGCTGCCAGTGGGGAGTGGTGTTTCAATATTGTGTGTTTTCAATGGCTAGAGACAGACAGGTTCCCTGCAGTCCTGCAGAGGTTGCCTGACCCTCACTATTGAAAGTGTTATAGTAAAACAGCACCACCCACTGGCAGGACTGGAGAATTCCTGTTCAACTTAGACGGAATAGTGATCATAACCTGGTAACATTTAGGCACCTATGCTTACACTAGCCATAGAACTGGCATTAAGTGTGGGTGCCTAAATGTAGCAGGGTACGGCAGTGCGGCTCGTGGATGGGCTGCAGGACCTCATAGAAAATGTGGCAGACACACACACACACATACACACACAGGTTAAAGGTAAAAGAAAAAAGTACTTTATTTATGTAGACCAAAAAGACTGTAGTCAGCGCTGTTATATCACAGGCTTAGTCCTTTTAAGCAGAGTCTCTCTCTCACACACAAAATGCAGTCCCAGTCAATATTCTTCATGGGGCTGGCTCCTAGCCAGGCTTAAACACTCTGGCAACAAAAGCTGTCTCAGGTCCCTTCTGCCACACCCCAAAATTATACGCTTTAAGAATACACTGCAAGGTTCTCTCCTACCTTGGTTGTCTTCTGTCCATGTATTATTAACTCCTGGAGGCAGACTTAACTACTTACAGTTTCTCACTCCAGGGAAACAGTTCTGGCCATAGGAGCCAACTTTTCAAAATGAATGGGAGTGCTAAAGCAAATTGAAATTGCTCCTCTCTGGACATAGTCAAAGAGTTTGCTCAACATTGGGGGCGCTCAAGCATCCACGGAGCTGGCTCCTATGGTCAGCTTCCCTGGCACTCCCCCTCAGGTTCTGTAGCCTCAGTTGCCACTCCTTTAGAGACATCTTTGACTCGGGACCTCTCCATGGAAACCTCTTCACTCAGGGCCTCTCTAAAGTATTATACTTTAACTCCCTCCCTGCCTCGGTCCTGTCAATCTGATTCAGCAGGTCAGCGTCATCTGCCATCAGGTGATTCAACTTCAGACACATTGAGGGAGTGATCCTATGGAAACCCAGCCATGTACCAACCACTCCCTCACCCAGGTACACTGGTAACTTGCAGTATTCTGTTCTTACATATGTCCCGCCCATGTTCTGCCCCTTTTGTATTCCCCACCCCTTGCAAACATGTGTTATGTAGGTTCGGTGAGTATTTGCAGAAAAACACTTAGGCAGCACACTAAAAGCTTATGTGTGTGTGAGTGCACATATACACACACAAATGCTAGTGTTCTAAACATTTACATATACAAGTTAACCAGGCACTGCCAAAATACACTGCTGGTGCCCAGATAACTATTCAGTTATGTACCACTGCATAAACAAAAACCATAAGAAACATCGCAAATCTCCCCCAATTGAGAAAAGAAATGAAAACCTACCTCTTCAAAAATTTCTATAGCTAATCATAAAGATATTGAGGCATATTTTCAAAGCACTTAGCCTCCCAAAGTTCCATAGAAACCTATGGAACTTAGCCTCCCAAAGTGCTTTGAAAATATGCCTCATTGTCACCTTCCTTTCAAATCTACCTCTTCAAAAATTATATGAGTAAACATCACCTAAACTCTACAACTGAACACAAAAGCTACCACTACCTTTTCCTCTTCAAATCTCTCTTCAAAAACTCTATGCAGAACCACACGAACTATAGATGCCCTCTCCACATTGCACGGCACTATTGTAACTCCACAAAAAATGTAAATTGTAAGCCACTTTGAACCGAAACTTGTTTTTGGATAATAGTGGGATACAAGCATGCATAAATAAATAAATAACTATGCTAACTGTCAGGAGCATCACAAGCGTCAAATACACCCTGTGCGACACACCCCCAACTGATGAGGTGCACTCCTGCCCCACCCACCATGTGACATCAATACAAGGGAAGCCAATGGATGGCTTCCCTTGAGCCCTGTGTGGCTGCACTGGCCGCACATAGCTTGCTACAGCCCTGCTAACTATGGCTGCTTAGTTAGTCAGGTGTCAGCACAGAATAAAATTGATAACAATTTATAAAAATTTATAAAAATGCTGACTGCTGTGGACTCACAATCTACTCCTTTATTTTGTTTTGAGGCAATTTCATTAAGACTGCCTATTTATTGTTTCCATAATGCATGTATCCACACTGTGTGTACTTTTCATGTAAATGTACATATTATTCATGAATATAGGACTAGATTCTATATATGGCGCCTGAAAAATTGGCGCCAAAAAATATATATTCTATAAAGTACGCCTAAATTCAGGTGTACTTTTTAGAATAAGACTAAATTTCCATGCAGATTATAGAATACGAAGAACGCCCATCCGCGTGACTAAATTTAGTCGTGGGCAGTTACGCCAAGTAAAACGATGTAAATCTCGACACCTAAATTAGACATGGACTGGATGTATCCTATAACCTCGTGCATAGATTTTAAAAATGTCCATGGCCATGCCCCCTTTTCAACTATGCGCATCACGTTACAGAATATGCTTAGACAATTGTATGTGTAAATTCTAATTAATGCCAATTAGTGCCAATAATTGCTTGTTATGTGGCAATTATTGGCAGTGATAGGCTTGTTAACTAATAAGTTGCATACGCAAATCTGGAATATGACCGGATTTGTCCATGGAACTTGTCGCACTATATGGAATCCAGGGGATAGTGTGTACTATTGAGGAATAATGTACACACTTCACAAATAATACGTATTCTCTCCAAAGAGCACATACTATTTACGCCACAGTTGCAAAATGCTTATGAGGACCTAGCCAACCACAGTTGTTGGAATAATATTAGGATCCTTGGCTTAGCAAAAGAGGCAAAGTATCACTTACCTCGAGGAGCTTCTGCCTAGACTGTTAAACCTTACCTTTATGCCAACACTAGAGACTGAAAGACCTAATCAAGTTCCAGCACGTCAGCCTGTCCCCACAAAAGTTAATGCCTGTCCTCATGACTAAAATTTAGGCACGACCACTTACACCAACTAAAACCTGGTGTAATTGAGGCGCAAATTAAGCATATTCTATAACAGTGTGTGTAATTTTTAGGAATGCCCATGGCCCGCCTATGCCCATGCTCCCTTTTACGATCCACACATTCCAATTTACATGCACCACTTTACACAATAAGCTTAGACAGTTGCGTATGTAAATTCTAATTAGTGCTGATAATTGCTTGTTAGTGGCCAATTTTCAGTGCTGATTAACTTGTTAAGCATTGAAATTGTGCACACAAATCCCCCGGATTCTAGATTGTGTGCTTAGATTTAGGCATCGAAATCGGCAGTTGCAATGCACGTAACTTAATTGGCTTAACAAGCTAATGAGCGCTGATAACAGCACTTAACAACCAATAATGAGCACTAATTCGCACTGATTAGAATTTAGGCACACAACTCGCTAAGCGTATTCTGTAACAATGAATGCCGAACTTCTAACATACAGAGGCAAAAAGAGGCAAGGTTATGGGCAGGGAAATGGGCGTTTCATGGATGCTCCAAAATGTAGGCGCTTACTTATAGAATACTAGTAAAAAAAAGGCCCGTTTCGGAAACAAATGAAACGGGCGCTAGCCAGGTTTTCCTCGTAGTGTGTATGTTAGAGTGAGTGTGTGTGTGTGTGAGAGAGAGAGAGTGACTGTGCGATTGTGAGAGAGAGATTGAGTACTTGTGTATCTGTGAGTGAGTGTGTGTGTTTCAGAATGAGTGTGTGCAAGTGCGTATGTTGGGCACAGTGAGTGAGACAGAGTTTTCAGAGAGCTACAGTGTGTTTGACAGAGTGAGACTCTGATTTTCCCCGTTCCCCCCCCCCCCAACCCTACTTTTGCCTTTTGTTGCCCCCCCTCCGTTTCGTCCCTCTTTCCACCTCTCCTGCCTTCCCCTCCCCCCTCTGTCCCTTCCCCACCTCTACTGAGTGAGTGAGTGTGAGCCCCTCCCCTCTCGCAGGGCCCCCACCTCTCTGGTATGAGGAGCCCCTCCCCACCTGCTTTTCCCTCTGTTAAGCATAAATAGATGCAGGCAGATATTGGTGCTGAAATATCAACTAAGTATATTCTATAATTAGTGCCTAAATCTAGATGCCGATAATAGAATACGTTTAGTCGTGCCAATTTTTTTAGGCGCCAAATATAGAAACTCCTCCAAATCGGCTATGCACGCTGATTTAGTCACCGTTTATAGAATCCGGAGGCAAATGCAGGGCTCATCCTAGCTAGCTCTTAGCTTTAAACAACATCTATCAAAGGTGGTTTAGCTTGCTTAGGTTCTCTTCATCTTTCCCACTCCTGTATTTTTTTACTGCAAACAGCTCTTTCATAATTTGTTGTGAATACAAATTAGAGTTCTTCCTTGTCTATGCATACAATTATTTTCTTCTGATATAATAGGCTGTCATACACTTCATTTGCCTATTTATGGCCTAATTTATTAAAAGCATTCAGTGACTAGCAAAGTGTCATGATGCAGTCGGCCCTTAGAGTTCTGTTCATGAAATATGGGTTAGTATCAGTTCAGTTCGAATCATTTATGCATAATTGTTCCCGCTGAAAAGAAAATGGCAACTGGTATTTGAGGAATGTTTCCTCAAACATGCATTTTCGTAATTCAGAGCTGACGTTTAAATATGATCATAGGTCATCTAAGCTCCCCATATTTAATCGCTACGGAGGAGCAACGCACACCTTTTCATTAACTAAGTTTGAGTAATCCTTGGTTTTGTTAGGTTTGGTGACAGTTCATCATGCGATACTTCATGCCGGCTAAAGAGGTGTTATCAGAGACGTGCCTCAGAGGCCAGTCCTAGGTCTGGTTCACATTTATAGTTTCGCAAATCATATTGCAGAGGTTCAGTCTTTTTGACGATCATGCTCAGGCTTCCAACAAGAAACAGCCTCCGTGTACCTCTAGGGATGGGCTGTCATTTGTAATGAATGAACAAAACAGCGAAGATGACTCAAAAAAGGAAACAAAAGGAAAAGGAAAAAGAAAAAAAGATTAAAAAAAAGACGAGGTTCTAGGTATAAATACTCAAAAATATATTTATTAGTCTTAAAAATGAAATAAAACCAGAAGATGATAAAAACAAAGTGGTGAATAAGACTCTACACAGCTGTGTTTCGGCCTACCTGGCCTGCATCAGGAGTTTTCACACCGTGAAGATGGCTCACTTTCTATTTGTGTCTCATCCAGGGCTTTTTTTGAGGGGGTACTTGGAGGTACTGAGTACCGGCACCTTTTCCAGTGTCTTCTAAAATTGACCCATGGATCACAAGTTTTAATGAAAGAGCTCAGGCTCAAGACACCAATTCTGCCTTGTCATAGATTTTGTGACTGGTTGCAGGGGGCTTGGCTATTGTGGAGTGAGTCCCTCAGTGATCACCCCACCCCTGAAGGGTGGCCTGGCATTTGAGTACCGGCACCTTTTTTGCTAGAACAATTGCACTGGTCTCATCTATCACACAAATCTTTATTTTAGTGCTGTAGCTTTGCTGCTGCCTCCCACAGGCCTCCTTGCTGTGTATCTCAGGTACCTTCACAGGCCCTGGGTTCGGTGTTGTTCTCTTTTGTAATGACAAGAAATATCAACAACATCATCATAGGTTATTCACAAAAAAAAATGAGCAGAAAAAAAAAACCATTTTCTCCCAGATTCTATAAACAGCGACTAAAGTTGCAGGTGTAAATCTACATGCATAACTGATTTGTGTGCGCTAACAAGCAATTATCGGCACTAATTGGCACTAACTGGAATATACACATCAGGGGTGTAGCCAGACTTCCGTGGGGGGTCCAGAGCCCGAGGGGAGGGGGCACATTTTAGCCCCCCTGGCGCCACCCCCCCCCCTCCGCCGCCATTGCTGCCCCCACATCTTTGCCGACCCCCCTCCTGCCGCGAACCCTCCCCCGCCGCCGCCTACCTTCGCTTTTGCTGGCGGGGGACCCCAATCCCCGCCAGCCGACATCCTCTCCGTCCTGCTCCTCCTGTTGCATGCTGACGTCCTGCACGTTGTACGTGCAGGACGTCAGCATGCAACAGCAGGAGCAGGACGGAGAGGACATCGGCTGGCGGGGATTGGGGTCCCCCGCCAGCAAAAGCGAAGGTAGGTGACGGTGGGGGCGGGTTCGCCGGGAGGGGAGTCCAGGCTGGAATCTACGGGGGCCCAGGCCCCCTCAGGCCCCACGTAGCTACGCCACTGATATACACGCAACTTTCTAAGCATATTCTGTAACGTGGTGTGTGTAAATTCTAATGTATGAATCACGAAAGGGGGTGTGGCCATGGGAGATTTATGGTCGGGTCATAGGCATTGCTGAAAATGACATGCACTGTTACAGTTAGAGGAGGAGTTGCCTACTAACTGCAAGGAGTTACCTCAATCTACATTATCCCAACTGCAGGAATGTTAAATACAAGACCCTTTTTGCTTCGTCCTTCCCCTGCATCAGTCCAAAATCCTGGAATGTTCTGCCAAAGCAACTAAAAGCGCTAGTCGACCACCAACTGTTCAAGAAGTCCTTAAAAACATTCTTATTCGACAAGGCTTATTCCACTGGCAACTCCACTGTTTAACCTCTTTCTCTTGTTGACTGTACAGGTTATTCGCCGGTTGCTTTGCCCCTGACATTCACCCGGTGCTAACCCATGCTCCTTCCCCTTCTGTCTCATTCCGTATCTGTGCCATCTATGTATTCTATTGTATCCTGTTGAATTAATGTAAGCCACATTGCGCCTGCTCTTGTGGGAAAATGTGGAGTAAAAATGCACCAAAATAAATAAATAAATAAATAATAGTGCAGCGGGCTTTGATTCTGGCAACCTGGGTTCGATTCCCACTGCAGCTCCTTGTGACCTTGGGCAAGTCACTTAACCCTCCATTGCCCCAGGTAAAAAAAAAACCCTTTAGATTGTAAGCCCCCTAGGGACAGAGAAAGTACCTGTATATAATGTGTACAGCACTGCATACATCTAGTAGTGCTATAGTAATGATTAGTAGTAGTGAAAGAATATGCCCAATCCGCTCCTAAATAAGATGTGGGTTCTTACAGCACGTTTTAGCTGGCATAAATGGAGGTGCCTATAGTCACAGAATGGCCGCTACACATATTTTATAAACCATGCCTAACTTTAGGCGAGGTTTATAGAATGGTGCTAAGCACGGCGGGGGGGGGGGGGGGGGGGGGGTTCTCCCCATATATAGAATCTGACCCACTGTGTTTAAGTGAACCGCTTTGCGGCTAGACTCACTGAAACTTAAGCTCGGCTGCAGGTTCAGCCTATACTGAACTCTCTTTTGTTCCCCTTTTAGTAAATTGTTGCATGAATGTAGGTATCTCATATACTTTTTTCTGGGATTGACTTCTTCTATTAACTTCAAAAACAGTCCACAGACCGTTATTAAATGGACATGGGGAAAATCCACTATTTCTGGGATAAGCAGTATAAAATGTTTTGTACTTTTTTGGGATCTTGCCGGGTATTTGTGACCTGGATTGGCCACTGTTGGAAACAGGATGCTGGGCTTGATGGACCTTTGGTCTGTCCCAGAATGGCAACACTTATGTACTTGGAATTCTGAATGGAATCTTGCTACTCTTTGGGGTTCTAAATGGAATGTTGCTACACTTTGAAATTCTGCATGGAATCTTGTTATTCTTTAGAATTCTAGAATCTTGCTACTCTTTGGGGTTCTACATAGAATGTTGCTACTATTTAGGTTTCTGCCAGGTACTTGTGACCTGGATTGGCCACTGTTGGAAACAGGACGCTGGGCTTGATGGACCTTTGGTCTTTCCCAGTATGGCAATACTTATGTACTTATGTAGCATCAGACTTCTCTGAGTTTTGAAATCAAATAGATAAGTATAGAACCAACTGTTAATGTTGCTGTAAAGGCTCCAGTAAATCATGGTTTACCTATTCCTAGATGTGAATCTATATGTTTTGATGTTTGCATAATTAATCTCACCCCTTAGAAAGATGGGTAATCCTTACTAATTGCCTGAAAGGAATGTATAAATGCTATTTTGCTTGCTTCTAAATTCTTATTTTACCCATATTAGCAGCAGGACCCAATTCAAGTCAAGACTGATATTACTATCTGAAACCCAGGAAATAAATGATTAGATGCTGTGCAGTTGTCATTGGAAAGGTGTCCATATCTCTCTATATATAAAAGGCACCACCAACGTTCTAAATGAAGCCTCCAGCCGGAAGTGTGAAGGGGGAGAGATATCCGGTTTCCCCATGAGTGTCTGCCCCGCCCTCGCTCTCTCTGTAACACACACAGTGAAGGAAAACACAGCAAAGCACGAAATCAAATCGCTCTCTCTGTAACAGTGAAGGACTCAGAGGGGGGAGGGGAGAGAGGGCAGAAGCCCTCACTATCTCTGTAACACAAACACAGCACAGCAGGAAACTTAACACTGAAGGACTCGACTCCGAGGGGGGAGGGGACAGACAGCACAGGGGAAGGGAGAGAGGGCAGGGACACACACACTCCCACATGCACACAGAAGAAAACCTTGCTAGCCCCCGTTTCATTTGCATCAGAAACGGGGCTTTTTTACTAGTCACTATATATATTTTTTTTAAAAATTCACCACTGTCATGTTTTGTGACAATTGGTATCTTTGTTAGCATCCTCAGTGAAGAAGAAAGAGATCATGGGCACGGAAAAAGTATGACTTTCTTGTCCTTTAGTGTCAATCCCTCTAATCGTGATTGAAGAATATCAGTGACACCATGTGAGGAAGCCTGAATGATCGCTTTGCACCCTCTGGTTAGTTTTGAAGACAATCAAGAGTCTTTGATTTTCAGTGCTGTCAATCTGACGTGTTCCATGATTTCTAAATTCAGAATAAAAAATATCTCGAGACAGAAGAAGTGCGGTTACCATGGCAGTTTGCAAGTAGGTTTTGAGCTGAACTATGGACCCCTTCATCAGGTCAAAGCAAAATAAGCAGTAAGCGCACAGTGTTAAGACTATAAAGTTGCTCTCGCTTTGACTTTTTGCTGTATAACAGAACCAACCTATAGTACAGCATCATAGTGCTACATTAAGAGATGATGCTTTTATATTGACCTTGTATTGACGGTATGGGGGGTGGGGAGAATATTTTATATAATAGATTGTGTTTTTGCATTGTATGCATTTTTTATTGTTCCCCACGCTGTAGTTTTTATAAATTGTGTATTAATGAAATGAAATTAATTTCCAATGAACCGATGAAGACTCGTAGTAGCAAGCACTTATTGCTGTGAGTCTTACCATCTGATAGTCCATAGTCATTTGTTGAATATTTTTGATTGAGAAAACGTCACACTGGATTATAATTTAGTTAACCAGATAAGTGGATGCTTGGAATGCCCTCCCGCGGGAGGTGGTGGAGATGAAAACGGTAACGGAATTCAAACATGCGTGGGATATACATAAAGGAATCCTGTGTAGAAGGAATGGATCCTCAGAAGCTTAGCCGAAATTGGGTGGCGGAGCAGGTGGGGGGAAGAGGGGTTGGTGGTTGGGAGGCGAGGATAGTGGAGGGCAGACTTATACGGTCTGTGCGAGAGCCGGTGATGGGAGGCGGGACTGGTGGTTGGGAGGCGGGAAATACTGCTGGGCAGACTTATACGGTCTGTGCCCTGAAAAAGACAGGTACAAATCAAGGTAAGGTATACACATATGAATTTATCTTGTTGGGCAGACTGGATGGACCATGCAGGTCTTTTTCTGCCGTCATCTACTATGTTATGTTACCATGTGTGATCTGCTCTTTTGTGATCCTAATTGTGCTGAATAACCAGATTTTATCAACAAACACAGAGTTGTGGAGACTAATTCTAAAAGGGGGGGGGGGGCAGAGTTACTTTCAGGCATCAAGAATGCACCTATTTGAAGCCTATTCTATGAAGAAAAGTAGATGCTTACCTTTCTTTAAAGAATACTAATGTAACAGGTCAAATACATACCTATATTTTGGGCAGAAGTGCTTACACTTGCTATAGAGTTGCTCTACCACATTTATATCACATTCATCGTTGGTATTATCATGACTTGAAAATGAGTGTGACTGTTGGGCAGACTGAATGGACTGTTCAGGTCTTTATTGCTCTTATTTACTATGTTACTATGTTGGGCTCATTTTCAAAGCACTTAGACTTACAAAGTTCCATAGGTAACTATTAGCCTTATTTTTGAAAGGGAAGGACTCCCATCTTCCGACACAAATCGGGAGATGGGCGTCCTTCTCCCAAGGTCGCCCAAATCGGCATAATCGAAAGCCAATTTTTTGCGTCCTCAACTGCTTTCCATCGCGGGTACGACCAAAGTTCACGGGGGCATGTCATCAGTGTATCGAAGGCGGGACGGGGGCGTGGTTAAGAGATGGGCGTCCTCGGCCAATAATGGAAAAAAGAAGGGCTTCCCTCAGGAGCATTTGGTCGACTTTACTTGGTCCCTTTTTTTTCACGACCAAGCCTCGAAAAGGTGCCCGAACTGACCAGATGACCACCGGAGGGAATCAGGGATGATCTCCCCTTACTCCCCCAGTGGTCACCAACCCCCTCCCACCCAAAAAAATGAAAAATCATTTTTCCAGCCTCTATGCCAGCCTCAAATGTCATACCCAGCTCCATCACAGCAGTATGCAGGTCCCTGGAGCAGTGTTTAGTGGGTGCAGTGCACATCAGGCAGGCGGACCCAGGCCCCCCCCCCCCCCCACACCTGTTACACTTGTGGTGGCAAATGTGAGCCCTCCAAAACCCACCCGAAACCCACTGTACCCACATGTAGATGCCCTTCCTTCATCCCTAAGGGCTATGGTAGTAGTGTACAGTTGTGGGTAGTGGGTTTTAGGGGGGTTTGGGGGGCTCAGCACCCATGGTGAGTGGAGGAGTGGCCTAGTGGTTAGGGTGGTGGACTTTGGTCCTGGGGAACTGAGGAACTGAGTTCGATTCCCGGCCCAGGCAGCTCCTTGTGACTCTGGGCAAGTCACTTAACCCTCCATTGCCCCATGTAAGCCGCATTGAGCCTGCCATGAGTGGGATAGTGCGGGGTACAAATGTAAAAAAAAAAAAAAAAAAAAGTAAGGGAGCTATGTACCTGGGAGCAATTTGTGAAGTCCACTGCAGTGCCTCCTAGGGTGCCCGGTTGGTGTCCTGGCATGTGAGGAGGACCAGTGCACTATGAATGCTGGCTCCTCCCACAACCAAACGCCTTGGATTTGGTCGTTTTTGAGATGGGTGTCCTCGGTTTCCATTATCGGCGAAAACCAAGGTCGCCCATCTCTAAGGTCGACCTAAATGTTGAGATTTGGGCATCCCCAACCGTATTATCGAAACAAAAGATGGAAGATTGTTTTGATAATACAGGTTTCCCTGCCCCTTCGCTGGAACGTCCCTAGAGATGGACGCCCTTGGAGATGGTCGTCCCCATTTGATTATGCCCCTCCACGTAACTTTGTAAGTCTAAGTGCTTTGAAAATTCGCCATAACTTTGTAACTCTAAGTAGTTTGAAAATACACATCTATATTATTAAATGCTAGCATCAACATTCTAAAAGAATGTATGTAAATTATAGTATTTTTTCATCTATGTGCATAACTGTGCACCTAGCCGCCAGTTCACCCATATTCCGCCCAGCTTGCAAAGTACAATCATCAAATATTGGCTCTTGCTTACCTACACACACATTAATCTCTGGATTCTAAAAATGGTGCACAAATTTGCATGCAAAAAATTACGTGCTATCCTGAGATGCATGTGCAACTAAATTGGCTAAGAAGCCAACTAGCGCTAATAATTGGATGTATTCGTTAGCAACAATTTGGATTTGTGGTCTCATCTTGCTAAGCGTTATTCTACACAGATCCATACATAATTTTTTTAGTATGCAACTCAAAAGGGGGCGTGGACATGGGAGGGGCATGGATAGGTCAGGGGCATTCACTAAAGATCTGTGCAATATTATAGAATTCGGGGAATTCACGCCTAAGCTACATGCTAGGATTTATGCCTGGTTTCAGTTGGTGTAAGTCCTCACACTCAGGGGCCCTTTTACAAAGGTGCGCTGAAAAGGGCCTGTGGTCGTGTAGGTACGTATTTTGGGTGCATGCAGAATCATTTTTCAGCGTACCTGTAAATAAAGCCTTTTTTAAAATTTTTGCCTAAAATGGACATGCGGCAAAATGAAAATTTCCACGCGGCCATTTTGGGTCTGAGACTTTACTGCCAGCCATTGACCTAGCGGTAAAGTCTCATGTGATAACCGGGCAGTATTGACCTACGCGCGTCAAATGCCACTTGGTGTGTGTCCTATACGTGCATCTAAAAATGATTTTTTGAACGTGCGTATCAGACGCACGCCAAAAATGAAATTACCGCGAGTCACACAGTAGTCGGGCAGTAACTCCATTTTAGCAAGCATTGGATGTGCGTAGATACTTACACAGCTTAGTAAAAGGGCCCCTCAAAGTTTGGAACAGATCCCGGCACTATGCGGTATTCTTTATAGACTAGCGCTCTGTGCAGATTTTTTTTCATTGCCCTAATTTGGGTACCATTTACTGAATCTAGTCTATTATGTGTTCACATAGGCAGTATATCAAGTCCATGACCCTTCACATATATGCATAAACGACTACAAAGTCGGCATTTATTTGCATTCCTCTCACCTAGATCTAGGCAGCTCCTTATTACATTACCCCCTAAATATTGACCCATTTTTATGAACAGAAATGTCATCAGTTGTGTTTGTTGCTCATTTTTTGAAGTGAAGCCCCATTCATGCAAAAACCACTTAGGTGAGTATTGTGCTCATTTTTGAAAGAGAAGGACATCCATCTTTTGACATAAATCAGAAGATGGACGTCCTTCTCCCAGGGACGTCCAAATCAGTAAAATCGAAACCCAATTTAGGACATTTCCAACTACACTCCGTCACAAGGACGGCCAAAGTTCAAGGGGGCATGTCAGAGGCGTAGCGAAGGCGGGACTTGGGCATGCCTAACACTTGGACATCCTTGACCCATAATCAAAAAAAACAAGGACGTCCCTGACGAACACTTGGATGTTTTCCCTGGACCTGTTTTTCTCACGACTAAGGCACAAAAAGGTGCCTGAAATGACCAGATCACCACCGGAGAGAATTGGGGATGACCTCCCGTTACTCCCCCAGTGGTCACTAACCCCCACCCACCCTCAAAAAACATCTTTCAAAATATGTTGTGCCAGCCTCAGATGTCATACTCAGGTCCGTGACAGTGCATGCAGGTCCCTGGAGCAGTTTTAGTGGGTACTGCAGTGCACTTCAGACAGGCGGACCCAGACCCACCCCCCCCCACCCGTTACATTTGTGGAGGAAACAGCAAGCCCTCCAAAACCCACCAGAAACCTACTGTACCCACATCTAGGTGCCCCCCTCACCCATAAGGGCTATGGTAGTGGTGTACAGTTGTGGGTAGTGGGTTTTGGGGGACTCAGCACACAAGGTAAGGGAGCTATGTACCTGGGAACAATTTATGAAGTCCACTACAGTTCCCCCCTAGGGTGCCCGGTTGGTGTCCTGGCATGTCAGGGGGACCAGTGCACTACAAATGCTGGCTCATTTGGTCATTTTTGATATGGATGTCTTTGGTTTCGAAAATCACCAAAAGTCAGAAACATCCATGTCTAGGGACGTCCAAATCTAGGGGCATCCCAATTTAAGGATTTGGACGTCCCTGACGGTATTTTCGAAACGAAAGATGGACATCCATCTTGTTTCGAAAATATGTTTTTCCCCTCCCCTGGATTTCGCCGCTTTGCAAGGACATCCAAATCGCAACTGGGACGTCCCTTTCGAAAATGCCCCTCCACATCAATCTTGTGGTTTGAATGCTGAAAATCAAGGAACTGCTGGATAATGATACAAAGAAACTGACAAAATGTAGAGATGATTCTCAAGCACAATACTTGAATTGCTGATTTTAGATCATACTGGTATGATTTTGGTGGCTCTTCTCTTTTTCCTTGTTTGCTCAGACACAAGCCAATTGCAAAAAATAACATTTAATGTTAATTGAGGCATTGATTTAAACCATGTGCCAGATGTAATGCTAGAGAGGTACTTGAGGGGCCAAAAATGACATGTGTTAAGCATAAGTGGAAGGATTAACAAAGAAAACTTGGCTTGATCATGAGACAATCTGCTTATTGTTGGAAAATGCTATAGCTGTGGGATTTTAGGCAACTGAGTCTGTGCATTGAAAGAACAAATGGATGGGTGATTTCGATGAGTATGTGCCTGGGGTGCTAAGCTGGAAGGTACACAGGGTCCAAGCCATGCACTTCTTTCCCCTGCCCCCAGATATATACATGTGCTCCCAAGGATGCCCCAACATGAGGCAGTAGAAGGGATTCTGCATTTAGCTCAGGTTCAGTAGTTGCCCAAGGCAAGTTGCATTCAGGTACAGATGGTATTTTCCTGTCCCTGGAAGGCTTACAATCTAATTTTATATCTCAGCCAACAGAGGGTTTACCCGTCATTCTATAATATCATGTAAACGTTTGCACACCCCGTGTGTGATTTTGCATGTGGAGGTTAAAGAATAGTAGCACTTATGTGTGTACTGCCATTATTTAGGACACAATTGGTGCTAACGATCAATAATTGACACTAATTGCAGTTGACTGGCACTAATTGACACATATGTAACTATGCTGTTAGCACACAAAGTCTAATGTGAGCAGTTGCAAGGGAGCTTGCATGAGGGAGGGGCATGGGGATAGCATTAAATATCCCTATAACTAAAGTGGAGGGTATAACATTGGCTGAGCAGCAGAGAGCCATTGTAATGGGGGGGGGGGGGAGGGATTCAATTGTAAAGTGATGGTTTAGGAAATTTTTTTTTGGGGGGGGGGCTCTTTTACTAAGCGATGCTAGCATTTTTAGCTCTCAGTAGAAATCAGCGGGTGGTAAATGCCAAGACATTCATTATATTCCTATGAGTATCTTTGTGTTTACCACCAGCCGATTTTTACCCCAATTTAGTAAAAGACCTTCTTAGGGTTTTCTGGGAGTGATATTGAAATAATTAACGTAATGTAATTACATTAAGGGTTGAAAAAGTTAGGACACTTAAGAAAAGGGACGCAATTAGGGAGAAAGAAAATGTTTTGGAAGCAGGGATTGGGTAAATGTGCGTTGAGGGCGGGGTTTGCATTAGTGGGAGAGAATAAAGGACACTGGGCAGGAAGGAAAAGTTGTGTGAGGAGAGGAGAAGAGAGGGAGGGTATCTGTGTGGTTGAAATTCACCCACCTGGCCCACCCTTGATAAAAATTGTTTTTATGGTGTTTTGGAATCGGGGAGGTTGTGGGGTTTACAGATTGGTTGCAGGGCATTAAGTTTATTTTTGTAAATTTGGGCAAAATTTCAAATCATAGGAGGGGTGGAAAATGGGGAAGGTATGACAGGAAGAAGTTAAATGTTGAGTAAGTTACCATTTAGCTACATGGGAGGCGAAAAAAGTTTATGATAATATATTTTTAAAAGGTTAAGTTTTTAAGTTGATATTTAGTAAATAAAGCAGCGTCCAGTGTCTTGCCAATTTGAGAAATATAATTACCTTATGTGTGTCATTGGATTTGGGTTTGTCTGTGAAGTGGCAAATAAAGCTTAATGCTCCATAACCGGATATCTGTGAATTTTCAGTGGGTCATGGCTGCCCATGGCCCACTGAAAATTCATGGTTAGCAGCTAGTGGCTAGATTGTTATATCGTACTATATAGCCTTCTATCCATCAATTTTCAGTGCATTGTTGGCCATCTTTGGCCACATGAATACCAAGCTTATCTTTGGCTGGCTCAAACTTAATCGGCCAGCACTGAATATCAGCTTGGCTGGTTAAGTTTGAACTGACCAAAAGTAAACTGGATATTCAATGCTAGTCAACGGAAACGACCCGATATTGAATATCCTTAACTTTATAGAATAATGTAATTTGCTCATGCAAATAATGCAATTAGATGTGACCATTGGCACCTGCTATTGACATGGCATAAATGCTTACTCACGATATTATTCTATAAAGGCAATTATGTGCATAATTTCTATTATAGACTGTTGCTTAGTGCACAATAATTTTGGCATTTACCTTTAGACAGTGTTTCTTAAATTGACTCCTAAGGGGCCCTTTTACTAAGCCACGAAAGGCTCTACGTGCACCTAATGCGTGCCAAAATGGAGTTATCACCTGGCTACCATGTGCATAGGCGGTCGGTGGCCCAACTGTTTGGGGAGGCTAAAGGGGGCGGGTTAGGGGTGGGGCCAGGGGTGGAGCTTAAATCCATAATTGTCTGATAACACACAGAAAAAAATAAATAAAAATAAGTCACAATTAATACCTTTTATTAAATTTAGATATTAGATATGTATCATATGTCAAAGAATAAAGTGGTTGCTCAAAGCATATTCTAAGCACAATTGCTCAACTGCAAAACACTATGCACAACTTTGTGCAAAAACACACTCAGAACCTTAATGTACCATAAATATTACACTGGGCAGAACCTAATACACCAATATACCACCCAAACGGAAAATGCAGACCGTCAACAATATGAAACAAGGGATCATAACATCACAATTCTCATGTAGAGCCACAAAACACCCTAATTCATGTTTAATGTGGGATAAAATGCCATAAATAAGTAAATAAATATAAACTTTTAATGTTGAGCACCTGATTCTCAAAGTGGACATATTCCGAACACTATAATGAAAATAAAATGATCTTTTCTACCTTTGTTTGGTGACTTTTTCTGATCATGCTGGTCCAGTATCTGCTGCTATCTGTTCTCAGTGCTGGTCAGGAAGTCATCCTCATTAAATATATCTCCCTGGCAACCCAGGACACCTCCAGCCAACCCCCCCTCCCCCCTCTCCCAGTAGTAAGGTAAACAAACCATAAACCAATTTCTACAACAGGACAAGGCTAGAGGGCTTTCACTACAGCTCCTGCTGTGAGGATGGAGGTAAATCAACAATTTAAACCCCTCAGAGCACAGCAGGGGAGGCTTAGCCTGTCCAAGCCTCTTATACCGGGCTCCTATGACCATGTGGCTTTTCTAGTAATTTCATTTTTGGTGCACGTCCAATACGCACAGCCGAAAAATAATGTTTCTTTTCGGACGCATGTATCGGACGTGCGCCAAGTGGCATTTGGCACATGTAGGTCATTACCACTCAGTTACCGCATGAGACTTTACCACTAGGTCAATGGCTGGCGGTAAGGTCGCAGACCCAAAATGGACGCGTGGCAATTTTGATTTTGTCGCTCATCCATTTTCGGCAAAACTTTTAAAAAGGGCTTTTTTTACAGGCACGCTGAAAAATGGATCGGTGAGCACCCAAAACCCACGCCTACACTACTGCAAACCATTTTTCAGTAAAAGGACTTGCTCAAGATCACATTGAGCTGCAGTAGGGTTTGAATCCTGGCTCTCAGTCCACTGCTCTAAGCACTAGGCTCCTCTTCCATGAAATTCCCTTTCAAAAACTGCCTGGCAATGGTTTCATGCATTCCAAAGGGTGGAAGAGATAGTTCCAAGAACAAACAGAAGTCCAATATCTTCAACAAAAAAGTTTATTCTCCAAAAGAAGTGACATGGATCATCCAGACCCAACACGGGCCGTGTTTCGGCAGGATGTCTTTCTCAGGGATTACAACTAGATAATTAATGCATAAACATAAATAAACATACAGTCAAAAAAGAGAAGTGGTTTCATGCACAACCCTTTCTGCATGTACTTTGCAGCAGTGGCGTAGCTACAGGTGGGCCAGGGCCCACCCACTTAGGGCTCAGGCCCACCCAACAGTACCACACATTTAGCGGTAGCTGGTGGGGATCCCAAGTTCCGCCAGCTGAAGTCTTCCCCCTGATGGTAATGAAAATGCTACTCTCCATGATACCAAACATGTATACTCAACTTCACTTCAATTTATCCTCATTGTATAACTAAACACATTGAGGCGTTTGCAAAGGATCATCAGATTAGCGTACCAACCTCTAAAATGGCTTTTAGTATTTTGAGCCAAGCATTTGGAGAGAGGCGGTATCGCAATCCTCATAAATCCCGTTTTTTCAAATTTTTCTTTGGTTTTCTAGTATAACATTTACTTATATCATATATCTTATATGATATATATAACATATAATATATATATATATTATATATATATATATATATATATATATATATATATATATAGTATAACATTTATCTTATATCATATATTCAGCCCAGAACACTGCAGCTAGACTTATATTCGGCAAACCAAAATTTGAAAGTGCTAAGCCATTACGACAAAAACTACACTGGCTCCCACTTAAGGAACGTATCGCTTTCAAGGTATGCTCATTAGTTCATAAAATTATCCATGGAGACGCACCAGCTTACATGTCAGACCTGATCGACTTACCACCTAGGAATACCAAAAGATCATCCTGCACATTCCTTGATCTGCACTTCCCCAGCTGCAAAGGAATGAAATACAAACTAATGCATGCGTCAAACTTCACCTACCTGAGCATGCAGTTATGGCAGTGGCGTAGCCAGACTGCCAATTTTGGGTGGGCCTGAACCCAAAGTGGGTGGGCACAAATTTTTCTCTGTACCCCCCCCCCCCCCCCCCCAGCAAAATTTAGTCACACTCAGATGCATTTGTCACACAGGGTAAAGTGCTGCTTTTCAGTGCATCCGATTTCAGACAATTTATTTAATAGCCTAACACCCTTTTCAATGAGCTTTCAGAGGCCAAAACCTCCTGCCTCAGGTCAGTATAATGCTGTTACGGTATCCTCTCCTGACCTAAGGAAGGAAGTATTGGTCTCTGAAACTTTATTAACACCATATTACTTTATCCTAAATTAAAAATAAAATTATTTTCTTTACCTTTGTTGTATGGCCATTTACTTTTTCTCATTGTGTTGCTCCCAGTCTCTAGATTCTGCTTTCCTTCATTTTCGCTTAACTCTTCTGCCAGGGTTTCCTGGCCATTTGTCATTTTTCTCTCCTTTTTCTTTGCTTTCTTCAATATTTTTCTGCCTCTCTCTGTGTCCAGATTTAATTCATTCTTACTATCCATTCTTTAATTTCCTTCATCTACTTATAGCTTTTCATCTTTTTCTCACCCTTGTTCTCCCCATGCCCCTTCCTCTTATTCTCCAATCTTTCACTACTCCCCCTTTCCATGTAGCAGCTCTCCTCTTTCTCTCCCCATCCTTCCAGTGTCTCCCCTCTCTCTCCCCATCCTCCAATAGTCTCCCCTCTTTCTTTCTGCATCCTTCCATCCAGTGTCACCTCTTTCTCCCTACCCTTCCATCCAGCGTCTTCCCTCTTTCTCTCCCCATCCTTCTACCCATCTACCCTCTCTCCTGATCCTTCCATCTAATGTCTCTCTCCCCACCCATCCGTTTTCCCTGTTTCTCTGCCATCCTTCCATCTGTTTTCCCTCTTTCTCTGCCATCCTTCCATCTTCTTCCATCTCTGTACCTCTATCTTCCTCCATGTTTAGTATCTCCTTTTCTGTGTCCCTATATTACTCTGTCCATCTTCTCCCCTCTCTTTGTCCCCAGTGCCAATATATTTCTACCCTCTCTGACCCTACCCCATCCAGCTTCTCTCCTTCTCACTCCCTCCTCTTTCCAGCATCTGGTTTGGTTGCTTGATTTCCTGCCTCCCTCCCTCAAGCTGTAGGTTTAATATTCCCTTTTCCTTCATCTCCTTGGTCTGGTATCTCTGTTTCCCTTCCCTCCCTCCTTGTGCTGTACCAGCAGTTCTCTCCCTTCCCTCCAGTTCTCCTCCCATGTCCGGCAGCTCTCTCCCTTCCATCCAGATCCCCTCCTCCTCTTCCTCCCACATCTAACAGCTCTCTCCCTTCCACCCAGATTCCCTCCTTCAGCAGCTCTCTCCCTTCCATTGTCCCCTCCTTCTCTTCCTCCCATATCTAACAGCTCTCTCCCTTCCACCCAGATTCCCTCCTTCAGCAGCTCTCTCCCTTCCATTGTCCCCCTCCTTCTCTTCCTCCCATATCCAGCAGCTCTTTCCCTTCCCTCCCGTCCCTTCCTCCTCTTCCTCCCTTGTCCAGCAGCTCTCCAACCCCTTCCTCCTCTCCCTCCCATGTCCAGCAGCTCTCTCCCTTCCATTCAGTCCCCTCCTCCCCTTCCTTCAGCAGCTCTCTCCCTTCCATCGTCCCCTCCTCCTCTTCGTCCCATGTCCAGGAGCTCTCCCCCTTTCCACCAGTCCCTTCTTCCTCTTCCTAGCTTGTCCAGCAGCTCTCCAGCCCCTTCCTCCTCTCCCTCCCATGTCCAGCAGCTCTCTCCCTTCCATTCAGTCCCCTCCTCCCCTTCCTTCAGCAGCTCTCTCCCTTCCATCGTCCCCTCCTTCTCTTCCTCCCATGTCCAGCAGCTCTCTCCCTTCCCTCCAGTCCCTTCCTCCTCTTCCTCCCTTGTCCAGCAGCTCTCCAACCCCTCCCTCCTCTCCCTCCCATGTCTAGCAGCTCTCTCCCTTCCCTCCCTCTTCCAGAAGCTCTCCAGCCCCTTCCTCCCACCTCCAGCAGCTCTCTTCCTTCCCAGTTCCCTCTAATCCCCTTCCTCCTACAAGTCTGACTCTGTCTCTGGCAAAAGTATCCCTTCCCCCCCAACCAACAAACCACAAATCCAGCACTTGCCCTCCAGGCCCACCCATCCAAATCCTTCATCGCTGTCGCTGCCTTTTCTCCCGCGGCTTCCGGGAGGCAGCGATCAGCGTTACCTGTAGTGCCTGCCCTGAAATTATGCTTCTGTTCTCCCCAGGCTTCGCCCCGCTCGTTTCTTCGCTCGTCGGCAGCGCTACGCTGCGCTGCTATTCAAACAGGCAGCTCCGCTCCTCTCTGCCGCGTCCATCCGGCCCTCTGATGCACTTCCTGTTTAGTAGGGCCGGATGGACGCGGCAGAGAGGAGCGGAGCTACCTGTTTGAATAGCAGCGCAGCGTAGCGCTGCCGACGAGCGAAGAAACGAGCGGGGCGAAGCCTGGGGAGAAGAGAAGCATAATTTCAGGGCAGGCACTACAGGTAACGCTGATCGCTGCCTCCTGGAAGCCGCGGGAGAAAAGGCAGCGACAGCGATGAAGGATTTGGATGGGTGGGCCTGGGGGCAAGTGGGTGGGCCTGGGCCCGTCCAGGCCCACCCATGGCTACGCCCCTGAGTTATGGAATGCACTACCGCGCAGCTTGAAATCGGTCTACGAAAGAACGAACTTCCACTCATTACTGAAGACCCACCTCTTTAATAAAGCCTATCACAAAGATCAACCAATGTGAATATGTACAAATCGCCTATCTATATTTAGAACTGTCTCTTAATATCTGCTTGTACACTATTATTCTGTCCTATTATCATCATGCTGACCAAAACCCTGCAATACTAAATGTTTATTAACTAACATTCATCCACTATTCATGATGTATTGTAAGCCACTTTGAGCCTGCAAAGAGGTGGGATAAGGTGGGATACAAATGCAACAAATAAATAAATATCTAAATTTCTCCATTTTTATATTTAAGTTTCAAATGAAAACTTAGCTTTTCAGCCACATTAGGTAATATGCAGTGGAGACTCAGTATACATATTATTTAATGTGGCTGAAAAGCTAAGTATTCATTTGAAACTTAAATATAAAAATGGAGAAATTGAGATATATGATATAAGTAAATGTTATACTAGAAAACCAAAGAAAATTTTGAAAAAACGAGATTTATGAGGATTGCGATACTGCCTCTCTCCAAATGCTTTGCTCAAAATACTAAAAGCCATTTTAGAGGTTGGTACGCTAATCTGATGATCCTTTGCAAACGCCTCAATGTGTTTAGTTATACAATGCGGATAAATTGAAGTGAAGTTGAGTATACATGTTTGGGATTAATTGAACACTCCCTTCACATATATAATTGACTATTATGCTTATATACTACTCTCCATGATACCGGCTTCTGCATATGCTCAGTTTTAAGTGCATGTCTGCTGCAGACTGCCAAGGTGGAAAGAAGTGTTTTCCCGCCTGCTGAGATGGGGGGAGGGGGCGAGAGAACACTTGGTGCCCACTCGTGCCTTGCCTAGGCCCACCCAAAATCTGTTGTCTGACTATGCCCTTGCTTTGCAGGTGGAAAGGTATGCAGGAAAAAGCAGGAAGAATGAGCTGCAGAGATCTTCAAACAAAATCAGCACATGTAGGTTTGGCACTCTGTCCCCAGTGCTGCTCATTTTCCACATGGAGGGCAATTTTTAAATTTTTCTACGGGTATATTACTGTTCAACCACAGAAAATCCCTTGAAAGCAGTTCTTATAAGAAGCAGAATATATAAAGTAAACCTTATTACTAAAGCAAAAAAAAAAACCCCGCATAGCTCAGAATCTAATACCAGAAGTGACATTCAGTAGATTCAATAATTTATTTATTTATTTGTTACATTTGTATCCCACATTTTCCCACCTATTTGCAGGCTCAATGTGGCTTACATTGCTGAGTTTAAAGGGGGTCTGGACGGATTCCCGAAGGAAAAGTCCATTGATCGTTATTAAATTTTGGATTTTTGCCAGGTTCTTGGGACCTGGATTGGCCACTGTCGGAGACAGAGTGCTGGGCTTGATGGACCTTTGGTCTTTTCCCAGCACGGCAGTGCTTATGTACTTATAATATCGTAAAGCCGATCGCCAAGTCTGGTATGGAAACAAATACAATTTGATATTAGGATCAGGTAAGGTTAATATATTCAGGTACATAGGGATCGAAGATAGTTAGGAATATGTAGTGTCCAATACAATCTATGGCTTTGCTGTATTGCAGAGTTGAGGCATCTAAGTTAGGTCGGTGGGGAATGCTTTCCTGAATAGGTAGGTCTTTAATGATCTCCTGAAGTTTAGATGGTCGTAGATTGTTTTCACAGTCTTTGGCAGTGCATTCCACACTGTGCCTACATTGTGTGCCTATGTAGGAGATGTTGGATGCATAGGCTAATTTGTATCTGAGTCCTTTGCAGCTTGTGTCAGTGTAAAATTGCTAGTAAAGAATCAGGATCAAAAATTAATAGACCAGGTTTGAATAGTCCTTCTGTCCGAGAATCTCTCTCAAGTCTTCTGCACTACTGCAAAGCACTCATACTCACATAACAGCCACTATTTCATATACAGTATGTCGAGTTATCACTCTGTGCTGCCTGTAATAACACAAGTTGAATTTCTGTTTAGAAGTCAGCACAGCATCCCAGTGCCATGAGTGTGTTCAATGGTCGGCTGCCCTGAAGGCGGATACATGTATTCTTCCGGGATGCTGACAGCAAAAGGTTTTAGGCTGCTGTCAGGATGAAAGTTTCATTCTCTGATCTCTTAAGATTCTTTCTTGGCTTTTGCCCAAGGCAGGATCCATTACTGTAACTAAAAAACAAGAGTGGGCAAACACGCTCTGTTCAGATATAGATTTGGGTCATTTTACTGTTTTTCCTTTTATATTTTGTTTATTTATTTAAAATCTTTTATTACGCTTGATCCGTAGTTCTCAGCGGATTATATGGTTACATATATAATATAAAAACAAACTGGATGTTACCAAATGGCATCACAAAATAACTTTTAAAAACAGAGTCCCAGAGCAGATGTTAAATGGTCATTCATTACCCCAAATGTAGGCTTGCATAAACAACAATGTCTTGAGCCAGGGCCGCACAGAGACTGGGCCGGGCCCTCCCCTACCGCCCCACCCCCTGAGGTCGTCGCCACCCCCCCCGAGATCGCCACGGCTCCTCCCCGAGATCGCCGCATCCACTGCTCCCCCCCGAGGTTGCCACTGCCGCTCCCCCCTCCGTCCGCCACCGGGCCGGGCCCCCTGCATTGAAATTGCAGTCTCACCTCCGTGAAAGCAGCGCTGCAGGCAGCAAAATGCCTCTCTTTGGCCCTTCTTCCCTCCTTGTGTCCCGCCCTCGCGGAAGTTACGTCAGACGAGGGCGGGACACAGGGAGGGAAGGAGGGCCGAAGGGAGGCATTCTGCTGCCTACAGCGCAGCTTAAATGGAGATGAGACTATAATTTCAATGCAGGGGGCAGATGGTCGATGATGGACGGCCCGGGGAATTTTGTCCCCCCTGCCCCCCCCCCTCTCGGCAGCTATGTCTTGAGCTCTCTTTTAAGCTCTGTAATATTTCAGATTCGAAGAGGCAACTTATTCCAGTAAACTGGATCAGTAATACTCAACTATCATATTTCTGTATGCATCAGATTGTATGACATACTGAAATGGAATATCAAGTAAGTTCTGAGTTGCCAATCTCAACAATCAATTATTTTCTGGTGTGCATCAAAAATCGGGTGGTAACTCCAACTTGACGCACATAGGCGATTACCGCACAGTTAACACGAGAGACCTTACCGTTAAGTCAATGGCTAGCTGTAAGGTCTCAGACCCAAAATGGATGCTCACCAATTTTTAGTTTGCTACACATCCATTATTGGCTAAAATTTTAAAAAAGGTCTTTTTTTACAGGTACGCTGAAAAATGGATCTGCATGCATCTACAACACGCGCCTACAGTACCACAGCCAATTTTTCAGCGCACCTTAATAAAAGGACCCCTAAATATTAACATCTTGATAGCGTCAAGTGAATATGGAGAGTAAAGCTGAAGCATAAGTTGGCCGATATTCAAAACTATTTAACCGGCCAGGAACAGCTCCTGGCTGGTTAAATAGCGTTTTACTACTACTACTACTACTTATCATTTCTATAGCACTACAAGGCACACACAGCGCTGTACACCATACACAAAAAAGACAGTCCCTGCTCAAAGAGCTTACAATCTAGATAAGACAGGAAAACAGACAGAACAATAAGGGTAAGGGAATAAAGAGGTGAGGATAAAAGGACAGGGCAAGTGAGTAGTGGTTAGGAGTCAAAAGCAGTGGTAAAGAGGTGGGTTTTAAGTTTGGACTTGAAAACGACCAAAGACGTTTTAGCACCTAACTACAGATATTCAGTGGGAGATAACCAGTTATCTCACACTGAATATCCACACCCACCCCCTAATTTTATAAAATTCACCAAAAATTGCATGCACAAATTTGGGTGTGCACCCAATTTGTGCATGCAACTTAATTAAATAATGAGCTAATTAGCATCAATAATTTGCTTTTTAACAAGCAATTATTAGCACTGATTAGATTTAATTGAAATATACATACGTAAATGTAGGCGTGGGATCTGCGCCTAAAGTTTATGCTCGAGTAAAAACAGGAGGCACAGAAATTAGGGGGTCATGGGCAGAGCAGGGGCATACCTAGCATTTACATATACTGTTATAGAATAAGGGGGGGATATGAAACTAAGTTAGGCTCGTACATTTGCACGACATTTTGGTTAGTGCAAATAGCCACACAAAAAAACAGAGATGGAAAGAAAGAAACAGTTCCCCATCCATAAAAAGAAGAGTCCCACAATTCCACATTGCAAGTCATAAAATCCTTGTCTAAGCTTATTTTACACAATTAAAATAAGAACAAAACAGTGCAGACGTGGATTTACAGCTGTGAATTCCATTATTATTCACTCAGTGTTCAATCCTTGTTTGACAAACAAGCAGCAGCAGCAGCTACACCGAGCCTTGGCTTGTGATTTCAGATAATGGTTCTGACTCAGACTTTGAAGCTGCAGATGAATCATGTGTCATTAATGTGACTTTCATATCCTGAAGCAGGAGGTTCAGACCCACACAGCTTGGCTCTCTGCCTGTGTTGTAATCTCCATGTGAAAGATACTTGGTGCAACACCTTGTAAATGAGTCGTCTTCTTGCAAGGTGGCATCCAGCCAGCTGGACAGATGGGAGGAAGCCCTCTCGTGATAAGGATCCAGTGCCAGATAAATTATGTAAATTCTGTTGCGTGTGGACCTTGATCCAAGCACAATTCCAACCCCTACCAGTGCATCAGGCAGGCAGGATGCATGTGTGCAACACGATGTTTTCCAACTATAAGTTGTAGGAATTATTTTTTAAAAAGAACACTCTGTGTTGGCACAGTGATAGGTAAACTGCTGCAAATAAATCCTGCCCTGAGCAGTTCCTACTTCACATCCACTCAAATGCTTTGCAGGGACTCCGCACAGTTATTTGTTTGCTCTGTCTGTTTCACAAGATTTCAATATAAAGAATTTTCCATTGACGGCAGCACTGAAACACTGCAAAATCTTGATTTCAGTCTGTGATTTTTTTTTCTCTCCAGGATCTAGGACTGACTGAAACACAGCTGTGAATTAGATGTGTTTTTTTTTTTTGTTATATTTGTACCCCGCGCTTTTCCCACTCATGGCAGGCTCAATGCGGCTTACATGGGGCAATGGAGGGTTAAGTGACTTGCCCAGAATCACAAGGAACTGCCTGTGCCTGAAGTGAGAATGGAACTCAGTTCCTCAGGATCAAAGCCCACCACCCTAACCACTAGGCCACTCCTCCACTAGCAACATTCCACACTAGGCCACTCCTCCACTGTTGCTACTATTTGAGATTCTACATGGAATGTTGCTATTCCACTAGCAACATTCCATGTAGAAGTCGGCCCTTGCAGATCACCAATGTGGCCGCGCAGGCTTCTGCTTCTGTGAGTCTGCAGGACGTCAGACTCACAGAAACAGAAGCCTGCGCAGCCTTCTACATGGAATGTTGCTAGTGGAATAGCAACATTCCATGTAGAATCTCCAATAGTAGCAACATTCCATGTAGAATCTCCAATAGTATCTATTTTATTTTTGTTACATTTGTACCCCGCACTTTCCCACTCATGGCAGGCTCAATGCGGCTTACATGGGGCAATGGAGAGTTAAGTGACTTGCCCAGAATCACAAGGAACTGCCTGTGCCTGAAGTGGGAATTGAACTCGGTTCCTCAGTTCCCCAGGACCAAAGTCCACCAGCTGCGAATTAGATGTTCTGTATGGTCTTCCATGGGGTGATGCTACACACGTTGAAATCTTTTCTGCAGTCCTTCCAGTTGATGCTGGCTTCAAACTTCTTGACACAAGAGAATATGTTATCGTAAAGTCACCATCATTCTGCCTCAGTTAGGGTTGGATTTATCTCTTCAGACAGTGTAAAGACACTGCTGAACTTACCGAACGTAGAACAGTGATCGATGCGCAAAGAAAATTGCATGCAAATGAGATACACGGAAAGTCTACGTACAGCTCAGTAGAGAAAGCGCCTACTACGTGCATAGAACGGTATCAAGGTAAGCATTGATGCTCTACGCATGCCCAAGACACCTTTTTACACTACTATTACATGCGGAACACACACATATATTACACGCACATGGCACATTTCCCACACACGTGTAGATAATATCATAGGCACCCCGTATAAGAGGCTTGGGGAGGCTAAGCCTCCCCAGCCCAATCTTGGACTTTCGCTTGTGATGCAGCCCACCCCGCCCCACGCATTTTAATCTTTTATTTCCGTGGCAGCGACGTCAATGAAGAAAAAGACTACAGGCTCGCCGCCAGCTTCTCCCTTCTCTCTGCACACAGTGTCCCGCCTTCTGTGGTGATGCATTTCCTGTTTCCGTGAGGACGGGACACTGTGTGCAGAGAGAAGGGAGAAGCTGACGGCGAGCCTGTAGTCTTTTTCTTCATTGACGTCGCTGCCACGGAGCGTATGGAGGTAAGCTCCGCCCCCTTTAGCCTCCCCAAACAGTTGGGCTACCGACCGTCTATGGATAATATAAAAAATGTTAGCAGACTGCTCCACCAAGAAGTCGCCCTCATGCAACGACACCTTCAGACGTGCTGGAAAATTTTGAACATTACAGGTAGGCACCCCTTTCTGTTAGTTGATTGGAAAAGTCTGTGCATCACATGGAATGCTCGTTTTAATACAAAAGAGCTTGTTTTCATTCATTTGCATAGCGTTTTCAGTCTTTGCTTCTGCGAACAATAAAAGCAGGGCTAAGGCCCTTTGTACATTAGGTGCACGATGACATGTGCGCTAAACTGGCTAAAATCAGTCTAAATGAAACGCTGCAAGCCTGGTTTGCTTTGAGCTTCAGGGCCAAAGTCTGACAGGACCCTGCCACCCAAGCTGAGCAGTGATCATGAGAAAGTGCCACCAGGATGAAGGCGGAGTTGTCTTTCCCATGGCACTGCCCCTATACATATGCTTACTCTACCCAGTGAGAAATAATAATTGTTGCATAGAGTTAACCTACCTAATCAGCCATATTCAGGTATGGGAAGTTTGACAGCTAAGAAAAGAGATTTTCCAGAAAGGAGAAGGTGTTTCATGAATCTGTTTATCAATAGAAATCAAACAAAATAAAACATGGAAAAGAAAATAAGATGATACCTTTTTTATTGGACATAACTTAATACATTTCTTGATTAGCTTTCGAAGGTTGCCCTTCTTCGTCAGATCGGAAATAAGCAAATGTGCTAGCTGACAGTGTATATAAGTGAAAACATTCAAGCATTACTATGACAGTCTGACAGGGTGGGAGGAGGGGGGTGGGTAGGAGGTATGCATGGGGACATCAAAGCATATCATTGATATTCTAACAGGGTGGGTGTGGATAGGTGAGGGGAGGGTGATCAACAGAGACATACAGCTTTATGGTTTATAATGGGCTAGGAACCCCAGATCCTTGTTAAGTCCTTTCTGTTGGGTGTTAAAATATTCAATCATTCTGACTTCAAAGGTCTTACGTTCTTGTATGGTTTTAAAGTTACCTTTCAGGATTCTCACTGTGAAATCACTGGTACAGTGTCCTGGTTCTGTGAAGTGCTGTCCCACCGGGGTGGGGGCCCTACTGGCTGTATTGTTCATATGATGTCTATGTAAATTGAATCTTATCTTAAGCATCTGGCCTGTTTCTCCAATATAGCATCCTTCGTTACATTTTTTACACTGAATGATATATACCACATTGGAAGATGAGCAAGTGAAAGATCCCTTTATGTTGAATATCTTTCCTTTGTGGGTAACTGTGGGGTCCTGTGAAATATTTTGGCATAGTTTGCAACTGGATAAATTACAGGGACGTGTGCCCTTCTGTTCCTTTTCAGTCTGTGATGGAAGTTTACTTCTGATTAGCTTGTGTTTTAAGTTGGGTGGTTGTCGGAAGGCCAGTACTGGTGGGGATGGGAATATCTCTTTCAGTAATTCATCCTCCTGGAGTATAGGTTGTAGATCTCTTATGATTTTCCTATGCTGTAAATATTAAGTACTGCCACACTGGGACAGACCAAAGGTCCATCAAGCCCAGCATCCTGTTTCCAACAGTGGCCAACCCAGGTCACAAATATTTATTTATTTGCTGCATTTGTATCCCACATTTTCCCACCTCTTTGCAGGCTCAATGTGGCTTACATTATGCCGTAATGGCGATCGCCATTTCCGGAAGGAGAAATACAGAATATTATTGCATTTAAAGTACAGAAAATATAAAATAAATTAGAAGTAAATAGATATACAAATCATTTCAGGTATAAGAGGACAAGGGTAATGTGTAACGTTCAATAATTACATTGTGATTATAGTAAACAAATAGAAAGAGATCAATGATAACTTGTTCTGGTAAAAGTTTTGGTGTCAGTTCATTTATGAAGGATCTTTATGATAAGTTTCTTTGAACAGGTTAGTCTTTAGTAATTTCTGGAAGGTTGCCAAGTCGTGCGTTGTTTTTATGGCATTTGGTAATTCATTCCATATTTGCGTGCAGGTGTAGGAGAAACTAGATGCATATATTGATTTGTTTATCTGGCAAGATGCCAAAAAAGTTCAATACATTTTATGCTGCTTATCCCAGAAATAGCAGTGGATTTTCCCCAAGTCAATTTAATAATGGTCTATGGATTTTTCCTTTTGGAAGCCATCCAGACCTTTTTTAAACCCTGCGAAGCTAACCATCTTTACTATATTCTCTGGCAATGAACTCCAGAGTTTAATTAAACGTTTCAAAAAAATCCAATACATATTGCAGGCTGTCATGGCCATTAGAGATGGGCAGCCAGAAAATTCTTGTTTTGTGTTATTCCCCGTATCATTTATAGGAATTTTCAATTTGCTTTCATTTGGCCATTTTGCAATTTTGTCATTTGCCAATAATAGTTTGAACTCCATAAATAGTAGGCACTATGTGGTAAGAGGGCACACTATTTCAGAAAGACAGCACACACTTTTCCTGATAGGGTGCAGATTCACACGCTCAATTGTGCATGCACGATAGTTTGCACGTGTGGTGGTTCCACTATTGGGAAATAATGCACCCTGTTTTCATCTGGAGGGGCATTTTCAAAAGGACATCCAAGTCAGATTAGAGACGTCCAGCTCATAACGTCCAAAACAGATGTCTCTCTTACATGTATTTTCCAACAAGAAAAACGTCAGGATTTCCTGTTCGAAAATATGCGAGATGCACGTCCGTGTGCAGAGGATGTCCAGCGTGAACAGCTGTTTTACAAACAAGAACGTCCAACCTATGAAGGACAAAAAAGCAGGGACAAGGACGTCTCTGTCTGGCAACATTCTAAGAAGAATGGCCACAAAGACATCCCTGCAGAGCAGAGGGGCAGCCTAGTGGTTAGTGCAGTGGACTTTAAATCAAGGGTCCTGGGTTCAAATTCCACCTTAACTCTTTTATTTTCTAATTGTGAGCTCTCCAGGAACTCAAAAATACTTACTGTACCTGAATGTTCACCAATTCAATAGCCTTCAAGCTTGCAGGTCGCTTATATGTTATGTACAATAGGTACGTTTCTGATTCTGGAGTGCTCACAACCAGTGGCGTTCCTAGGGGGGCTGACACCCGGGGCGGATCGCCGATGCGCCCCCCCCCCCCCCCGGGTGCAGCATGACCCCCGGTGAAACAACGGACACCTCCCCTCCGGTGAAGCGACACACCCCCCCGGGTGCATTTTTACATGCTGGGGGGGGGTGCCGCGCGCCTGTCGGCTTCGCTCGTTCCCTGCTCCCTCTGCCCCGGAACAGGAAGTAACCCGTTCCGGGGCAGAGGGGGTAGGGAACGAGCATTGCCGACAGACACGCGGCACCCCCCCAGTGGCGTGCACCCAGGGTGGACCGCACCCAACGCCCCCCCCCCCCTTAGTACGCCACTGCTCACAACAACAAAATAAATGAAGAGTTAAAGTGGGATTTGACCCTTGGTCCCTTTGCTTAAAGTCCACTGCACTAACCACTAGGCTACTCCTCAGCTTTGCTTTTTACTTTGGATGAATGCCCATAATACCTGAAGCTAGAGTTACCATATGTCCGGATTTACCCGGACATGTCCTCTTTTTGAGGACATGTCCAGGCGACCGGGCGGGTTTTGCCAATCTGCCCGTTTGTCCGGATTTCTGGACAAACGGGGAGGATTGGCAGGCGGGCCGTCCTACGCTAGCCTCCCGGCCCTCCCCTCCCCTTACTTACTACTCTACTGCCCTGGTGGTCTAGTGACCTCTTCCGCTTTCGTGGCAGGAAAGAGCCCCCTCTTTCCTGCCCAGAGCGCTGGCTTGCATTCTGTTGCTGATCTCGGCGCTGCTTCAAAATGGCCACCGAGAGTTGAAGCGACCTCGCGAGACTTCAACTCTCGGCGGCCATTTTGAATCAGCGCCGAGATCACTAGACCACCAGGGAAGTAGAGTAAGGGAAGGGAAGGGGGTTGACGGGGAGGGGAGTGGAGGGGGGGTGACGGGGTGTGTGACAGGGGGCGGTGTGAGGGTGTGAAAGGGGGCGGAGCGAGGGTGTGAAAGGGGGCGGGGTGGATGTGAAAGGGGGTGGGGTGTGAAAGGGGGCGGGGAGTGGCGGTTGGGGCAGGGCATGTGTCCTCTTTTTTTGGGGACCAAATATGGTAACCCTACCTGAAGCTATCTGTCATAGATCCTGATATCCTCTTTCAGTTTCACTCTCAGGAGAGTTGGAGAAGAACAGCAACCACTGTGGGATCAAGGATGTGTCATGCCTTAATCCCTTCAGGGGTCAGCTGCTCAATCATAGCACCTCTTTGTACCCTGGACATGACAGGAACAGGTCTAACTTAGCACATCCTTCTTTTTAGGCTTGGTTGTTTCTTCCCTTTCAGTAATTGTAGTTAGACGTCCTGATTTGGGACTCCCCCCCCCCCCCCCCCCCTAGTCCTGCCTACAGCACTCCCACTTGCTATTTGGTCATACTGCAGTGTTGGATGTCTTTTTACTGCCTTTGCAAAATCAGGATTTAGACATTTCCAGCACATGGGCGTCCATTTTGGGCATTTTGAGACATCCGTATGCTTCGAAAATAAGCTACTACTACTACTACTACTTATCATTTCTATAGCGCTACAAGGCATAAGCAGCACTGTACACCATACACAAAAAAGACAGTCCTGTGGAGGGCCATAATCGAAAGGGACGCCCATGTATTTCTGAGGATGTCCTCACAGGACGTCCCAATTGAAGGGGTGGGGAAACCTGTATTATCAAAACAAGATAGATGTCCATCTTTCGTTTCGATATTAGGTCGACCGTAGAGATGGTCGTCCTCAGACTTGGTCGTTTCTGATTTTCGGCCATAATGGAAACTGAGGACAGCCAGCTCAGAAACGACCAAATCCAAGTATTCATAGTGCACTGGTCCCCCTCACATGCCAGGAGACCAACCGAGCACCCTAGGGGGCACAGTAGTGGACTTCAGAAATTGCTCCCAGGTGCATAGCTCCCTTACCGTGTGTGCTAGCCCCCCAACCCCAACCCCAACCCCCAAAACCCACTCCCCACAACTGTAAACCACTACCATAGCCCTTAGGGATGAAGGGGGCACCTACATGTGGGTACAGTGGGTTTCTGGTGGGTTTTGGAGGGCTCACATTTACCACCACAAGTGTAACAGGTAGGGGGGGATGGGCCTGGGTCCGCCTGTCTGAAGTGCACTGCACCCACTAAAACTGCTCCAGGGCCTGCATACTGCTGCGATGGACCTGAGTATGATATTTGAGACTGGCATAGAGGCTGGCAAAAAATATTTAAAAAAAAAATTTTGAGGGTGGGAGGGGGTTAGTGACCACTGGGGGATTAAGGGGAGGTCATCCCCGATTCCCTCCAGTGGTCATCTGGTCAGTTTGGGCACCTTGTCATGGCTTTGTCATAAGAAAAAAAGGACCAAATAAAGTCGTCCAAGTGCTCGTCAGGGACGCCCTTTTTTTCGATTATGGGTCGAGGACGCCCATGTGTTAGGCACGCCGAAGTCCCGCCTTTGTTAAGCCTCCGACACGCCCCAGGGAACTTTGGTCGTCCCCGCGATGGAAAGCAGTTGGGGATGCCCAAAATCGGCTTTCGATTATGCCAATTTGGGCGACCCTGGGAGAAGGACGCCCATCTCCCGATTTGTGTTGAAAGATGGGCGTCCTTCTCTTTCGAAAATAAGCCCGATAGTGTACACCAATTCCAAAGAGTATGGCTATTATCAGTGAATGAGAAAAACACAAAATGTCACATTCATCCTGCTTGTTTTCATTTGGTAATGACATGTAATAACCTGGGATATTGTCATTTCCTATATTGTTGCAAATATTATCCCATCCCTAATTGTCAGTTCCACTCTTGAGAACACCAGGGACCAGCAATCTGTTCTTCACTTATAACAGCCCCTTTCCCTTTGGTTAAAGCCCTCTGATACTCAGAGACTGCCAGGACTTCAGGAACAGGCCTAAGTGCAATGTTTAATGAAACATCTCATTGCCTGGTGAGTTTTGCTCCAAAGTTTTTGAAGTGTTAAGAAAGCTGTATGCTGTTCCATCAACGTTTCCAGGTACCACACGTTAATGACAGCATTAGCACGGAGCCTGCAAAAAAAAAAAAGGAAATATATATTTTTTAAGTACCGCATTGAGGGGCCCTTTTACTAAGTTGCGATACAAGGGAGCCTGCGCTAGCATCAGCGCGTGTCAAAAACGCAGCGCAGGCCCCCTTTTACCGCAGCAGGTAAAAGGCTGTCTTTTTCTTGAAAAGAAATGGCCATGTGGTAAGTGAACCACTTACTGCACGGCCATTTCGGGTGGGAGGGGGGGCACTTTTTGCACAGCGTTGCCCAATTATTGCCAGGTAAGTACTGGTGCTACAAAAATGGAAAATATTTTTGCATCACCAGAATGGCGCACACTGGCGGTGGGAACTTCCGCCTGGCTCCTGCGGTAGCCTGAGGTAGTTCTGGATTGCTGCGCGGAACCCTTTAATAAAATGGCCTCTGAATCTGGGCCTATCGCATGGTAAAGTACTGTGTTAAGAAACGCTAAGACCAGCTTCTAACAACCTTTAGTAAAAGGGCCCATAAATTAGTAAAATAAATTTATAAAAAGGTAAAGAGATGAAAAAACGTTTCCAGTTGCCAAGTGAATTTTCTCCTTTTCCCACAATTACTTTTTGCTAGCAGTGTTGACATTAAAACCATTTGCAATGAAAATAGGTTTTTAAAGGTTACAGGATTGATTTTATGTTATTTTCATTAAAAAAAATAATCTTAAAATGTACTGCTAAGTTCTGACAAGAAACTTAAGAATGAAAATGAATTCATTCATTTAGGAATGAACATATTTTGGCCTGTGAAGCCTGATTTTCGAAAAAAAAGGAAGACCTGTGTTTACTCTTTCCAAAAATACTAAGACTAGGGGGCATGCGATGAAGCTACAAAGTAGTACATTTAAAACAAATCAGAGAAAATATTTCTTCACTCAATGTGTAATTAAACTCTGGATTTCGTTGCCAGAGAATTGGTAAAGGCGGTTAGCTTAGCGGGGTTTTAAAAAGGTTTGGATGGCTTCCTAAAGGAAAAGTTCATAGACCATTATTATAATGACTTGGGAGGGAAATCCACTGCTTATTTCTGGAATAAGCAGCACAAATTGTATTGAACTGTTTTGGGATCTTGCCAAGCACTTGTATCCTGGATTGGCCACTGTTGGAAACAGGATGTGGGCTTGGTGGACCTTTGGTCTGTCCCAGTGTGGAAATACTTATGTACTTATGAAAGGATGTGGACCAGCGAATTAACATATAAAGACAGTAACATTGTGGATGATGAGAGATAGTCTGCCCAGTAGGGTGGCCAGGTCCAGGAAAACAGCAAGGTAACGATCCACAAACTCCAAGATGCAAACCAACGAAGCAGATCAGTAGTAAATGTAAACAAATTTTATTAATAAAATAACATCTAGAGTATACTGCCCGACACGGCCGCGCTTGATTTTTAAAAATATTTTTGGTTGTTTAATTAGCTCTTTTTGTTTTTGTAGCGGCCGCTGCTGCTCAACAGGAGAAGCAGCAGTGGCCGGAAATGGGAGCTAGCGCTGCGCGTTTCATGGGAGATTTGGCAGGTCTGTGTTGGGTGGGCGGGCCTGAAGGGAAAGTGGCTGGGCCTTGGCCCGTCCAGGCCCGCCCATGGGTGGGACACAGGGAGGGAAGGCCAGAAGAGAGGGCGATCTGCGACTGCCACTTTGAATGCAGGGGGCCAGGAGCCGAGGAGACAGGCAGGCGAGACGGGGGATTGCAGCGCCGGCAGCCTGACCCCGGCGCCAGGCCCCCCTTGGAGGCCCGGGCCCGGGGAATTTTGCCCCCCCTCTCGGCGGCTCTGTTCTGTGCAGCCCAGCATCGTTCTGGCTTTGGCCACCACCCCAGGGGCGTAGCCAGACACCCAATTTTGGGTGGGCCTGGGCCCAAGATGGGTGGGCAGAAGATCTCCGCCTTGTTGCACAAGTGATTTGGTCTCTCCCTCTCTCGCCTGCATGCCATATGGTCTCTCAAATATCCCCCTCCCCCGCATACCTTTTAAATAGCAGATTTTCACCTTCAGCGAGCAGCAACTAATACACACTGCATGTTGGCCCCACAGCTTTCCCTCTGATGCAACTTCGTGTTTCTGCATAGGCAGGGATAAATCACAGAAAAGACTTTGGGGCCGGTGCGAGCAGTATGTATCAGTCTCTGCTCTCGGCAAGCGAAGATCTGTTATTTACAAGGTATGCAGGAGGGACAGTTGTTGGGAGATTTCAGCTGGTGGGGCTTGGGGATCCCTGCCAGCCACATCACAGGTGTGCTGCTACTGGGTGGGCCTAAGCCCAAAGTGGGTGAGCCTGGGCCCACCCAGGCCCACCCTTGGCTACGCCACTGCACCACCCTGTTACATTGTTTCATAACTTTGAGGTTCTCAGACACTATCACCCCAAGTTCTCTCTCCTGGTCCATGCACATCAGCTTCTCCCATCATACCACATACAGCTTCCTTGGGTTTCTGTATTCCAAATGGATTCTGTACTTGCATTAAAGTTAACTTTCTTATTTTGCCTACTCCTTCTGGGGTGTCCACTCTGTTGCAGGTTGACACATGGAAGCTTCCCACATTATTTTATAAAGGCTCTGCCAAATTCAGAATCTCTTGTAAAATACACGTAAGGGCATGGAGAAGTACACATCAATTCTTAAATAATATGCAGCTACACCCTACATGAGTGTGGGAGCAGCTTTTTAAAATTGCTGCTCCTGATCTCCACATAAGCTCAAATCGCCCCCTTATATTGATCCCCTGGCTCCCACAAGATATCCAGATTATGATGAATGAATGTGGGTATGATTTTGAAACTGGGATACAGAAAAGCAGCAGTGACTGGGGATCAATCCTTCTTCCACTAGACACCATGGACCCTGGGGCCCTAGTAAGACTCAGGAATGGGATCAGTGGGTGGTTAGGACTACTGGGGAAAGCCATTAGGAGGTTTCCAGGGGAGGCCATTGAATGGGATGGGTATAATGTCTGATGGAGGGACCATTGGATAAAGGGCTTGATGTCAGGGAGGTCAAGTGGGGGTTCTGAATGCTAGGAGTTGATTGAGGAGCCCTTTTACTAAGCCGTGTAGACACCTATATGTGCCCAACGTGTGTCAATTTGGAGTTACCACCTGGCTACCACATGGCCCATGCACTAATTTTATTTTTGACGCGCGTCCGCTACGTTAGCCAGAAAATATATTTTATTTTCTGACACACAGCAAAAATCAGGTGGTAACTCCGACTTGACACACAAGTTACCACACAGTTAACACGAGAGACCTTACCGCTAAGTCAATGGCTGGTGGTAAGGTCTCAGACCCTGCATATACGTGCGCCAATTTTTATTTTGCCGCAAGTACAAAATAAAATACCTGAATATATGTAAACCACTTTGAATGTAGTTGCAAAAACCTCAGAACGGCGGTATATCAAGTCCCATTTCCCTTTCTCTCTTTGAGATTCTATATGGAATGAATGTTGCTACTATTTGAAGATTTTACATGGAATGTTGCTATTCCACTAGCAACATTCCATGTAGAAGCCTGCCCTTGCAGATCAGCAATGCGGCCACACAGGCTTCTACATGGATTGTTGCTAGTGGAGGAGTAACCTAGTGGTTAATGCAGTGAACTTTGATCCTGGGGAACTGAGTTCAATTCCCACTGCAGCTGCTTGTGACTCTGGGCAAGTCACTTAACCCTCCATTGCCCCTGGTACAAAATAAGTACCTGAATATATGTAAACCACTTTGAATGTAGTTGCAAAAACCTCAGAAAGGCAGTATATCAAGTCCCATATTTCCATTTTTGGCAAAAACTTTTAAAAAGGCCTTTTTTACAGGTGCCCTGAAAAATGATTCTGCGCACATCCATAACACTCTCCTACACTATCGCAGCCCGCTTTTCAGTGCATCTTAATAAAAGGACCCCTGAGGGAGCTAATCTCCACCTTTGCACCTGCTCTTTTCCAGCAGGCACTTTTGCGTGCCTCAGGGTAGGTGTAAGTGCCGACATCTAGATTTCTTCATATTTACATGGATTCCCTTAATAAGATGGGGAATCCTCATCGATATTGTAGTTCAATGCAGGTTACTTTCTCTCTATGCCCTTACCGTCACCCCTTACTATCTAGATGTGGTATGGATACCCACATGTAGATGGTGGTTTCTAAAATTGCATTTATTCATGTATGACAGTGTAGACATGTAAATCTGTATTTACACATGAGGATCCTTCTATAATAAGAGCCTTATTTATTATCTTACTGAAAAGCTATGCTACAGAGGACAATTTAACCTTAACTGTGACTCTATTGAAACTCTTCATCAGCATAGTGGGGGGGGGGGGGGGGGGGGAGGGAGCTGAAGATTGCTTGCTAAAGATTACAACAGCAAATTTTCCAGACCTATGGAGATGAAATCACGTTCTTGAGGATAAGAATGGACACATCAACTCCATTTCAGCAATAACAGAGCTGGAGAATGGATTTGGAAAACCAAAGTGAAAATCAATGTTGTGATTTAGAATTACACTCACACTCTAATTGACAAACTGTTCTAGCCTTCAGGGTACCAGTTTGTCATATGTCAGTGGAGGAAACCAATCTATCTTCTGTCAAGAGTCTTGTTAGCTCCAGCATTGCCGTGAAGACTCTTTTATTTGTTTTCTTAACCAAAGAAACTTTGTTGTACAACTTTGGACTCCGTATAGACTTTAACCCTTCCAAAATAAAATAAAAATAATATTTTGGTACGTACATTCACTCAAGGCATTTGTGGTCAGGCCTAAATATTCATTATTGGAAGTTAAATAGAAGACAGCATGCTGCTGCCAGAAATTTGGACTTCCAATCAGAGAGCTTCTTTCATCCAAGACACTAGATGGCACCCCGTCATAGAATGAATGCTATATTTCTTCTTTCTAATAATAAAAAATGGAAATTGGATCCAAGTGAATCCAGTGTTTGCACTACTAGAAATAAATATTCAGCCAATGGAGATCTGGTTAAAGATAACCAAATAAGAGGTCCGTTTACTAAGCTATGCTAGAGTTAGCGCATGTTTTTGACGCGTAGTGAGACCCCCTTTTACTACAGAGGGAGGGTAAAAGGCTGTCCATTTTTGGGAAAAAGAAGTGGCCGTGCAGTAAGTGAACCACTTACCGCTACCCATTGAGATGGCGGTAAGAACTCCTGCACTAACCCAGTGGTAACCAGGCAGCCCATGGGTTAAGTTCCAACGCCACAAAAATAGGACATATTTTTGTACACCAGAAATGGCACATGCTAGGGGTGGGAACTACTGCAGTACCTACGGTGGGCTTACCGTTGCTTAGTAAAAGAACCCCTAAATATGGTTTACCTACAACTGTATATTCAAAAAGATAAATCTGCCTGATTGAAAATAACTGGTTAAAATTAACTAAATAATTTTATTTGATTAACTTTAGGAGAGGTATGTTTTCAGACAGACATAGAGGGGCATAATCAAACGGGGACGACCATCTTTAAGGACGCCCATCTTTGAGGACGTCCCTGCAAATGGGCGGGGCATCCCGTATTATCGAAACAAGATGGGTGTTCATCTTTCGTTTCGATAATACGGTTGGGGATGCCCAAATCTCAACATTTAGGTCGACCTTAGAGATGGTCGACCTATATGTTGAGATGGTCGACCTTAGAGATGGGCGACCTCGGTTTTCGCCGATAATGGAAACCGAAGATGCCCATCTCAAAAACGACCAAGGCATTTGGTTGTGGGAGGAGCCAGCATTCATAGTGCACTGGTCCCCCTCACATGCCAGGACACCAACCGGGCACCCTAGGGGGCACTGAAGTGGACTTCACAAATTGCTCCCAGGTGCATAGCTCCCTTACCTTCGGTGCTGAGCCCCCCCCCCCCAAAACCCACTCCCCACAACTGTACACCACTACCATAGCAATTAGGGATGAAAGGGGGCACCTAAATGTGCATACAGTGGGTTTCTGGTGGGTTTTGGAGGGCTCACATTTACCACCACAAGTGTAACAGGTGGAGAAGGGGAGTCCACCTGGCTGAAGTACACTGCACTGCACCCACTAAAACTGCTCCAGGGACCTGCAAACTGCTGTCATGGAGCTGGGTAAGACATTTGAGGCTGTTATAGAGGCTGACAAAAAAAAAAATTTAAGTGGAAGGGGGTTGGTGACCACTGGGGGAGTAAGGGGAGGCCATCCCCGATTCCCTCCGGTGGTCATCTGGTCAGTTCGGGCACCTTTTCGAGGCTTGGTTGCAAGAAAAAATGGACGTAGTAAAGTCGGCCAAGTGCTCGTCAGGGACGCCCTTCTTTTTTCCATTATCGGCCATCTCTTAATCATTCCCCAGTCCCGCCTTCGCTACGGTGCTGACACGCCCCCGTGAACTTTGGTGGTCCCCGCGATGGAAAGCAGTTGAGGATGCCCAAAATCGGCTTTCGATTATGCCGATTTGGGTGACCCTGAGAGAAGGACGCCCATCTCCCGATTTATGGCGGAAGATGGGCGCCCTTCTCTTTCTAAAATAAACCTGATAATATACTACTTAGAATGTCAACACAATATGTAATAGAACATTTTAACTGATAGTAAAGGGTATAAGCAAAGATGAAACATGTGGATAATTTATAGAAAAGTTAATTCTATAAACTTGTGTGAACAATTTTATGCTCAGTGCACAAAGTTGTACACATAAGTTATAAATTAGTGGCAGTTATATGTGTAATTTAATAATGAGCTGTTATTTGATCTTAATGAGCATATTTGGCCATCATTGTTGTTAATTGTTGCAAATGGGCACTGCTTTATGTATGTAGCAGCTCTTAGTCTGTATAGGAGTGGCCTAGTGGTTGGCATACCAGGCTTGACATCCAGAGGTGCCTGCTTCAAATCCCACTACCAGTCCTTGTGATCCTGGGCAAGTCAGTTAGGGGTCACAGGTTTTGGGCACACACAGAATCATTTTTTAGCGCACCTGTAAAAAAGGGCCCCTTTTTTGCTGAAAATGGACGCGCGGCAAAATCAAACTTGCCGCGCATCCATTTTGGGTCTCAGACCTTACCGCCAGTCATAGACTTAGCGGTAAAAAATTTGGGTAGTAATGACCTGCGCGTGTCATAGTAGATGACGGCAGAAAAAGACCTGCATGGGTTGTGTTTTGGCGTAAAACAAGAGAAGTCTTTAAAACAAACGATCCTGTTGCAAAAGACAGTCATGAAGTTGGAAGTGAACTCCTATATTATCATCGATCTTAGGAGTTCACTTCCAATATCACGACATTTGTTTTTAAGGCTTCTCTTGTTTTCAAAGGCATTGGATGCATATATATTGCGTACACTTTGCAAGTACACCCTGACCCCTGAGGCAGGCGTTGTTTTACGCCGAAACACGGCCCATGTCGGGTCATTTGTCAATAAAATACTCTTGTTGTCTCAGTCTTGAAGGCCCAGTGTTGCTTTTTTTGTTTGTAAATAAAAATGAATATAATGAAAATTCCCATAAACAGCTACTTTTAACTAGCAGATCTCTTTATAATGATTAATTCAGTCACATTTTAATACAATAGAATAATCTGCCTGCCAACCTGACTGTCTTCATCCTCACCTTCACCCTTACATCAACATATATTATATATATGAGGAGTGGCCTAGTGGTTAGAACACCAGTTTTGCAATCCAGAAGTGGCCAGTTCAAATCTCACTGCTGCTCCTTGTGATCTTGGGGAAGTCACTTAACCCTCCATTGCCTCAGGTACAAACTTAGATTGTGAGCCCTCCTGGGACACAGAAATATCCAGAGTACCTGAATGTAACTCACCTTGAGCTACTACTGAAAAAGGTGTGAGCAAAATCAAAAAATAAATAATTTTTTTTAAAATTGTCTCTTTACTAGAAAATTTCTTTCATTACAACAATGTAATTTTAGCGTGACTTGGAGATCAGTTCAAAATGCTGAACAGCAGTACAACTTATATCCTCTTAATGCTAGGGGCTGGGTCCTGGGCCATGACCATTTTGAATTGGGACAGGTATGTGGCAATGAATAGAAATAATTTGTCACATGTAAAATAGACATCAAACCTTAAACAACTTCTTAATTATTTTTTTTCCTCTGGACAGGGAACAGTTTTGGATAATAACATCCTCACATTTGTTTTTCAATTAAGTCAATTATTCAGTTGACAAGTAGAAATGTATTTTCATTTTCCCCAGTTAATTCCCATTCTTTAGTAGGTAGCCCCTAAATTGCTGATGATTGAATTACTGAGGAGTTAGATGGTAGACAATACATTTGCAGAACAAATTGGTTGTTAAAAATACCTATGTATGTTTAATGTGTATGCAAATTGCTTTGTCTCTTTGATAGCTATCTTGGTATTTCCAGTGTAATGTCCAAACAGACTTTCTGATTACCTTATCCTTCCTTGCAAGTTTGAAACAAAAATTAATATTACTACTACTACTACTATTTGGCATTTCTATAGCGCTACAAGGCGTATGCAGCGCTGCACAAACATAGAAGAAAGACAGTCCCTGCTCAAAGAGCTTACAATCTAATAGACAAAAAATAAATAAAGTAATCAAATCAATTAATGTGAACGGGAAGGAAGAGAGGAGGGTAGGTGGAGGCGAGTGGTTACAAGTGGTTACGAGTCACAAGCAATGTTAAAGAGGTGGGCTTTCAGTCTAGATTTAAAGGTGGCCAAGGATGGGGCAAGACTTAGGGGCTCAGGAAGTTTATTCCAGGCGTAGGGTGCAGCGAGACAGAAGGCGCGAAGTCTGGAGTTGGCAGTAATGGAGAAGGGAACAGATAAGAAGGATTTATCCATGGAGCGGAGTGCACGGGAAGGGGTGTAGGGAAGGACGAGTGTGGAGAGATACTGGGGAGCAGCAGAGTGAGTACATTTATAGGTTAGTAGAAGAAGTTTGAACAGGATGCAAAAACGGATAGGGAGCCAGTGAAGCGACTTGAGGAGAGGTGTAGTATGAGTAAAGCGACCCTGGTGGAAGACAAGACGGGCAGCAGAGTTTTGAACCGATTGGAGAGGGGAGAGGTGACTAAGTGGGAGGCCAGCAAGAAGCAGATTGCAGTAGTCTAAACGAGAGGTGACAAGGGTGTGGATGAGGGTTTTGTTAGAGTGCTTGGAAAGAAAGGGGCGGATTTTACGGATGTTGTAAAGAAAGAAACAACAGGTCTTGGCGATCTGCTGGATATGAGCAGAGAAGGAGAGAGAAGAGTCAAAGATGACCCCAAGGTTTCGAGCTGAGGAGACAGGGAGAATGAGAGAGCCATCAACAGAAAACGGGGGGGGGGGGGGGGGGGGGGAGTGGGGAGGTGGGTTTGGGGGGAAAAATGAGAAGCTCGGTTTTGGTCATGTGGAGGAGTGGCCTAGTGGTTAGGGTGGTGGACTTTGGTCCTGAGGAACTGAGTTTGATTCCCACTTCAGGCACAGGCAGCTCCTTGTGACTCTGGGCAAGTCACTTAACCCTCCATTGCCCCATGTAAACCGCATTGAGCCTGCCATGAGTGGGAAAGCGTGGGGTACAAATGTAACTAAAATAAAATAAATAAAATGTTTAATTTCAGGTGGCGTTGAGACATCCAGACAGCAATGTCAGACAAGCACGCTGAAACTTTGGTTTGGATGCAAGGTGAGATATCAGGTAGATTTGGGAGTCATCAGCATAGATTAGAATCCTCATTATAAAATGAATGAAACAAAATAAATAAGGCATCCTGCTCTCCAATCAGCCAATAACATTTGAACAATAGAAATCTTCAAGAATCTTCTGGTTTTTGGCCTATTGTTGTCATCCAGATACAGAATTATGAGATACTCGTTAAGATCGTCTCGCGGATTGTGCTAATTACATTATGTTGGTAATTACAGGAGAGGCTGAAGAGATTTCAATCTCGAAAAGGCAGCTCTAAGTCTCACCATGAATGAAGTGGTGTGGTTGTCAGGATAGTCCAGAGCTCCATAGAAATAAAGGACAGCATATACTTTACACAGAGTACATTTTTATTGATCTAAATATAGATATGACCAGGGCCGTGCCTAGGATCTCCGGCGCCCCCCTGCAGTTGGCCCCGCTGGCGCGCCCCCCCCCCCCCCGAAAACGATCGCTACACTACCCGCCCTTTTCTCCCCAGATCCTTTTCCTTTTTGTTTAAATGTACCTCTCCGGCGCGTGGCAGCGTAGCGTTAGTGAGAAGGAGGCGGCGCTCCCCCGCCCCGACGTGTCTTCTTCCCTTCGCTCAGTGTCCCGCCTTCTTCTGACGTCATTTCTGATGTCAGAAGAAGGCGGAACCGAGCGAAGGGAAGAGACTGACACGTCGGGGCGGGGGAGCGCTGCCTCCTCACTAACTCTACGCTGCCACGCGCCGGAGAGGTAAATTTAAACAAAAAAAAAAGGACAAGGATCTGGTGAGAAGAGGGCGAGGTAAGCATGGTGTGGCGGAGCGCCCCCCAGAGGATGGCGCCCTCCTGCCATGCTTACCTCGCTTACCGTGTCGGCACGGCCCTGGATATGACTAGTTTTTCAGGGCTGTTGAAGAGAATACAACCCTCAAAAGCTACACATCAGTGTATTAAATTAAGATTGTAGATGATGCTTTTCTTTTTTTTAATTGAACTGCAGAGAAGTAATGTTTTTCACGATTTCAAATCTCTGCAATGAAACAATTACAAGATAAGTTCACTGACTCGGAAATATTGCTTTGCAAATCAGTGACTTCCTTGTTCAGCACATGGATTACCTATTGTCAAGGTCTTTGTTAGCCAGCCTAAACACAAGTGAGTGCAATCACAATTCTTGGCATGCCATTCCACAACTTCTTATAGAGCTACTTTCTTCATTTACGAATGGGGCATGCCATAAGTACATAAGTATTGCCATACTGGGGAAGACCAAAGGTCCATTGAGCCCAGCATCCTATTTCCAACAGTGGCCAATCCAGGTCACAAATACCCGGCAAGATCCCAAAAATGTACAAAACATTTTATACTGCTTATCCCAGAAATAGTGGATTTTCCCCAAGTCCATTTAATAACGGTCTATGGACTTTTCCTTTAGGAAGCCATCCAAACCTTTTTTAAACTCCGCTAAGCTAACTGCATTTACCACATTCTCTGGCAACGAATTCCAGAGTTTAATTACACGTTGAGTGAAGAAACATTTTCTCCGATTCGTTTTAAATTTACTACATTGTAGCTTCATCGCATGCCCCCTAGTCCTAGTATTTTTGGAAAGCGTGAACAGACGCTTCACATCTACCCGTTCAACTCCACTCATTATTTTATAGACCTGTATCATATCTTCCCTCAGCCGCCTTTTCTCCAAGCTGAAGAGCCCTAGCTGCTTCATAGGGAAGTCGTCCCATCCCCTTTATCATTTTCCTCGCCCTTCTCTGCACCTTTTCTAATTCCACTATATCTTTTTTGAGATGCGGCAACCAGAATTGAACACAATATTCGAGGTGCGGTCGCAACATGGAGCGATACAAAGGCATTATAACATCCTCATTTTTGTTTTCCATTCCTTTCCTAATAATACCTAACATTCTATTTGCTTTCTTAGCCGCAGCAGCACACTGAGCAGAAAGTTTCAACGTATCATCAACGACGACACCTAGATCCCTTTCTTGGTCCGTGACTCCTATCGTGAAACCTTGCATGACGTAGCTATAATTTGGGTTTCTCTTTCCAACATGCATCACTTTGCACTTGCTCAAATTAAACGACATTTGCCATTTAGACGCCCAGTCTCCCAGTCTCGTAAGGTCCACTTATAATTTTTCACAATCTTCCCGCGATTTAACAACTTTGAATAACTTTGTGTCATCAGCAAATTTAATTACCTCACTAGTTACTCCCATCTCTAGGTCATTTATAAATATGTTAAAAAGCAGCGGTACCAGCACAGAGCCCTGGGGAACCCCACTAACTACCCTTCTCCATTGAGAATACTGACCATTTAACCCTACTCTCTGTTTTCTATCTTTTAACCAGTTTTTAATCCACAATAGAACACTACCTCCTATCCCATGACTCTCCAATTTCCTCTGGAGTCTTTCATGAGGTACTTTGTCAAACGCCTTCTGAAAATCCAGATACACAATATCAACTGGCTCCCCTTTATCCACATGTTTGTTCACCCTTCAAAGAAATGTAGTAGATTGGTGAGGCAAGATTTCCCTTCACTAAATCCATGTTGACTTTGTCTCATTAATCCATGCTTTTGAATATGCTCTGTAATTTTGTTCTTAATAACAGACTCTACCATTTTGCCCGGCACCGACGTCAGACTCACTGGTCTATAATTTCCCGGATCTCCTCTGGAACCTTTTTAAAAAATCGGCGTTACATTGGCCACCCTCCAATCTTCCCAAATCCCCCCCCCCCAAAACCCACTCCCCACAACTGTACACCACTAGCATAGCCCTTAGGGATGAGGGGGGGGCACCTACATGTGGGTACAGTGAGTTTTAGGGTGGGTTTGTAGGGCTCCCATTTACCACCACAAGTGTAACAGGTAGGGGGGGATGGGCCTGGGTCCGCCTACCTGAAGTGTATTGCACCCACTAAAACTGCTTCAGGGACCTGCATACTGCTGTCATGGAGCTCGGTATGACATTTGAGGCTGGCATAGAGGCTGGCAAAAAAATGATTTTTTTTTTGGGTGGGAGGGGGTTGGTGACCACTGGGGGAGTAACGGGAGGTCATCCCCCATTCCCTCCTGTGGTCATCTGGTCAGTTGGGGCACCTTTTTAAGGCTTGGTTGTGAACAGAAAGGGACCAAGTAAAGTCGGCCAAATGCTCGTGAGTGCCGGCTTTCTTTTTTCCATTATCAGCCGAAGCCGGACATCTCTTAACCACACCCTCATCCCGCTTTCGGTACCCTGCCGAGACACCCCCTTGAACTTTGGCCGGCCCTGCGATGGAAAGCATTTGAAGCCAGCCAAAATTGGCTTTCGATTATACTGATTTGGCCGGCTTTAGGAGAAGGCCGGCCATCTCCCAATTTGTGTCGGAAGATGGCCGGGCTTCTCGTTCAAAAATAAGCAGGATAACCAGCTATCTGCCAAGTTTTCAGCCCAACTTTAATGGCTATATTTGGCCATGTGAATACATAGGATATCTTTGTTCAGTTTGAATATAACTGGCTAAGGGGTCATTTTACTAAGGTGCACTGAAAAATGGCCTGCACTAGTGTAAGTGCCTGTTTTGGAAGTGCGCAGATCCATTTTTTGACATACCTGTAAAAATGCCTTTTTAAATTTTGACCGAAAATGGAAGTGTGGCAAAAATGAAAAATGGCGTGCGTCCATTTTGGGTCTGAGACCTTATCGCCACCCAGTGGCGTTCCGACCCTAGCTGACACCCGGGGTGGATCGCCGATGCGCCCCCCCCCCCCAGGGTGCAGCGCGACCCCCCCCCCCCCCCCCCCGGCGAAATTACACCTCTTCCCCCTCCCTCTGGGAGCAGTGAACACATGCGAATTGCGAAATCGGACTGAAACAGGGCAACAGGCGCGCGCCGCGGCACCCCCCCAGCGGCATGCACCCGGGGCGGACCGCCCCCACTGCCCCCCCTTGGTACACCACTGCCGCCACCCATTGACTTAGTGGTAAGATCTCAAGCGTTAACCAGGCAGTAATGGTCTATGCTCATCAAATGACTTTTACCGCCCAGTAGCACCACTCACCAGAAAATAAAAATTATTTTGTGGTACACGTAGTGGATGCGCGTCAAAAATGAAATTACCGCCCAGGCCACGCGGTAGCCGGTCAGTAACTCGGAATTGGCGGCACGTTGGTGTGCACGTAGGTGCTTACGCAGCTTAGTAAAAGGGCCCCTAAGTCTGAACATTGATGTAGCCAGTTATGTTTAAACCCGCCAAAAATAAACCAGATATTCAATGCTGGTCACCAGAAACTCCTGTGGTCTGAATATCGGTCCCCCAATAACCTTTGTTTGTATAGCTATGAAATTCAACTTCTTTCTGGCAAAAAAAAGTTCCTGTTATGAGATTTGACTCTGCAGTTTTTCTCTCATTTGGGCACACAAGATTTCTCTGACCCAAAGAGAATTCTACAACCTCCTCACAATCAGTCCTTCAATTCTCTTTCACCTATTGTCTCAAGCCACTGAACTGAAACTACTGACAAATTGCTATCCACATGACTCTTTGACTCCAATGTTTTAGATAAACAATTTTCTGATTTATATATGATGTTCATCATTTATTAAAACAAGCTGCGATAATGTTGGAAGTGGTCAGAGTAACAAGGAGATTTGGGAGAAGGTGAGGATGGACTCTAACAACACGGCACAAAAGTCACTTTCTCTGAGTCAGAAATATATTTCTAAGCTATGGAACTGCTAGAAGACCTTAGATGATATTGTATCAAAATTCCACATACAAAGAAAAACATGGTCATAACATTTTCAGAGAAAATGTTTTAAAGTCCGGTTGTCTAGAGCTGAAAAAGTTGTTTGTTAAGTTACTAGAAAAATATATTTTAAATCAGCTCCCCTGGAACTCTGAAATCGGCATGAAAGTCTCAAAAAGCTCATTAGTTATGGTAATTTGTATTTTGGATGCTAAACTAAATGACAGATTATCCTGCTATCAAGATGATTCATGTGTGCATCTCGAATAAACAAAATTTTCCACAGCAAATGCTGAAAATGAATAGAAACCTTGGGATTGACTCAAGGGAAGCAAAACACACTGGTATATTTTTCTGCTCCATATCAGACAAAAGGAGATTTTTATACTCCGCGGGGCCTTTCTCTAAGCTGCGTTAGTTGCTAACATATGTCTAATATAGCAAAAAATGGAATACAGCAGGACAAACTCAGGTGTCCTAAAATAACTTTGAAATCTGTGCATGCTAATTGCGTGCTAAAAATGTTTCTATTTTCTTTTTTTTCGGGGGGGGGGGGGTGCAAGTCAGAAGTGGAGAGTGGGTGGTCCTGCACTAACCAGAAAGCACATCTACATTACTACACACTAATTGGTTAGCATATAGATAATGCAGGACCCCTTACCATCTACAAAATGGGTGGTGGTAAGTGCTCATGCAGTAATATTTTTTAAATGGCTGCACGCTAATGGCAACCTTAGGGGCCTTTTTACTAAACCGCGTATGCATCTACACATGCCAAAATGGAGTTACCACCTGACTACCATGTGGCTCTTTTGGTAATTTCATTTTTGGCATGCATCCAATATGCGCATCTGAAAAATATTTTCTTCTTTTCGGACCCACGTAACGGACGCAAGCCAAGAGGCATTTGGCTTGCTTAGGTCATTACCGCCCGGTTACCGCGTGAGTCTTTACCACTAGATCAATTGCTGGCGGTAAGGTCTCAGACCCAAAATGGACACACGTCCATTTTCGGCAAAAATTTTTAAAAAGGCCTTTTTTTTTACAGGCACGCTAATAAATGGATTGACGCACACCCAAAACCCACGCCTACATTACTGCAAGCCATTTTGCAGCGCGTCTTTGTAAAAGGACCACATTAGCACATAATACTCAAAAGGCTCAATATAAAAGTCTACTTCCTCAATGTAATTGATACAACAAACAGCGGACCTTAAAGTTCACATAAATATCACTAGATTGGTACTACTGCTGTTCCCATTACTGCTGTGTCTACTGCTATTACTACTTTAGCTCCTATTATTAGTGCTACAGCTGTTACCACTCTATGCTATTTATAATGCTGCTGCTGCTGCTACTATTGTTGATTCTACCATTGGTACTTTGTTGATCCTACCATTGGTACTATTGCTGCTACCATTACTGCTGTGTCTAATACTATTACTACTGTCCTTTCTACTACTAGTACTATTATTACTACCACTAATGCTATATGAATTGCCACTACTGATTCTAACACTAGTAGTACTACTGCTACCATTACTGCTATGTCTTCTGCTGTTACTACTTTAGCTCCTACTATTAGTGCTACAGATGTTACCACTCTATGCTACATATAATGCTGCTACTATTGTTGATCCTACCATTGGTACTACTGCTGCTACCATTACTGCTGTGTCTACTGCTATTACTACTTTAGCTCCTACTATTAGTACACAGCTGTTACCACTCTATGCTATAAATAATGCTGCTGCTGCTGCTACTATTGTTGATTCTACCATTGGTACTTTGTTGATCCTACCATTGGTACTATTGCTGCTACCATTACTGCTGTGTCTAATACTATTACTACTGTCCTTTCTACTACTAGTACTATTATTGCTACCACTAATGCTATATGAATTGTCACTACTGATTCTAACACTAGTAGTACTGCTGCTACCATTACTGCTATGTCTTCTGTTGTTACTACTTTAGCTCCTACTATTAGTGCTATAGATGTTAGCACTGATGCTACATATAATGCTACTGCAATTGTTGATCCTACCTCAGGTACTACTGCTGCATCTGATACTATTACTACCATTGTTCTTGCAACTAGTACTACTGTTTCTACTAATAATGCTAAGTGTGCTGCTACTACTACTACTACTCATTCTATTACTACTGTTTGTTCAACTGCTACTTCTGTTGCTACTACTGCTCTTACTAGTCATACTGCTAGTCCAATTACTACTACCATGTAGGTGTTCTATCAACTAGAAAAGGATGGACACATTTTCTACATGAAGAGGATATGCTTATTTTTGGCTTGTGTGTACTAGGAAACTCCTTTTCCAAAAATAGCTTACACTGCCTAAATCTTTACATATGAGAATAACTCTTCTCCTCTGCTTCTCAGCATGGATTGCATTAATTAGATTTTGTCCCTGGAACACATGTGTGATATCATCAGCTCATTTTATCCTGGTTTTAGTGTCTTTCTTGCAACTAAACTGGGTGGCAAAGTGATACAAAGCAAATTCATCAGCATTATGAGAGTGTAATTACCACTTCACAAACAGACACTTACGCAGTTAATGTCCTGAGGATGAAAGTGCAATTAAAGAATTTCACTCTTGGGCATACAAACTAATATCTTTTTCTGTCTATTCACTGATGTTCATTAAAACCTTACAGACCATTAACTAATTAATAATTGTGGAATGCAAATAGGGTGAGATGGAGTGGATCTAATATATTGCTCGCTGGCTATAAACAGCACTTCAATACCACAGTGACAAAACACTTTGCTATCATTACTGGACGTGGGACCATCAATAATATAAGTCTCAGGAAAAAGAAAGCCATTTTGAACAATATTGACAGAACAGAAAATCATTCTATTCCTTTTGAACACAGAGAGCGGACAGTCAGATAAATGATGCCCATAGATGGAGGAAACACGTTGCATATTGAAGGAGAGATTTTTTTTTCTATTAAACATTGCTCTGGCAGTCAACAGGTTATGCAGTAAGGATGGAGGTTCATTAACGTGAATTCAGTTCTTTAGCTTGCATTCAAAATTTCAGTGTATGTAAATCCGACTTAATGTGCATTAACCTACAAAGTAACGCTTGTAAAATTGATTTGCATGTTGTGGTAACATGAGAAAGGGCTGTCCTAGAGCCTGGACAAAGCAGAGCTGAACAGCAGGTTCAGGGGGAAAATAATAATACTTTATTAACAGTGCCAGGTATGAGGGGTCCTGTTAGCATCTCAAGCAAGCAAGAATTAAAATACACTAGGGCATATAAAAGTTCTCCCGTGGTCCTGCTCCTGCAGGCCACGGCATGCACTATGGTCTCTTGTCAACAATATTCACAAGCCTGCCTCTGGCTGAGTCAAGAATACTGTTCTTCAAGGTCCCAAGTTAAACTTGACCTACCTGGCTGTCATGGTTACAGTTCACAGACACAGGGAGGAGGCATACACAGTGGGCCTTTGCTGCTTCCCTCTGGGCCTCCTTAACCTACCTGTGCTCTGAGGTTTTATACTTCTTGGACCATGCCCTCCTGGCTCCAACCCTCCAGTGTCACTTCCCCCATAGGTGGGACTATAAGTTTTATGGTGGTGCTGACTCAGTGAGGGAGTATCCTTAAGGGGAAATGGTCACATCCTGTAGACTCCCTCAAACATGTTGAAATGATCTAACACATGTTTTTAAAAATGATATTAACACAAATGTGTGAAATAAAGTGAAAAATGTCCGTTGAGAAAAAAATACCAAAAATTCATAAACGACCCAAATGATTTTTGCCCTGTTTACATTCCTAGCACTCTGCGAGTGAAGAAACTCTACAATGTCTCAGTGGTATTGGCAGTCTACAGCCAAAAACATACATACAATTATATGCATTGTGATAGGCATATAGGGCTGGATTCAGTGATGGCGCCAAAACTTAGGCGTTGAAAAATTCAGTGCTAAGGGCCATATTCTATATATGGCACCTGAAAAATGCACACGGAAAAAAATATGCCTAGGCGTATTCTCTAAAGTATACCTAAATGTTATAGAATAGGCTTAAATTTCTGCATGGTATATTGAATATCGCCAAGCACCTCACCTGTGACCAAATGTGGTCACGTCTATTTAGGTTATGTTTTACTTGGAATAAATTCTGATGCCTAAATTAGGCGCAGAGTGAGTATATTATATTTAATATTTATTACCTCTCTTTATCCAAGGCAGAGTACAAAGTCACATGAATAATAAAACACAATACATAAAAACAAGCATAGTCCTTACAATCAAAACTCAAAAGTAATATTTTTGAAATGCCCATTCCACATCAATAACCACGCCCCTTTTCAACTTGGAATTTATGCACATAAATCATTAATGCCAATTAGTGCTGATAATTGCTTGTTAACATCCAATTAGCAGCACTGATTAGCTAGTTAACCAATTAAGTTACACGCATTATTATAGAATACGCTTTGATTTCCACATGGAAATTAAGGTGCCTTGACTTTAACTAACCATCAAATTATCCTGACTGACTCTGTACCATGCATCTTGTTGCCATCTTGGTCCCTCAGCTATAGGGTAAACGGTATTGTAGAAAATCTTTAGCATCATATCTCTGTTAGCTGAATGTTCTAATGTATGCTTATTAGGTTTATTTATTTATTTGTTTGTTTGTTACATTTATATCCCACATTTTCCCACCTATTTGTAGGCTCAATATGGCTTACATAGTACCGGAGAGGCATTACAGACTCCGGTGTAAACAAATACAACATGATGTTGTGGTAAGATAAAGTTCATGTGGCACAGCCACACTAGGGAATCGTACAACGGAAGAGTTGTGTTATGTCCATTACATTCTTTAGTTTTGTTGTTTTGCAGAGATCAGGCATTTATGTTGGATCGGTAGGGTATGCCTTTTTAAACAGGTTAATTTTTAATGTTTTCTGGAAGTTTAGGTGGTCGTTCGTATTTTTCAAGGCTTTTGGTAATGCGTTCCACAGTTGTGTGCTTATGTAGGAAAAACTGGAAGCGTAAGTTGATTTGTACTTGAGTCCTTTGCAGCTTAGGTAGTGCAGATTTAGGTACATTCGTGTTGATTCGGATGTGTTTCTAGTTGGTAGGTCGATGAAGTCTGTCATGTATCCCGGAGCTTCACCTTAGATAATTTTGTGAACCAGAGAGCAGATTTTGAAAGCAATGCGTTCTTTGATTGGGAGCCAGTGTAGTTTTTCGCGAAGGGGTTTTGCACTTTCCAATCATGTTTTTCCAAAGATAAGCCTAGCTGCCGTGTTTTGAGCGGTCTGAAGTTTCTTTAAGGTTTGTTCTTTGCATCCCGCATAAATTCCATTGCAGTAGTCTACATGGCTTAGTACCATTGATTGTATCAGGTTGCAAAATGTTCCCCTCGGGAAGAATTGTTTCACGCGTTTGAGTTAGTTATATCATTAGTATTATGTTAACACAGTATTATATCTCTGGTATTTGAATTCCAGTGCTGTTAAATGTGTATATTTTTGATACTGTTTTATGGTAGTTCAGCTTATTGTTTTCAAGTTTACCTCATTTATTGTATTTATGTTTATTCTTGGTTATTTTACTATTATTATGCTGTTAACAAAATTATAAGTTTTATGTTAAATTGTACCTACTGTACACCACCTTGGGTAAATCTCTTCATAAAGCCAGTTAATACATCCTAATAATAAATAAATGAAGGTATATAGAATTTGGGGGTAAGTGCTATTCTATAAAGGGCATGCACCTTATATAGAATACCTTTAGCGCTGACCCCGCACCTAACTTTTGGGCACCAGACTTATTACTGCTAAAACCTTGTATAAACATCAGCACCCAAATTAGTTGTGGTTAGGCAGTATTTTGTAATTCGATGTGCAACTTTACAGAATGCCCATGACACGCCCATGCCCCCTTTTGAGATACACGCCATGGGAGTTAGGTGTCGTGCCTTATAGAATAGTACACAGCCAAATGCCCACACAAATTATAACGAGTGCCATTATTATTATTAGCATTTGTATAGCGCTACCAGACGCACGCAGCTCTGAACACCTGACACACAGAGACAGTCCCTGCTCAAAAAGAGCTCACAATCTAAATAATACAGACAGACAAGACAGTTACGGGTGAGGGAAGTACTGGGTGAAAAGGAAGGAAGGAGCAAGGGGAGGGCAAATGAGTAGAGGCCATTAAACTTCAATAATTGGTTCTTAGCACCCAATTATTGATGGTTCAGAGCTGATTATCCAATTTCTTTGGGTGCCCTATATAGAAACTGGGGGGGTATTGACTCCATTGTTATCTCATGCATATGCACTGTGGAAATCCTGAAAAGCTGACTGGTTGTGGGATTCCAAGAAGAGACTTGGGAAGCTCTGTTATAAAAAGACTTTTAGGGGTCCTTTTATGAAGCTGCAACAAAAGTGGGCCTATGCTGGCATTGGCGATTGTTTTTGACATGCACCGAGGCCCTCTTTTACCGTAGTGGGTAAAAGGCCGTTTTCCCTTTTCTTAAAGAAATGGCCATGCGGCAAGTGAACAACTTGCCTCATGGCCATTTTGAGGGGGAGCAATTACCGCCACCCATTGAGGTGGCGGTAAGGGCTCCCGCGGTAACAACTAGGCTACTCTAAATGTCATCAAGTGGCCACATCAGGGCCGCCGAGAGGGGGGCAGGGGGGACAAAATTCCCTGGGCCCGGGCCTCCAAGGGGGCCCGGCGCCGCAGTTCCCTCCACCCGCCCCCCTCCGTCCACCACCGGGCTGGGCCCCCTGAATTCAAATCATAGTGCCTCACTTCGACCTCGCTCCATGTGAAAGAAGCGTAGCAGTGGCAGTTTGCAGATCACCTCCCTTCGGGCCTTCCCTCCCTGTGTCCCAGCCCCGCTGTCGTCTGACATAACTTGCGCGAGAGCGGGACACAGGGAGGGAAGGCCCAAAGGGAAACGATCTGCAGACTACCGCTGCTGCGCTTCTTTCACATGGAGCGAGGTCGAGGTGAGGCGCTATGATTATAATTCAGGGAGGCCCGGTGGTGGACGGAGGGGGGCAGCAATGACGATGACCTCGGGGGAGGGGCGGCGGCAGGGGCGGGGCCACGGGGAGGGCGGCCTTGCCCCGGGCCTGGCCCAGTCTCTCAGTGGCCCTGAGCCACATCAAAGTCCAGACCTGAATCCAATAGAAAATCTGGGGCAAGACTTAAAGACTGCAGTCCACAGATGATCCTTAGTTAATTTGAAAGAACTTGAAGAATTGTTGGGGAAAAAAACCCCATTCCTCTCTAAAGCTTGTAGATACAAAGGACTAGCGGCTGTTATTACTGCAAAAGGGGCTTGCATCAAGTATTAAGTCAACGGGTGTAAAGCCTTATGCAATCAAAGCATTTGGGTTTCTTATTCTTCACTACTATTATTGTTCTTTCTTTGTTGAAAGTGTTGAGTATGTTGTGTAAATCACTGAAACACAAATTCCAACTTTAATGCATTTTGAATGATAGGTTTTAGACAATAAAAAGTGAAAAACATACAAGAGGGCGAAGACTTTTAAGAGGCACTGTATATAGTCAAATATGGAATGCAACTAAATGTCTTTCATATATCTCCACATGGTTATTAATATCTGAATTAGTTTAGGAATACATTAGCCTTCAAGGTATATTAGATCAAGCAAGAAAATGACTCACAGGAATTAGTGCTTTTTTTTTTTTTGTTAGAGATCTTGAGCACAGTATAGAATCGGCTGCGAATACTCCAGGAAAAGTGTCGGATCTGATGTCCTATTTTCATTTATTTTAAACAGTTACTAGTGGACATGTGTGTTCTCTTAGTTGACAGCATGGATTATTGCAGAAGACAGGGGGCAATTCTATAACTTGGTGCCTCATTTTACGTGTCCCAGTGCTGCACTTACCCCTTAGCACATAAGCACCGCCATACTGGGAAAAGACCAAAGGTCCATCAAGCCCAGCGTCCTGTCTCTGACAGCGGCCAATCCAGGCTTCAAGAACCCGGCAACCCCCCCCCCCCCAAAAAAAAATATATATATATGTATTTAATAATGTTCAATGGACTTTTCCTTCAGCAATCTGTCCAAACCCCCCTTAAACTCCGTAAGGCCAGCTGCTTTCACTACATTCTCCGGTAACGAGTTCCAGAGTCCAACTACATACTGAGTAAAGAAAAACTTTCTCCTATTTGTTTTAAATCTACCCTATTCTAGCTTTTTTTTAATAAAAGTTGCTAAAAATTGTACGTGCAAATTTGGGTACATGCCCAATTTGTGTGCGCAATTTAATTGATTATTGAACTAATTAGCACTGCTAATTGAATTCTTATGAAGCAATTATTGGCACTAATTATATTAAAATGTGCATGTGTAAATATTGGACTTGAGTCGAAAAAAATGGGAAGGTCATGGGTGGGTCATGAGCAAATTGAGAAGCATTTAATTAGAGAATAAGGGTATCTGCATCTAAATTTTCATGCATGTACTTGCACCACATTTTAGTTGGTGCACATGGTCACGCCTAAAGTTAGGCACCAATCGGGGGTATAAGTGCTATTCTACAAACTGCAGCTAAATTTAAGTGCATTTTGTAGAATAGCACTATTTTTTGTGCCATATATAGAATTTACCCCTTAGTGCCAATTCTATAATGGTGTCTAGGTACCTAGTTGTTATATAATACTAGCGTAAGTTGATATTGGTGCACAGCACATCATCCTGCTAACCAACAGTTACACCACGTCTATGGCAATCCCAAGTGTGCCAAGCGATGTGAGTAATGTACAGTATTCTGTAAGGTACATGCATAACCTGGAGAAGCATCCGGCTTCTCCTGCATAAGCGCACAACTATGGAATGGCCTTCCAAAAGCGGTGTAAACAATCCATGACCACCTGAACTTCAGGAAATCACTAAAAACCAACCTCGTCAAAAAGGCCTACCTCAACGACCCCACGTAAACCTCTTCACCCAGGAACATAACATGACTAATGATCGTACCGGACATCACACAATCTTCATCCCTTCCGATCCTCCACATGTACCTCATTCGATCTTTATACAACCTGTATTTGTTATCAACTGACTGGGCAAACGCCTTTGACGGTATTATGTAAGCCATATTGACCCTGCAAATAGGTGGGAAAATGTGGGGTACAAATGCAATAAATAAATAAATAAACTGTCCTTGCTCTACCTGTGGGTACACCCTCCACACATTTACCCACACAATGATTTGAGCATATAAGTTACAGAATAGCACCTGCCATATATGCACTTAAGTGCACATTATCCCTCGGATTCTATATAGCGTGATTTAAGCTGTGCATGCAAATGCAGTCGTATTCTGGATTTGGCTGTGCAACTTAATTAGTTAACAAGCCAGTGTCAATAATAGCCAACTAACAAGCAATTATTGACACTAATTAGCATTAATTAGAATTTACATGCACAACTGTCTAAGCGTATTCTATAACGTGATGCACATAACTTCAAAGTCACATAGCTGAAAAGGGGGTGTGGGCATGGGCGTGGAATGGGGGGGTTGTGGGTGTTTCTAAAATCTGTGCGCATTGTTACAGAATACACCCGGTCCACGCCTAATTTAGGCATCAGCATTTGCACCAAGTTTTACTTGGCGTAACTACCCACAACTAAATTTAGTCATGCAGATGGGTGCTTGGTGTATTTTATAAACCGTGTGGAAATTTAGGCTTATTCTACAAAATATGCTGAAATTTAGGCATATTTTATAGAATACGCCTAGGCCTAGTTCATTTTGGTGCTGATTTTTAAGCACGATATATAGAATCTAATCTTATACATATATAAATGCTAGAAATATATAACTTATGAACGTAATTAGCACCAATTTTGCACCAGGTTATGGAATGAGGTGGGACAGACATACATTCTGGGTGGTTTGTAATCTGGAAAGTAATATGAAGGGAAGACCTTCATTGTGGCTAATACGTATAGTTTGATTAAATGAGCTGGACCCGTGGCTCAGTACCCTTAGCACTACCAGAAGAAAGGTTCCCAGTTCAATTGCCAAGTCAAGTCTATGGCTACTCAAAGCAGCTGGAGTTCAGGAAGATTTGGAGGTGGTTTTCACAGCCCACCAAGGGGGGGTAGAGCCCAATTTTGCAAGGAAGCATGGGTAGATGGATCCCAACCATTGCTCCCTCTAAGCTGAGCAGGTGTCCTCTAACTGTATTGCTGCCAGTAGGTGATGGTGCTTCAATATGCTGTTTTCTAGGGTTACCATATTTGTCCCCCCCCCCCCCCAAAAAAAAAAGAGGACATGCCCCATCCCACCACACCCTTGCCCCGCCCCACCCCTTGTCACATACCACCCCCCCTCCCCATCACACACCACTAAGGGTGTCCTATCCTCCCCTTCCCTTACTATACTGCCCTAGTGGTCTAGTGACCTCTTCAGGGCAGGAAAGAGCCTTTTCTTTCCTGGCCGGAGCACCTACATACTGTTCTCCTTGCTGACTCTGGTCCCGGTGCCGATTCAAAATGGCCACCGAGAGTTGAAGCGGCCTTGCGAGACTTCCACTCTCAGCAGCCATTTTGAATCAGCGCCAGGACTGGCGATAGTTTGGGCTTGGCACACCGCAAGCCCATTGTCACTCACCAACCCTTTAGTAAAAGGGCCCCTTAACCTTCCATTTCCCCCGATACAAAATAATTACCTGTATATATTTGTTCGGAACCCTTATTTTATTTTATATTTCACATTGTTTTCTACTGTTTTATTAAAATTCTATTAACTTTGTATTTCAAATTACTATGTAAGCCGCGTTGAGCCTGCATTATGTGGGGAAAGCGCAGGGTACAAATGTAATAATAATCATCATCCTCACTTTAATATTCCCTTCTCTCTTGTTTGTCCTGTTTGTCTGTCCTAATTAGATTGTAAGCTCTGTCGAGCAGGGACTGTCTCTTCATGTTCAAGTGTACAGCGCTGCGTACGTCTAGTAGCGCTATAGAAATGATAAGTAGTAGTAGTAAGCCGCTTTGATTGTAACCACAGAAAGGAGGTATATCAAAGTCCCATCCCCTTTTCCACAAAAGTTGCGTTTAGTTTGAGGTTGCTTAGTGAGGGAATCCAAATAGATCTTTGATCCTGTAAGATTGGAAAGTCTTCCAAGCAGCACAATGGGGCAGTATAGCCTAATAAGCAAAATGTCACCTGTTATTCAAGGTGAAAAGATCAGTCACAGAGACAAGAGCAGATGGGAAAAGATATCTGTAATTCCACCGTGTTGCCAGTCAGAAGCTGTGTTTCACCTCATAAATTATTTCTGCTTTCCAATGAATTATTGTCACTTGAGCAGGAGTGATCACTTATCCTGGCATTTCCATGGCAGGCAGAATTACGAGCTTAATCCTTTATTCGTTTTCATGTGCTTAATGCAGCTTAATATGAATAACCAGGAAATGGAGTAGCAAGTATGAAGTATTTCATTTCACTGTGTTCTGTAAAACAACACGGACTTTTCCATTTTATAATTCCCAAGGTCTGCACAGTTATATCATTTATTATTCTCTTTCTAAACCCAAAGGAAAATATTAAGGGTAATGAAATCTGCTCATGAAAATGGATCTGTTGGAAAAAGCTAAAATCAGCACAATGAAAAATGAAATGAAATTCATGTGTGAATGTCAGTCATATTTTTCAGGTGTTCAGCATGCCAGCAACTGTTTTATTCTCCAATAAATAACATTATCTTTTTATATACAGATCAATATTTCTTAATGAGGTAAAGTATATATTTTTACTGATCTGAAATGACTGGTGATGATTTTGAGCTGTCTTCTCATGATAAGGATATTTTTGGCAGACTCTAAAAGACAAGGTAGCTTTTAAACTTTTTAAAAATTCTTTCAGATACATAAAATTATACCTAATACTCACTCAGGTATACAAATGAAAATGTTACGCTTAAGCCATTATTGTTCACATTTTCAAAAAGTATTTTTCACAATTCCCCTGTACAAAGTCACAAAATTGTCTCATTTAAAAGATGGTGGATGCTTAGACTACACTCTCAGTGGAGGAAGTGAAGACTTAACCTGTAACATAATTCAAGAAAGGATGGGATAAGACAGAGGACCCCAAATAATGAGAAGATGGAATTGAAGCAAAATGTAAATGACTTTCAAACTTCTCAAAAGGCAAAAGAGGTATAGCCTGCACAGAGCAGAGTGGCAAATAGAACTCTAGCCATGTTACTGGGCAGTTCAGAAAGCCTCTTATGAGAAAGATTATCAAAGGTTTTCCTAAACTATAAGTAGACCACATCCATGCATGTCCTCCTTGATCTAGTTCTGTGATCACCCTGCCAAAGAAATCAATCAGATTCATTTGACACAATCTTCTTTTGGTGAAACCAGGCTTGCCTTGAAGCTTGCAACCTACTGGATTCTGGAAATTCACTATCCTTTCCTTCAGCAGAAACTTCATTACTTTTCTCAGCATAAGGTATTCTGGCCTGTAGTTTCCCACCTCTTCTCTGTTACCCCTCTTGTGAAGAAGGACCACTTCAGCCCTTCTCTAATCCATTTTAAGGAGAAAGCTCATTAAGGGGGGGGGGGGGGGGGTCTTTTACTAAGCTGTGGTAACATTTTTAGCTTGCGGTAGAAATCAGCTGGCAGTAAATACCGATATGTCCGTTATATTCCTATGGGCGTCTCGGCGTTTACTGCCAGCTGATTTCTACCCTGAGCTAAACACACTTATTTGCACATCCACACACTAATCACAAAAGAATGCATCCTCTTTTGAAAGGGTGCAAATTTTCACAAAGGTTGCAGCCACTTTTGGAAGAGGGTGTACGATTTTCTAACAGTGTGAGCATTCTCCCCCTAATGCTACAGTGATGTGGTAGCCATATTAGTCCACTTTTAAAGGTAATCAACAGAAATAAAATAAAACATAGAAAGGAAAATAAGATGATACCTTTTTTATTGGACTAAATCAGTGGCATTCCAACGCTGGCTGACACCCGGGGTGGATCGCCGATGCGACCCCCCCCCCCCCCCCCGGCGAAATGACCCCCCCTCGGGTGCACGCCGCTGGGGGGGGGGGGTGCCGTGGCACACGCCTGTCGCCCTGTCGGGTCCGAGTTTGCATGTGTTCACTGCGCCCTCTGCCCCGGAACAGGAAGTAACCTGTTCCGGGGCAGAGGGAGCAGTGAACACATGCAAACTCGGAGACAGGGCGACAGGCGCACGCCATGGCACCCCGCCAGCGGCGTGCATCCGGGGCGGACCGCCCCCACCCCCACCCCCCTTGGTACGCCACTGGACTAAATACATTTTTTGATTAGCTTTTGAAGGTAATCCTTCTTCATCAGATCAGAAATAAGCAAATGCTGATAAATAACAGCACATATAAGCATTCCAATGACAGTCTCACAGGATAAGGGTGGGTGGGCTAGCTGAGAGATATGCATCCACCCTGCCCTCCCTGTCTCTCACCTAACCCACCCCACCCTGTGAGACTGTCACTGGAATGTTTTGATGCTTTACTTATATATACTGTTATTTATCAACATTTGCTTATGACGAAGAAGGATTACCTTCAAAAGCTAATCAAAAATGTATTATGTTAGTCCAAGAAAAAAGGTATCATCTTATTTTCTTTTCCATGTTTTATTTTATATCTATTGATTACCCTTAATGTTAGAAACTAGCACATCTAATTTTACGCTTAGCATTCAAGGTTGCATGCAGAAGTTATACTGGCAGTTGCATGTGTAACTTAAATAATTAGATGTTAATCAGAATTAACATTTATTGGCTACAATTGGTGTTAATTGGCAATAATTGGCACTAATTAGCAGTTATATCTGTAACTGCCTGGTCAGTATTCTATAAACTGTGTGTGCAAAATTGAAAGTGTACGATTAAAGGGAGGTGTCGATCTCAGAGGGGCATGGGCTGGTTAGCGACATGCCCAACACTTGCATGCACAGATTGTGGAATACTACATTTAAGCGCAAGCATTTACACAAGCCATTGAGCTAGTATAAGAGCTTGTGCCTACAGTTAGGCGTGTAACTGTGGAATTATGTTAGTATTCTATAATGGCAATTGCACACTTAAGAGGTGAATTCTATAAATTGCACCAGAACAATAAATTTGAAACTGCAAAACCACTCAAAGAAATTCTGCATTGGCTCCCTATGAAAGAACGAATAGCCTTTAAATTATGTACATTAATCCACAGAATAATCTACGGTGAGGTACCAGAATACATGCTTGAATTGGTTGATTTACCACCTAGAAACAGAACCAGTTCATCGCGATCTTATCTGAACTTACATTACCCAGACTGCAATGGCTTAAAGTATAAATCAATTTACGCCTCAAACTTCACTTCCATTGGCACTCAACTGTGGAACGTCTTACCCAAATTAACAAAAACTACCCAGAACTATCTAAGCTTTAGGAAATCATTGAAAACAGTATTGTTCAAGAAGGCTTACTCCCCAGGTTCAACATAATCAGAATTATCCCTTACTATTATAAGATCCAATAGACTCTAATTATATCTTATCTTTCATATTTACTACTGATTAATTGTTATTCATATCCTACTTCAATACCCATCGCTGTTTAACTGTTATTTTTTTTATTCTGCTAAATTTGAAAAATTGTACTTCTTGCATTGTAACTTACTACAATATTTTTGTAAGCCACTTTGAGCCTGCTATCAGTGGGAAAAGGTGGGATACAAATGTGATAAATAAATAAACATACCAAGTAAAATCAGACTCAAACATACCACCACTGTGGAAAGCAGCCTGCGAAGTACCTCAAGGATCACCATTATCACCAATACTCTTCAACATAATGATGATCCCACTGGCAAAGTCCCTATCCAATCGAGGCCTCAACCCGTTCATCTATGCAGATGACGTTACAATCTACATTCCCTTCAGACATGACTTAACAGAAATAACCAATGAAATTAATGACAGCCTGAACATCATGGACTCTTGGGCAAATTCATTCCAACTGAAACGGAACACTGAAAAAACACACTGCCTCATCCTCTCATCTCAACATAACAAGTACAAACCCACAACCATAAACACCCCAGGACACACCCTCCCTACTTCGGACAGCCTAAAAATACTCTGAGTCACAATCGACCAAAACCTTATCCTTGAGAACCAAGTAAACTCCATAATAAAGAAAATGTTCTACTCAATGTGGAAACGTAAACGATTAAAACCTTTCTTGCCGAGAAAAATCTTTTGAAACGTAATATAATCAATGGTCCTAAGCCATGTAGATTACTGCAACGGAATCTACGCGGGATGCAAAGAACAACTCACAAAAAAACTCCAGACCGCCCAAAACACAGCAGCCAGGCTGATATTTGGTAAAACACGATTCAAAAGTGCAAAACCCCTCCGAGAAAAGCTGCATTGGCTCCCAATCAAAGAAAGGATCATATTCAAAATCTGCACTTTGGTCCACAAAATTATCTACGGCGTAGTCCCAGGATACATGACAGATCTCATAGAGCTACCAACTAGAAACAGAACCGGATCATCACGATCATACCTAAACCTACATTACCCAAATTTCAAAGGACTTAAATACAAAACAACTTACGAATCATGCTTCTCCTACATAAGCACACAACTATGGAATTGACTCCCAAAAGCTGTGAAAACAATCCATGACCATTTAAATTTCAGGATATCACTAAAAACCAACCTTTTCAAAAAGGCTTACCCCACCGATCCACTGTAAATCCCCATATTCAACAACACAGCATAACCAATGATTGTACTGGACAATATACAATCTTCATTCCCTTTGACCCTCATGGTGTCTGATACACACCCACCTCATTAGACCACAATATAACCTTGTATTTGTTATCAACCGACTTGGCGAACGCCAAGTCGGTACTATGTAAGCCACATTGAGCCTGCAAATAGGTGGGAAAATGTGGGGTACAAATGTAATAAATAAATAAATAAAAATAAAAAATCAGCATGGAAAACGCTTAAGTACTATTCTATAAGCAGTGCCTAAAGTTAGACATGGTTTATAGAAGGGTCACATGTAAATTTAGGTGCCTCCATTTGCACCAACGAAAACACGGTGCAAACGCCACCTAAAATTTATGTGTGGCACCCTCTTATTCTGTAATTGTGCACGTAACTCAAACCCACGCCCATGTTCCACCCCAAAATGTCCATGACCTTCCCATTTCTGTGCCCTCTTTCCCCAGGACGGATGTAAAATTTAGGCATGGCTCATGTGCTTAAATTTATAGGCATGATTTCAATTAGCACCAATAATTGCTTAAGTCAATTATTGGCACTAATCAGCTCATTATATTCAATTAACTTGTGCATGCAATTTTTGGCAACTTTTATAGAATTAGCACACATCATCCTGGCACCTAATTTTAAGCAGTCTATACAGAACTACCCTCTATTCATGCACCTGCAGAGCGAGAGAGGGTGTAATCTTTTGGAATAATTTGCATTATTAATGATGCATATTTTTTTTTTAACTGAGGTTTTCTTCCTGTTGTTTTGGGCAGAAAATGAAAATTTTCATGTCATTTCAACCGAATGCACATCCCTATCAGATATATCTTTAGGGTAAATTCCTACTAAATAGGACATTTAGCAGTTGCCAGGGAACCTATTTGAAAAACATGTTGGCTACGATTACTTCATGTTAAAGCTGTTGCACTATTTACCAACATGTGGCAACTTATATCATTTATAAAGCCTTTCCAAGAAAACATACGTAGGTAGGTCTAGCTGTTTAATACTTGCTGCTTTGTGTTGCTGAGAAAGAGGAATGTGCTGTCATTCGGTATATATCATTCAGTGTAAAAAATGTAACGAAGGATGCTATATTGGAGAAACAGGCCAGATGCTTAAGACAAGATTCAATTTACATAGACATCACATGAACAATACAGCCAGTAGGGCCCCCACCCCTGTGGGACAGCACTTCACAGAACCAGGACACTGTACCAGTGATTTCACAGTGAGAATACTGAAAGGTAACTTTAAAACCATACAAGAACGCAAGACCTTTGAAGTCAGAATGATTGAATATTTTAACACCCAACAGAAAGGACTTAACAAGGATCTGGGGTTCCTAGCCCATTAAAAACCATAAAGCTGTATGTCTCTGTTGATCACCCTCCCCTCACCTATCCACACCCATCCTATTAGAATATCAATGATATGCTTTGATGTCCCCATGCATACTTCCTACCCACCCCCCTCCTCCCACCCTGTCAGACTGTCATAGTAATGCTTGAATGTTTTCACTTATATACACTGTCAGCTAGCACATTTGCTTATTTCCGATCTGAGGAAGAAGGGCAACCTTCGAAAACTAATCAAGAAATGTATTAAGTTATGTCCAATAAAAAAGGTATCATCTTATTTTCTTTTCCATGTTTTATTGTGTTTGATTTCTATGAATGACACGGAAAACACAAACCTGATATTTAAACTCAATGATCAGCACTGCTTTAAAATGCCGACCATGAGGTTTAAACTTATACCCAGATTCTGGTGCAGAATCTCCAGGTATAAAATGGCCACTGGAAGTTAATCCAGGTACCAGTGGCTTCTAGCAGGGGCTTGAGGGGACATGGCAAGTATGGACAAAATGGTTTTTATTCTCCTGTTTACCTATCCTGTTGGGATGTACGCAACTTTCCTTTTTTAACGGAGTTCCTTTCTTTTCTTATGTTTATAATTTTATTGTAAACCGCTTTGTTTTCCTTTTACAATTTAAGCGGTATATTAGAGGGCATTTTCCATATGTCTAAATCCGATTTTGGACGTCTTGCTGAAAACGTCCAAAAATCAAGTGGCACACAAAGCGATTTTCAAACCACAAAAATATCTTTATCTTTTTGTTTCAAAAATGGCCATTTCCTAGATGCTTTGTGCGTTTTTCCTTTGTGACCATGATTGGGGGGACCACAAAAACAAGCCATTGGGGTGCATTTGAGGAGGGGGCAGCATTCTTAGTTGACTGGCCATACAGACATCGAACCAGAGCGAAGGAGCACCCTAGGCTGCAATGGACTTCACATACAGCTACACATCTCACTGTAATCTCCTTATATTGTAAGGCGAGCCCTCCCGAACCCACAAAAAAAACCTACTGTACTTACATATAGGTGACACCTGCAGACATAAGGGTTAGTGTAGTGGAGTACAGTTTGGTACGGTCGGTTTTTGGTGGGATTTGGAGGGCTCACACTGTCCACTACAAGTGTAACAGTGGGGTATGGGATAGAAGCGGAGCCAGCTTGACGGCGCGGGGGGAGCGAAAGCGGTATGAGCGGACTTCCGCCAGCGCGCATTTTTTATGCAACACGTTAGGCGCCGGCAGAACTCTGTTTGGGGGAGCGACCGCTCCCCTGGTGCCCCACCTAGCTACGCCACTGGTATGGGCCTGGTCCCCTTCTCTAAAGTGTACTGCACCAACCACTAGGCTACTCCTGTTTGCTGCTCTAATAGGACTGGCCATAACAGCTGATGCTGTCATAGCGGCTGCTATATACTGTTTCTTTCACAGGGTGGGAGGAGGAATCGTGCCTTAATCTCTCCAGTGGTCATCTGGTCATTTAGGGAATCTTTTTATGACGTGGAGGTATATTTTCAAAGCACTTAAGACTTACAAAATTCCATAATAACCTATAAAACTTTGTAAGTCTTAAGTGCTGTGAAAATGAGGCACTTAGTCACAACTGAACCAGGTCTAGACCAAAACATCTTTTAGCCCTGGACATTTTTGCTTTGTTCCATTATGGAAGAAAAACGTCCTAGTTCTGCGAACACCCAAATCACGTCCCCTGGTGATTTGGAAACATCGCAGCTGAACTGCATAGAAAAACATCGCAAAATAAGTTTTTAAAATAGTGATTTGGATTTTTGGCAAAAAAAAACCAAAACCTGTGCATCTGCAGCTTTGTGCCACTTTTTGGAAGTTTTCTTTTTGAAAAATGAGCTCCTAAGTGTATTAAACAATAAAGATCTATCTGGACAGGTTAGGATGGCACAGATGAAATCAGTAAAAGATTCAGCAACACTATCCAAATAATGTCGCTGAAAATCAGTGCCTGGTCCTGGTGAATGGCACTCATCTGGGTAGGAGCTGTTCTTACCTGGATAAGGTCTGCAGAATATTGGACCAAAACCCGATTGTTGGTTGATTTTGTGGCCTTTTTACTAAAGTGTTCGTACCACACCTTAACTGCAAAGCTTAAGGCGCAGTACGTGAACAGCTTGGCAGAGTTTAAAAAGGGGTTAGACGGTTTCCAAAAGGACAAGTCCATAAACCGCTACTAAATGGACTTGGGAAGAATCCACAATTCCGGGAATAACATGTATAGAATGTTTGTACGTTTGGGAAGCTCGCCAGGTGCCCTTGGCCTGGATTGGCCGCTGTCGTGGACAGGATGCTGGGCTCGATGGACCCTTGGTCTTTTCCCAGTGTGGCATGTACATTTACTGTTTAATACAGAGAAGACCCAGCATGAGAGCACCAAAGTATGTAATATGGTGCCAGCCTAAATCTCTCCCCCTCCCCCCAAAAAGCAACAATGGTGCAACCCACCCCACTGAAGGCCTTGATCTGATTCTCCTCCCCCCACATGCCCACTCTTCAGAAGACCCCCAGCACAATGCCCCTTAAACACAGATGCATCTCCAGAGCACAGACCCCACCAATCCTCCAGCAGAGATCCTGACCCACCCCAGTCTCCCTGATCCTTACCCGAGGGTCTTCCTGGTAGTCTAGTGGCCCAGCACAGGAGCATTCACCCTCCACTCTCACCCTGGTACGGCACTGGGTTCAAAATAGTGCCAATGACCCCTAGAAGTCGTCTCACACTACTACCACTAGGGGTCAGCCTTTAAGACTTGCTTCCACCCTAAGCTGATAGACCATAGGTTCTCAACACACACTAGGCCTAACCCAAAGGGTACAAAGCACATGTTGAGAACCAATGCGTGTTCCTGCTTTGCGTTCCTCCCACATGGTTGCTGTCGTTTCCCCAACTTACAGCGGTCACACAGGCCCAGTTTAAGTGGACGCCAGTCCCCTGTTCCAAGCTAGGAAGTTAATGTTGGAGGGGGGAGAGGCAGAGGACCAGCAAATTCAACAACATCCACTTGAAGACTGGGGCCATGCAACTGCTATAAGCTGTGTGGTCACTTCCACTGCTGCTTTAGAGGAGGGGGAGGAGAAGGCGAAGAAGCAGCAACAGCTGAGGGAAGGGAGAATAGAAGGTGCAAGGGAAGAGAAAAGACAGTGGATAGAAAGGTGGAGGAGAAAGAGGGGAGAGAACGGAAGGGGGGGGGGGGAGACAAATAGTGCCCAGCACTATCCCCGCCTCCCAACCACCAGTCCCGCCTCCCACCACCGGCTCTGGCACAGACCGTATAAGTCTGCCCAGCACTATCCCCGCCTCCCAACCACCAGCCCCGCTTCCCACCACCGGCGCTGGCACAGACCGTATAAGTCTGCCCAGCACTATCCCCACCTCCCAACCACCAGCCCCGCCTCCCGCCACCGGCTGTGCCACAGACCGTATAAGTCTGCCCAGCACTATCCCCGCCTCCCAACCACCAGTCCTGACAGAAGGATACTGAGAAAAAGAGGATAGAGTTAGTGAAAAACTGGGGAATAGGACAGCCAGGGTCAGGGAAAGAGATGGAAGGAAGTAGATAGACACAGTAAAAGAGAAAAATTGGATCATAAGAATAAATTAAATTTGGGCAAAGAGGCTGAACAATAAATTGAAGAAAGCTGAAAGGGAAAGGAAGAGAGAACAAAATGGCACAAAGATTTAAGAGAGGATGGAGGAAAACAGAAACCAGGCTTGAACCAACATAATTAGAAAAATAAAATAACCAGACAACAAATTAAAAAAAAAGTACAACTCTTTCTATTTTGCTATTAGAATATATGTCTTCTTTGGAATGTTTAAAATCTCTGCTGATCGACGCTCAGGGGTACTTGGTTGAAATTTGTCCGAGATAGGGGGTACCTGACTTGAAATTGAAAAACAATGCACTAAACTACCAGGTAGATCCCCAAGTGCCAGGGGATAGAGGGTGAGGTGGGGTGGGGGTTGCTTAGGAAGCAGGGTACACGCTTGGTAGGTCAGTTTCAGGAATAACATGTATAGAATGTTTGTACGTTTGGGAAGCTTGCCAGGTGCCCTTGGCCTGGATTGGCCGCTGTCGTGGACAGGATGCTGGGCTCGATGGATCCTTGGTCTTTTCCCAGTGTGGCATTACTTATGTACTTATGTAAATCAGGAGAAAAAAACAAACAAAAAATCAGAGGAATGCAGTACTGCAACTTTCATGCTTTGTAACTGGGTTAGCAGTTGCACCACTGAACTGCAGGTAGCATCGAGTGCAGCCACACTATCAGCAGTTATCATAGCAAACGTGCAGCACCAACCACACACTATCACAACCAGCCCCTGTCACGTCCATGACCCACCCCTACTTGCATTAAGAAGCCAGCATGTTTTTTTTTTTTTAACCATGCAACAGCCCCGTACTACAGGTCCACGTTACCATCTACATTCCTTTATAAAACAACTCCAGAGAATTGCCCCTTGTAAAATTATTTTCTTTGTGTGTTAAATCGCATGGGAAGATACTGGACACACCCCTAACAGTTACCACAGAGGATTTGTGGTAATCACAATAAACATGCAGTTACTGCAAATGCATATTTCAACAAAAGGGCCCCAACTGGTTTCTTCTTGCCTAAGCAGAAATGCTAAATTCCAGGAAGGGACATTTTCCAAGCTTTTTTCTTTAATTTTACCTTTTTTGGAAACCTAATTCTATCACCTTCCCCAAAATTCTATATATGATGCCTTAAGATGTGTACACTAATGCGTGCACAATTTATGAACAAGCCAATCAGTGCTAATAACTGGTACTTAACAAATTAGCAGCACTAACTGGCTTTAATTTGAATTTATGTGCACAACTTTCTAGGTGTACTCTTAATGCGGTGCGCATAAATTCTAATGTGCAAAATTGAAAAGGGGGTGTGACTGTGGGCATTTCAAAAATCTATGTGCACTATTATAGAATACACCCGATGTGTGTCCAACCTTAGGTGCAGGTATTTAGGCCTGGTTTTAGGTAGCCTAAAATGGGTGCGCCTAAATTTTAATCACAAGAACGGCATGTGAGCGTATTCTACAAACTACACCTAACTTTAGCCATAGTTTTACAGCAACAATTTTTAAAGGTGTCATATATAGAATCCCTCCCCCCCCCCCCTTTATGTTTAATTGAATTTCCTATTGTATGAATGCTACATTTTAGTACACATATTTTAATGGCATTTTAATGCATGGGTCTAATTGAGGGTAGGAATAAAAGCAGTCAATTGCAAAGCAATAGATAACTAGAGAGGAAGAGACCTGGGCAAAATGGAAGGGCCAAATGACCTCTATCCAACATCATCATTTACTAATATTTACTAACATCTGCGTAACAAACTCCAGCATACTAGTACTAGGTGACATCAACCTTCATCTAGAAGACTCAAACTCCACCAACGCACGGGAATGCAAAGAATTCCTCCAGCTCTGGGACCTCAAACTGCCATATATGCAAGCAAAACATGTCAAAGGGCACACACTTGACCTCCTCACACACAAACTATCCACAGACCAAAACCTAATAATATCAGTCACTAACTGGACAGACACACCATGACCAGACCATTACAAACTAAACCTATCCCTTCAATCGTGCAAAAAAGGCATAAACCGAATACAAGAACACACGACTTGCACCACAAGAGGCCAAATAGACTCGGAAACATTCTGGCAAAAGATCTACGATAATGAATGGTCAGCTCAAACTGACTCGATACACTATCTCCTCGACTGGGATAAAAGATGAAGTAGCATATCAGACGAAATAGCACCATTAAAAACAAGAACCTCACGCAGACATAACTCGATACCGTGGTACAAAGAAGAACTGAAAAAACTAAAAACACAAACAAGAAAACACGAACGAGCATGGAAGAAAACAAAATATGTACACACACTTAACGCATGGAAATAAACTTAAAGAAAGTACAAATATGCAATAAGACAAACCAAGAGGTCATACTACAAAACCAAAATAGGACATGATTATAAAGATACGAAGAAACTATATCACCTCGTGAACAAACTACTAGACACTACTCCGGTCACCACAACCAACACAGACATCCCATCTGCGGACAAACTTGCTAAATACTTTAAGGACAAAATTGTAAATCTATGCAACACACTACCACAAAACACCACTGACAGAGAAATTCATTGAATGCCTGGACCCAACCCTCGATGAACATCCAGTGGACCGAACCTGGACAAACTTCGCCCTCCTCACCCCCGAAACAGTCACCCATGCGATCAACATTTGCCAAGACTCACTGTAAATTGGACACCTGCCCCAGCTACTTAATAAAATCCGCTCCTCAATGCTTCATATTAGATCTCACATCCCACCTAAACTATCTGCTTCAACACGGACTCCTCCCAAGGAAAACGGCAATATCCTACTTACCCCTATACTGAAAGATACAAAGAAAAAAATCAAGTGAACTCACCAACTACCGGCCGGTAGCATCTATCCCACTGGTAATCAAACTGATGGAAAGCATGGTAACCAAACAACTCATCGACTACCTAAACAAATTCTCAATACTACATGAATCACAATCTGGATTTCGCCCTAACCACGGCATCGAAACAGTACTAATTACCCTCCTAACCAAATTCAAACAAGAAATCGCAGCAGGCAAAAGCTTACTGCTCCTACAATTCGACATGCTCGATATGGTTAACCATAAAATTCTACTAAACATCTTAGATTACTTTGGGATTGTGGAAGTGTACTCAGCTGGATCAAGGGCTTCCCTAACCACCAGAACTTATCAAGTCAAATCAAAATCGAACACATCATCACCATGAAATACAGACTGCGGCATACCCCAAGGATCACTACTATCACCGATCCTATTCAACCTAATGATGACCCCACTAGCCACATCCCTATCCAACCAAAGACTATACGCAGATGAAGTCATGATATACATCCCATCAAACACGACCCAACAGAAATCACCAATGAAACCGAACTGAGCCTGCAAATCATGAACTCATGGGCAGATGCATTCCAACTAAAACTAAATGCAGAGAAAACACACTGTCTCATCCTGACATCCCAATACACCACCAACAATCCCAACAATATTACCATCGACCGAAACCTCACGCTAGAAACCCAATCGAAAACTATAACAAGGAAAATGTTCCAATCAATGTGGAAACTCAAATGAATAAAACCTTTCTTCCCGAGGGCAACATTCCGCAACTTGGTACAATCAATGGTACTAAGTCACCTAGACTGTTGTAATGCAATTTATGCAGGATGCAAAGAACAAATCATAAAGAAACTCCAAACTGTGCAAAACACCGCAGCCAGACTTATTTTTGGAAAAACGAGATACGAAAGTGCCAAACCTCTACGCGAAAAACTACACTGGCTCCCGATCAAAGAACGCATTGCCTTTAAAATCTGTACTCTAGTGCATAAAATCATTTACGGCGAGACCCCAGGATACATGACAGACCTCACTGACCTCCCAGCCACAAACACTACAAGATCAACAAGCACATACCTAAACCTCCATCACCCAAGCTGAAAAGGACTTAAATATAAATCAACCTATGCATCCAGTTTCTCCTTCATAAGCACACAACTATGGAACGCATTACCAAACGCCTTGAAAACAACGCACGACCTAACAAATTTTCGGAAATCTCTAAAAACTAACTTATTCAAAAAGGCATGCCCTAATGACCCAACCTAAAAGCCTCGATCCTGCAACACAACAAAACTAATACTCGAACTGGTCACAACTCAACCCTTCCTCCTTATTCTCTGATGTGCCTGTCCTACATGAACCTTCTACATTGTCACTCTGTATCTGTTATACCGGAATTGGCGATCGCCATCACGGTTATTATGTAAGCCACATTGAGCCTGCAAATAGGTGGGAAAATGTGGGATACAAATGCAATAAATAAATAAATATGTAAAATGAGTCATAAAATGGTGCCGCTCTTCTGATTCAAACACAACCGTCAACTATCCAGGAAACACCCCAAGCTAGAAAAATGTGCTTGAGTTAACAGTGGCCTGAATGGTGATACTACACATCAATTCCTGAATCACACCACTTCACGGCTTCTTAAAAAGGGCAGATCACCAGTACAAATATGTATGTATAAGTACATATATGCAGGAATTAAGATTTCTCTCATTAAAAAATTACAAACAAAACACTGCTGCTCGTCTTGTATGCAGCGCGTCTCGCTTTGCAAAAGCTTCCCCCTCTTTTATTAAAACTGACCTGGCTTCCCATAAACGCCAGGATCACCTTTAAAATGTGTGACTGTAGACCAAATTCTCTATGGTTTATCACCTTCTTACATGAAATATCTCACTGATTCACCTCCACATAATGCAACAGACCTACAGAAATTACCTCTCGCTCCGCTATCCAAATTGTAAAAGATTACCTTACAAATCGATTCTTCTCACAGGTTTCACATATCAGTGTACCAAATTACGGAATTCTATGTTTAAATGATTATTTGAGATTTCACAAATTATCAAAAGCCTTTCTGCTTATTGACAATAAACTAATGTTGCCTTTTATTCTTATCCATCTTCTTCATATTAAACATGTAATTATTCTCGATTTGTTATAATGTTTCAATATAACTGACTGTATTCTAATTTGATGTTGCTATATAAGCCACATTGAACCTAATCCTGTTTGGGAGTGGAGGAGTAGCCTAATGGTTAGTGCAGCTTTGAACCTGGAGACCTGGGTTCAATTTCCACTGCAGCTCCTTGTGAGTCTGGGTAAGTCACTTAACCCTCCATTGCCTCAGGTACCAAAAACTTCGATTGCAAGTCCTCTATGGACAGAGAAAGTACCTGCATATAATGTGTACAGTGCTGCATACGTCTAGTAGCGCTACAGAAATGATTAGTAGTAGTAGTAATAATGTGAAAAAATTTAATTAACTGAAAAGAGAGACTATAGAAAAGGTTGAAAGAAGAGCGATCAAAATGATAAAGGGTATGAAACTCCTCTCGAATGAGGAAAGGCTAAAGAGGTTAGGGCTCTTCTTCTTGGAAAAGAGATGGATGAGGGAAGATACGATTGAGGTCTACAAAATCCTGAGTGGGGTAGAAGTAAATCAATTTTTTACTGGTTCCAAAAGTACAAAGACTAGAGGACACTTGAGGAAGTTACATGGAAATACTTTTAAAACAAAACAGGAGGAAATATTTTTTCACTCAACAGATAGTTAAGCTCTGGAACTCTTTGCTGGAGGATGTGGTAACAGTGGTTAGCATATCTGGGTTTTAAAAAAGGTTTGGACAAATTCCTGGAGGAAAAGTCTATAGTCTGCTATTGACATAGGAAGCAACTGCTTGCCCTGGGATTTGTAGTATGGCGTGTAGCCACGATTTTGGTTTCTGCCAGGTACTTGTGACCTGGCTTGGCCACTGTTTGGAAAACAGGATACTGGGCTAGATGGACCATTGGTCTGACCCAGTAGCAGTAACACAGGTGTGGCTGGCAGAAACCCTGCAGACATAAAATAAGGGCATCAGATTAGGGCATAAAAGTTAGACACTGGCCAATATAAACATTCATCAGAGTTATCTGGAAAGAAGATCAAGCTCTCAAGAAAACAAGCTTTTAATGAAATCTCTGTCAGCAAAATTATAAAACCTACATCTGAATTTCATGTCATTTCAAAGTGCATTTGACTTTGAAACAAATACAATGTAATAAGTCAAGAAAGCTTACAGAGTTATTACTATTTTTCAAACAATAAGCAATACTGTACCACTCCCCAGAGCAATGGTACTTCTGTAATAAATAAACTGTAAAGGTGTAAAAATGAACCATGTTTCCCTTAAAATAAGTACAGCACAGGAACTCTTGAAATGAGTAAAACAGTGCATTTGTATTGACATTATTGTTTGATTGAGAGCTGTGACAATTGATGTAGGTCAAGTATAATTAGCAAATAATGATTTTAAAATGTTTTCAAAAATGTTTAGCTCTCATCTGCTTCAAGATTAATGTTATTCCCAAACTTTGCATACAGCTGAACTTTGAGTTCAGATAACACTTGGCTGATCGATTCCACTCTGGATTCTAATGCTTCCACCTTTTCTCGTAAATTTTTCTAGAAGAAAGCAGAAAAGGATTCCAGTTGAAATATGGAGAAAGCATGTTTTGTAACAAGTTGCCTAGAAGAGAGCAAGAAGGTGCCTCTTATTTATTTAGACTTATTTATTTTCTGAGCACTGTTCACTAATGAATAATATATTTCTATATGTAATATTTTTATTCAACTATTTTTGCTGGATATTGCATTATTTGTAGTATTTTATTTTATTCACGAGAAAACAGATTTCCATTCACAACATCATTATTTATTTTCTGGCCAATATTCAGCCAGTGGAAGTCAGCATTATTATTGTTTTTTTAACGCTGACCATAGCTGAGTAAATTAGCCCTGGATATTCACTGCCAGGCCATGAAACTGAAAAACCAGGGCTAATTTGACAGATGTTTGCTGTTGGGATTTTTCTTTAAAGCCCTCCAAAAATTTCCCTCCTTTCCTCCCCCCAGCTCACCATCAGGCAGAGCTCCCCCTACCCCCTCCCAAAAAGAAATTCCCTACCCCCCACCCCTCCCGTGGTCAAGATTTTGGCAGGTGTAAATGCTCATGTCCAAAGTGAGGCGCAAAATGCACGCTAAGCTAGTACTCGGTAAAGGTCGTTCCGCTCAGAGTGCTCTTTGAAGAATACTACCTTAGCGCTGATCATCCCGTTACCTAACTTTGGATGCCATATACTAATGGAGGAGGAGTGGCCTAGTGATTAGAGCACCGGTCTTGCAATCCAAGGACTGGGTTGAGAACCACTGCTCTAGGGACTGAAAATTACATCTCTGGCATTTTACACAATGGAAATTGGCTGTATACCTTTGCAGCCTCCAACATATCCAGCGTCTCCTCCTGGGAATGGCAAATAAAAACGTCTCCAATCTGATAGGGTATTTTTGGTGTTTCATCATCTAGCATCATGATGTCATCGCATGCATCTTCCAGGTTTTGAAGCTGTTTCTGTAAAATGACAAAAGCACGAATATTAAGTCCATCAAACACGTCCTGCATGTTATGGGCTCTTGGGCAAACGCTTTTCAACTAAAGCTTAATACAGAAAAAACACACTGCCTTGTACTGTCTTCCCAGCGCAAAATAATTCATCCAACTTCTATTGTTGTTAACAATCTCATCCTTCCTATCTCTGATCAATTGAAGATTTTGGGTGTTATCTTTGACCGTTTTTTAACATTTGAAAGTCAGGCAATGGCGCAAACGAAGATGTTCATCATGATGTGGAAGCTGAAACGGGTAAGCCACCTCTTCGAGAGGCATCTCTTTAGAAATATGATACAATCATTAGTGCTTTGTCATACAGACTACTGCAATGGTATGTTAGCAGGGTGTAAAAACTTTGTTTTGAGGTAATTACAGACTGCCCAAAATACAGTGGCAACACTTTTCTTCAATAAAGCCCGGTTCGATAGCGCAAAGCCTCTTCTTGCTAAACTTCACTGGCTTCCAATCAAGGAGCGAATTGTATTCAAGGTTTGCACTATGGTACACAAAATCATCAACGGGAATGTACCAAGTTACATGCTGAACATGATTGACCTGCCTGCCAGAAATGCTGACCCAACATCTCGATTATACCTCACCTTGCATTACCCAAGCTGGAAAGGATGTAAGCATGGCTCTATTCAGGCGTCCAGCTTTCCCTTCATCAGTGCGCACAACTGGAATGCACTTCCCAGAGCCATAACCAGTCTGAGTGACTACCTTCTCTTTTGCAAGGCACTAAAAACGCATCTGTTTGCAAAAACATTTTCTACAGGACCTATGTAGGACCATAACCCCTGCAAGCATGCAAACGTGGATTCTGGTTGGACCCATTGTTTTGAAATGTTCTATGTAAAGTGTCTTTTCTTTCTTGCACTTTTGCTCTTCAATTCTAATTTGTATCTGATATCACCCAGAGATCTCTCTCTCTCTGGTTTTGTAAGTCACATTGAGCCTGCATGTTTGTGGGGATGTGGGGTATAAATACATTGATAAATAAATAAATATATGTATGAAACCCTGTCCAGGCACAATAAGAAATATGAGAACAGTTTGACACACATTCTTTCTTGCTGTGTAGAAAGCATCAAAGGATTTTAGTCACCAGACAGTTTAACTTTCTCAGCATGTATCAGAAATCCAAAGCAATTAATGTACTTCATGTTATTTAGGTCAGCTGGGCAGTGAATTAATCTACAAAATGCCAATTTCTAAAATAATATAGAAGTAATAACCTTTTGACCAAGAAAACTGTATATGCAAAGAGTGCTTTTGGTTCCTAACCACTACTCAATTCACCTATCCTTGTTCCTTCTCACCCAGTTCTTTCCTCGCCCTTAATTGTCTTGTCTGTCTCTATTTTTAGATTGTAAGCTCTATCGAGCAGGGACTGTCTCTCTGTGTCAGGTGTTCAGCGCTGTGTGCGTCTGGTAGCGCTAGACAAATGTTAATAATAATAATAACTTAACTCTCATGACACCTTTCATTGTTCTTTAAAATGTTGTTTTGGCTTATTTCCTAGACAACACTCTGTAAACACTAAACTCAAGTTTACATGGACATTTGTCTTTTAAAACACTGATGCCCATAAAAAAGTTTTCCAAATAAAACGTCCTGAAAAAAAAAACCACACACACAGGGTCAGCATACTAGTATTTAACAAATGGGGGGAAAGGATGCTTGGCATTGGCCAGTACAATTTGAAGTATAAAAACACCACTGGGCAAATCATTAAGCCACAAAATGTTCACCTCCTGCCAGCTTTAGGAGGGCCTTCTCTGTTGTATCATGAGTGAGGGGCTGAGATGTGTGCTCCAAGGACTGGGTCTACATCTGTACAGCCCTTAGAAGTGTCTATTTTCTATTTTAATTGGTTAGCAAGTGCAGTCTGGTATAGGAATGAATTACTTTCGCTTTCAAGTACATGTTATTTTAACCATTTTTGAGTTTATAAATGATAGTACTTATGGCCGGCTCTCAGATCATCTGTTTGCATGGAATGGTGAATAACAAAAATATCCATTTAGGGTATAATATGTATGAATTATTGTTTTATTTCTGTTATGGTATATGGTTGTTCACCACTGGGTGATTTATTTGTTTATTTTTGTTACATTTGTACCCCGCACTTTCCCACTCATGGCAGGCTCAATGTGGCTTACATGGGGCAATGGAGGGTTAAGTGACTTGCCCAGAGTCACAAGGAGCTGCCTGTGCCTGAAGTGGGAATCAAACTCAGTTCCTCAGTTCCCCAGGACCAAAGTCCACCTCCCTAACCACTAGGCCACTCCTCCACTGTTGCTACTATTTGAGATTCTACATGGAATGTTGCTATTCCACTAGCAACATTCCATGTAGAAGTTGGCCCTTGCAGATCACCAATGTGGCCGCGCAGGCTTCTACATGGAATATTGCTAGTGGAATAGCAACATTCCATGTAGAATCTCCAATAGTAGCAACATTCCATGTAGAATCTCCAATAGTATCTATTTTATTTTTGTTACATTTGTACCCCGCGCTTTCCCACTCGTGGCAGGCTCAATGCGGCTTACATGGGGCAATGGAGGGTTAAGTGACTTGCCCAGAGTCACAAGGAGCTGCCTGTGCCTGAAGTGGGAATTGAACTCAGTTCCCCAGGACCAAAGTCCACCACCATAACCACTAGGTGAATACGTTTAATGAAATGAAATATCAAATGTCTAAATGCTGGAAGGCAAGTGTGAGAGGAAGGGGAGGTTTGAACACATTAATTAATTCTGCAACTGGGAGAAGTAGTTTTACCATGCTACACATATTCACAGTACTTTTGCATATCTGCTCACTGAAAATGTTCTGATGAGTTATCATTAACAAATTTTAATAAAAACAAATTAAAAAACAAAGCAGTGCTTGTTTGGAGGTCTATGCTAAAGTTAAATTTCAAGCAGGCTAATTACAGTGGAAGTACAACAAGACTTAGTAAGTTTTGCACCCTATGAGCTAAATAAGGGGGCCCTGCTTGCACTAGCTGTAACAAACCAATGATATAAAAAGGTCTCGCCCGGAGTTTTGAAATTACCCCAGCAGATGCTGGCTGTTGCTTCAGCCCTAGTCAGGAAAAAAAAAAAAAAAGAGAGCAGGATCTCTTTGCTGAGGCTCAATAAACAAACAGTTATATATCCTGATCTTCCAAGATACTTTTCAGAAAGTAAGCAAAATGTATAGCTAGTGTTAGAATTGATCCATATTTCAGTTACCTGTTATTGTTTGCATTGTTCCAGTGTGAGAATAAAATAAACACATTTGTTCATTCTGCCTGTCTGGGCTGATAAAGAATCCTGGTGGTTTGTGTGTTTGGTCTGCGAGTGCTTTCTGGGAACTGTAGGACCACAGGGAGTGGGGCTCCAGTAACATAGAAATCACTGGGGATAACTTCAGAGTGGGAGACACGCCAAGAGGCTGTTGTGACACAGTCAGTGGGAGGCAGGTGCTAGAGTAGAGCATGAACGGCAGGGTGTAGGCGGACCTGAGCTGAGCTGGGGATAGACCCTCTAAGTGGTCGCAGGGTAACCCCGGGCGGGTGGCTAGGCGTTTCGTGACAGATAGTTTTATCCTATATGTCTTTTGATGTTTTTTTTCTCTTCAGGACATTTACTCCGTTACCTCCTTGATGTCGTAATTTATGCAATAAGATGAATAAAGAAAAAGGAAATTACATTAACACTGTTCTGAAAATCAACCTGCTCATTATAAAATTCAAATCCTGCCAGGTATACCTTTTTATCTTCTATTTCTTCCTTCAGCTCCGTTATTCTGCTTGTATTCCTAGCAAATTTATTAATCTTCTGTTGATCTTCAAAAGTAACATTGACATCTTCTGCAGCCTGGATAAAGAAGAAAAAAGTACATAGCCTCAATCATGTGGGGAAACAGTTTTACAGGTTGAAGAATTCTTCCAGAAAGGTACTATCGACTTGCAATTCTTTCTGTTACTATTTGTTACTTAAATTCCAGACAATCCACAGCATATACGTATACAAACAGCTTGACTTTACAGGAGTTTGCCAATTCTACCTCATCCTCCTCGTCGCCCATCTTCACACTGAGAAATCACACAGAGAATAGTTAAAGCTGAACTCACAAACCATCATAATGGGATAGGCCGATGCATGGCTGCTGACATCACAGTCTGCCTTTATGCGCTGGTTTTCAAAACTTCAAACAATGTTATATCTGCTAAGCTAGTCTGCAGTTTTAATAAGGGAATATGGTAGTGTGACTTTATTATTGTTGCTTAACAACAAACTAGGATACTATATAGTAAAGCCACCTCTCTTATTGGCGGGGTTCAGGTAACATTCTTATAAAGGAGGTGATAGTGCCGTTGTATAAGTCTCTGATGAGGCCTCATTTGGAGTACTGCGTGCAGTTCTGGAGACCGCACCTACAGAAAGATATAAACAGGATGGAGTCGGTCCAGAGGGCGGCTATGAAATTAGTAAGCGGTCTTGAATGCAAAAATTATAGGGACAGGCTTATGAACCTCAACATGGAAGACAGGAGGGAGCGAGGAGACATGATAGAAACGTTTAAATATCTCAAGGGCATTTATGTACAGGAAGAGAACCTTTTTCAAATGAAGGAGAGCTCTGGAATGAGGGGGGCATATGACTAAGTTAAGAGGGAACAGGCTTAGGAGTAACCTAAGTATTATTTCACAGAAAGGGTGGTGGGAGCGTGGAATGGCATCCCGGTGGAGGTGGTGGAGTCAAGGACTGTTCCAGAATTTAAAAAGGCAAGGGATAAGCATGTGGGATCACTTAGGAACAGGAAGAATTAGGGGTTACAGAGGAGGGGCAGACTGGATGGGTCATATGGCCTTTATCTGCCGTCATGTTTCTATGTTTCTATACATATTATTACTCACCTTGAGTTACAAGTGAAAAAAGGTGCAAGCTAAATCCCTTCCCTACTGTCCTATTTCAAATACTTCTAAAGTAATAAAAACACTTGCTACTGTCCAAGTTTCATTGTATAAGGATGTAAATAAAACTAGAAGTACTCCCTGCATCTTTGCCAAATATATGAAGTGCTGATTTTAGGTAAAATTTCTAGACTATCAGTGTCCTCTATAGAAATTAGGGGACTTTGCAGGTTGCAATATTTTGAAATCGCCAAGCAAAAAACGGTCATGAATTTTGAAACTAGGCTGGTCCTTTCTTCAAGGGTATAAACGAAACTTGAAAGCTCACAAAATATAATTTTTTTTCCTTTAATTTCCAGGCCATTTTAGAGGTATCAAAATCTACTGTCGGGTCGATATTCAAAAAAAGTTCAGCTCCTAAATTAAATTTATACCTAAATTTGTGCACTATTTTCAGTCAGAAGCTTATGTTTTCAGCTAAAAATTCATCTTAATTTAGGAGCTTAAAATTATGTTTATAAATTTAGGACTGCCAAATTCATTTGCCTAGATTTGAGCTAAGCTCATAACCAATTTCTCCACCCTAAATCCTCCCTTGTTGCCATTTACCAAGTTTAGTAGTTTTAGCATAAATTTAGGCACTCAGCTCTAGAAAATTTTCAGAGGCCGATTTATGAACATAATTTTCAAAGGGGCCCTTTTACTAAGCTGTGTTAGGCACTAATGCACGCCTAACACAGCAAAATGGCCTAATGGAGAAAGCACTAAAGCGTTGTGTTCTGTCATTTATGCAAGCTAAAGGCGGGGCAGAAAATTGTCATGGATGTGCTAAGTTAGCGTGCTGATTTTAGCACATCCATAACACTGACACCCTTAGCCAGTGCTGTTCATCTACAGAAAAAGGTGCCGGTACTCAAAATGTCAGGCCACCCCTTCAGGGGTGGGGTGATCACTGAGGGACCCACCCCACAATGGCCAGGCTCCCCTGTAACCAGTCACAGAATCTATGGCAAGAATTGGTGTGTAGAGCCTGAGCTCTTTCATTAAAACTTGGGGACCATGGGTTAATTTTAGCAGACAACGGAAAAGGTGCCATATTCAGTATCCCCTCAAACAAAAGTCCTGCCCTTAACTATTCCTAAACAGCAGGCAGTAAAAGTTCCTGAGTTAACTTTTTTTTTTAACATTAGCACATGGTCATATATTCAATAAATAGGGTTTGTGGCTGGTGGGCTACACTTCTCCCCCTTCCCCCACCCAAACCTACCATAGTGCACCTGGTGGTCTGTTTGGGCAGGAAAGAATCCCACTCTTTCCTGCCTGCTGCTACTGACCTCCGCGCAGCCGCAACTTCTTGAGAATGGCTGGTGAGACTTTGCCATACATGGGGGGAAGGGAAAAGGGGGAAAAGCAGCACATGGATAGAAGGGGATGGAGAAGAGCGGGGGACATGCAGCTCATGGATGGGAGGGAAAGGAAATGGGGACATGCTGCTCATGGATGTTTGCTTTTTTGGAAATGTACATCTTTTCTAATTTTGTATTTAGACTACAGAAGAAAATACATTTCTGCCACTTTTACCAGCATTTTACTGTTGATAGAATATGGCTTTCAAGGTGAGAAACAACGGGCGCACGGCTGGATGGCATTTTATTTGTTTCTGTCCTCTTTTTTTTTTGTCTCCACAAATATGGTAACCCTAAGTAAAATGTACATAATAATAAAACAATAGTACATCAGTCCACCATCACTAAAAGGAACAGGCTCAGCTCCACATCTTAACCAAAAAAAAAAGGTGTTTTCAGGCCTTTCCTAAACTGCTCCACACTCCCCCAATCTCAGATATCCAGGCAACCAGTTCCAAAATACTAGTCCTGCTTAAGAGGGAAAGAGAAATGGGACTTGATATACCGCCTTTCTGAGGTTTTTGCAACTACATTCAAAGCGGTTTACATGTATTCAGGTACTTATTTTGTACCAGGGGCAATGGAGGGTTAAGTGACTTGCCCAGAGTCACAAGGAGCTGCAGTGGGAATCGAACTCAGTTAAAAGGAGCCCCATAAGGGTGGTTATTTCAAGCAGAGGGGAGGGGGGAAGACATGGAGTTTAGAATCTCCTGTCACTATCAACTGTGCAACCCCTCCCACCCCCACCCGAGATGCCAAGTTAGCCACTTGCAGGCTGTAGATTTTGGAACAGTCTGACCACCCCTTCTAGTGCCTTGTGGGATGCAGCAGATTTAAATGGGCAGGATCACGCACTACAAGCACTACAAATCCCACACTGCCTTTGGATGTACGTTCAGAACCCGAGCTGGTCAAAAAGTCTCCAGCTTGGAACTGGGCAACTTGCATCTCTGCCCTGTCACCGGCAAAAGCATCCGATCCTGGTTTCCCCGTGATCACTACACAGGAAGCCCGTGTAGCAGGAGTAGGAGACTCCCCGGACCGGTAAAATACCTAGGACCCGGCCTGCTAACTCTCCCTGTCTCCCAAACGGCAGAAAAGAAAAGACCGCTGGCTACTACCCTCACTCACCGCCTTCTTCATGGTGGCCGCCATTGTGGGACTGGACGACTGTCCGCCGCAGCGCGGGGGTGCACTGCCGAACCGCATGATCAGGCGGGGGGAGCGCCTGAATTAGATTCACTGAGGGTCGGATAGGGCAACTCGCTTTGTTCATAGGGTGGGGAGGGGGGATGTAAGGTGACAACAAGCGCTTCGCCCCTAAACAGGATCCAAAAATGGTTCGCCCCAGTTAAAGGGCACGCTGGGAACACCTCCCCGACTTTAAGAGCCCTTTAAGGCCGAGAAGAAGAACGTCTAGAGGCTGAGTGGCGCTAGAGGGCAGCCGTGGCTCGCGACTCCGTCTCTTAGTAAGTTTGACTGGAGCCGAGCAGAAAGGGAGATGCTCCTGCACCTGTGCAAAAGGTGAGCAGAAAGAAAGGTTCATACGTGAAAGCAGCAGCAGCACAAATTGATTTATTAATTTATTATTACCTTATTATTGAGCTAAGCCCCCCCCCCCCTTCCTTAGGTAAAAGGGGATGGGTTTTTGATATACCTCCTGTCTGTAGTTACAATCGAAGCGGTTCACAAGGAACTGCTATGGTAACAGAGCCCCAGTTTTCCTGGTTCTTAGGCTACTGCACTAACCATTAAACTGCTTCAGATTAGAGCAACCAGAGTTTAACATTAGACCCCTTACTCTACTTTTACTAGATACCACGAGAAGGCTGAACCTCCTTAGGGTTACCATACTTGTCCTTTTTTTGAACTTTTTCAGATATAGCCAGGTTTTTTAATTTTTAGGCAAATATCTTCTTTTTCTTTTATTTATATATTTATTTATTTAGGTCATTTATACCCCGCCTTTTGCCGCATTTTAGCAGGCCCAAAGCGGCTTACAATGAACTAATGAAATAATTACAATGAGAATTGAGAGGGTGGAAGGCAGGGGCGTAGCCAGACACCCAATTTTGGGTGGGCCTGGGCCCAAGATGGGTGGGCAGAAGAACCCCACCTCATCCCACAGATGATGTGGTCTCTCCTCTCACCTGCATTCCATATGTTCTCTCAAATATCCTCCCTCTCTCGCATACCTTTTAAATAGCAGATTTTCACCGGCAACGGGCAGCAACTAATACACACTGCAGGTGATGGCTCCATCCTGTTTCCGCCTAGGCAAGAATACATCAGAGCAAAGGCTATGGGGCTGGTGTGAGTAGTATGCATCAGTCACTGCTCACTGCAGGCGAAGATCTACTATTTACAAGGTATGCAGAAGGGACAGTTGTTGGGAGTTTTCGGCTGGTGGGGCTTGGGGATCCCTGCCAGCCACATTATAGCTATGCTGGTACTGGGTGGGCCTGAGCCCAAAGTGGGTGGGCCTGGGCCCACCCAAGCCCACCTTTGGCTACGCCACTGGTAGAAGGAACAGAGAGAGAGAGGAAGGAAGGAAGGGAATATAAATACAATCTTAAAACAAATAAATAAGTAGGCAGGGAAATGGAAGCAAAAAAGAGGAGGAAGGAAGGAAAAGGCCAAAATCACCTATCCACATAATGAGAGACACCATCTCTGGCATATTAGTCAGTCTGGACACATGAGGGTGCTAAAGAGAGAGGAGGCACTGCTGATATGTTTCCCTGCTGGTTGATTCTGTCAAAGGAAACTTGTTCAAAGATTTTCAGGTGTATCTCAGAAGCCAGCCAGAGTTGCTGAGGGATATCTGCGCTTTTTGATAAGTACAGTTGGGCTCACACAGTTCAAACCTGGAAGTTTTTAAACAGCAGATTATATTGTCTACTGCAAGTCACTGTTTGATGTGTGTTAATTAGCTAAAATCTACTAAATAGATAATAAGGGGAAGTGGGAACAACAAATCGCTAGAATAGGTCCATGAAACTATGTATCACAAAGTGGTATAAATAGACAAGAAGCTATCAGAACTGTGTAGTTCATAGAAGGAAAAACGGCCTCAAAGAGCTCATGGATATAAATTATCTGTAGAGCTAAACCGGATCAAATAGATCCTCTCTTCATCATCGGCAAGTAAAAAAAACCTTCAAAGATGGAGTCTAAACCACGACACTATACAAGTGGTGAAACATACATTGCTGGTGCAATTTACACTAACTCAGTCTCTGGCTGAGTTCTAAGCTTCAAGCTAAATAGTAAACTGAATGTGCTTCAGTACAACAAGAGCACTTATCTTTCTAATTTGTGCCCACAAGATTATCCTGTGCCTGTATCCACTGCATGAGTCTGCCACTGGTGTAGGCACCTATGTGGCTTAGTAAAAGGTCCCCTATGTTTACCTGAGGCAATGGAGGGTTAAGTGACTTGCCCAAGATCACAAGGGGCAGCAGTGAGATTTGAACTGGCCACCTCTGGGTGTCAGGACCCATGCTCTAACCACTAGGCTGCTGCTCCTCCACACCTTTTGCCTCAACGTGGGTGGACTTGTAGTTGTTTCATTACATTATATTAAGTAGCCTATATATGGCAGTTGCTATTCACGCTTGCTTATTATTTTTTTTTTTTATTTCCACCAAATACCTCAGTGGCAGATTTGCCTTTTGCAGATGACAAGAAAGATCTGTAATAAACGGTAAAGGCAAAATGAGATGTGAGTGGGATATGAACCAGCCACCTCTGGATTGCAAGACCGGTGCTCTAACCACTAGGCCACTCCTCCAATCCAATTTTCTGTCACTGGAAAGCAAAGATGCATGAGGCAAAGATGATTAAGGGGCCCTTTTACTAAGCCACTTAAGTGTCTACACGTGCCAAAATGGAGTTGCTTCCCGGCTGCCATGTGGCTCTTGCGGTAATTTCACGTTTGGCTCGCATCCGATACAATTT